>NC_081412.1:39868456-40560123 GCF_030272615.1 Cryptomeria japonica
TTGAAGCCTTTGCCATATTTCTCACATGGTAGGTTGATGTGATCTTGTGTTTCCTCTTCATTTTCCCTGAAAAGCATTTGGTATAAATCTTCCTCTTCTAGTTCACCCCATCTTTGAAAGGTAGTGGGATCCCATTTGAGTTTCATGATGGAGATTTGTTTGTTAGGATGTGGTCTTCCATATTCTTTTGGGGAACTCATGACTTGTCTTAAGTACATGGTCTGATTGAAAGTATATTCCCCCATGCCTTTGTCCTAAAACTTGCCTTTAAGCTCACCTTGTTTGGATGTCGAAGGTTTTAATGACTTAGGATCAATGTATGCCGACGAAGGAACAACTTCCCTATTACTAGGAATGATGGTCTCATTCTTTGATTTTAGGTTATTGCAATATATGAATGGATTAGGATCGCCGTTAACTATTACCTCCACTCCATTATGAGGAAATTTAATGCATTGGTGATATGTGGATGGAACTGCCCTCATTTCATGGATCCAAGGACGTCCCAACAATATGTTATAAGTGAGATTTAAATCCAGGACTTGACAGACCACATCCTTTGTAACTGGCCCAGCTTTGAGAGGTAAGATGACTGTACCCTTGGATGAACGCTCTTCATCATCATATGCCTTAATGGTGATCTTGTTTGTAGAATTTACAGCTTTATCAGAATATCCCAATTGTGTGATAGTTCTTAATGTGCAAATATTCAGACCTGGTCCTCCATCTATGAGGACTCGTTTTACTCGATGTTTGTGTATGAAGGCTTCAATGTGTAATGGCGCATTATGCGGCTGACTTACAGAGGCGTCATCGGCTTCTGTGAAAGTAAGTGAATGTGGAATGGAAAGCTATCCCACCATGGCTTGAAACTGGTCCACATTTAGATCAGTGGGAACAATAGTATCTCTCAAGATTTTGTCAAGAATGGCTTTGTGTGGGAGATATGCATAATAGTTCAAGGATTGAAATGAGCATGGGTGTCTTCCCTAATTGTTCTACAAGGTCATACTCAGGTTTGGTTGATGAAGAAGCGGTGTTTTTAGTTGGAGCACCTTGCAAAGTTATTTTACCTCGGCGGGTTGTAAAATGACATTCAGAGGTAGGTTCGGAAGAAGATCCAACACCTTTTAGGACAATCCTGGGTCTCTGAGTAGAATTCTCGGATGCTTTGTCCTTGATGATAATAGTAGAGACATAATTTTCCATCGAGATGTGATTGATAGTTGAATCATAGTTATAGGATGCTCTGGTATAGTTAGTTTGATCATCTGTGGCTTTAGCTTTTCCCTTGTCATGCTTTGGGAATGGTTCCTTAAACATCTCATGTTCTTGATTGGAGGAATGTCCCTCAATCTCAATGTCACCTCTACCAATGAGATATTGTATGATGTTCTTCAGTCGATGCCAATTTCCTATCTTATGACCCTTGCTCTTATGAAATTCACAATACTCATCATCATTCCACCAATTTGGTTTGACCTTTGGTTCATATGGCGGGAAATTTGGAATTGTGATCACCTTGTTTGCCACAAGTTTGTTGAAAACTGACTCAAGTGGTTCTCCCAATGGGGTGTACTTCCTTCATGATCTGGAAGTTGTTTGAGTATTTACTTGATTGTTTGTAGAACTTGATCCCGAAAAGATGAATTTGGGTCGCATTGTGTTGGCATCAACAACACCATCATTGACTGTGTTCTTGTTTTTATTCCAAAATCTTGGCTTGTCTTTGCCTTTAAAGTCATCTTTGTTTTCCTTGAATATTTTAATGACTCCTTGTTCAATTAGGACCTTTTCTATTGCTAATCCTTTTTCAATGACATCCTTGAAGGTGGACAAACAAGCTTTCCTTAGATCATAGCCAATGTCTTTGTTAACATTTTGTGTGAACATCTCTACCATTTGTTTTTGTGGAATTTCACAAGAGCATCTGCTGGCTAGATTTCTCCATCTTTGTAAAAATGATGCAAAAGATTCTCCCTCTTTTTGCTTGGTGTTGCGCAAAGTAGTGACTGATATGTCTGTCTCTATGTTGTAGGAGAAATGTTGGATAAATGCCTCTGCTAAATCACCTCAAGACTTAATTCCAGGTGGAAGTTGGGAGAACCATTCCATAGCTTGATCACCTAAGCTTTGTGGGAATAATCTCATCAAATATGTCTCTTCTGCTGCTACCTCAATGCAAGCTGTGAAAAATTGTCTTATGTGTGCCTTAGGATACCCTTTTCCTCTATACTTATCAAATTTAAGCGTCACAAAGTGTGTAGAAAAAGGAGGCATTGGAATGCTCTTGTCAAATGGATAAGGACATATGTCTCTCATTGTGTATGTTGGCTTCGGTGTATTTATGTCCTCCATTTTCTTTTGTAAGTCCCTAATTTGTTGCTCCAAATTGCTCGTAGGTGGAGATCGACTTCTTGGACCATACCCCATGCTTGAGGCACCAATTGGAGGAGGAGCATGTTGCATATATGGATGATATTGATCATACACATGTTCATATGGAGGAGGTCTATAATGATGCTGCGTATATGGACCACTTGGTATAGATTCATGTTGAGGAGCACCATATCTATTTTGTGCATGTATACCATATTCTATAGGCATGTCATGTTCTATTGTGTTGCCCCCAAATTTGACATGAGGTTTCCTTATGTCCAAATTTTGAGCATGCCTTTGAACATCCAATTTCTTTGGTGGTTGATCCTTAGCATTGGTATGTGATTGAGCATATCTGTCTGCATAAGACTTCCATAATGGTCTACGAAGGTAAGTATCATATGTTTGACCATGTGTATGTGGGATCTCTGGTTTTTGAAGCAAAGCTGATGGTGATTCAGGTACCATATGTGGTCCTCTATTTCCTCCACTATTAGGTCTCCTTTGATCCATATTGGAGTGAGGTTGTTGCAAAGGTCTATGTTCCATTATTTGAGACATGTCAAAATCATGAGGTATCTTGGCTCCACTTTGTGCCACCATTTGTAAGAAGTATTGTCTATCCCTCCTCATTATTTCCTCAACCAATCGATTGAAATGGGGATTCATAATGGATTCTTCCACATCTGCTGAATGTACTGAAAAGTTGTCCATATTGTCATTGTGTGTAGCATTGTTGTTTATAGCGTCCATGTTCTTAGCATTTGGAATGTTTCTATAGACATCTATGTCAGGTAATGTAGTATGATCAGAATTGAAAAAGATATCATTGTTATACTCATAAGAACTCATGTTTCTAGACTCTTGAGCCTCTTTAGTTTCTCTCCTAGATTTTTGAAGACGGGTTTCAACCATGAACTAGGTATTGACCAAGATGTGTGAGACTAGATGAAAAATGGAAAAAGTATGGAAGACCAAGAAATGGATGGGATGTAAATGAATCTGAAGTGTACTTGCAATGTCCAAAGTGTAAGACCAAGTATGTATGTAGTAGAGTAGGTGTGACTTCCAAATAGATGATAGTTTCTCTTGATGAGGTAAGTTGACCTTGACTCTAAGTAAGACCAAATGAGACCCAAAGGTAAGAAACCTTGATGAGGGACCACTTAGCAAAGTGTTGTTGTATGTAGTGTGTTGACAAAGTATGATGAGGACAAGCAAGTGACCTTTTGACTCAAATTTAGACAAATGTGAATGTAATGTGAGATGTAAAGCAATGATGGACTTTGTGAGATCCAAGGACAGGTTGAATGCTAAATGAAACCTTAGAGAGATGACCTGGGAAGCTCAAGAATTCTGAAACTGACTGTGTTTACTTGCTGGACTGTAACAGTTTTTCAATTCTGGACACAGACGCGCCTGTATACTTCACAGATGCGGTTTCCCGACATAGATGCTTCTATGTTTAACACAGACGTGCTTCTGAGATTTTCTGCTTGCCAAATGCAATGTTGACTGTTGGAACACAGACGTGATTCTGTCCTTCACAGATGTGACTAGGCAACACAGGCGCTATTATGCCCGACACAGACGCGTTTCTACAAATTTTGTGCAATTTTTCCAATCTGTGAAGTTGTTTTGTTGTGACCAAATCTGACTATTTGACTGTTTTTTGTGACAAGAGGACACAATGTTGATGAGGACTCAATGTTTGCAAGTGTCTAGACTCCAAAATGACTCCAAGAAAAGTGTGTTGTTTGATGTAAAATTGTTTTGCATACACTTGAAGACACAAAAGACACAATGTTTTGCTGTTTGGTCTTGAATGTTTTGAATGTTTAAAATAAGTCAAGCACAATTCTTATGGCTAGCCAAGACAATAGTTGTTGATCCCACATGGGGTTTTACCCCCGAGGTTAAGCTATTCAGAGCGGATACTTAGATGCTTGACCTCACTGGCTCCACCCTCAGCACTCACTTCTCGGGTCAGCCAAGCATCAGTCCCCATGAAAACTCCCCATGGCGAACTTTGTATCTCTACTAAGAACCGTATGTGTGTGGGCCGCTACCAGAGGTCTGACCTCCTGCCCCAACAACTAGAAGGATTTGGGCCTCTAAAACAAAAAGGTGCTAGTAAGGGCATCCGCTCGTGTGGCCATACATGCGGCACTTTCAGCTCTGTAAATACAGAAGGCTCCCAGCCGGTAGGGGTTATGCCCTACAACTGATCAAATAAATTTGATCAAACGGGTTTATGGGGAGACATAGTGTCTGTATGAACTAATTAGCACACGTTATTCATAGTTTTCACCATGAATACATTTGATTATAGTGGTTCGAATGAGGTGGGTTTTCCTCGCTACCACTTGGGTCGTTCTCTTCTCACTAGTAGTCCTAATGACCACATGGGAAGACAGGCCCTCTAAAGATTAAACAAAAAGAGCCTATTGCTCAAGACACAAAAGACAATGATTCAATTTTAGTGCACCAATGGAAGTGTTTGCTAGTCTATGAAAATAAGGCACACAATAAAAATCCAAAAAATCCTTGCCAAGGTCCTGCAACAAAGATTTGTTAGTAGTTTGGGTTGTTTCAAATGATCACCCCTTCCTGCAAGCACACAAATTAGGTAAATTTTAAAACCCAAAAGACTTTGTGAAAATAGGGGCCTTCAACCAAACGATTTTGTTTCCAAGACAAGCTGCACCAATTTCGTTAGTCTAGATCTGAAAATGTTAGTCCAAAAAAAAAAAACCAGATCTGAAACCCTAAATGCAAAATCCAAAAACTGAATCAATGAAAAAAGCAAAATTTCAAAACTGGTGAACACAGACATGGTTCTCCTCTACACAGATGCACCTCTTTGACACAAACGCGGTTCTGTGAGACACAGATGTGGATAAAAACCACATACGTGCTTTCTAGACATAGACGCGGATAAAAATGATGCAGACGCGTTTCCGTAACACAGACGCGCTTTTAGGAAACCTGCAAAATAAAATTTTGTCGAAAACACGGACGCGATTCAAGATGTCTCAGACATGCCAGAAAATCAAAAACGTGATCCGAAAGTATGCAGACGCGAAAATGTTGAAAATGTTGTCGGAAAATGCTAGATCTGCAACTTCAAACACAAAATCTGCAACAAAAGGTTAAATGTAAAAGGGACAAGAGTCCCACCGGGCGTGCCAAAATGTATATGGTGAAAATGGATAACGATATTAACAATATTGAAAGGCTAAATGAATTCAACCACAAAACCCTAGCCTAACAACAACAAAGATCCACCATAACATATGAAGATTACCTAAGACAATGCAAATCACATGAAATCACAAAGATTATACCATCACATGTCCAATAGGGTTTTGATCTCCATTCTTCCTATCTCCATTGATCTTGCTTGATATATTTCCTCTCAGATTTTATATGCACAAGAGCTCAACAAAGAACAGAATGTGGTTGCAAGTAGGATTGTAGTGTAGTCAATTGATCAAGTCATTAGCTCATTAGGGTTTGATAATGAAGGAAGCATCTCCTTATATAGAAGACACAATAAGAAATGGAGGGATAAGATTGAGAGGTGTAAAAGGAGGTCGGCTATGATTAGAGGGTAGGTAAAAGAAATAAGAAAATAATGAAAGGGGTAGGTAGTGTATGAATTAAGAGATGAATGACATGTGTCATAGGTAGAAAAGGCTAATGAATTAATTAAATAAATAAAGATTTATTTAATTAATAGAAGAAGTAGGATAATTAAATAAATAAAATATTTATTTAATTTAGGAAAAGGATAATTTAAATAAATAAATGTATTTATTTAAATGAGAAATAAGGCTAGAAGAGGATAAATGAATTAATTAAATAAATAAAGATTTATTTAATTAATAGAAGAATTAAGCTTAGATAATTAAATAAATAAAATATTTATTTAATTAGACATGACAATTTTAGGTGTCTACAGTACTATTTTCTTGTTTCAACTTATTCACAAGTTCATTAAGAGTTTCCTATTCATCATTGTCATTCTGCATCTTCTCATGAAGTTCTTTTCTTTTATTTCTAGCTATAGTAAGATTCTTCTGAAGCCCTTGAATGAATTCTTGTGTAGTCCTTAGATCATCTTCAAGTTTGATATTCTTCAAATTTTCTGCATCATAGTCTACAAGAGCTCCTTCCAATTGTTTTCTTAACTTCTCCATATGTACCGGTGTCAGAATCTTCCTCAAGCTGTTAGGATTTTGAAAACAGAGGACTAGGCTCTGATACCAATTGTTAGGATTAATGATAGTTCCAAAGATACAGAGAGGGGGGGGGGAATTAGTATCTAACCAGTTAGCAAAATATTTAACCTTATTAAGAACTTTGTATTCCAAAACAGTGTACCGGTAAATAAGAATTAATGTAGTAAACATGAACAATAAAGAAAACATAGAAAACACACCATAACACAAGATGTTTAACGAGGAAACTTGGTGTGAAAAAAACCTCGGTGGGATTTGTGACCCACAATATTCACTCATTGGCCAATGAATAAATATTACTTACAATGAGGGGCCTGCACATGTAGGAAGGCCAACTACCTAGAGCTCACTACTCAATAAGAGTCACACTAACTACAAAAGTGGATTATGAAATCCAATACAATGCATTTCTTCAAAGTAGCATTAATTATGCCAAGTTCAGTACCGATTTAAGCTCATTTTATAACCAAAAGCTTCGCTGTCACTTATATCACCTTATACATAACTCATAAATCTCAAAATGACCTATAAGATCTCATACATATATATGAGTCTTTTACAATATGACTTGTCAGCTTTACAAAAGATAATTACAATTAAATATAATAAATAAAAGTTTATTCCTTGTCGGATGGGGTGCTGGTATGCATTATTGCCACTGCCGGTGAAGTGTGTGCCAGTGAATGTAGATGTCTATTTTGGTGTCGGTGCCTATCGGTGGCTTTACTAGATGAATGGAAAAAGGTTGTCATATGGTTGCCATCAATTACAACACCATTATTCTCATAAGAGTGTAGAATGCAAACACAGTAAGGTATTGAGAACCCTGCTATTGGTCTATGCTATTCGAGTTGCAGCTATTAAGGCATTGAAGTCCATTGACAAAACTAAGGTAAATCTTGACTCCATCATTGGCAAGCTTACTGCTTTTGAATTAAACGATTATGATGGTAGTGTTATCACTGTTTAAAAAATGGGTATTCTCATCCCATAATTGGCTATGTATATGAAAATTTTGAGTCTAGTATGACCTTGTTACTTCCAATTGCTTTAGGTTCAAGAGGGTTTAGGGTTTAGGTTTTAATCACTTCAATGTTTGAGAAAAAACCCTTTGTTTCTAATTCTACGTTACTTTATTCACTTAAGGGAAGGGTCCATTTGTCATGTGAAGTGTCCCCCCCCTTCTTATTTCTTCCTAGGCATGTCTAGCAGCGAATGGTTTTTCTAAGCTTTTCCTAAGGTTCTTAATGATTCATCGGGTTTCCTAACAAGTGAGAAGGTTCCTTTTAATCTAGTGGCGCACATGATTTCACAGCCCTAAGATGCCCGTGAGTTACCATTCACGAAGTGGCGAAAGGTGGAAGTGGGTCCGACATACAGGTTTCCACTAAAGTTAACAGCTGATCAAGTCTCTTTTGATCAGATAGCCCACGCAATTTCGCAAGACAAAAGTGATTGAGATTTAACCTTCACGAAATGGCAAAAAGGAAATTAGCTTCAGTGTCTAGGTAAAGACTACAGTTAAAGGCCATGCAGGTTCCTTTTAATCTAAAGGCGTGTATGATTTCACAAGGCTAAAGTGCACGGGTTTTACACTCTGCAAAATGGTGAAAAGGAAAATGGATCCACGGGGCGGCAAGCACTAAAGATAAAGGTAGATCAAGTTCCTTTTGATCAAACAGTGGGCGCTATTTCACAGACCTAAGGTGCTTGAGATTTAACCTTTGCGAAGTAGTGAAGTGACATGAAAACTACTTGGTTGGTGTCATGGTAGAACAAGTGGATCAGATTGCTAGTGAAAAGACAAGTTGTTAGATGCACATGGTGGACCTGAAGTGGATCCCGTGGAAGTTATTCGACGAGTAAGTGAGTGACACATTGGTTTCTTTTGCCAGCTGGTTGCCAGGGCAGATGGTGCTGAGTCAGAGGGCCCATTGTTGCCAACTAAGTTTGTTAAAGTGTGGGTATCTCAAGGAGGATTCTACGGTAGGCGCCATTTTGCAGCCCGAAGATGCAAGGTAATTACCGTTCACGAAGCAGTGAAGACCGCTAGCCTTGAACGCTTGGAGCATGGTTAGTGGGGTAAACTGCTAGTCACAGGATAGAATAAAGGCCGATCAAGTTCCTTTTGATCGGACGGCCTGTGTGGTTTCGCTAGGTGAATGTGCACGAGGTATAGATTTCGCGAAATGGCGAAAGAGATCTAAGCCCATCGCAGAATGAAGACTGGTCAATAAAGTAAAAGCCATGCAAGTTTCGCTAGATCTAACGGCTAGCATAATTTTTCTTGAGGAAGAAGCACGGATTTTAGGGTTCGCAAAATGGTGAAACAAGAAAGTCATGGAAGCACAGACATGTTATGATCCATTGGAGCGAAATTTTTGAATTCATTCGTGAATTTAATTCTGAGGTGATGACCAAAGCATGTGGTATCAATGTTGCAGTTAAGAGACCGATTTCCGTATATACGCTCACATGAATTGAATGTAGGCATCATTCTAAGAAGTTGTTGCAAAAAAGCTGGTGCAGAGCAGAGTTCTTCAGGCCGAAAATAGGTTTTCTTGTATCTTGCTTACCAGTTACTTGAAAGATTGATTGAATTGTGGTTTATGTTCTGAATTGCTATGATTAGTATTTAAATTGCTTGCATATCATTGAGATGGTACCCAAAAGGGACTTCACAGGGAAAGTTAATTACTAGGAAAGAGCAATCTGTGATGATTTCCTGGAACAGTTGTTTATGTCCAAAAATGTAGGAACTAAGGTTAAGGAATTAGTACCCAAGGCTCCTCGCTTGAAAATATGAAAGGATTGTATGACAAGGGTAATTGGTTGAGGGATCCACAGATAGGGTTGTCTAGTTTGGGTTTATTTAAGGATGGATTTGGCATGAGACATTCCCCAGCCCCAATGAACAGTATCTGTGAGTTGGATGTAGGTAAGTTGGTGGTCCCTGGAGTATTCATGGATGTGGATCTCCTATCTCAGATTGCACACAACTATGACCCTATTACCAAAAGTGTTAGGGATATAAATGGAAAAACCCTTATTGAAGTAAATGATGATGAGTTCAGAAATGTATTTGGGCTCAGTGAGGTGTCTAAATATTTTGAGCCCATTAATTTTAAATCATTTGCTCAGGTCTACAGTGCACAAAGGAATCACCTTAGAAATGGGCCTCTTAAAGAATTCTTTGTTAAAATAGGTGGATTGACTGTTGTAGGACCTAATACCATGGAGCCTTTCTCTTTAAATTTGTTCACTCTTAGAAAAAGGATTATATTGGTCACTTAGCCAGATCTTTGGAGAGGATGCTGAAGTGAACATGCTAACTCATTACATGTTAATGATTACTCAAATTTTAAATCCTTCTCTGGTAGTTACATTTGATTATGACCCCTACATTACTAATGCAATCTATGAAGGCTTGATAGGGATAAAGAATGGTAAGGTGGATAGGCCTTTCGGATGGTACTCCCTTCTCATACATCTATTTTTATTTAAGGGTGGTGACTACTTTGCCAATGAGATGGATCTGGTGAAAGAAAATGATGGGGAGAAGATGCCAGTCCAGCTATGGAGTACAGTGCTGTCATGGGACAAAGAAGATGCTAGCTACTTAAAGTTTGATAAGTGCTTTGCATCCAAGATCAGAATTCTCTTATGTTCAGAGAATCCAATGGTCCCCAAAGCTCTTCTGGAGTTTCTTAGGCCAAAGGAGTTTGTAGAGGAAATCAAAATTGTCCACAATTGGGGTGACATGTTCTTGTACCTTGTTTCCATAGTCTTCAGAGTATATGGTTTCAGAGGCACTCCATTTTTGCTACCATATCAGGTCCCACTAAAAGTAGGAATTGCAGAAGTCCTCAGGCAGATTGGAAGTGTGCAAGAGGTAGAGCTATCTAACAGAGGAAAAGGGACCATTTTCCCTACAGTAATAATAGCACATCAGTTTGTGATTACCAAAGGAGGATGGAAGTGCTTTGAGGAATTCTTTCAACCCTACCATTTATCCACTGCAGTGTCAATATTTTTTGACCCCGAGGATTTCTTTAATAGTATGTTTAGGAAGAGGGCAACATGCAAAGGCAGACCTCACCAATTCTAGTTCCCTGAGGACCTCATCAGAAATGAATTTGATTTGGATGAGCAGAAGTTAAGGAAAGAGAAATGGGTGACCTATAAAAAGGCTTTAGATTTTGTGCATCAATTTGACACCAGCTATGACCCTTTGTCTAGTTTTCACCCTTTTGAGGAAAAGACAAAATTCTTAATTCTTTGTTTTGAAGATGTAATGCAAATGTTGAAAGAAAAGAGGGAAGAAGTGATTAAAAATAACCCTGAGAAGGCAAGACTAGTTTTATCTAGGTCTACATATTCTAAAGCAATCCCTCTGGGTGATTATGTTTTACATAAGAAATCCAAATACAGTGTGCTAGTGCCAACAACAGGGGAGCCTTCTACTTTAAGAGGGAAGAGGAAAATACAAGATGTCATTGACATTCAGGACTCCCTAAAGAAGCAAAGGGTGGGAAAGGAAGTGAAATATAATGAGCCCTTGTATTCCCCATCTCAATCCCCTATTCATATAGGAGATGAGCAGGTAGCAACTGAACAATTATTGTAGTTAGGCAGTCTTGGGGAGATAGCCTATACCTATGATGAAGTAGAGGATGGAATGCCTCAAGAGCCAGAAGATACTGAGATGAACATTACCACCAATGAATTCAAAGGCCAAGAACTAGATCCTCCCATTAAACAGGCCAGTGAGGAATTCTTAGCTGATAGCAATTTTGTCACCTCAAGAGCTTTCATGCAGTTTGTGTGGAAGCAGAATATTGACAAGTTTAATGCCAGATGTGAGAAGAGGAAGGGTGAGTAGCCCCAGAAAGATGCAGCTGTGGTGGAGGAGGAAATAAAGCAAGAAATGGTCACTGAGTTTAAGACCATCACTCCTAAGAAAGGAAGGGAAATGGTAGCAAAGGCCGGTGTACTCATCCTCTTTGAATGGGATATTGTAGATGCCTTGGTTCTAGAGGCAGTCAAGAAAGAAACCAAGCCCATGGAAGGAGTAACCTTCAGCAAAGATGATGCTACCTTGGTCATGTGGTCTCTAAAAAGAGATGAAAATAAAAGGAAAAAGGAATCCCTAGAGTCTAGCTATCTTGGAGGCATGCTAGTGAAGAGGGTACAAAGCACTGGAGTGGTGGAGGCTGCTAGCACAGTCTTAGAGACTGCAAAATTCAGTGTTGCAGTAGTAGAGAAAGAAGAAAAGGAAAAGGCAGATCTCCAGGCCAAGCTAGAGACAGTTTTGAAAGCTTATAATGAGGCCAAAGGAGAGGTGATGACCCGAGACAACATTATTGCCAAGTTGAAAAGCCAATTGGCAAGACAGTACCATCAAGGTGAGTCTTCAACATTAATGATTGCTTCTTCTCCCACACAACCTCCATCCACTAGCCCTATCATTGAATTCCCACCTTCTCCAGCACCTTCTAGTTCCCAATTAGTTGAGATCACTCCTCAGGAATTGGAGAAGCTAAAACAAGCTCAAACCTTGTTTGCAAATAAATATGAAGAGAGAGTGAGGGCCACAATCTTGAGTTTTGCTGACATTGTAGGTTTATCACTGGTTTACAATAATATGAACAAATTTTTGGATATGTGAAATGAGCTAAATGGAGACAAGGTTGTTCTAATGCCTATTTTGGACAAGTGGAAGCCTAGAGAGGAAGACTTAGAACTTATTTGTGTATCTTATGATGAGGCAGGGGCTGACCCCATTATCAAATCCACTTGTGACATGACAAAGGACCTGGAAAAGTTAGCAGAAGGAGTAGATAATACAGAAAGGAAGATCAAATTGTACAAGAAAGAGTACACTGAGCAGGTGTTTGAATTATTTCCTGGAGGTTTTGCCAGTCCAGCTCAATTGAAGGAAAAACTAGTATGGCTTAATGAATTAGAAGCCATCCTATCATTAAGAATAAAGGGAATCATTAGCACAAATGATACCTCCCTATTTGTCAGAACAATTGAGGAGATAGAAAAGATTAAATCTCACTATGGTTTCCTAAATACAGAGGTCAATAAAATGAGAAACTCTTGGAAGAGATTAGCCAAGACAAAAGGGAAAGTTTTTAATCACTCATGGCCTACTGGTGACGTGTACCAAGAGTGGATGAGAAAATATGCTGTGGTGGATGCAGAGGTTCAAGAAGAAGCTGCAGAATGACAACCGCGGGAAGAAGACCATTTGAAAATAGAAAATATTTGCTACTTCTTGTTCAAACAAGAAGTTTGTTGTAACAAACCTTTTGGAATGGGTCCGAAGCTTGTATGCATCCATACTATTATAAATGGATACCGGGACTAATGAAAAATGATCGCAAGAATTTGTAAAGAAACTCTGCAGAAATATATCTAGGATTTTCTAGTCTTACGAAGAATACTCTAAGTTTTGTAATACTTTTTCAAAATTAATATCAATATATAGACCATGAATTTTTGAGCCTATAATTTATGTTTTCTTCTGGTGTGCTTTCAATAATTTACTGGTTTCAATTTGGGTAATCTAGGGTTATTCATTTGAACATGGATTGTAATGCAGTCTTTAGTAGATGTGTTTCTTTGCTTTTATCTTTAGGAGGGAAACTAAATACGCAAGAAACATCTTTGTCAGTAGGTTACTTGTTGGAGGCTTTGAATTTGATGAACACTATCTAGTCCAATAAGGATAAATTCTTATATATGTCAGATATATGTTGGGTTGATAGAAGCCGAGGTGATGGGATGTATGGGGATGTCTAATTGTGAAATTATTGTTTAACTTAGGTGACTCTGTAGCCTGGATAAGGCAGTGATATCAGTTGTAGCTATCTTTCTACATTTCTTGTAGATCAATACTGAATATGAGCATAAGCTTTCTTTCTTTATTTCAGTTTGTTTTTAAAGGGATAAGATTCACTGGTTTCAGACTGGTTTACTATGGATCTATTTTAAAAGTGTGAATTCATTTCATAGGAGGTATAACCGCCTGAACTTTGGATAAGTTCGAAGTGTAGAAGGTTCTTGAAACCTTGTCATATGTTGCTCTGAGGTTCCTTTTCCTTTATCTCTCTTTTTGCAGACAGAGTTATTATTTTCTTACAAGGGATAAAAGGGGAATCAGAATTTGAGAACAACAGGTAGTATAAAGAAATCAATCTGCATTTAGAGCTTTTGTTTCTAACCCATCTGTGAGAAAAGGTAGAGATACTAGTCATGGTTATGAATCCAGATCCAACAGAGATGCTGATAATGAAGACAGTTTAGTGGATCTTGAAGCATTGTTGGCAAAGCAGTTACCTAGAGGCACTAGTAAATATAGAGGTAAATTACCTTTAAAATATTTTGCATGCCACAAGGTTGGTCATATAGCAGCTAATTTTCCTAATAGTGATAATGAACACAAGAGAGATAAATTCAAGAAGTATAAGGGTAAAGGCAAGATAGATTGTCTTATTTCTATTGATAATGGTATCACTGATGAAGAATCTGATGGTGATGCTAGTGAAGATATTGTGTTTGTAGCTATTAAGGAAGAGATATAAGACCATAAGGCATCAGTATCCAGAATGGATAACTCTGATGATTGGATCATTGATGGTGGTTGTTCACATCACATGACCGGTGATCAGAGAAAATTTCTTTCCTTGAAGGAATTTGATGGCGGTGTTGTCAAGTTTGACAGTGACTCACCCTGGATGGTTAAAGGTAAAGGAGTTATTTATCTTAATGGGAAGAGCAGTGCAAATGATGTCTACTGGGTTGAAGGACTAAAGCACAATCTTCTGAGTGTGGCACAACTCAATGACAAAGGATACCCATTGGAGTTTAAAAATGGTATGTGCAAAATATTTGACAACAAAGGTGAATTGTTTGCAACCAGGAAACAAACTAAAGGTAATCTGTTTCATCTGAATTCAAAAGTTAGCAACTATTTTATTGAAAAAATAGATGATAGCTGGCTTTGGCATAAGACATTTTTTCATATAAACTTTGATAATATTGTTAAAGTGAGTAAGTCCAAGATAGTGAGAGCTTTGCCTTAGTTAAACAAACTGGTTAATTCTCTTTTCAAAGAATGTCAGTTAGGAAAGATGACTTCTTCAAATTTCAAAAGCAAATCCTTTTCAATAGAGAACTTGTTAGATTTAGTTCATACAAATCTTTATGGACCAATAAGATAAAAAAGCATTCAAGGTGATAGATATTTTATGATTCTCACTGATGATTGCTCAAGGATGATATGGGTCACATTCTTGAAAGATAAGACTGAAGCTTTTGGTAAGTTCAAGGCATTTAGGGCCTTAGCTGAAAAAGAGAGTGGTAAGAAGATAAAATGTCCGAGGATAGATCAAGGCAGTGAATTTACTTATGAGGAACTCACTAGGTATTGTGAAGAGAATGGTATCAAATGATAACTTTCTACACCAAGGACAGCACAATAGAATGGTATCACAAAGAGGAACAACCGGTCAGTTGTTGAAGCTGCTAGGACAATGTTGATACAAGGAGATGTAGCGAAAACCTTTTGGAGAGTAGCTGCCAACACAACTATCTACACAATGAACCGGGCTCTGGTAAAGAGAGGTAAGGAAAAAAATCCATATGAATATTGGTATGGAAGATCACCTGATGTTAGTAGAAAATGTTTTATTAAGAGAGGCCATTACATTAGAAAATTTGAGGCTAAGAGTGATGAAGGTATATTTCTTGGCTATTCCACCAAGAGTAAGACCTACAAATGTTTTAACAATCGGACACAAAGAATTATTGAGAGTGTTGATGTTCGAGTGGATGAATTTCTTGAAGTCTCAGAAGGAACCAACTCAGAGAAAAATGATGAAGATTCTTGCATTTTGTTTTTGGAACTAGAAACTGTGAAATCTGAAACTAGCAAAGCAAATTCTGATGCACTTGTCCAACCAGAACAAATAAATTCAGAAGAAGATAATGACAATGAAGAAGATGAACCTGAAGATAATGATCATGCTATTCCTAGATATATGAGACTGAATCACAATCCTGAGCAGATTATTGGAGATAAGGATGTTGGAGTACTAACCAGAAGAAGAATCAGAGAGAATTCTTGTATGATCTCCACCATTGAACCAAAAAATGTTAAGGAGGCATTTGGTGATGATCATTGGATTAAAGCTATGGAAGAGGAATTGGATCAAATTGAGAAGAACAACACTTGGACCCTACTACCCGGCTGGTAAATAAGAACGTTATAGGTAATAAATCGGTATACAGGAACAAGTTGAATGAAGATGGTGTTGTGGTTTGCAACAAGGAAAGATTAGTTTGAAAGGGTTATGCACAAGAAGAAGGAGAAGATTATGGCAAAATTTTTGCACCAATAGCAAGAATGGAAGGTGTTAGAACTTTACTTGCATTTGCAGCCCATAAGAAGTTCAAAATATATCAGATGGATGTTAAGTCTGCATTTTTGAATGGGATATTGGAAGAAGAGGTATACATAGAGCAGCCATATGGTTATGCTTTGACTGATGAGAAAGACATGGTATGCTGATTGCATAAGGATTTATATGGAATAAAGAAGGCACCTAGAGCATGGTATGAAAGGCTTCATACACATCTAATGAAGATAGGCTTTCTAAGAACCAACGATGATGGTAACACATATCTCAAGTCTGAAGGAGATGAAATACTGGTGAGTGAAGTATTTGTTGATGATATTATATTTGGAGGTAGTGATGTCGTGAGCAACAGTTTTGTAGATGAAATGAAAAATAAGTTGAAATGTCTTTAGTAGGGGAAATACAATTTTTCATAGGCTTGCAGATACATCAAATGAAGAATGGTATTTTTATTACATAGTCTAAGTATGTGAAAGAGGTTTTGAAGACATCTGGCATGAGTGACTATAAACCAGTTGGGATACCAATGGTTACAGGTTGTAATTTGTCCAAGGAAGATGAATCTAAGTCTATTGATGAGAAGGAATATAGGTCAATGATTGACAAATTGCACTATGTTGTTCACAATAGACCAGATATAGCCCATGCGGTTGGTATAGTTGCTAGATTCCAGAAGAATCTAAAGGAAACACACCTGATAACAACCAAGAGAATCTTTAGATACTTGAAAGGTACTGTTGACTATGGATTATGGTATCCATATGGAGGAAAATTTGATTTGAAGGCATAAACAGATGCTGATTGGGTAGGAAATGTTGATGACTAGAAAAGTAAAACCGATGGAGAATTTTTTCTTGGAGGAAGGCTTGTTTCATGGAGTAGAAAAAAGCAGAGTTGTACTTCACAATCTACTATTGAAGCTGAGTATATTGCAACTTATATGAATTTCACATAGGCTATTTGGATGAGGCACATTTTGGAAGGTTTTAAGATAAAGATTTCAGAACCTATAAATTTTTTATGTGATAATACAAGTGCCATAAATATTTCCAAGAATCCTATTTTATAGGCACAAACTAAGCATATTGAATTAAAGTATCATTTCTTGAGGGAAAAAGTTTAGAGTAAAGATGCTATCTTAGAGCATGTTTCTACCAAGGAGAAGCTTGCAGATATTTTTACCAAACCTCTACCTAAGACTACTTTTGAGTATCTTAGAAGTCAGTGAGAGGTTGTCCCTCTTCATGAGGTTAGTTGAGCATGATGCTGATTGCATTAGTCCCTAAATCACTTACAGAATTTTACAAGGATTGATGTAGAAGTGGATGTATTCCATAGGGGGAGCATCAAGTTCTAGTATGTTTTTGATGCATAATGAAAATTTGACATTATATATTTTACTTTGAATTTGGCATTGTTGTCAAAGGGAGAGAAGAATTATGTGTTTATGGGAAGGAAAACCAGTGATAGGATGAAGACATATAAAGCATGTGAATACTTGGTAATATAAACCATGATTCCTATTCACAATCACATCAAGAAAGCAATGGTGTTGATATTTGTATTGCCATCAATGCCAAAGGGGGAGATTGTTGGCATTTGCATGAAGATTGCATTAATGATATGTTATGTTGTCATTGATGTCAATTGAATCGGTAATGATATTGATAATATTGTTATTGTTATTGATATTGTCTTGTAACTGGTAGGAAGAACTTTGTGAAGGATAATACGGTGTTGAGAATCCATTGCGTGAGACTCAGTGACCGTATTTTGATTAGCTATTGGGTGTGTACCTAAGTCAGCAAACAAAGGTTTTCATTCTCAGCCAACTTCCTTAGGGTTTGGCTTGATTGAGAGTCATGTATCACATCATGTGTTTGCTACGTATTCATCCCTAAATTACAAAATCAGACACTTAAAATTGAAAAACCAAAGTAAAACATCAAAATTCAGTGATCAAAACTCAAACAAGCAAGCACTTTTTATAACTGCTCAAATACCCGTCGTACGAGTCAAGAGTCTCTGTCGTATTGCTTGATCTTCTGTCATACAAGTCAAGGTTCTATGTCGTATGAAAAACTACTTTTCACATGAAGTCACTAGTCTGGCGTTCTGTCTTGTATCTCTTGTCATCCATGTTGCATAATCTATCATATGAAACTTTGCATTTGTTAGTCAAGAACTGTATCTTCCATTCCTGTTTCAGATTTATCATTTCTGCCTGATCAATTTGCAGTAAGAATAAACACCTATTATCTATCAATCTGTGCTTAAATTGTCTACTTGGTTTGCTTGGTCAAGTTATCACTCATCAAAATCAGACTCTAGAACATAAACACCTTAATATTTTCAAAGTGCTTACCCCCAACAAGTTCAAGATCTAAACATCTCAAAGTGCATTATCACCCTCTTTGATAAACTAATCACTCAAACATAGTTTCTCATCAGGATCAATCATCCTTTATCACAAAATTGAAACGTTTGGTTAGGATAACCTTGTCCCACATCGTAGGATAGATCATTCCTCCTAGACTTGGTTCTTATCAAATCACCATCATTGCACTCCTAAACCGAAGATCAGAAAACTTGCAAAACTTTTAACACTTGAACCATATTTTAGTGTCATATCACTCTATTTCCTTGAAATTGACTATTGATCACTTATCAAAACAACATTTAGACAATCAAACCCCTAAAATGGAAACAAAAACATTTGAAATAGTCGAAGATCATATTAACATGACATACCAAAGCAAAACACAAGAGGAAAACAAAACAAGCCAACATATCAGAGCAATCAAACAAGTTCAAAATCAAAATCCAACTATGTTAAAACCTCACAAGGATTTAAATACATCTCAAAAGAAAAGTGACTCTTTTATGCACCTCTCAAAGAGATCCCTAAAGAATTTGGCTAAAGAAGATCAAAATCGTGCACTTATATCTAACAATGATCCATCCATCCATAAGCAAATTGACGCTCCAAAGGCATCTATTCCTACACCTCTTGAAAGCTTGCAAGAATCTTCCATAGCATCCTTGCCAAATAATGCATCCAAAGATAAAGTTTCCCAAGGGATATCCATGATTTCCATCAAAACTATTTCAGAAGATCCTATTCAAAGCTCATCTCCTTCATATCCAAGTATTGATTCCTTGCAAAATCCCCATAGCACTTCCTTGCAAATTGAAGTCCTCATTCATAGAATGCTTGTTAAACATGTTCTAATAGATGGTGAAGCTGGCCTAAATATTTTCTCTATGAATCTTGTCCATGCTCTAGGCTATTCAGAAGATGCAGTTGATCCTAGGAAAAAGATCAAAATCAAAGCACATACTGAAGAACAGAATTCATCTAAAGGAATGGTGATATTACCCATCACAGTGGGACCTTTGCAAAAGGACATAGCATGCCAAGTTCTAGACTTGGACCTACCATACAATATACTCTTGGGAATACCATGGATTTAGGATATACAAGCTACTACATCAACATATCATCAATGTGTCAAATTTCCCTACGAGGGACGAGAAATCACAATATCAGCAGAATCAAATCCATTGCAGTGTTGTAATAATATGAAATCAACTCAACAGATCATAATTTCACATAACAGAGAGGCAACACCTTCAAGCACACAATCCAAGGAACAATCATTTGCATCAATTTTGTCAAACATGGAAGAAGAAATGTAGCTGAAGGATCAAGGGAACAGAGAATATTTGATATCATGGAAAAAAAACAAGAGAAAATTTAAATTGAGAGGGATGAAGAAGAAGATATAGTAGTCGATATAGTTCACATGTATACAGAACAAACGTTCGGAACTAGCCTACTTGAATTAGAATCACATGTGACTGACATGGACTTAATCAAGGATGATCAAGATTTTCTTATACGAGGTCATTCTGATGAGAGTACCGTTCTAGACATCGACATACATACTAAAAGCTATGTCATCTCTATCATGACCCATAATATTTTTGAAACTATTCAACTTGAAGATTCTTTATCCTTAAGCTATCCTGAACCTATGGACTGGGAAAATGAAGGACATACTGATATTGATACCTTACCTAATGACCATGCCATATCCTTACATCTTGATGAAATTAAACCCGCAACAACTTTCACTAGGGATTCTGCTAACGTATCTTCAGGTCAAGTGGGTGTCAAATCTCCTAGTCGAAAAAGTGAAAATCAATAAAACAATATCAGGTCTAATGCTGAAAACCATTTATTAGCAACCTTAGATTGGGAAAGAGTAAAAACAAAGGATGCATCTAATGGTGAAAACCTCCTCGAGGCGCTGGAAGATGGGAGATTTGATACCTTACCTAAATTTTATCGAGAGGAGTTATCTATCCTGATGGAACCAACAAAGGAAACTATCATTGATACAACTAATCTACATCCAGCAACTTCTCTATCAGAATCAACAAGACAAAAATACTTGAAACCATTCAAAAGATGGCAAGTCAATTTTACCTGTTCATATACAAACGTTCCAAGGTTTGATCCATATCTTACAATACATCACCCAAATATCAATCCATGAGCAGACATCAATAAGGGAACATAACATGGAACCATCTACAGTATCAAAATGGCTATAGAATAGAATATTAAACATCTTCAAGTCTTTGGAGACTCTCAGCTTGTCATTAATCAAATCAATGATGACTATCAAACAAAAGATGACAAACTCATGCCTTACAAAAAGATGGTGGATGATATCAAGAAGTACTTTGTAGAAATAACTTTTGAGCAGATCCCCAAAAATGACAACAAAGCAGTAGACACCATGGCTACACTTGTTTCTCTATTGCAGACACAGGAAAATCAATAGTGTTATGAATTCCTGGTTGAAGAGTTATTTCATCCCGCCTTTAATTATCCTGATTCCCAAACCATTTGTCAACTTATTCGACATGATTCCTCCCGCTATGGCCAAACTTACACATACCTGAAAGACAATATCCTACCTCTTGACTTATCGAAGAACCAAAAGAGAAACTTTATCCACCAATCCTCTCATTTTACTCTTGTCGTGGATACCCTGTATAAGCGAGGTCTAGACAGCACTCTCTTACGATGTCTTGAACAAGAGGAATCTGAGAAGGTCTTACATGAAGTCCATAATGGCATTTGTGGCACTCATTCAAGTGGTCTTACCTTTTCGAAAAAACTCATACACTTGGCCTATTATTGGCCGACTATGGAATGAGATTCTTTTAAGATAGCAAGAACATGCAAACAATGTCAAATCCATGGAAACTTGATCCATGCACCAGAACAAGAACTACATGCGTTAGCAACATCTTGGCCTTTTTGTCAATGGGGACTTGATCTAGTAGGAAAGGTAAATCCTTCCTCATCTAATGGACACAAATTCATTCTTGTAGCTACTAAATATTTTACAAAATGGATTGAGTCAGCACCTCTCATAAATATCACAAGAAAACAAATTGCTGAATTTATCTTGAATTACATCATTTGTCGCTATGGAATACCAATGACCATTATCACTGATAATGGGCAACCATTCAAGAATTAGGATGTACAAGAGCTATGTGAGAAGTTCAAAATCCAGCACAGATTAAACATACCATATTATCCACAGGGAAATGGGCAGGCAGAAGCATCTAACAAAACTATTCTAAAAATCCTTAAAAAGACAGTGAACGATGTCG
The DNA here is from genome assembly GCF_030272615.1 of Cryptomeria japonica. Taxonomy (NCBI): domain Eukaryota; kingdom Viridiplantae; phylum Streptophyta; class Pinopsida; order Cupressales; family Cupressaceae; genus Cryptomeria; species Cryptomeria japonica. Next base: position 39,890,205 of record NC_081412.1, read on the forward strand.
GGAAAGATTGGCATATCCAACTAAACCCTGCTCTATGGGCCTACTGCACTAGTATCCGGACACCAACAGGTGCCACACCTTTCTCTCTTGTATATGGATCAGAAACCATATTACCAATCGAAGTAGAGATACCTTCTCTACGTGTATCACTAAAAGGTCTCATCCCAGATGAAGAACAAAGAGTATCTAGACTACAAGAGTTAGAACTAATCCATGAACGAAGACAAAATGCCTTTGATCATCTAAAGGTATATCAACAAAGAATGTGCCGGAGCTATAATCACAAGGTCAAACCAGGAATCTTTCAAGTGGGAGAACTAGTTCTAAAAGAAAATCCACGCAACCAGGCAGATCGAGAAAAGAAAGGAAAGTTTGAACCAAATTGGTTAGGTCCATTTGTGGTCATAGCAGTATTTGGGTCAGGAGCATATTAGCTATCAACACAGAATGGAGATCAACTCGAGGAACCTATCAATAGCATGCACCTAAAGAAATTCTATGTCTAAAAATCAGAAAAATCAAAAACACTGAAAAATCCAAACAAATCAAAAACAGTGAAAAAATCAAAAGAATCAAAAACACTGAAAAATCAGAAAAATCCTAAAAAGTGAAAAAGAAAAAAAAAAAAAAAAAAAAAATATTTGAAAAAGTGCAATAAAAACAGATGGTGAAAACCTGGCAAATAGGCGCTATCTGTCAGTTAGCTCTTCCATCTATTAGTTCATGCATCTTTCCGCTCGCATGCATTTTCCATCAGCGCTGACCATCCTAAGCATTTGTACATATGCAAACATCCCAGGTGGCTTCTTTCCATGGTTTGGATCATTGGATATATCATAACGACTTTGTTTCTAGGCTTGGGGCAAAATCCTACACCTAGCTAGGAGAAAAACTCTTGATAATTTTGAGCTTAATCAAACAGGTAGAACAAACAGTTAGACAACTCTTATCAAGTGAAAACTGAGACACATCCAACATTGAACACAAGATCAAACTATCAACTATCAAGCTATCACAAAATCAATCAAATTACATCACACACTTTTTAGTGGATAATATCTTTTGGATAATGATTGCAATATGATTGTTCAACTTTTCTATATTGATTTTCGCTATCATGATTTCTAGGTGACTCCAAGATGTCATTGACTAGAGGAACACGAAAGAAACACGATATTTTTCTTGTCTACTATCTGAAAATTAATCATTAATATGTGCAAATTTGTCTTGGGACATGATCATCGAAGTATCATTGAAGACATTTCCGATTTGTGTATTGAAATGATTAATACTTCTTGTTTTATGCAAACAACACTCAGGCCATCGCGATTCAATTATACCTCGATGCTTGTGTTAACTTGCTATATCAAAATCTAGGAAAGTAATGCTCAGGTCATCATGGTTTAATTATACCATCGATGTTTGCACTCACTTTCCACATTTCAAAAGCTCAATGATGACAAAAACGCAAAATAATCCAGTGACTGGTCCGGTCGTAGCATTGCATTTTAACTTGCATTTCATTCTTGCACGGGATCATACAAGCTCCTTTTATCCAAGGTTAAATCTATCATAGGAATCATCAAAGTATCATCACAAGTGCATACGCAATCAGAATGATGACTCATATCTCTCATAATATTATCGACCCAACGAAAATCTTATACTACCTTTCTCAATAGAACCAACATCAGCATATCCAAAATTTCTGCATCTTGATATCAACAATCTGTTAGCTCTTTATCAATCAACCTTATCAAATCAAATCAATTAATCAAACCTAATCAATTCTGAATCACGTCTTATACAGGATGAATCCTTTCTGAAACCAGACAATCTAATTCATATTCATGTTTTATACAAGATGTATCCTTCCTGAAACCAGATGCTCTGATCATGTCTTATACATGATGAATCCTTCCCGAAACTAGACGCTGTGATCATTCATGTCTTATACAGGAGGTGTCATTCTTGAAACCAGACTGAATCTAATCAATCAATATTTTTCAATCTTATTACTCTAAGCAATCAAGCTAATTGAAGAACTTGCATTTTCATCAACCACAGTTACAGAAATCAAATCAAATCTATCGAAATATCAATCTCGAAAAACTCCAAAGATCAATTATCTCAATTGATCTCCCGAGGGGGCATCATCATACCAAAATTTAGCAGTCAAGAGCTGGGGCATCCTATCAAATCAATATCAACATCAAAATGAGATTATTCTTTGAATCAATGCGTCATCACACCTCGCTTCAAAGAGGGGCAAAATGTATACACCTAAAAAATGGTCTGAAGATAATTAATTAAATAAGCAATTATTTAATTAATCTCCCTTCCCAATTTAATTGAATTCTCTAAGTAATTTGATTAAATTTCCCCTTTCATCTACTTATTAATAAATCAAAGGATTTATTTAATAGGTTCATTTCATCCCCTTTAATTAATTAATTCCCTCCATCCAAAATCATTTCTTCAAATCCTTTAATTAATTAAAACAAAACAAATTCATGAGTTGTTGAGATTAATTAGCCCTTTCATATTATTTGAATTTTTAATTTCAAATTCTCCTAACTTCTACCACTCCTAAACCTAACCATTTCTAAACCTAACCCATTCTAACTACCCCCATGTCCCCTTTCATCCAACATCTTCTAGAACTTTTGTGATACTTGTCACTAAGTGTTCCCTCTCATCTAACCTCTTCTAGAAGCCTCTTGACACTTGTCACCATAGAGATGGCATATGTTCCCTTTAATCCAACCCCCATTTGTATCCTCCAATTTAACCATTGATATCTTCAAATCAATCTCAACCTTTGATTCATGACAACTCACCCCTAGCCTTGGAAAATCCTATAAATAGACCTCATTTTTGAGCAATATGGATCCCATCTCATTTTCATCTTATGCATTGTTATTATAGGCATCTAGCTTCTAGTTTATCATTTCTTAGCAATTTTATCTTGCTAAATCTTAGCTTAATTGCATCTTAATCTTAGTTCATTTTCTAGATCAATCATGAAATCATATAGCTTAATCATGCTATTCTTACTAGATCATGCATTTGCATCATTCAAATCCTCCATCTAAGTGTAGTCAAGTCACTGGAATATGCATAATCAGATCTGAGAGCATTTTCATACTCACATTTACTAGGAGGTAATAAGTCGATTAGCTATGGTTTTGTCTTTCTTTGATTTAAATCTTCTAACCATGCTTGTAATGATTTATCGAGTGTATTGTGGTTGCAGGAATAGGTACATTTCATAGAGCATGACAATATATTATAACCGATAAATACTACCAGTTGTTTTTGCTAAACCCTAACCAATTAAAGTTGTTGAATTGGTTATGTTTGTTTATGATCTGATGTTGAGTGGTAATAATGGTGACACGTATGGTCATTGTATGAAGAAAAGTTCAAATTGTTTTGGTGTGTTTGTTTGTTTTTCTAGGGAATTAGCAAAGTGTATTGCATCTAATGCAAAGCAAGCGATGAGTTACTGAGCTTGATGAAGCAGTAATCGAGGAGCGGTTGAATTTTTCTTGATTGATGTGTTGAGATTGCTATGAAATCCAACGATCATACTTATATCGATTTATTTGTAATCTTGATGAGAGAATTAACTATTTGTTGTGTTACCAACCTAATTGATTTGTATTTAAGGTTGATGGAGTTGTTTTGTTTAGTGTTGGAAAGAATTGGCTGAAATCAGTTGAGTGTGGGGTTGCTGAACCGGAGAATGAGTCTGCAATTTGAGTAAAGGCAGATAGAAGATTGAATGGATCTGATAAAAAAAATGTAGTGCTATTCAAACAAATCAAGCAAACTCCTATTATTTTCTAACAATTACAACAAAATTCAAATCCCCTAACCAGGTAAGCTCTAACAAGCTTGGTTACTTATTAAATCCTCTAACAAGGTAGCTCAGATCCTCTACCAAGGCTACTCCTTACAGGGTATTTGCTTATGCCAAGGCATTTATAGTAAATCCATTAACCAAGTGATTCCTAATAGGATCAATTCTTAATAGGACTTTTGTAAAAGCTTTTACAGGATTGACTCCTAATAGGGCGAACTTTAGAAGAGTTCAGATGTTATCTTGTGAGTCCCATCTCACTGTGGTTTTTACCTATTTGGGTTTTCCATGTATAAATACTTGTGTCATGTGGTGAATATTTTTGTGGTTATGATCTTATTGTTGATTTGATTAACTACTTAACTATTTGTGATAAGGCATGATAACTGGAAGCATTAAGAGATGAAGTATGTTGACATATGATAAAGCATCTAGATGTTTATAAGTTAAATGTTGTTTACTATTAAGTTGTTGTAATAGTCAACCAATATTCTTATGAGTATTGATCTTGACAATGGTATTTTATTGATAAGTTTACTTTGTATGATTGAGTTTGAGTTTGGGAAGTTTGTATCAGTTTTCCTATTTACTGATTCACCCCCCCGCCCCTCTTAGTAATCTATTAGATACTTATTCTTTCATCATACCATCACTTTTGGTGCAACAAGTTTGAATTTCTTGAGTTCTCTTCTAGTCTTACTTAAGTCAAGAGAATTTATGAGCTTTCCTTCTAGATCCACTCCAACTTCAATGTCTTCATCTTCCTCATCTTCCACCACTGGTTCATATAGTTCCTTAAATAGATTAACTTATTTTTCATCATCATGGAAGTCATCTTCTGATGCACTTTCTTCATCTATGGCATCATCCTCAATGATGTATAAGCTATTCTACTTTCGGTAGATTATTCTTCCTTACCAGTAGTCATTCCTTCCTTTGCCTTTATCAATAGATCTGCCAAAACTTCTTTGCTCGTTTCCACCAGTTTCATTATAAGGACATTTTGCAACAAAGTGTTCATCTTTACCATAGTTAAAGCATTGGTGCATCCTCTCTTGAGCTTTTTGATAAATTTTGCTTCCTCTGCATCCAATTCTTCACTAGATCCTTTATGAGAAACCCCTTCCTTTCCCTTTTTGATGGAATTGAAAGCTACCTCTTTCCTTGAAGATGCTTCACCGGTTGTCCTCATTTCATAGGCAGTTAGAGAGCTAAATAGCTCATCCATTGTAAAGGTTTTCAGATCCTTGGCTTCCTCTATGGTAGAAACCTTAGTATCATACTTAGATGTAAGAGATCTAAGTACCTTCTTGACAATAATCTCATCAACAATCTCCTCTCCAAGTCCTCTGATGGTGTTCACGGTTTCTGTTGGCACTTGATCATTTGTACTAAACTAGTATATGTTTGTTGTGCACATAGATTAGATTTATGTATGATGAGTATTTTGTATGTTGTCATTGATGGAAACTATGTTTCTTTGAGTCATCTAAGTCATATTGTTCTACTGGCTAGACTTAACCGGTAAAGAAGAGACAATTTTATCAGAACCGGTAATTAGGACTTCAATCATTAAATGACAGACAGTGTTACATTCCGACAACCGATACATGAAAATCATGAAGATTGAGATGATGTGGTTTTGCAGCAACATTGAAGACTATCAGATGAAGATATGTTAAGGACCGCACGTGCTGAATAGATCAAGTGAATGAGATTTATTTGACAAAATAAATTAGTTGATGGAGACTTAACCAATAGTGATGAAAATCACTCAGATTGGTTAAACAACACAAAATTGGATTTGTTATGTCGGTAGCTGGCATAACTAAAGCGTACAATGCAAGATTGTCTCGATACATTGAACCTAGGGAATTGTAATAAGGTTCTAGCTGACCTTATGATAATTTTAATTATTTGATGAGGTATGAAAAGATATATATACATGAGCTTGATAGTGTGATATGTGATGAGCGAATTTTGTTTTATGATAGTGTGAAGATCAAAGGAGTTGAGAGATGAAGTCTTTGTGATGTTGTAATATTCTGAAGTGGATCTTATGAGACACAAAAGTTATTATACTGAGATCATTTGTATTTGTTGTCTCCCTAATAGATGCAACAGTAAAATCCTTTTACAAGGTCACTCCTAATAGGGTGCAGTTAGATCCTAATAGTTCTGATAATTAAATCCTCTAACCAAGTGACACATTAACTTGTGTTTACAAATCCTAGTCACTTGGATAGCTCCTAACATGGCTAGTCCTCATAGGCCTTTTTGTAAAGCTCTTAACCAGAATTAGACACTTCTAATAGGGTGTGCTCCTAACTTTGTGTTGTAGACCTTACTCGGTCAGATCTTTATATTGCAGATAGTGGATCTTTTCGGTACATACTCCCACCGTGGTTTTTCCCATTTGGGTTTTCCACATATAAAATTTTGTGTCATGTGGTTTATTCTTTATGTGGTGATTTCATACTTGGTGTTATTTCTTACATGTCTACTGAATGTCTATTTAGTTTTAAGTTGATAAAATTGATATTCAATTTTGTATTATTTTTACTATCACTGATTCACCCCCCCCTCTCAGTGCCGTATAAGTTCATTAATTGGTATCAGAGCCTAACTTCCTTAAGGTTTAACCGCTTGGAAGGGATCTCTAATCCTAAGGAAAATATGGGTGAAGGAATGAGATATAGAGAGATGGCTAGAGAACTTTCTGAAACCAAGGATGAGCTAGAAACCCTAAGAAGCAAATATAAGACATCACTAGCTAAAAGGAGGGAACTGACCACACAATTGTTGGAGATATCTGACAACAACTCTTCATATGAGGCAAACATTGATGAATTGGATAAAGAAGTGGAGAAGCTGAATGGTGAGAAAACTAACCTGAGAAGAGAACTAGAATCACTTATGAGGCAACAGTTCTTGGATAACCTCTAGTTGACAAAGACTAAATTGTACCCCTTCCAATATGGTTCACTCATTATGTCGTTAGTATTTTACTTTTTTAATTAATTGCATGGATTCAACAATATACCATGGATAAGAGATGTTACAATAAGTTCTCAGATTAAAGGATATTTGGATGACTTGGATGAATGTGATGTTTATTGTCATAAGTTATTTTTGGATATTTAGAATGAGTTTATTACGAGGAATCATCTTCTTTTGAAGATTGTTGAGTGGTACAAAGATGATATTACTTTTCTAGTGGATAAGGACAACTATTTTATTGAGGCTATTACTCTTAAAACTTCATGGGTAGATATTCTTCCTTATGAAGTATTTGAAGATCAGCATATGGATATTATGAAAATATTTCTTAAGATGCTTAATGATGTGAATGCAAGATGATTTGGGAATTATGAAGATATTATGAGTATGTGTGGTGGAAAATTATCTAGCAAGAGTGAATTAGCATTGAAGGCAATGAAGTGAAAAATTCATCTAAGGAAGCATTTGATTCTTCCTCTAAAGTGTCAAAAGGTAAAAGGATATCAAAGGGATTTGTAAAAGATGTCGTTGTTGAGAGTGATGACAAAAATTTGGAGAAGGTTAATATGCAGAAGAGTGATTTAGCTATGAATTTGGTGTTTGTTTCTTCCAAGGAAGGTACATTTAATGAAAATGGAGTTCTTGAGATGCTTGCAAAGCCTCATGGTTTGAAAAGAGTTTGTGATTTGTATCTCACTATTCTATTCTATGATCAAGACACTATTGATTAGGCTTGTGTTACATATTTGCTTTGGAACAATCTTTTTCCTTTAAATGTTGTTGATTTTCTCCCATAAGTGTTGATAGAATTGTTGATTGAGTAGATGGATACAATTGCCAAAGAAGATAGCTAATCTAGTTAACCTTTCATAGAAGGAAATATATTAGAGAAGATGATTGAAAGGTGCCTAAAGGAACATCATGATCTCAAGTAATATTTGATTAATTTCAAGAAGATGATGGTTAATGCATCTTAGCTGTATAGATATTGTTTAAGGTGCTTCCAGCTATGAAGTAATTCAAAGATGAGATAGACTATATTGTGTCTCAACTTACAGAGTTGGCCTTGTCTTTCAATATTTACAAAGATGCTAATGGTGCTATGAGGTCCAAGGCCCAAGATATTCATTCTCACTTGGCCATATGTGAAATTATTTTATGGAATCAAAGATGCCATGGAATTGCAACAGTCCCTATTTTTCATACTGTTGGTTGATTCAGAAAAAAATTGAACAGAGTATTTTTAATTTTGATATCTTTGGTGTTGTAGTAAATTTATGTGTTGATTGTGAATATTAGAACATGATCTTATCTATTGCTATGTGTGCTTGGAACTCATCATTTATTGGTTTGAAGAATCAATACAAGGAAATCTATCTAGGAAATGTCTATGAAGTTTCTTTTTCTCATTTGTTTTCTTAATAATTATATTGAAGGAGGTTACATTTTTTGATGCAGGAGCATTCAGTGGTGTATGGGCAATTTTGCATCACCCAAAAAGATTTCCTTTTTCTAGTAAATTTTCTTTTATTTTTTTTGCAGTTCTGGATACCCATTTGGACGAATAAGAGATTCCAACTCTTAGAATTGACAAGTTACTTTTTCTAGTTGATTGCCAAAAATTGAAGGTTTTTATTTAAAGGCTAATGGAGCCAAAATTTAGTGGGAAGCTTAAGGAAGGAAAAAATAAGAAATTTGGTGAAATAATCAGAGTAAAATCATTTATGGTTTGAAAGTTATTCAAGTTTTAGTTTCCCAAAAAATCAAAAATAATTCTTCCAAGTCATATTTGAGGCATTAAATGGTCCCAAGAAGCCCCAAAAAATGATAGGAATCGACAAAAAAAATTCTTATCATATTCTTTTCTCAAAGATATTCTCGATGCTTCAAATAATTTATCAATCTGATTCCCGGATCAAAAGTTATGGCTGCCAAAAATTGAACAATTTTTTTGGAAAGTTTCAATTTTCGAATCTGGCTATATTTTCATATTTCCAAATTCATGTTTTGGCATTTGTCCACCAATTAGTAATTTCTATATTATAATTTGAGCTCCAAAATAATGGAAGACTATTCAGAACTCATTTGAGGAAACTTGTAATAGTTTTTGGGAGTTGTATGTGAGTTTTTGTAGTTGAGTTTTTTGGGAATTTAGTTTTGGGTTAAGAATTAGCATTGTAAGGGTTTTCCAGGAAACTATTTAAGATATTATATTGCAGCCCTTGAGTATTGATTCCTCTTATTTTTGATTTCATGTATTGAAATAGTTTTCAGATAGTAAAATATATATTTTCTATGTTTCTTTTGTTGTGTTTTTCTTTTCTTCGGGTTGTGCCCTCATCAATTTTGGTTCTATATGTTCCTATTTGGTTTCAGTTGTTTACCCTTTGACATTGTGGTGCAGGGCAACCTATCCATGAAGATGTATCATGAAGAAAAACCATATTTTTATTTATTTTTAATGTTGCATTAATGATTGTAAGGCCACAAAAGACCATTTGTATCAAAACAATTCATGTTGTAAGGCTTGATGAGCCATTTTGTATCAAGAGACCTAATAGGTCTTGATAGGGTCAATTGTGGTCAAAGGGTGAAGAACATCCAATTTTTTTAAAATGTTTTAATTGGTCAAATTTAATCTATTATAACATGTTAGGGGTCTCCATGAAGGCTGGGATCAATGTAGTGGCAATTTATCAAAAATTATAAAAATTGTAAAGTTGCAACATTGCCAAAAAGTGCAACAAAAGTGTAAGAATGCAATCCATTGGTCATGAGGTGGTTAGAGTAGATATGAGAAGTTTTAAATGGCTTGTAAAACCATGTTTGGTCAATATCAAGGGGGTTGAGCAGTTTGGAGAGGATTTGACAAATATTATCCATCAAATCCTCAAACTGTCATAAGATTTTAAGGAATTTGTGACTGTTATAGATCCATGGAGGATCACATTTGGTGTAATTTTGATATGTAATTTTTTTTAATGATATATTAATGAAATATATTTCATATTAATCATTTCTTATGCATTTTTGTGGAGTATTTGGCAAGATATGTTAGTTTTTTATAAAAATTGTCAAAACCTTGCCAAGGGTTACCCGTTTTGTAAAAATCCTCATAACTTTTTATTAAAATTTTGGATTTGGCTATAAATTTGAGAGAAGTTTTTAAACTAGGAAATATAAAGTTTGATTTGATCTATTGGTTTCATTATTAGTATTGTAAAATTTATCAATGATTGTTTGTTACAGTTCATGGTGAAAAGCAGATTGGTGAAGGCAAAAATAGTCATATTGCAATATTTTGTATGGCCATATGAGGAATCATAATTTAAAAAAGGATATATTTTTTGTAAAGGTATTTAAATACTCTTTCTAGTTCTTTTTTCTTACTTAATTTGGTTAAGAATTGAAGAATTTGTGATTATTTCTATGAAAATTGTTTTTTAAGGATGAAACCTTGAACTAGGGTATTCCACGACAATAAAGAATTTGTTCTCTCATGTTGTGGTAAAATTTATGATCTTAAATATTCAATGAAGGTCTGTAGGGATTTAATCTAACTTTTGAAAGTGGTTTGGGGTTGATTGGTGGTGTATGGTGGAAGTACTTGATAGATAGTCCTTGTGTAAAGATTATGTTGTGATTGCCTTGTAGGATGGATGAATATCATTTGTATTGTCACTTAATGTTCAGATTGTGAGTTTTGGAATTGAGAAGGGTAGTTGATCTTGTTATATTCCTATTGATTCAAGTTTAAGGTCTTGTATTAGTTTGTGGTCGGTAATACCCTTGAAGGTTTTATGGTTTGTTAATGCTCTGCATCACATTGTTATCAAAGGGGGAGAAATATTGTTAGGTGGAGAATCAATATATTTTGTTTTTCCATCAATGACAAATGGGGATATTTTTGCACATATGGATGCCATTTTTGTCATTCATGTCAAACTTTTGTCAATCTCATGTTGCTCTGTTTGTTATTGGTAATCTAGACATGGATAGGTTAAGTTGAGGTACAATGTATTTGGTTGATGGTCCAGATGTTTTTTTTTCTTGATTCTATGCTATAGATATATCTATAGGTTCACATTATGTTGATGAAATGATATAAAATGATGTTTCAATATGTTTTTGGAGTTCTGGCATTCTTCACCTAGTCTGGAAGTATTTCTGTTGTTTTCTTTAGTGAAACTTATCATGAACCAAAATAAGTATTTTTATTAGATATGTCTCAGGAGATTATAAGTTTCTATTCTTGATATGATAAATATCTTGGTTCTTTTGGATGAACTACTTTATTTTCTTTTGGTCTGGGATTAGATAGTGTGTTTTGTAGAATAAGTTTTGCACTCGTTTATGCACTTTGGTCCAAGCAGTTGGGTGTAAAACATTTTTGATGTTGATTGGAAGACATACCAACTTGGGCTTAAATCATCACAAATCCTTTTACCTTTTTGATAATGTATTTTTGGCTTGATGCTATGTACACATTACACACTCTTTTGGCCAAGCCAATGTTGCCTTTGGATCCAATTGGTATATATTGAGAAAAATGACTATGTTAGATGTGTAGAGTGTGTGCATGAATATGTATATGCGTATGGGAGAGGGATATGGAATAGTACTGTAGATGTATAAAAATGACCAATTTCCTAAGTGAATATTTAATATTCATTTTAACCTCATTCCTCTATTTAATTGAATATAATTTAATTAAAGCATTCACATTCATCTATTTGATTAAATAAGTTATTCAATTTATTTAATTAAATTCATCCAGGCCTTTCATATCATTTAATTGAACAAATCAATTTATTTAATTAAATCCCCTTTCTACTCTTTTTAATTAAATTTACATTTAATTAAATTGTTCACTTCAAATAAATAAATCTAATTTATTTAAATCCCCCACTTGCATCTATTTTGTTGAAATAAAGGAATTTATTTTAATTAAAATTTCCCTCCACCCACTTGCATTCTCCTAAATTTCCCACTTGCCTCTCTAAACCCCCTTCTAGATTCTTCTAATCACTTCTAAATTAGCCTAACTCATCTCCTTAATATTGTCACATCCCTAAGCAAAGGGAAGTCACTTCTTAAAACCTCAGAGTCTTTGAAACCATTAAAGGCTTTATGTCCTCAACAAGTTAACCTACAAAGTCTTCCAAACAATTAATGGTTAACTCAACCCTCTTGCATGATTATAGACTTTCTCTCTAACTCAGCTCTCATCTAACCCAAGGGTCTCATCAAGCATTGATGGCTTTAACCTTGGTTATTTCTTTAACCCTTGCACAAGAGTTTACCTCTTGGGTAAAAGCTTTATCCATTGGATAACCCTAACCTAACCTTAACCCTTACCTCCTAAGGTAACCATGAGGACTTCTCAAGCATTTAATGCTTCTTACATCTCCTCTCAAGTAGCCTTACGTTGACAATTGTCACCATTTCATTGGTGAGAATTGTAAACATGGATTGATAACTTTCAATCTTGACCCTTGATAGGATCATCCAATCTTGACCCTTCATTGCCCCATTTTCCCTATAAATAGATCCCTCATTTCTCCATTTTCGTATCCAAGTCTTTAGTATCAAACTTATAGACATTTTATTCATCATCCAAGTTTCATACATCTAATCCATATCTAGTCATTTTATAAAAGCATTTAGTCTCTTTTTGAATAAAAATAATCTAATAAACATTTTAGAAGAATTTCTATTATCATAAATAATCATATTAAGCTAGTGTATCTTGTTAGGATAGTTATTTTACTAATCCTTTCATCTTATCATCATATACATGCTAGTTTAATTCATGTTTGTTAATATCATGCATATTTAGGATTGCGTTCATGTTAGATTTATTAAATATCCCTCATTCTCATGATTGTCCTCCCTAAGTCACTTTGCTCAGTTATTTGAGAGCAAAGACATTGGATTGAGGGGTCTTGTGTGATAAAGAACAATGGAACATCCATTGGGAAGTTGAGTTATTCCATATAACTCCATAACTTGCACCAAGAGTCCCATTGGTGTGTGGACTAGTCCTGAATTCATATTTTCCGTTTCATAGAACTACTTTTCCCAAATATATTTCTGGCACCCATCGTGGGGCATAACCCCATTTATCAAATCATTTTTGATGCAGGACTAACCTTGCATTTACGTAGAAAACTTGAATTAGTGTGTGGATAATATCCTTTAGCACATCCGATCTGTCCTTTGGTGCATCCCTTCACTGTTTAGCGCTTCGGGACCATCCTTTAGCACATCTGGCCGTAAACTTAGCGCATAGCATTTCTGCTATTTCCTGTAAGTCCTAGCGCTTTAAAACATCAGTGAAGCGCATCCATGCAACAACGTGTTGGCATTACAATAAGCTGGGAGATTGTTAGCATTATCATAAGTTTATTGGTTGATGATATTGAGAAGGTTGTTGGAGATGAATGATATAATTGATAAAGGATGATTATTGTCTTAATATTATTATTTTGTCATTGATGTCAAGCAATTGATTTTCTAATCCAGTATGATGTTGCCATATCTTAAAAAGTATGTTTTGATGAGTATAAAGATGTCGGTAAATGACACAGAAAGAATGTGAAAATAAAGGAGAGTAATAAGTTATTCAATGTGAAAGGATTACCGAGTTAGACAGTGATGAGATTATGATGTTTTGATTGTTTTCATATCTTATATATGTGTATTCAAAGACTGAACAAGAAGGAGAAAAGATTTCATGCAATAGAATGAGTAAAGGTTTGATACTATTCTATTTTACTGAGCAAGGAGCTAGTTGGTAAACTTGAAGGTTAAAGAAGGAAAAAGTCACCAAGAAGAGAATGATTACCGAGTAACGTTCAATATCAACCGAGTATCAACCGAGCAGTAACTGAATGCATTAAATGAGTGAATAAATTATTAAATGAAGAAGGCCAATGAGCTGGAGATTTATTGAAGATTGGATTATCATGCAAGAAGTTTGTTAAGGATCAACGGTAATGAAAATTCAAGAGTTAGATCTACAACATAGATTGAACGGTCATAATCGAGCACAAGTACCAAGGAAGGATACAAGTTTCAAGGCAATATAAAACATTTTTCAGATCGAAAGATTGAATGAACCTAGTCAAGTTTGAAGATTTGATGGTTAAGATTAATCATGGGAAATGTGATTAAGGAGATTAAGTGGTAAGGAATTGCTTATAAATAAAGAGTAGTTGAAGAACAATGTATGTGGGCAAACTGAAGCATAGTGATGCTACAAAGGTGATTACCGAGTACGGGGGATTGAAGATCTGATTGAAGAATAGATTGAGAAGCCCAACAAGGAGAAAGACAAGTCTTATGACAAGATCATCTTGAGCACATCGAGCTCATAGAATCTTCTTTAACATTTTAGATGTGAAGTTGCAGATATATTTTATTACTGTTATTTATTTTTGTAAGTGACAGGAAATCTCTTAACCGAGTGGACTTAACAGTCTTATTTATAAATCCTCTTGGAAGGTAACATTCTAAATGAGTGTTTGAAATCTTTTGACAAGGTCACTTCTAACAAAGTGAAGATTCTAATAGATTTGAGGGAAATCCCTTAACCGAGTCACATCTAGCAATGTGTATGTAATCTTTAACAAAATTTTCTTTTAACCGAGCATACTCTAGAAGAGTATATTTTCTTGTGGGTCTGAAATCCCACAGTGGTTTTTCCCTATTAGGGTTTCTATGTTAAATCTAGTGTCAAATGTGATTTAATGTTTTAAGTTTATCTGTTTATGAGTTTGAATGATTTACAGTCATAGTTGCATATCAAGAAAGTGCTACCGAGGTTTAATCTAATTAGAGTACGAAAGAATTGAGGTTATCTGATTCACCCCACCTCTCATCTAACTAACAATTGGTACGAGAGCTTGGACTCTAGAAGAAAAGTTTAAAGGTACTTGAGGCAAGATCCGAAGATGTATAAAAGGGATGCACCAAAGCTGAACAAGTCAAGTTTCACCACATGGTAGAAAAGGATGAAGCTGCACTTATCAAGAATTGGAGAATATGCAACATACTATCTAGAGAATGATTACATTGCACCCAACACCTACCCTATGACAATGGAAGAAATAAAGGCAAAGCAATAACACATTCAAGCAATGATAGAGATAACATCAACTTGGACCGACTTAGAGTTTAATGACCTAGAAGGTTGTAATGATACCAAAGCAATGTGGAATAAGCTCACATCTGTGTATGGTGGAGATGAACATGTTCAAAGAGAAAAAGAAGATAGTCTAAGAGGACAACTTGAATCCATGAGAATGAATGAAGGTGAGAACATTATCCAACATATTACAAGGTTAAAGGAAACTGTCAATCATATCAAAGGACCAAGAGGAACTATTGAAGAAAAGGATGTAACAAGTAAGTTGCTGAGAACACTTCTACCTACTTATGCCATTAGAGTCTCTACAATTAATGAATTGAGGTCTATAACAAACATGCCAGTCTCTTTGGATGCTACTATTGGTAAGCTACATGCTTTTGAGTTAAGTAATTTTGATAATAGTGGATCTTCGGTAAACAAAGTTGAATCTGCATTCAGTTCTTTTCATCCCAGTGAATCTGAAGATTATAATGATAGAATGTCTAAGTATGCTGAAGGAAATCATAGTGGAGCAAGTGAGAGATTTCACAAAAACGTGGAAGAAGTACACAAACTATATGAGGAAATCAAAAAGCAAGAAGAGTTTGAAGCATTATTGGCCAAAAGGTTATTGAGAGGCAAAGGTAAGTATAAAGGGAAGTTACCTTTGAAATGTTTTAACTGTGATAAAATTGGACATATGGCTTCTAACTGTCCTGACAAAGATGATGAAAAGAAAGAATACCGAGATGACAGACAGAAAGACAACCAATATAGAAGGCACCAAGACTTCAGAAGGAGAGATAGAAAGACATGCCTAGTAGCTAATGAGGAATCCAATGATGATAAATCTGATGAAACTGAGATAGAGGAATTTGTATACGTGGCTATCAAAGATGGATTAGATGAAGAAAGGTATGAAGAAAAAGCCTTAATATCACACATAAATAAAAATGATTCTTGGATCATAGATAGTGGATGCTCACATCACATGACAAGTGATAAACACAAGTTTGTTAAATTAGAAGATTATGATGGAGGTTATGTAAGATTTGGTAATGATGCACCATGTCCTGTGAAAGATAAAGGTTCTATTAGACTTCTTGACAATGATAAATGTGATGATGTATTTTGGGTTGAAGGTCTGAAATACAATTTGTTGAGTGTAGCATAGCTAAACAATACAAGATACCGAATAGAATTTCAGAAAGGAATTGTCAAAGTTCATGACAAACATGGAAAGTTGGCTGCTACCAGGTTTCAAACAAGAGGTAATACATTTCACCTTGACTCAACTCAGAATAATTTTCTGTATGCCAAAATAGAAGATACTTGGTTATGGCATAAAAGGTTTTGTCATGTAAATTTTGATAATCTGATCAAAATAAGTAAGAAGCATCGCGTAAGAGGTCTACTGAGCTTGGAAAAACCTGAGGATGCAATATGCCGAGGATGCCAGATGGGTAAGATGACAAAATCAAGCTTTACAAGTAAGTCTTACACTTCTAAAGGAATTTTAG
Organism: Cryptomeria japonica; assembly: GCF_030272615.1. Lineage (NCBI taxonomy): Eukaryota > Viridiplantae > Streptophyta > Pinopsida > Cupressales > Cupressaceae > Cryptomeria > Cryptomeria japonica. The sequence goes on from NC_081412.1 coordinate 39,906,721, forward strand.
ATCTTGTACACACTGATCTTTGTGGTCCTATGAAAGTTTAAAGTTACTATGGTGATAAAGACTGCATATTATTTGTGGATGATTACTCAAGGATGATGTCAATTATGTTTCTAAAAGAGAAATCAGAATCTTTTCAAATGTTCAAATGGTACAAGGCAAGAGCTAAAAAAGAAACAGGAAGACAATTGAAATGTCTAAGATCTGATAGAGGAGGATAATTCATTTCTGATGAATTTAACTTATTTTGCAATGATCATGGTATAAAGAGACAAGTATAAGCACCAAGGACACCACAACAAAATGGAATAGCTGAAAGAAGGAAAAGATCAATTGTAGATTGTGCCAGAACTTTGACGATTGAAAGGAGAGTACCTCAAATATTTTGGAGAGAAGCAATAAGCACTGCAGTTTACACCTTGAACTGAGTACAACTGAAGAAAGGAACTATGAAGACACCTTATGAAATCTGGTATGACAAGAAACCAAATGTAAGTTATTTTAAAATATTTGGAAGTAGATGTTATGTTCACAAAGATGATAGAAATGGAAAATTTGATCAGAAAAGTGAGGAAGGAACATTTCTTGGTTATTCCTCTAGGAGTAAAGCATTTAAATGCCTGATCAAATCATCTAACAAAATTGTGGAAAGTGCAAATGTGAAAATTGATGAATTTGCAGAAAGGAATGATGAAGGAAATTCCAAAGAACTAGAATATTATGAAGAGTTTGTATATGTCCAACCGACAAGTTTTACCGAGAAAGCCAATGAAGAAAATACTCAATTACCGAGTGATGAAGAAGATCATACAGAGCCTACCGAGCCTATATTAGCAAAATATGTCGGAAGAAATCATGCATCAAGTCATATTATAGGAGATAAGGATGCTCCAATGATGACAAGGAACAAACTGAGACATAACACATGTCTGATATTTGAAATTGAATCGAGGATAGTAAAAGAGGCATTAAACAATGAAGATTGGGTGAATGCTATGACAGAAGAGATTGATCAAATCAAGAAAAATGAAACATGGACATTGGTCCCAAGACCAAAAGAGAAAAATGTAATCGGTACAAAGTGGATTTTCAGAAATAAGCTAAATGAAAAAGGTGAGGTCATTTAGAATAAAGCAAGGCTAGTTTGCAAAGGTTATGCTCAAGAAGAAGGAATAGACTATGGAGAGACTTTTGCACCTGTAGCAAGACTTGAAGGAGTAAGAACATTGTTGGCATATGCTGCTTACAAAAATTTTAAGGTATATCAAATGGATGTTAAATCTGCATTATTGAATGGTATACTAGAAGAAGAAGTCTATATTGAACAACCTAAAGGATTTATTGAAGAGAAGAATAAAGATCAAGTATGTAAGTTGAATAAAGCTTTATATGGTCTAAAGCAAGCACCTAGAGCATGGTATGAAAGGTTGCACTCTTACTTAATAAATATTGGATTTATAAGAACTATTGAGAACAACAACATGTATATGAAGAATGATGAGGAGAATGGAATACTGATGTCAGCCATATTTGTTGATGATATTATTTTCTATGGAAATGACTCTTTATGTAAGAACTTTGGAAATGACATGTGCAAAGAATTTGAGATGTCATTAATCGGCGAGATAAAGTATTTTATAGGTTTACAAATACTGCAAATGAAAAATGGGATTTTCATTACTCAATCCAAGTATATAAAGGAAATCTTGAAGAAATTTGGAATGGAGGATTCTAAACCTGTAAGTACTCCTATGACTACTAATTGTAAACTATTAAAGAATGATGAATCTGCATTTGTTGATGAGACACTTTACCGATCTATGATTGGAAAGTTGCAATATGTAGTTCACAACAGGCCTGATATAGCTCATGCAGTAGGTATAGTTGCAAGATTTTCTGCAGATCCCAAAGAAACTCATATGATAGCAGTCAAGAGAATTTTTAGATACTTGAGAGGCATTAAATATTATGGTCTACTATATGAAAAGAGGAATGATTTTGACTTAAAAGTCTATACTGATGCTGATTGGGCAGGAAATATTGATGATATGAAAAGCACAAGCGGTGGAGCTTTCTTTTTGGGAGAAAGACTAGTAAGTTGGCTTATCAAGAAACAAGGATGCATTTCACAATCAATAGCTGAAGTTGAATATGTCATTGTAGCATTGAATTATACCAATATAGCATGGATCAAACAACTATTGGAAGGAATGAATGAGATAGTTACCAAGCCAGTAACTATATTCTAGGATAATACAAGTGCTATTAAAATTTCAAAGAATCCGGTAATGCACTCTAAGAAAAAACATATCTCTATAAAGTATCATTATCTTAGAGAAGAAGTTCAAGAAAAGAATGTTGTACTGGAATATGTTAGCACAAAGGAACAAATCACATACATCTTCACAAAGCCACTGCCAAGGGACACTTTTGGGTATCTCAGAAGTAAGTTAGGGGTCCTACCCCTATCTAGTGCTCACTGACAGAGTTTAGTGACAACATCAATTCTATGACTCCATAGAATACTATTTCTGCGTTGATGTTGATTTACACACTTTAGAAGGATGTCTAAAGTTGTGTAGGAAATAGTAAATGAAGACAAGTTGCTCTGACCGAGATACATCTGTATATGTTTTGAAATGCAAGGAAATTACTTCACAGGGGGAGTAATTATGGATCAGTCTTACTTTTGGCATTGTTGTCAAAGGGGGAGAAGATTATCGAACAGGAAAAGGTTACAATAGAAGGAGAAGATTACAAGAGAAGTTTACAGCTCAAAGATAACAAGAGAATATTAACAACAGTTTGAATCAATTGGAATAAATCAAGTTGGTATTGCCATCAATGCCAAAGGGGGAGATTGTTGGCATTACAATAAGTTGGGAGATTGTTAGCATTACCATAAGTTTATTGGTTGATGATATTGAGAAGGTTGTTGGAGATGAATGATATAATTGATAAAGGATGATTACTGTCTTAATATTATTATTTTGTCATTGATGTCAAGCAATTGATTTTCTAATTCAGTATGATGTTGCCATATCTTAAAAAGTATGTTTTGATGAGTATAAAGATGTCGGTAAATGACATAGAAAGAATGTGAAAATAAAGGGGAGTAATAAGTTATTCAATGGGTAACGATTACCGAGTTAGACAGTGATGAGATTATGATGTTTTGATTGTTTTCATATCTTATATATGTGTATTCAAAGACTGAACAAGAAGGAGAAAAGATTTCATGCAATAGAATGAGTAAAGGTTTGATACTATTCTATTTTACGTAGCAAGGAGCTAGTCGGTAAACTCCAAGGTTATCGATGTTGGTAAAGAAGGAAAAAGTCACCGAGAAGAGAATGACAACCGAGTAAAGTTCAGTATCAACTGAGTATCAACCGAGCAATAACATAATGCATTAAATTAGTGAATACATTATTAAATGAAGAATGCCAATGAGCTGGAGATTTATTGAAGATTGGATTGTCATGCAAGAAGTTTGTTAAGGATCAATGGCAATGAAAATTCAAGAGTTAGATCTACAACATAGATTGAATGGTCATAACTGAGCACAAGTACCAAAGAAGGATACAAGTTTCAAGGCAAGATTGAATGAACCTAGTCAAGTTTGAAGATCTGATGGTTAAGATTAATCATGGGAAATGTGATTAAGGAGATTAAGCAGAAAGGAATTGCTTATAAATAAAGAGTAGTTGAAGAACAATGTATGTGGGCAAACTGAAGCATAGCGATGCTACATAGGTGATTACCGAGTAAAGGAGATTGAAGATTTGATTGAAGAACAGATTGAGAAGCCCAACAAGGAGAAAGATAAGTCTTATGACAAGATTATCTTGAGCACATAGAATCTGCTTTAACATTTTAGATGCGAAGTTGTAGATATATTTTATTACTATTATTTTTTTTTGTAAGTGACAAGAAATCTCTTAACCGAGTGGACTTAACAGACTTATTTGTAAATCCTCTTGGAAGGTAACATTCTGAATGAGTGTTTGAAATCCTTTGACAAGGTCACTTCTAACAAAGTGAAGATTCTAATAGATCTGAGGGAAATCCCTTAACCAGGTCACATCTAGCAATGTGTATGTAATCTTTAACAGGATTTGCTTTTAACCGAGCATACTCTAGAAGAGTGTATTTTCTTGTGGGTCCAAAATCCCATAGTGGTTTTTCCCTAGTAGGGTTTCCACGTTAAATCTGGTGTCAAATGTGATTTAATATTTTAAGTTTATCTGTTTATGAGTTTGAATGATTTACAATCATAGTTGCATATCAAGAAAGTGCTACCGAGGTTTAATCTGATTAGAGTACTAAAGAATTGAGGCTATCTGATTCACCCCCCTCTCATCTAACTAACACAACGTAGCACATATGGGTGTTTTGTTAGCGCATCGGTGCCATTCTGTAGTGCATTTGGTCTGTAGATTAGCGCATGACAGACACAGAAAGAAAAAGAAAATTGTAATAGAGACAGAAAATTAGACTTGTAGACACCTGGAAAAACTATTTTGCTAACTGTTTTTTTTTTTGTAGATTACTAACAGTTGTCTGTAGGGTTGGGAGATTTTCTTTTACTAGTTTAGGCATTTGACTAAAATTTTCTTATTTTTAACTTTATTAAAGTTAGTTATTTAAATGTTTTCTTCATTTCCTTATTGGTAAAATGAACTCATTTTCATTTTGGAGTACTTAAAAAAGAACAACAAACAAAAATCTTACATTGCTTTCATAGGAAGAGAGAACACTTCATTTTTTGGGGGTTTTAGAGAGAACAAAACAAATTTATTTTTGCAAAATTTAAAAATGAACCTCACCATCTTTTGGTGTTTAAAAGGATCCATTTTATTTCTTGCATAAGCTAAAGAACCTTATTTTCAAGTTCTAGATAAAACAAAAGAGGAAAATCATTCCCTTATCGAATTCATTTTGTTGACCATCTCAAAGAATTTGCTTTATTGACAAGGGTTTTATTGCTTAGATTAAGAAAATCATTGACTTGAAAAATAAAAAGAACACCATGCCTTCTTGGAGAAACATCTCCCACTAGAATTAGAAAACAACTAAATTGTGGGGTTAAAAGGAATCTTTTTGTGCCTTGTCTTGAAAGTGGAAGGTATATGCTCTCCCCTTAACTGGGTGCTAAAAAAGCCAAACCACTCTTATGCTTTCTATATTTGAAGCATTTACAACCTTTAGCAGACCTACTCTCCTGAGTTGCTCTTAGAGAGCCATTTAAATGGTCAGTGAGAGGGGAACGACCTAAGTGGGAAATGACTTTATCACCAAGTGTTCCAACCCACTATAATCAGAAGTGGAGGGTGACGAAAGTCCCTTCAACATTTTTGCTCAGCGATTAGCCTTCCCCCAGTATCTTTATGATGCGTAAAGCCTTTGTTCTAAAGGTTGGGAAGCCTCCCGAGGGAGTTTATCACTGAAGACCGAACATGAAGTTTTATTACGAACTTTAGAAATAGAAACCTTGAGCCATGTCAGTATCCAAACATCCTCAATATCATAGTGCAAGGGTGGGGAAGAATCCGCCCCCAAGATTACTCACCATATATCTCCCAAGATAGCTACTCAATTGTGAACCAATTCACTTTGGGTTAATTTTGTTGGGAATATGTGCCTCTAATTCACTTGACAATAGTCCATACTAATCGGGTTAAGTCCTGCCGATGAAACAGTATGAAGAATTTTGTGAGCTCTATCAGCATGACTCTTTCCGATGCATCCTCTTCTATCGGCATGACTCTTGCCGATGTATTCTTCTCTATCAGGTATCAGAATAGCAGGTTTGAAGTCATCCCGATGACCCGACGAAGTCGACTTTGGTCATCAGAGTAACTTTGGCTTTCGGGAAGACTTCATGAGAGTTGTGCTGATGACCTGATGGAGTTGTGTTATGTGGTTCGGGTTGATATCGGCTATCGAGTGGACCAGTTTGGAGTTATACCGATACCTGATGGATCCACCTTGGGTCATCAGAGTGCTATCGGTTATCAAAAGAGCCTTCTGGATGTTATGCTGAAACCCGATGAAGTCACCTTAGGCGGTCGGGCTTGTCATCGGCTATTAGAAGTTCCAGTTTGAAGCTGTGTCGATACCCGATGAAGTCGTCTTTGACTATCGGGATTACTTGTTCGACGCTATGCCGAAGTCCGATGAAGTCATCTACTACTAATCGGGGATCAGAGTAACTACTGAGTGATGGTTTCGATGGGCTGATGAGGTCACCTTTGATGTTCAATTTGATGTCAGATATCGGGATAGCTCGGGAACAGTCTCGCTGAGGCCCGATGGAAGCGTCTCAGGATTTTGGAGATCAGGTTAGTTTGGAAGCAGTCTCACCGATGGCCCGATAGAGTCATTAGAGATCGGAATGACTTGTGGAGCGATATGCGGATGGTCCGATGGGGTCTTTTTGGTATTATCAGGAGATCAGGATAACTTCAGGTTTTCGAGAAAACTACAGCAGTGGTGTGTCGATGATCTGATGAAGTTCTCTTAGTGATCTAGAGTTAGGCCGATGTCTGATGAAGTCACCTTTTGGCATTCGGGTTGCATATCGGCTATCAGATTGACATTCTGAATGTCATGCTGATGTCCTGATGAGTTCGCTCTACCTTGTCTTGAAGTGTCTCATCTATCGGCATAGTATTCTTCTTTGTGTTCCGATGACTCGATGAATTGTAGGCAGGCAATGCAGATCAGGATAGCAGTTTTGGATTTGGTCCAATGAGTCGATGAGCCGATGAGTCTGTTCTCTTGATATCAGAGATAGTGATAGTAATAATGGTCCTATTCTGACATTCTGATGGAGACCGCTCTTAGACATCAAAGATCAGAGTATCTTTTGAGAAGCTATATTGGTGACCCGATGGAGTCGCCTTTCGGTGATCGGGTATCATCAGGAGACCGAGATAACTTAATTGAGGGTATTCCGATGCCCGATGAAGCGCAACTAACCATGATGCTCACTTTGAACCATAGTCCAAAAGTTGAGCTCGTGGTCACATTAGAATTTTATGTCGGTGTTTTTGAATATGAGCCGACTCGACTTCTGGATGAATGTGGGATAATATGTTTTCCACGGGTTCATGAATGGACAGGCTGTTACTTGATGGTTATGCTTCTAGACCATTTGGTTTAGTAGAAGACGGATGCTAGAGATGTAACCGACAAGCAAATGGGTATGCATAAGTACGGTGATGGTAACTGAAGATAGAGGTGCGTAAAGCCAGAGAGGTTGAGGCAGAATAGTGCGTAAAGCTAGAGAGGTTGAGGTAGAATAGTGCGTAAAGTTGTAGAGGTCGAGCTATGTAGAGGTGTCTACATGCTGTGAGATCAGAGTTCAAATGACAGAGTTCAGAGAACAAAATCAGAAAAGAAGATTTGTTAACTTTATTGTAACCATGTTGTTTACTAAATAAAGAGATCTCCTTTTGGTGGTGGGTTTTTTACCCGTAAGGGTTTTCCCATGTATATCTGGTGTCTCTCTCTAGTGCTATTCTATCTGGTTAATCTTAGTCTCATGTCTGTGTTTATCTTAATGTATTACAAAAGAAAAGAATTAAAATACTTCCTTGCTTGTAAATCCCCTTAGAATTGACGTTAGGAGAGCATTTTTCGCACACTGCTTTCCTTACAAGTGGTATCAAAGCCATTTAGTTGTGTTATCCTTTTCAGGTAGGGCTGTTTTGTGTCAATTCTATTTTCAGTGGGAATCTAGCAAAGTATTTTGTTTGCAGATTAAGATGGCGAACTCTTCTAGGCAAGTGGAGATCGATAAATTCAATGGTGCAAGTTTTGAGTTATGGAAACTCAAGATGGAAGATTTGCTGGTTGATAGGGATCTCTGGGGTGCTGTAACTACAACCACTAAGCCTTCAGGCATGAGGCAAGAAGACTGGGATCTTGCAGATAGAAAAGCTAGAGGGTTAATCAGACTCTGTTTGGCAGACTCTGTTCTATTGAATGTCCATGAGGAGAAGACTGTTAATCTTCTGTGGAAGAAGCTTGGAGACATTTATCAGGGAAAGTCTCTGGTAAACAAGTTGTTCCTGAGGAAGAAGTTATATTCCCTAAAGATGGATGAGGGTACATCTGTTGCAAATAATTTGAATGTTTTCAACATGATCATTGCTCAGCTAACCTCTGTAGGAGTCAAGATTGATGATGAGGATCAGTGCATGCTTCTGTTATGTTCTCTGCCTGATACATGAGATCATCTGGTAATGGCCATTGGGAGTACAACAACCATGTTCACAATGGAAGGTGTGGTTGCTTCTTTACCGTCAAAAGAAACATGAAGCAAATCTTCTAAGATGGTCAATGATTCTCTCACTATTAGAGGCAAGAAAGAGAACAAGAAGTCAGAATCCAAGTCGGAGGAAAGCTCCAAGGCTCCTGGAAAGAAGTCCAAAGTGAAGTGCTGAAATTGTGGTAAGATTGGTCACATCCAAAAGGATTGCAGAGAGAAGAAGAAAAGTGAGGGTTCTTCTGATTTTGGGTCCTCTCATAATGAGGATGGAGATGCCTTCTGAGCTGCTTTGGTGAGTCAGACATCTGTCGATGTTTGGTTTAATCATGATGCTATGAAGACTGGGTACCGTGGGTGTTTGGCAGTGATGCAGATTCATCATGTATTGGTGAATGTTATTCATGTGATTGGAGATGTTAACATCTTGAAGATTCATAAGGGGTCTTTGGTAGAGATGTTGTAATCCTTAGTTAGGATGTTTTTATGTCAGGATATACTCTTGAGATGCATTTAGAGTTGTGACATAATGTGTGTATATTCATATGGAGCATGTGATCTCTTTGGGTGAGATGTTTTAGATCATGGCTGTCATGTTTAAGTTCCTGATTCTGCAGTTGGAATTTTGACAATGATCTTGGTTCTGTTTTTGTGTTTTGAGTACACTAATCATTTGCTTGGTACTTCATGATATTGTGGTTTTGCATTTGAAGTTTTAGCATGGGCTGATCAGCTACAGGTGCTCTAGGAAACATGGAAATGTAGATGGTGCTGAGTTGGAATGACTAATAGGTTCAACTGAAAGGCATTCATCTGTGATAACACAGTTAGCATTTAGAAGTGAAGAAACGGTATGGTACAGGGTGTTGTAAAGACTTGCTTGCAGGTTCTTTGTATACAGTTAGCATAGTGAATGCCCTTTGGTACAAAGGTTTATTTACTTCTATGTAATGTTGAAAGAAGGATCTTTTTCAATTCTAACATTACCTATGCAGAGGGAGTTTCTTGGTGTGCACACGATTGTGCACTTGAAGAATGAGACTGTAAGTAACAGGTTGTATATGTGGATGTTTTGAAAGTCATCTTGGTATACCATGAAGGTATGTATAGTTGGATGTATTAGCACTTGCTGTGGGTGCTATTTTAGCTATGATTGTGACTGATGTTGGCACATTTGAGTAGCCTTGGGAATGTGAGTTTTTTGTGTTCTGGGAGTCAAAGTTATGGTTTTCTCAGTAGATAGATTCTATTTGTGTCTGGTGGCATTGGCATGGTAGAAGGTGGGAGCATCTATGGATGAGATGATACTTCTTTGTGTGTGTCTCAGTGGTACACAAAGTAAACTATATTTCCTGGTGGCCTGTGATCAAATGGTATATCAACATTGATGGACTTTAGAAGTCCATGGTTCTCAGTGAGATCTGTAAATGTTTGGCATGGTAGACAGGTCTAGTGGATTCCTCAGCAAGTGGGAGATTGTTGGGAATATGTGCCTCTAATTCACTTGACAATAGTCCATACTGATCGGGTTAAGTCCTGCCGATGAAACAGTATGAAGGATTTTGTGAGCTCTATCGGCATGACTCTTGCCGATGCATCCTCTTCTATCGGCATGACTCTTGCTGATGTATTCTTCTCTATCGGGTATTGGAATAGCAAGTTTAAAGTCATCCCAATGACCCAACGAAGTTGACTTCGATCATCGGAGTAACTTCAGCTTTCGGGAAGACTTCATGAGAGTTGTGCCGATGACTCGATGGAGCTGTGTTATGTTGTTCGGGTTGATATCGGCTATCGAGTGGACCGGTTTGGAGTTATATCGATACCTGATGGATCCACCTTAGGTCATCAGAGTTCTATCGGTTATCGAAAGAGCCTTCTAGATGTTATGCCAAAACCCGATGAAGTCACCTTAGGTGGTTGGGATTGTCATAGGCTATTGGAGGTTCCAATTTGAAGCTGTGTCGATACCCGATGAAGTCATCTTCAGTGACCCAGTAGCATCGGCTATCGAGATTACTTGTTCGGCACTATGCCGAAGTCCGATGAAGTCATCTACTACTGATCGGGGATTGGAGTAACTATTGAGTGATGGTTCCGATGGGCCGATGAGGTCACCTTTGATGTTCAGTTTGATGTCAAATATCGGGATAGATCAGGAACAGTCTTGCCAAGGCCCGATGGAAGTGTCTTAGGATATCGGAGATTGGGTTAGTTTGGAAGTAGTCTCACCGATGGCCCGATAGAGTCATCGGAGATCAGAATGACTTGTGGAGCGATATGCCGATGGTCCAATGGGGTCTCTGTGGTATTATCGGGAGATCAGGATAACTTCAGGTTTTTGAGAAAACTGCAGTAGCGGTGTGTCGATGATCCGATGAAGTTCTCTTAGTGATCTGGAGTTAGGTCGATGTCTGATGAAGTTGCCTTTTGGTGTTCAAGTCGCATATTGGCTATCGGATTGACATTCTAAATGTCATGCCGATGTCTCGATGAGTTTGCTCTACCTTGTCTTGAAGTGTCTCATCTATCGACATAGTATTCTTCTTTGTGTTCCAATGACCTGATGAATTGTAGGCTGGCAATGCAGATCGAGATAGCAGTTTTGGATTTGGTCCGATGAGCCGATGAGTCCATGCTCTTGATATCAGAGATCGGGATAGTAATAATGGTCCTGTTCTGATGTTCCGATGGAGACCGCTCTTAGACATCGAAGATCAGAGTATCTTTTGAGAAGCTATACTGGTGACCTGATGGAGTTGCCTTTCGGCAATCGAGTATCATCAGGAGATCAGGATAACTTCATTGAGGATATTCCTATGCTTGATGAATTGCGACTGACCACGGTGCTCACTTCGAACCGTAGTCCAAAAGTTGAGCTCGTGGTCACATTAGAAGTTTATGTCGATGTTTTTGAATATGAGCCGACTTGACTTCTGGACAACTATGGGATAATATGTTTTCCATGGGTTCATGAATGGACAAGCTTTTACTTGACAGTTATTCTCCTAGACCGTTTGGTTTGGCAGATGACGGTTGCTAGAGATGTAACCAATGAGCAGATGGGTATGCATAAGTACGGTGATGGTAACTGAAGACAGAGGTGTGTAAAGCCAGAGAGGTTGAGGCGGAATAGTACGTAAAGTTGTAGAGGCCGATCTATGTAGAGGTGTCTGCATGCTTTGAGATCAGAGTTCAAATGACAGAGTTCAGAGAACAAAATTAGAAAAGAAGATCTGTTAACTTTATTGTAACCATGTTGTTTACTGAATAATGAGATCTCCTTTTGGTGGTGGGTTTTTTGCCCGTAAGTGTTTTCCCATGTATATCTGGTGTCTCTCTTTGGTGCTATTCTGTTTGGTTAATCTTAGTCTTATGTTTGTGTTTATCTTAATGTATTACAAAAGAAAAGAATTAAAATACTTCCTTGCTTGTAAATCCCCTTAGAATTGATGTTAGGAGAGCATTTTTTGCACACTGCTTTCCTTACAAATTTATGGCAAAAGGCAAAAAAATGGGTGCCCCCTAGGGGGTGACACAGCTATTTGAGCTAACGGAGTATCGAGACTAGTGGGCTATGGTATTGTTGATGACATTTGAAGAAAGAATCTATCTGAATTTTGTCTTATTTATATCCAAACCTATGAAAACATTGGGGATTTGAACAAATACTTGTAGAACATATACTCTTTGTTTAGAATAGGCAAAAATGGTTAAACAAGTGTTGAAAAATTTCTAGAAAACCAAAAACCAGAATAAAAAGAGCAGTTTAGCACGTAGGAGCAATATCCTAGCGCATATAAGTCAAAGTTTAGTGCATCAAAGCTAAAACTTAGCACATTCATCTTAAAAAATAGCGCATAACAGTCTGAACATTTGGCAAATTTTCACTAGCACTCTTAGGCACCATATTAGCGCATTGGGGGCAAACTATAGCACTTTGGGCCCAAACTTTAGTGCGTATTCAAGACAGATTAACACATAATTATTCCTATCATAGCAAAATTCAAAACTCCAGTTTAGCACGTAGTACATGCAGCTTAGCACATTGGTGGCTTTAAATAGCACATCTGAGGCAAAATTTAGCGCATCCAGTCTTTGTCTTAGCGCATAGGTAAAACTGAGAAAAACAAAGAGCAAAACTGAGCATTCTTGAAAACTTTTATTATCAGTTTCGGATACCCTTTTTGATCTTCAGTCGACATCATCAGGAAACTTGAATCAAAACATCAGAAAATATTCCAAACAATCAAACAAGTCATTCTTAGAACAACAGCTGTCAGAATCCAAAACTAGCTAAGGATAACACTTTCTCCTATCAAAATTGGGTAACATCATCACATTGATCAAAATGTCTGCCAATTAAATGGATTCCATCAACAAAACATACCTAGTTTAAACCTATGTTATCAAAATGAGTCTCCATATCGGGAAGCTCTTATTCCATATCATTTGATGCACTTTGTCATGGGGGGCTTCTAAACCTTCATTTTGATAAAGTAGTCTTAAGTTTTAAAACAAAGTATCTCAATCCAAATATCAAAGGAAACCATTGATCACTAATGTATGACCACTCCTCATATTTTGAGAAGAAAAAGTCTTCATCACAAAACTAAGTTGAAGAAACGACAACTCAGTTCTAAGAAAATTGCCAAACGGAATATATTTCTCTACATTAATCTCCAACTCTTCAAATCACATCACACCTTTCTCTGTCATATGCGTTGATACCTTCAAGACAAGTCAAACAAATTTGATAAGGAACCATTAAGAAGTAGAGCCTTTTGCCAAATATCAACATTCAATCAACACTTAAATCATGGAGGAAAGATCAACCCATCTTTCTTCCCAGAAGTTTGCATCACTTATAACATAGCTTGATTAGAACCACCAACCCCCAAACAACATGAAGAAAAGGAGCTCATACCCTTTGTCACAAAAAGTTTCTATTAGATGCCCGCTATCACTCGCTCTCAACAAAACAAGAAAAGTGAACCACAACCAGAGTCTAGTATGGGTCGAAGATTATCAAATCATTTTGAGTATCCAAATCTAGAGGAAACAAAGATTGCTGAGGAGCTCCTCCAAAAATATCAAGAAAGTGCCTCATTTCAAAAACTTATGGAAAGACTCATAGAGGCTGACAAAGAAAAATACATGCTCATAATAACAAGCAAAGGAGTTAGGATTCTAGAAGACTTGGACACTAAAATCTTTAGGACAAGGTCTCAAAATTTTACTTATCAAGAACAACAAAGAGAAGAGGAAATATGTGACCCTAAACAAAACATACCTGAGAAAAACATACCTGAACAACATAACATACCAGAACACATCCATGCCTAAACTAGGGATAATGACAGGGAAGAATCCTTCCCTCCACAAATAAATGCACCCATGGTTGCTCTTACACAACAAATGCAAATGCTGCAAAGGCAAGTGTAGGACATGCAACAGGGGAGTACAATACGATATTCCTTAAATGAAATTTGTCCTTACCCCTTTGATAGAAGATTGAACATGACACCTTTTCCCCTGAATTTGAACATACCCAAATATGACAAAAATGATGGTAAGAGTGATCCTCATGATCATGTTATGGAGTTTTGTACCATGAGCCTTGAATTTGCCCATGATGACACCTATTTGATGAGGCTATTCCCAAGAAGCTTGGGAGGAAAAACAATGGAGTGGTTATCCAAACTTACACCTCCCGTCAGATCCTTTGATGAGTTGGTCAATAAATTTCACTCAATACTCCTACAATATTCAACACGCGATCACCATGTTGGATGTATGTAATACCAAACAAAAAACAATGAAACATTCATGGTGTTTCTTCAATGTTGGAGACAATTGGTTTCGAGATATCCTTGAGATGTGCCCGAAAAGGAAAAGATGGAAATTTTCATCGACAATCTAAATAGTGAGATGAGTTACATACTCAAGCTCCAATTCATACCATCTTTTGCCAAGTTGATCGAAAATAGAATCTAGGTAGAGGAGGCATGTATTAAGAAAGGAACATTGAAGTTCTTCAAAGAAGGAACTAATTCATCCAACTCTCATTTCAACAACCAGGAAAACAACACCTTAGACAAATCCAGATTTTGGACTAGAAACAATAACATTGGTCATGAGGGAGGAATTGATGCTAATGATATAAAATCCAAACAACCAGTATTGGCTTTATCTAGAAATCCTTAGGCTACCAAGAATCAAAAGGGTGTTAACCAAAGAAATAACACTTATACACTAAATACCAATCCAGGACCGTCAAATGCAAACAACACCAACAATGCCCAAAACAACAACACACATTAGGGACCTAATCCAAATACAAGGTGTAACACCAACAATTTTCCAAATAAACACATTTACACACCATTGGGGCAATCCTTAGAATCAGCATTCCGAGAACTCCTTGAAAACAAGATTATCACATTACCAACTATAAACAACTTTGAACCCTAGGTCAAACCACCTTGTTGGAATGATTGACACTTCTATGATTTTCATCAAAACAAAGGCCATCAAACAAATGATTGCATGAGGCTTAAAAACATTGTTCAAGACATGATTGATAGAGGTGATTTAACGGTTGATGGTCTCAAGACAAATGGTGATCATGACACCTTTAAAAATCCTCTTCTAAATTACAACAAGGATGGAGCTTCATCATCAAATAATACCAGAGGATCTCGCATAAATCACATATACAATAACACCATTAATCATATATTGACAGATGACAATCAAGTAAATTTCATTAAAATCAAAGACAAAACGAACATGAATCGATCAATGTAACCACTAGAGCTCAAAAATCTATCTTGAAAGTGATGAATACTAAGAGGGGGGGGGGGTGAATTAGTATACCAAAAAATACTGTACTTAAATACTTTAATAGTCTAGCAGTAAATCGGTAAAACCATTTAACAAACAAACCGATTAACACACATGCAAACTAAATAGCAATAAGGCATTCACCCATAGAAGCACAATCACCATAACACAAGAGGTTTTGACATGGAAAACCAAATGGGAAAAACCATGGTGAGATGAATCTCACAAGTAACTATCTGCAGAATAGTAACTAGACTAGTTAAGGTCATACAATGTTCTTTACCAGAACAGATCCTGTTAGGAATCTCAATCTCTGTTAGGAGATAAGTTCGATTAAAGACTACCTTGTGAGAGGATTTTAGATCCACAGATGTGAACCACCTTGTTAGAGGATTTACAAAGGCTTTTCTTGGCCTACTTGGTTAAGGGTTTCTGACTTGTCAAAGATGTGAGTAATCAACAAGTTAATGATCTAGCAAATGGCACAGTTTGCTTGATTAGATCCATTGTAGCTCATTGCTAATACATTTAAGCATTACTTCAGTGTTTAGTAAATCCACTCTGTTACAACACAGAGACTTGATCTTCTCAGTTAAGATCACACATACAAGAACTTAGACAACTATCAAAACCTAACAACTACACTCGCATACACACACTCAAAACCCTAGACATGATGTCCTTAAAAGGAATCTGATTTCATGTCGGTTCAATAGGATTACATTGCAAGTTCCTAGGTTCATTGTATCTAGACACATTTGGTAACACGACACAAAATCACCATCAAAGTGTCGATGGATGGTAACTCATCACAAAAATATACCGGTTGGTAACTCATCACAAAGTATTACCGATTTGTACAACTTTCTAGTTACCGGTTGGTAACTTAGAGTAATATTGGTTCAAACAGATTTCAGGGTGACAAAAATTGAAGACTGGGAAACTGATGACTACCACTTCTGGCTCCTTTGCTCTGCTCTGCTTGAGATCTTCAAACCTCTTGATCTCTTTATGCTGCTTGGGTCTTTATACTGCTTGAGATCAGCAAACACTTTCTACATAACATTGATAGTCTAAATACTACAACATAATACCGGTTTGGAATAATTACTGGTTGAGCAATAATTCATACATTCACAAAGTGATCTCATAGCAAGTGTGTGTCCATCAATGACAATCACTGTTAGGATTCCCAAAGATATTGAGAGGGGGGGCGGGGTGAATCAGTATCTAATCGGTTATAAGATTTTCTTGAATTAAAACATGTAAAGCATATCAATACTGTATACCAGTAAATATAAATTAATGCAATAAACAAAGATAATAACAACTACATGAAAAACACACCATAACACAGTAGTTTAATGAGGAAACCCAGTGTGGGAAAAACCTCGCTGTGATTTGTGACCCACAATATTCGCTTACTGGCCAATAAGTGAATATTACTCTTACAATGGGGGCCTGCACATGCAGGAAGGCCAAGTGCCTAGAGCTCACTGCTCAATTACAAAATGGGAAGTCTCACTAACTTACAAAATGGATTATATAAATCCAATGTCTTGTATTGCTTCAAAATAGCATCTACTATGCCAGATCCAGTACCTGTTTATAGCTCTGCTTCATACATAAACCCTTAACCTATAATTCGCATAATAGGTCTGCCTTATTTCGCCTATCTACTTCCTTCCACAATCTCTAAAATATTCTACAATGATCTCATACATATATGAGTCATTTTACAACTTGCCAAGTCGGCTTACAATGATTTTACAATAATTTACAAAATATATTATAAACAAAATTCCTGTCGGCTTCTGTGCTGGTATACTTCCTTTTACTGTCGGTGGTCTATGTGCCGGTGTAGAGTATGACCTTGTTGGTGCCGATAAATTGTCTTGTCGGTGTCATAGGATTGCAGGGTTGCCATCAATGACAAAACCTTCAATCACCTACAATATCTCATTGGAGTGTGCATTTGCCAACAATCTCCCCCTTTGGCATTGATGGCAACACTCATGAGAAAAATCCAAAAATTGTCATCCAAAAAGAATCTGCCAGAATTTTTTTACCAAAAATTGTGTACCAAAAGAGTATGTGCTCCCCTTGAGTTGATGAGTCATTTGCTGATTATTTTTCTCATTTCCACTACTCCCCCTTTGGCATCAATGACAAAGGTTGTCAAAGTATCAATTGAGTGCGGTTTTCCAGTTTCATCCTTGTAACTGGTTGGTTATAATCTGAAAAAGATCTGCCAATACCAGATTAAGGCTCTCAGTGAACTGTTTGCTATCTTTTAATGTGGCCTCTGTCCTCTGAATTATATCGGTGAGGTGTTGCATTTGTTCTATCGGTGTTTTATGTCCTTGAATTAAAGCCTCAGATATCTCTTTTCTTAAGGAGTTGAGGTAGTCCAATTTTGGACTAAGTCTCCATTTTAGATCTTTTGCCTTTCCTTTTATTCTTTCCTTTTCTCTTTCTAACTTTAGAAGTTCCTCCTCAAAACTTGTTATTTTCAGCTCAAAAACTGATAATGGTTCAGATGAATTAATGAAATTATCAGCTAGTTGATTTTCTTCCTGTATCTTGCTGATCTTCCGATCTATATCTACTGTCAAAAAGTTAGTTTTACATGTATCTCTATACAAGGTTTTAAATTCTTTTAGTATACTACATAGTTCTGGTAAAAGAGTGTCAAATTGTCTTATACACTTCTTTATTTCTTCTTCAAAGAATTTGTGTTTTTCCTTCTCTAGTTTCTCCTTGAATGCTTCCTCATTTATTTTTTCAACTGTCACAATGTTGTCAGTAATATACTTAGACAATGTGTCAAGTTGATTCAAGGAATCTTTATTATCTATATTACACTTGGGTGCTATCATTTTCAAAATTGGAATGGTGTCATCAATTGCTTTGTATGCTTGTGAACTACACTCTGTTATCTTCTTGATAGAATCCAAAAGAACTTTTGTCTTATTTGTTGGTTTAAATTCTGCATTGGAAGAACCAACAATCTGTATTCCGTTGGTGGGAGCAATTTCTTTGCTTGTGGTGACCTCTGGTAGGTCAGTTTGTGTTTGCATTTCTTTAAGAAAAGTTTTGGATTTCTCAGCTGTTGCCAGTGGCACTGTCTCTACATGAACCTGTTGCTGTGAGGGAGCTTGTTGCTCTGCCTATTTCTCAGTGTTGCCAATTGCCGGTTTACCTTTTGTGATATCTATTCCCAGTGGCTCATTTACCATATTTGTTTTCCTCGTTGAATCCTTATCTACCACAATATTGACTTTATGAGTGTCAATGTTCATTGTATATAACACCTCAGAGTTACGATTTGTGTCCTCATGTGGTATGCCCATACTATCACTAGCTGGTTGATTGTCAGTGGTAACTACCGGTGGAGTATCTAGAGGTGGTGGGGATAAGTTGTCTGTTATTTTTATGCTAAGGATAAGTTATCTATTATTTTTATCCTTTTGATATACCTTGATGGATTTAGGGCTTTGATATTCTTCCCATTTTTCCTTCTCTACAAGGAATATGTCCCATGCATTAGCTATTTTCTCTGTTACCTCATTCACTCTACCAACCATAAGTGCTACATGCCCATGTGCAGTTGAAAATACTAACTGGTTAGCCTCAAAGATCAGTTCATCTATCTCTTTAGGTGAGTTGATAGGATATAGAACAAGTAGTTTTTCAATTTTTATTTTCTTATCAAGCTCAACAACAGCTTGCCTTCTAGATTCAAGTCTTTTGTACAGTTCTGCTGGTATTTCATCAACAACTTGCATCAAAAATTTCTTGTAAATATCCAATTGTAGGATTACATTATTTTCTACTTTCTCCTTGTCATCAGTTGATAATGAGTCATATAATTTGTTAGTATTTTTCATCTTTCCATCCTCTATTATTTCATCGAGAAGTTTGTCAATTGGAGAAATGGTTTGTTGAGTCTTCTTCTTAGGGGTTAACTTCTTCTTTGGAGTTACTTTCTTAGATGGGGGCCTTACTGCCTATTGTTTTTGTCTGGTTCTTCTAGGAGAAGGTGAAGATATCAGTGAAGGTTTCCTTTTTCTCACAACTCTTTTGAATGCACCTAGTATATCACTTTCCAAAGAAGTTCCAACCAGTGAAAGGTGAGTTTCTGGTTGAAGTGCTTCTAACTCATCTTCAGTAATACCAGTTTGTTTAAGTACATCTTCCTTAATAGATTTTGCTTACCTGGATCCTCTTCTAACCATTTCTTCAACCTTCTTAACCATTTTCTTTGATTGAATTTGGTTTTCAATAGTCTCAGCACTGCCAAATACCTCTTCTTTAGGTTCCTTAGGTGCTTCTAGGAGGGCTTTTGCATATGTTTCTATTATGTGGTCATCAGTTTCATACCCCATTTTAGTAACCCAGATGGTTCTTGGGATAACTGCCTCCATCCAAATTTCATCCTTCTTTATAACAAAACAGATTTCATCCTTATACTTGTTCACAATTACTTGTGACAATCTGACTCTGGTCTTCATCCGAGCCTTCAATGCCTAAAAATACTCATTTATGTTCTTTTCTTTGTTTTCTCCCATGTTGTTTAGTAAATCTGACAATTGTTTGCCTACCAGTATATCAAAACCAAGATTTCTGTTACTGATATCGGGTACTTGTTTGGTTATGTGTAGCATTAGACAGACAAGTAGGTTTCCAAATCTGAATGTCCCCTTTTTGTCTTTCTTTATCTTTCCCAAATTGTCAATTAGTTCATCTTTGAGCCATTCACACACATCTATTTTTGCATTATCATTAATCATGTCATAGGCACTCTTTATGCATAGGCTAAAGATTGAGTTTAACCTATTTGTATGTGTGGTTTTGTAGCCTAAGATCATACTGATGAGTCTGACATTGATATCCGTTACATCATTTACTCTTAAGGATCTCTTATCAGAGGTTGTGCCGGTTAGGTTAATCACTAGGTCATTTGAGACCTTTGTTTTATTAGGTCTATTACCAGTGGAGGGTAACCTTGTCACAACCTTTACTACCTTCTTTTGTGATTTTGTGCACTGAGTCCAACCAAAATAATGCACCATGTACCTTTCTTAGTACTACCCTTATAACATCCTTAGGAAAATCTGGGATACTAAGAATTTCGATGAAACCTAGTGTTTCTACTATCTTGTGTTTAGGTTTGATATTACCGGATTCATGACAAATTATAGACTTAAACATATTCTTAATTTCCTCATCACCTAATTCATCTATATGACAATGTATGTACATTCTAGGGTCTTCAACAAAAACTACTCCTTTAGGGATTTGAGAAAATGCACCAACATTATCATATTTCTTGGCAATTTCGGGAACTAACTGAAATACGGGTCTAGGGTGTTTAATAACTTCAACAACAGTAGGGTTTGCAATGAATTCAGGAACAAATGAAGAAGCTATGGTTATAAATACCTTTATCTGCCTTAGGAATGATTTCTTGATGAATTGCTTCACTTCTTTGCTTTGAATGCCTTTACTCAGGAATTTTCGCGCTCTCGAAGGTTTGAATGCTTGGTGAAATGAAAATGGAGACAAAACATGTGTTTTATAATGTTAATTTTACCAACCACCACATTTAATTCTTGTTGGTTAAGTAATGACATAACTTATCTACCGGTATAGAAGCAATTTCAACTTCTCACCATCAACCATGGGAATAATAGTATGTTTCACATTTGATTGCCAAACCCTGAAAGGAATTTTCTTCAGTTAGATGAAGAGTCTCCTGCTGGTGGAGTGTTACTCTGTTCTGTCAATGGAGGAGTATTCCTATCACCATTTAGTTATGATTTCCTAATCCATTGTTTTGAGAATTCTTGCTTTCCCTCTTCAACTTTTTCTTTACCTTTCAAACTAGGACCTTTGTTATTTACCGGTGAGGACTTGCTTCCACAAAATTTAGCAATATGTCCAATCTTGTTACAAGCATAACAAGTCACATTATTTTTCTGAATTGCTTTCCCATATCCTATGTTGGTTTGTGTTCTGCATTGATTAGATAGATGTCCAAATCTTCCACAAACATAACATCTTACATTCATTCTACAATTTTCTGAATTATGACCAACTTTGTTGCATTTTGAACATTGACCGGTGGGTGTATTGGTATTCTGATAATTTCTAGATCTACATTGATTTACTCTATGACCATACTTGTTACAGTTAAAGCATTTGCCATTAAATTTATAAGCAGTTGGTTGTCTTACCAGTTTGCTATGATCCCGTGTGTTTGTAGTACCAGAGCTTTCACCAGCTTCAAAGCCAAGGCCACAAGTGTCATCATTAGGTTTCTTATTCTTCAACAAGTCACCAAGTTCTTCTGCGATTTTCTTGAATTTTTCTTTCTACTGATTTGCAATATCCAATTCTCTTTCCAAGATTTCTTTGTCTCATAAGTTCATTTGAGTCATTATGTGTATGCATCAGATCTGTCATCAACATATCATTTTCATAGGTAAGTCTTGTGTTCTCACTTGCATCATCATTCAATCTTCTAGTCAGATCTTCTTCATTTTTCTTCCTATCTTCAATTTCCTTACAAAATCTCATAGTCATATCCTACATCTCATTCTTTGTTGCCATGTTTTCTTGTTTCAGCTTGTTTATCAGATCACTAAGAGTTTCCTTTTCATCATTCTCATTTTGCATCTTTTCACAAAGTTCTCTTCTCTTGTTTCTTGCAATGGTAATATTTTCTTGAAGTGCTTGAATAATATCATGTGCAACCTTTAGATCTTCTTCAAGTTTGATATTTTTCAACTTTTATGCATCAAAGTTTGAGAGAGCTGCTTCTAAGTGCTTCATCAAGTTTTCCATCTATATCGGTGTCAAGAGCTTCCTCAAGTTGTTAGGCTTCTGAAAATAGAGGAGCAGGCTCTGATACAAATTTTTAGGATTCCCAAAGATACTGAGAGGGGGGGGGGGGGGGTGAATCAGTATCTAACTGGTTATAAGATTTTCTTGAATTAAAACATGTAAAGCATATCAATACTGTATACTAGTAAACATAAATTAATGCAATAAACAAAGATAATAACAACCACATAAAAAAAACACCATAACACAGTAGTTTAACAAGGAAACCCGGTGTGGGAAAAACCTCGGTGGGATTTGTGACCCACAATATTCACTTACTGGCCAATAAGTGAATATTACTCTTACAATGAGGGCCTACACATGCAAGAAGGCCAAGTTCCTAGAGCTCACTGCTCAATTACAAAATGGGAAGTCTCACTGACTTACAAAATGGATTATATAAATCCAATGTCTTGTACTGCTTCAAAATAACATCTACTATGCCAGATCCAGTACCGGTTTATAGCTCTGCTTCATACATAAACCCTTAGCCTATAATGCGCATAATTGGTCTGCCTTATTTTGCCTATCTACTTCCTTCCACAATCTCTAAAATGTTCTACAATGATCTCATACATATATGAGTCATTTTACAACTTGCCAAGTCAGCTTACAATGATTTTAAAATAATTTACAAAATATATTATAAACTTGTGTCGGTATACTTCCTTTTACTGCCAGTGGTCTGTGTGCCAGTGTAGAGTCTGACCTTGTTGGTGCTGGTAAATTGTCTTGCCAGTGTCATAGGATTGCAGGGTTGCCATCAATGACAAAACCTTCAATCACCTACAATATCTCATTAGAGTGTGCATTTGCCAACAATCATAACATAATCATAAAAAATGCCAACAATCTCCCCGTTTGGCATTGATGGCAACACTTAGGAAAATTTTTGACATCTAAGTGTTTTACAACAAAATCATGCCATAATCAAAATTACTCCCCCTAAGCATATACACTATCCCTTTTGCAGACAATACACTATATACTACTTCCTTACAGAGGTAGACATGAAAGTATACATAGCATGCATCAAAATTTAAATATAGAATAGTACTCCCCATCAAAATTTTAAATACAAAATACTATTCCCCCTTTACCAACAATGACAAAGTATAGCTGAATAACCCCTGTTCTATTAGCATTAACAAAATAAGAGTTTATGACAATAAAGAGTGAAACTTGTCAAAAATTGATTTAAAATCTTGCATAAATGTCTTCATGGATAAAGACCATGATTCAAGCAATGAGGTAGCAACCTCATTCTCCATTTGCATCTGATAAAACCTTCTCATCCATGGCATCCATGGTACTCATCTCTTGAGTGACCATTAGGGCATCTACATTGAGGTAGCATTTCTGGAGAATTTGCAGTCTTGGCAGTAGGACCAGTTGAAGTTCCTACAAATTATGTGTCCGGTTGCTTATCTCTGCCTCTATTCTTGCAGACTGGAGTTGAAACCAGTGAGTGGTTTGTCCATATGTGGAGAAGGAATCATATGGCATCTTGAAGGTGCTAATGAATGACTGCATATCAGATTGTAGTTTGTCTTTCTGAGTGAGCACATCATCACATAATAGATGAGGTTGATATATCTTGTTGAGTAGTAGATTTCCCTCATCCATTGCATCTCTGATGTCCTTCTATGTCTTTTTAATTTCTAACCGAAGCTCATTCAATTTCTTCACCAATGCAATGTTCAGAGCCTTTTGATGTTCCTTCTTGGCATTTGCTTCTACAACCTCTTCTAGGTTTTGGACCTGGTCTTCCACAACTATACATAGAAGCTTCAATTGGGTAAGTGAGGAATTGGTATTGGGGAGGTTCGTACTGGGTATCAAATTGGTGAGTGTTTCCACCATAGTTTGAATAACATTTTCCTCCTTTTTCCTCCTTACAACATCCAATTGCTCTTGAGCAAGCTTAATGCTTTGCAGCAACTCTGATTCATTTGCAGACTGGAGGTCAATGGGACTGGTAATGTTAGCCGATTTGGCTTGACTACCAGTTGCCTTTGGGGTCTCCATCTGAGTGCTTTGTGCCACTTCCTCTTTCTCTTTAGCTCTTTTCTTGTCCTCATCTACCTTCTTTTTCTCCTCTTCTTTCCGCTTCTCTTCATCTTCATCCTTCTTCTTCTTCTCCTCTTCCTTTCTCTTCTCCTCTTCCTTTTTCTTCTCATCTTCCTTTATCTTTTCCTCTTCCTTTCTCTTCTCCTCTTCCTTTTTCTTCTCCTCTTCCTGTTTCGCTCCCTTCTTCTTCTTCTCTTCTTCTTGTTTCTTATTCTCCTCTTCTTTTCTCTTTTCTTCCTCTTTTCTTTTCTCTTCGGCTTTTCTCTTCTCTTCTTCCTTTTGCTTCTTTTCCACTTCTGCTTGTTTTCTATTTTCTTCCTCCTGTTTCTTCTTCTCTTCCTCTACCTATTTTCTCTTGTCTTCCTCCTATTTCTCTCGACCTTATGTTTCTGTTGGTGCATCTGAAGTAACATTTTCACCATTCAAGGCATCAACATCAATCAGGTCTAATTGAGTAGTGACCGGTTCTCCTTCACTATCATATACTTCATCTGGTTGAGTGATTTCCGGTTCTTGCTCAGCCTTTTCATTGGCCAACCACTTGATGCAATCTTAAAGCTGATTGAGAAAGGGAGTGGGTATCTTTCACCACTTCTGAAACTTTTCCTTCCAACAATAGGAGTCTTCTTCTTCTCATGAAGAAGAGGCCCTTATATCTCTCCACCACTTCATACAATTCTGATTTAGGCACATCAGTGAAGTATTGTGCAAATACTTCTTCTCTTATTTCCTATTCTTTCTCTATGGCAATGCGTCATTTGTTATCTAAAGAATTATATAAAGTATCAGGTATCTCAGACTTGATTTCTGAAGGCCACCAGTCATTAATACATAAATAATTAATGACTTCTTGTTCAACTTCTTCCTTTTCATCATCATTAAAATCATCAAAGCACTCCTACAAATCACCAAGTAATTTTCTTCTAATATTCTTAATTCTTCTTTGACAATGTGTTAAAGGTTTGTAAGAAGAAATGTCAATATTTACCGGTGCACATGTTGTTGGTTCATTCTTTGTCTTTTTCCTCGTTTGCCTAGTCTTCTTAGGCTTTTCTTCAGAGATAGTGTCCTTTGAGTCTAGTGTATTACTTTTTGTCTACCACTTCCTCTCAAAGACTTTGGCGTGTGTAGCTTCTGGTTTCTTCTTTACTGGTGACCACTTGGTCAGTTTGGGACTTGCTACAGTAATCGGTGTTGATGTTGAAGGCATTGCCTTTCCCTTGTTTACTGAGGGTTCTTTAACCGGTGTAACCCTTTCTAAATAGGTGTCGGTTCTCTTTTCCTTAGGATCAAGAGGTGAGGTGAGTAGGGTAGAGGCATACCCATCCAGCATATCATACATTACCTCATATCCCATTGGATCAACTTCTTCCCGTCTAGGCTCAACCGCTTCCATTATGCACTCATCAACTTTGATTGTGAAGCAGATGTCCTCCTCATACTTTTTGACAATATCACCAAATGTTCTTACTCTTTGGTTCATTTTGCATTTGAACTCATCGAAGTATTTATTCAGCACTTCCAGATAACCGGTTCCAACTGCTTGTAGGCTTTCCTTGATTTGCTTTGTAACCAGTTGGTCAGCAGACCACTGAATATAACCTACTCCTGGAAAGTAGCCTTGGAAGTAGAAGAACAACCCAACCAATAATTTTCCAAACTTAAATCTCAATGCATCGTCTTGTTTGATCGACTTGAGATTCAATAGAAGTTGTCTTTGCATACAGGTGCACAAATCAAACGATGCATCTTCCTTGATCATCTTGTAGGCGGCATTTATTGCTGTAGCAGAGACAAAGTTGATTTTGCTGGCATGGAACGTCTGTTATCCTATCACCATACACGCATATTTGACCAGATTATCCTTCATGGAATTGATAGTCATTCCCCGTGAATCACTCACAGAAATGGTGAGCTTGGTCATTTCTATTTTGTTGATCTTCCTTAGGGCTGACACTTCATCGACGTTATAGAAACTGGTGATGGCATGAATTGCTTTCGGTATGATATCATGCATCTGCTCTAAGTACATCTTATCACTGTGCACTCTACTCAGAATGATGCTAATGTGGTCATTTGAAAATTCTTCAAGAAAATAGACTGCGTTGTGAAGTTTTTTCTTTTCCAGAATGTTGAATTCTTGTTTAATCTTTTTGTCCTTCCCGCAGAACAAACTCAACTGGGAATGGATCACCAGAGATCATAGATCTTCAATCTTACAGTCAAAGTAATCGGAACTACCTTCTTTGACTATGACACTAGCAGATATTTGAGATGGGGCATTATATTTTGCCTTCCATTGAATGAAGTCTACTAAATCAATGGGTGCACTAGAGCTAGCATGTGATGCAAAAGCCATGATAAACAAAGAATTTTGAAAAATACCTTCTTAAATCAAAATTTAGGGTTTTGCAATTTAAACTTTGCCACACACTACTTCAGTTGCTAAAATACAGCTTTGCATTCTACACTTCTGCAATAGATGTTTGCTTCTGATTCTTCTTCAAGATTTTGAAAATTTTTTCGAATCGCAATCCAAATCGCTTTTTTTTGCTCTATTCTTGAAAACTTCTTCGCTCGTGAGTTGATAAGTGAAAAACGACTTTGAAAAATTCTTTTAAACAAGTTCTTCACCTACTACAATAAATGCTCCACTATTAGGGCATAAACCCTAATTTTCCTTTTACCGTTTCCAGTCGTCTGCCAACTGACAGGTATCACATAGTGGTTGAGGTCTTTTAACGGTGTAAATTGGGGGTTGGAGATATTTCATTGTTTTCTCCCCCTAAGCTTTTCGGATGCTTAGTTTGCTGGTTCAATGACTTCCACACTAGGTGCAGAAACTGGTTCTACTTGAATCACTTCTTCTGGCTTCTTCTTCCAGGTTTTCTTCATATCTACTTGAACAGTTTCAACATCAATCTTTCCTTCCGGAGTGACTGGTATATCATCCGATATATTCTTTCTAGTTCTGCAGAATCTTGTTGTATGACCTGGTTTGTTGCAATGATAGCAAACCATTCCAGGTGCTCTCCAAGGTCCATTGTTCATGTTTCCATTCTTCCTTCTGCATGTTGCAGCAGTGTGACCATGACCATGACAAATCACACAGATTTCCCTCCATCCAATTGCCGCTTGATAGCCACAGCTATCTGACTAATGACTATAGGTATGAAACCGGTTTGGATTTCGGTTCCTAGAGGGTTTAGGAAAAACTCCTTGACTCCTTTGAGGATACCTTCTAGTATTGTGCATGACAGACCTGCATTCAAATTCTTATGCCCAAACTTGTTGCATGCATAACAATTATCATTGAATCTATTGGGTCTAAGCTTATCGTTTAGAAAATAAGGAAAATTATTGTAAGCCTTACTTCTACATACATTAGCAGTGTGTCCTTCCTTGAGACAATTAAAGCAAATAGGTTTGAACTTTTGCTTACCTTTATCCTTTGATGCTCCATCTTTTCTTCCAGAGGTCTCACCTTCCTCATAATCAGAGAAACCAAGTCCACTAGTATTCTTTACTAGTTTAGCTGATTCAAGCTGCTGCTCTAGCTTGACAGTGCTCTTGTTGAATTTGGCAAGTATTTCCTTTGACTCTGAGTTCTTTGGAAATAGCAGCATTGGATTCCTTCAAGGTTGCATTCTCAGAGATAGCCATGTTTAGTTCACCTTGTTGGCATTATGTGAACCGACATGAGGACATAATGATATTGTATATTGTCATTGATGTCAATATGTGAGAAGAGAGAATCGACATATGTGAGAATCAGTATATATGCCAAAGTGAAGCGATATATTTGTTCAAGGTGAACCGACATGTCAAGGTGAACCAGCATATAGTTATGGGAACCGACACATTGAAACATTGTATGACTACCGGTTGGTAGTTTCTATTTTAGGGATTCCGGTTGGAGTACCTCAAGCCTGTGTGACTCAATCGGTGATCTTTGTGTGATGAGTTAATAGTATAACGTAGAACAGATCATATTGCCACGTCAGCCTTGTGCGTGTGAAGGATCGTGCATGAAGGAGACTATTCCTATCTACCTTGGGAATGTGCCAAGTTTGTAAATGGTGATAAGGCATGATGGGTTTAGGGTTTATGCTACTGACCTATCTGTTTCCTATAAGGTCGATGTTGTGTTTCTTTTTAAAGTTGGTGGCAAAAGTTGTGTGTGTGTATCTAAGATAAAGGATATGTGATTCTTGCCAAACCAGAGGAGAGAAGTGATACCTGCAGAGTGTAAGTGCAGAAGCTGAAGAGGAGCTTAAGCAGATCTGCATTGGCATTGAGTGCTATCATCAGATCATTGTTATACCTGTTGATCTTTAACCACTTCAACAGTTGTGAAATCCCTTAAAAGGGTAGCCTTAACCAGCTTGCTATAAATCCTTTAACAGGGTAATTTGAAGCTATTGAGTTCTTGAAATCCATTATTAGGGTAACTCGAAGCTATTAGCACCGAGAACTCCACAACAAAATGGAATAACTGAGAGAAGAAATAGATCTATTGTGGATTGTGCCAGAACCTTGATGATAGAAAAGAAGGTAACCCAAACATTTTGGAGAGAAGCAATCAGCACAACAGTTTATACCCTTAACTGAGTACAACTGAAGAAAGGAACTTTGAAGACACCTTATAAAATCTGGTATGATAAGAAACCTAATGTAAGTTATTTTAAAATCTTTGGAAGTAGATGCTATGTACACAAAGATGACAAAAATGGCAAGTTTGATTAGAAAAGTGAAGAAGGAACATTTCTAGGATATTCTTCTAGAAGCAAAGCATTTAAATGTCTGATCAAATCATCTAACAAAATAGTAGCAAGTGCAAATGTTAAAATTAATGAATTTGTAGAAAGAAATGATGAAGGAAATTCCAAGGAACCAAAAGATTATGAAGGATTTGTATATGTTCAACCGAGAAGTTCTACCGAGAAGACTGTTGAAGGAAATGAAGAGGATATCCAGTTACCGAGTGATGAAGAAGATCATACAGAGCCTAGCAAGCTTATATTAGCCAAGTATGTCAGAAAGAATCATGCATCAAGTCAGATTATAGGAGATAAGGATGATCTAGTGATGACAAGGAACAAACTGAGATAGAACACATGTTTGATATCTGAATTTGAACCAAGAATAGTGAAAGAGGCATTCAACAGTGAAGATTGGATAAATGCTAAGACAAAAGAAATTGATCAAATCAATAAGAATGACACATGGACACTGGTCCCAAGACCGAAGGACAAAAATGTAATCGGTACAAAGTGGATTTTTCAGAAACAAGCTGAATGAAAAAGGTGAGGTCATTCAAAATAAAGCAAGACTAGTGTGCAAAGGTTATGCTCAAGAAGAAGGAATTGATTATGGTGAGACTTTTTCACTCGTGGCAAGACTTGAAGGAGTAAGAATATTGTTGGCATATGGTGCTTACACAAATTTTAAGGTATATCAAATGGATATCAAATCTGCATTTTTGAATGGTATATTAGAAGAAGAAGTTTTTATTGAACAACCTGAAGGATTTGTTGAAGACAAGAATAGAGATCAAGGATGTAAATTGAACAAAGCTTTATACGGTTTGAAACAAGCACCTAGAGCATGGTATGAGAGATTGCACTCTTATTTAATCAGAATTGGTTTTATAAGAACAAGTCAAAACAGTAATATGTACATGAAGAATGATGAAAATGGAATACTGATCTCAGCCATATTTGTTGACGACATTATATTTTATGGAAATGACTCTTTATGCAATATCTCTGGAAATGAAATGAGCAAAGAATTTGAGATGTCACTAATCGGTGAGATAAAGTATTTTATAGGTTTACAGATACTGCAAATGAAAGATGAGATCTTCATTACCCAATCCAAGTACATAAAGGAAATCTTGAAGAAATTTGGAATGGAGGATTCAAAACCTGTAAGCACTCCTATGATTACCAACTGTAAATTATCAAAGAATGATGAATCTGCATCTCTTGATGAAACACTTTACTGATCTATGATTGGAAAGTTGCAATATGTTGTTCACAACAGACTAGATATAGCACATGCAGTAGGTATAGTTACAAGATTTTCTTCAGATCCCAAGGAAACACACTTGATAGCAATCAAGAGAATTTTTAGATACCTGAGAGGCACTGAAGATTATGGCTTAGTATATTGGGCAGGCAACATTGATGACAGGAAAAACACAAGTGGAGGAGCTTTCTTTTTAGGAGAAAGACTAGTAAGTTGGCTTAGCAAGAAATAAGGATGTGTTTCATAGTCAACAACAGAAGCTAAATATGTTGCTGCAGCATTAAATTGCACTAATATAGCATGGATCAAACAACTGTTGGAAGGTATAAATGAGGAAGTTACCAAGGCAGTAACTATATTATGTGACAATACCAGTGCCATTAACATTTCAAAGAATCCTCTTATGAACTCTAAGACAAAGCACATCTCTTTCAAATATAATTATCTTAGAGAAGAAGTTCAAGACAAGAAAGTGGTGTTGGAGTATGTTAGCACAAAAGAACAAATAACAGACATCTTCACCAAGCCACTGCCAAGGGAGACCTTTGAGTATCTCAGAAGCAAGTTAGGGGTCCTGCCCCTATCTTCCATTCACTGAAAGAGTTCGGTGAAAGCATCAATTCAATGACTCTACAGAATATCTTTTGGGAGTTGATGCTGATTTACACAATTTAGGAGGTGTTCTAAAGGTGTGTAGGAAACAATACATGAAACAATACAAGGAAAAGGAATTGAAGGACAAAATGCTCTAACCGAGATTGAGTAGATACATCACAACAAGGAATTTACTTCTCAGCGGAAGAAATTATGTTTTAGTTCTTTACTTTTTGGCATTGTTGTCAAAGGTGGAGAAGACTAATATATAGGGGAGAAGATTGATGAACAAAGAGGAGAAGACTGATGTATGGGGGAGAAATCTGATACGAGGGAGAGCATTTCAGCATTTCAGCATTTCACAGCAATCTGAATCATTTAGGTCAAATCAATTGGTTTTGCCATCAATGCCAAAGGGGGGGATTGTTGGCATTATAATAGATAAAGGGAGATTGTTAGCATTTCAATAAGGATATTCAGAAGGTTGTTGATGATTATGGATATAACTGATTAAGGATGTTTACTGTCTTAATATTATTATTTTGTCATTGATGTCAAGAAATTGATTTTCTTATTCAGTATGATGTTACCATATCTTAAGAAGTATGTTTTGAAGAGAATTAAGATGTCGGTAAAAAGACACAGAAATAATATGGTGAATAAGGGGAGGAATAAGTTATTCAATGGGCAACTATTACCGAGTCAGACAATGATGAGATCATGATGTTTAGATTGTTTTGATATTCTACATATGTTGTTAATTGTAAGGTTAATACTATTCTATGTTACCGAGCAAAGAACCTAGTCGGTAAACCCTAAGGTTATTGCTATTGGTTAATGAAGGTGGAATCTCTACCGAGTAAAGTCTAGTATTCACCGAGTTGCAACCGAGTTATAACAAGATGCATTGAATGAATAAAAGCATTATTTAATGATGGAAGCTGATGAGCTAGTTATGATTAAATGATTGATACAACATGTATGAAGTTTGTTAAGAATCTATGGCAATGAAAGATCGGCAGGAAGATCTACAGCTAAGATTGAACCGCAATACCTTAGCACAAGTTCCAAGAAATATATGCAAGTTCCAAGGCAAGGTAAAACATTTTCAGATCGAAGGATACATTGAACCTAGTCAAGTTTGAAGATCTGATGGCTATGATTGATCGTGGGAAATGTGATCAAGGAGATTAAGCGGTTAGCTATTGTTTATAAATAAGGAATTGTTGATAAACAATGTATGCAGGCAAATGTAAACACAGGGATGCTACATAGTGATTACCGAGCACAGAAGCTTGAAGAACTATTTGAAAAATAGAGTATAGAGCCTAGCAAGAGGACAAGATAAGTCCTATGAATAGATTGTATTGAGAAAATAAGAATATGCTCTAGCATTTTAGATGTGAAGTTGCAGATATATTTTTACTACTGTTATTTTGTGAAGTAACAGAAAATCTCTTAACCAAGTGGACTTAACAGTCTTATTTGTAAAACCCTCTAGCAAGGTGACATTCTGAGTGAGTGTTTGAAATCCTTTAACAAGGTCACTTCTAACAAAGTGAAGATCCTAACAGATTTGAGGGAATTCCCTTAACCGGGTCACATCTAGCAATGTGTTTGTAATCTTTAACAGGATATCCTTTTAACCGAGCATACTCTAGAAGAGTATATTTCTTAGTGGGTCCAAAATCCCATATTGGTTTTTCCCTATTTGGGTTTCCACATTAAATCTGGTGTTATATGTTTTGTGATCTTATCTGTTTATGAGTTTTCATGCTTTAATGTTTTTCTGATAAGGTTACCAAGGTTGAACCTATTGTTTTTATGGAAGATTAAGTTTGTATGTTTCACCCCCCCCTCTCATCTTCTTAGCTTGGCATCTATACTAAATATTTAGTATCAGAACTATCAATTGGTATCAGAGCTTTGGACTCCGGGAAGAAAAAGTTGAAAGGCACTTGAGGCAAACATCCAAAGATGTATAAGAGGGATGCATCGAAGCTGAACAAGTCAAGTTTGTCTACATGGTAGAAAAGGATGAAGCTGCACTTATCAGGAGTTGGAGAATATGTTGTATATTATATGGAGAATGATTTCATTACACCAAGCACCTATCCATTGACTATGGAATAGATAAAGGCAAAGCAAGAACATATTCAAGCTATGATTGAAATAATATATGCATTAACCGACTCAAAGTTTAATTATCTAGAAGGCTGCAATGATGCAAAGGCAATGTGGGATAAGCTCATATCTGTGTATGGTGGTGATGAACATGTTCAAAGAGCAAAAATGGATAGTCTAAGAGGACAAATTGAATCTATGAGGATGAATGAAGGTGAAAACATAACCCAGTACAGTACAAGACTAAAGGAGATTGTTAATC
Organism: Cryptomeria japonica; assembly: GCF_030272615.1. Classification (NCBI taxonomy): domain Eukaryota; kingdom Viridiplantae; phylum Streptophyta; class Pinopsida; order Cupressales; family Cupressaceae; genus Cryptomeria; species Cryptomeria japonica. The sequence continues at coordinate 39,939,807 of NC_081412.1, forward strand.
AAATCAAAGGAGCAGGTGGAACTATTGAAGAAAAGGATATAACAAGTTGTTAAGAACCCTTCTACCAGCTTATGCAATCCGAGTATCTGCAATCAATGACTTGAGGTCTGTACCCAATATGCCAGTTTCTTTAGATGCAACTATCGGTAAGCTGCATGCATTTGAGTTAAGTGATTTTGATAACAGTGGGTCTTCGGTAAATAAAGTTGAATCTACATTCAGTTCTTTTCATATTGATGAATCTGATGATTACAATGATAGAATAACTAAATACTCTGAAGGGGATCAAAGTGGAGCAAGTGAAAGATTTCGTAAGAATATGGAAAAAGTGCACAAACTGTATGAGGAAATCAGAAAGCAAGAAGAATTTGAAGCATTATTAGCCAGAAGGCTACTAAGAGGAAAAGGTAAGTATAAAGGAAAACTACCTTTGAAATGTTTTAATTGTGATAAAATTGGACATATGGCTTCTAACTATCCTGACAAAGAAAACAGAAAGATAATCATTATAGAGGACACCGAGACTTGAGGAGAAGAGATAAAAAGACATGCCTAATAGCTGATGAGGAATTCAATGATGATAAATCAGATGAAACAGATACAGAGGAAGTTGTTTATGTGGCTATTAAAGATGGATCAGATGAAGAAAGGTATGAAGAAAAAGCTTTAGTATCTCATATAAATACTAATGATTCTTGGATCATAGATAGTGGATGCTCACATCACATGACAGGTGATAAACACAAGTTTGTTATATTAGAAGATTATGATGGAGGATATGTAAGATTTGGTAATGATGCACCATGTCCGGTAAAAGGTAAAGGATCCATAACACTTCTTGACAGTGAAAAATACAATGATGTTTATTGGGTTGAAGGTTTGAAATATAATTTGTTGAGTGTAGCACAGCTAAACAACACATGCTACCAAATAAAATTTCAGAATGGAAGTGTCAAAGTTCATGACAAGCATGGAAAGTTAGCTGCTACTGGGACACAAACAAAAGGTAACACATTTCACCTTGACTCAACTCGGAATAATTGTCTTTATGCAAAGATAGATGATACCTAGTTATGGCATAAAAGGTTTTGTCATGTAAATTTTGATAATCTGATCAAAATAAGTAAGAAGCACCGAGCAAGAGGTCTACCAAGTCTTGAGAAACCTGATAATGCTATATGCTGAGGATGTCAGATGGGTAAGATGACAAGATCAAGCTTTACAAGTAAGTCATACACTTCTAAGGGAATTTTAGATCTTGTGCATACTGATCTTTGTGGTCCTATGAAAGTTCAAAGTTATTATGGTGACAAATATTTCATATTATTTGTGGATGATTATTCAAGGATGATGCTAGTAATGTTTTTAAAAGAAAAATCAGAAGCTTTTCAAATGTCTAAATGGTAAAAGGCATGAGTTGAAAATGAAACAGGAAGACAATTGAAATGTCTTAGATCAGATAGAGGAGGAGAGTTCACATCTGATGAATTTACCTTATACTGCAATGATCATGGTATTAAAAGACAAGTCTTTGCATCGAGAACTCCACAACAAAATGAAATAGCTGAGAGAAGAAACAGATCTATTGTGGATTGTGCCAGAACCTTGATGATAGAAAAGAAGGTACCCCAAACATTTTGGAGAGAAGCATTCAGCACAACAGTTTACACCCTTAACCAAGTACAACTGAATAAAGGAACTTTGAAGACACCTTATGAAATCTGGTATGATAAGAAACCTAATGTAAGTTATTTTAAAATCTTTGGAAGTAGATGCTATGTACACAAAGATGACAGAAATGGTAAGTTTGATCAGAAAAGTGAAGAAGGAACATTTCTAGGATATTCTTCTAGAAGCAAAGCATTTAAATGTCTGATCAAATCATGTAACAAAATAGTAGAAAGTGCAAATGTTAAAATTAATGAATTTGCAGAAAGAAATGATGAAGGAAATTCCAAGGAACCAGAAGAATATGAAGGATTTGTATAAGTTCAATCGAGAAGACTGCTGAAGGAAATGAAGAGGATATCCAGTTACCGAGTGATGAAGAAGATCATACAGAGCCTACCGAGCTTGTATTAGCCAAGTATGTCAAAAAGTATCATGCATCAAGTCAGATTATAGGAGATAAGGATGATCCAGTGATGACAAACTGAGATAGAACACATGTTTGATATCTAAATTTGAACCGAGAATAGTGAAAGAATCATTCAACAGTGAAGATTGGATAAATGCTATGACAAAAGAAATTGATCAAATCAAGAAGAATGACACGTGGACACTGGTCCCAAGACCGAAGGACAAAAATGTAATTGGTACAAAGTGGATTTTTAGAAACAAGCTGAATGAAAACGATGAGGTATGTTGAAATAAAGTGAGACTAGTTTGCAAAGGTTATGCTCAAGAAGAAGGAATTGATTATGGTGAGACTTTTGCACCTGTGGCAAGACTTGAAGGAGTAAGAACATTGTTGGCATATGCTGCTTATAAGAATTTCAAGGTATATCAAATGGATGTCAAATCTACATTTCTGAATGGTATATTAGAAGAAGAAGTTTTTATTGAACAACCTAAAGGATTTGTTGAAGACAAGAATACAGATCAGGTATGTAAATTGAACAAAGCTTTATACGGTTTGAAACAAGCACCTAGAGCATGGTATGAGAGATTGCACTATTATTTAATCAGAATTAGTTTTATAAGAACAAGTGAAAACAATAATATGTACATGAAGAATGATGAAAATAGAATACTGATCTCAGCCATATTTGTTGATGACATTATATTTTGTGGAAATGACTCTTTATGCAAGAGCTTTGGAAATGAAATGAGCAAAGAATTTGAGATGTCACTAATCGGTGAGATAAAGTATTTTATAGGTTTATAGATACTGCAAATGAAAGATGAGAACTTCATTACCCAATCCAAGTACATAAAGGAAATCTTGAAGAAATTTGGAATGGAGGATTCAAAACTTGTAAGCACTCCTATGAGTACCAACTGTAAATTATCAAAGAATGATGAATCTGCATCTGTTGATGAAACACTTTACCGATCTATGATTGGAAAGTTGCAATATGTTGTTCACAACAAACCAGATATAGCACATGCAGTAGGTATAGTTACAAGATTTTCTGCAGATCCCAAGGAAACACTCTTGGTAGCAATCAAGAGAATTTTCAGATACTTGAGAGACACTGAAGATTATGGTTTAGTATATCACAAGAGAAATGATTTTAATTTAAAACTTTTTACTGATGCTGATTGGGCAGGTAATATTGATGACAGGAAAAGCACAAGTGGAGGAGCTTTCTTTTTAGGAGAAAGACTAGTAAGTTGGTATAGCAAGAAACAAGGATGTGTTTCACAGTCAACATTAGAAGCTGAATATGTTGCTGCAACATTGAATTGCACTAATATAGCATGGATCAAACAACTGTTGGAAGGTATAAATGAGGAAGTTACCAAGCTAGTAACTATATTATGTGACAATACTAGTGCCATTAACATTTCAAAGAATCCTGTTATGCACTCTATGACAAAGCACATCTCTTTCAAATATCATTATCTTAGAGAAGAAGTTCAAGACAAGAAAGTGGTGTTGTAGTATGTTAGCACAAAGGAACAAATAGTAGACATTTTCACCAAGCCATTGCCGAGGGACACCTTTGAGTATCTCAGAAGCAAGTTAGGGGTCCTACCCCTATCTTCCATTCACTAACCAAGTTCGATGAAAGCATCAATTCGATGACTCTATAGAATATCTTTTGGGAGTTGGTGCTAATTTACACACTTTAGGAGGTTTTCTAAAGGTGTGTAGGAAACAATATAGGGAAAAGGAATTGAAGGACAAAATGCTCTGACCGAGATTGAGTAGATACATCACAGCAAGGAATTCACTTCTTAGCGGAAGAAATTATGTTTTAGTTCTTTACTTTTTGGTATTGTTGTCAAAGGGGGAGAAGACTAATATATAGGGGAGAAGATTGATGAACAAAGAGGATAAGACTGATGTATGGGGGAGAAATCTGATATCAGGGAGAGTATTTCAACATTTCACCATTTCACAGCAATCTGAATCAATCAGGTCAAATCAATTGGTTTTGCCTTCAATGCCAAAGGGGGGGATTGTTGGCATTATAACAGATAAAGGGAGATTGTTGGCATTTCAATAAGGATATTGAGAAGGTTGTTGATAATTATGGATATAACTGATTAAGGATGTTTACTGTCTTAATATTATTATTTTGTCATTGATGTCAAGAAATTGATTTTCTAATTTAGTATGATGTTGCCATATCTTAAGAAGTATGTTTTGAAGAGAATTAAGATGTCGGTAAAAAGACACAGAAATAATATGGTGAATAAGGGGAGGAATAAGTTATTCAATGGGCAACTATTACCGAGTCAGACAATGATGAGATCATGATGTTTAGATTGTTTTGATATTCTACATATGTTGTTAATTGTAAGGTTAATACTATTCTATGTTACCGAGCAAAGAACCTAGTCGGTAAACCCTAGGGTTATCGCTATCGGTTAATGAGGGTGGAATGTCTACTAAGTAAAGTCTAGTATTCACCAAGTTGCAACCGAGTTATAACAAGATGCATTGTATGAATAAAAGCGTTATTTAATGATGGAGGTTGATGAGTTGGTTATGATTAAATGATTGATACAACGTGTATGAAGTTTGTTAAGAATCTATGGCAATGAAAGATCTATAGGAAGATCTACAACTAAGATTGAACTGCAATACCTTAGCACAAGTTCCAAGAAATATATGCAAGTTCCAAGGCAAGGTAAAATGTTTTCAGATCGAAGCATACATTGAACCTAGTCAAGTTTGAAGATCTAATGGCTATGATTGATCATGGGAAATGTGATCAAGGAGATTAAGTGGTTAGCTATTGTTTATAAATAAGGGATTGTTGATAAACAATGTATGTGGGAAAATCTAAGAATAGGGATGCTACATAGCGATTACCAAGCACAAAAGCTTGAAGAACTATTTGAATAATAGAGTATAGAGCCCAGTAGGAGGACAAGGTAAGTTCTATGAATAGATTGTATTGAGAAAATAAGAATCTGCTTTAGCATTTTAGATGTGAAGTTGTGGATATATTTTTACTACTATTATTTTGTGAAGTAACCGAAAATATCTTAACCGAGTGGAGTTAACAGTCTTATTTGTAAAACCTTATAGCAGGGTGACATTTTGAGTGAGTGTTTGAAATCCTTTAACAAGGTCACCTCTAACAAAGTGAAGATCCTAATAGATCTGAGGGAAATCCCTTAACTGGGTCACATATAGCAATCTGTTTGTAATCTTTAACAGGATTTGCTTTTAACTGAGCATACTCTAGAAGAGTATATTTCTTAGTGGGTCCGAAATCCCACAATGGTTTTTCCCTATTTGGGTTTCCACGTTAAATCTGGTGTTATATGTTTTGTGATCTTATCTGTTTATGAGTTTGCATGCTTTAATGTTTTTCTGATAAGGTTACCGAGGTTGAATCTGTTGTTTTTATGGAAGATTAAGTTTGTATGATTCACCCCCCCGCTCTCATCTTGTTAGCTTGGCATCTGTACTGAATATTTAGTATCAAAACTCTCAGATAGGTACTTCATGATTCTCACTGATGACTGCTCAAGAATGATGTTGGTCACATTCTTGAAAGACAAGTCTAAAGCTTTTGTAAAGTTCAAAGCTTTCAGAGCATTAGTGTAGAAGGAAAGTGGTAAAAGGATCAAGTGCCTGAGAACTGATCAAGGAGGGGAATTCACCTCCAGTGAATTCAACAAGTACTGTGAAGAACATGGCATCAAGAGACAACTGTCTGTCCCCCAAACTCCATAGCAGAATGGCCTAGCAGAGAGGAATAATTGGACTGTGGTTGAAGTAGCTAGAACCATATTGATTCAAGGAAAGGTAGCTCACACCTTTTGGAGAGAAGCGGTGAGCATTGCAGTCTACACAATGAATCGAGTACTCATTAAGAAAGGTAAGGATAAAACTCCTTACGAGTATTGGACCGGTAACACACCTATGGTTAGCTACTTTAGAGTGTTTTGTAGCAAATGTTACATCAAGAGGAGTGAACAACAGAGCAAATTTGATGCGAAATGTGATGAGGGAATATTCCTAGGATATTCCACCGAGAGCAAAGCTGTCAAGTGTTTCAACAATAGGACTCTGAGAATTATGGAAAGCATCAATGTAAGATTTGATGAAACCTCTAAGAAAACTGAAGAAACCGGTAGTGAGCAAGCAGTAAATGAACCGGTTGCAATCTTCTGGGAATCGGTTGTCAGTCAACCAAGTACCAGTAATAGTGTTCCTGAACCGGTGAATGCAGATGCTGATGAAGATGAGGATGAAGAGGAAAAGCAAGAAGAACCAGTCAAGACTATTCCTTGGTATGTCAAGCTGAATCATGATCCTAAGCAAATCATAGGAGATAAGGATGCAGGAATCCTTACAAGAAGGAAGATCAGAGAAAACTCATGTATGATCTTTGAATTTGAGCCTAAATCATTCAAAGAGGCACATAAAGATGAAGACTGGATCAAGGCAATGGAAGAGGAACTTGACCAGATAGAGAAAAATGGTACATGGTCTTTGGTACCCAGACCGGAGCATAAAAATGTCATTGGTACCAAATGGGTTTTCAGAAATAAGTTGAATGAGGATGGCACAGTGATTAGGAACAAAGCTAGATTGGTGTGCAAAGGATATGCTCAAGAAGAAGGAGAAGACTATGGAGAAACCTTTGCTCCTGTGGCCAGATTGGAAGGAGTTTGTATGCTTCTTGCATATGCAGCTTTTAAAGGTTTCAAAGTATATCAAATGGATGTAAAATCTTCATTCCTAAATAGTGTACTTGAAGAGGAGGTGTACATAGAACAACCAGATGGGTTTGTCCTATCTGAAGACAGTAACATGGTATGTAGGCTACATAAAGCCTTATATGGTCTAAAGCAGGCACCTAGAGCATGGTATGAACGTCTACATTCCCTTCTTGTGAAGATTGGATTTGAGAGAACAAGTGAAGATAGCAATATCTACTTGAAGTCTGAAGGAGATCAGATCCTGATCTATGAATTTTTTATTGATGACATTATCTTTGGTGGAGATGACAAGATGAGTCATGAGTTTGCTGATGAGATGAAGAAAGAGTTTGAGATGTCACTCATAGGAGAGATTAAGTTCTTCATTAGACTGCAGATTCAACAGATGAAAGATGGAATCTTTATCACTCAGTCCAAATATGTCAAAGAGGTGTTGAAGACCTTTGGCATGGAAGATAGCAAACCGGTTGGTACACTGATGGTGACCAGTTGTAAACTATCCAAAGAAGATGACTCAGCATTGGTTGATGAGAAAGAATACCGATCAATGATTGGTAAGTTGCATTATCTAGTGTATAGGAGACCGGATATTGCACGTGCAGTTGGCATTACTGCAAGGTTTTGGAAAAGTCCAAGAGAATCCCACTTGGTTGCAGTCAAGCGGATTCTTAGGTATCTGAAGGGAACACTTGACTATGGATTGTGGTACCTATACATCAATGATTTCAACCTGAAAGTATTCACAAATGCTGATTGGGCAGGTAATGTGGATGACCAGAAGAGCACAACCGGTGGTGCATTCTTTCTTGGTGGTAGACTGGTCTCATGGATGAGTAAGAAGTAGAGTTGTATCTCTTAGTCTACAGCGGAAGTAGAGTATGTTGTAGCTTTCATGAATTGCACCTAGACAATTTGGATGAAGCATGTACTAAATGTCTTCAAAATTCCTGTATCTGAACTGGTAAGTATATTTTGTGACAATACTAGTGCAATTAACATCTCAAAGAATCTAGTTTTACATTCTAGAACCAAGCATTTTGAGCTTAAGTATCATTTCTTGAGGGAAAAGGTTGAGAATAAAGAGATTGCACTGGAACATATTTCTAGTAAGGAGCAGTTAGCAGACATGTTCACCAAGCCTCTCCCAAAGGCTACATTTGTGTATTTAAGAGGTGAATTAGGGGTGTTACCCCTTCAACAGGTGAACTAAAAGTATTTGTTCCACATCAGTCAGGTATTGCATAGTCAAATTTTTCTTTAGGATTGATGGGTTAAAGGATGCTACTCCTTAGGGGGAGCAACATAATGGAACAAGGATGCTTGTGCCTCCACTTTGGCATTGTATTCAAAGGGGGAGAAGATGTGAAGTGGAGAAGATATCTATAGAAATTGGGGGAGAAGATGTGAAGTGGAGAGATATCTTTGCATATTGCCATCAATGCCAAAGGGGGAGATTGTTGGCATTATGTGAACCAGCATTAGGACATAATGATATTGTATATTGTCATTGATGTCAATATGTGAGAAGAGAGAAATGACATATGTGAGAACTGGTATATATGCTAAAGTGAAGCGGTATATTTGTTCAAGGTGAACCGACATGTCAAGGTCAACTGACATATAGTTATGGGAACCGACACATGGAAGCATTGTATGACTACCGATTGGTAGTTTCTACTTCAGGGTTTCTGGTTGGAGTACCTCAAGCCTATGTGACTCAATTGGTGATCTTTGTGTGATGAGTTAACAATATAACGTAGAATAGATCATGTTGCCATGTTAGCCTTGTGCGTGTGAAGGATCTTGCATGAAGGAGAATATTCCTATCTACCTCGAGAATGTGCCAAGTTTGTAAATGATGATAACGCATGATGGGTTATCAGTCGCCATGAAATCAGTGGAAAATGGATGATGGAGAAGGTCTTGAGATTGGATCAAGAACTGTTGCATTTAATGTAGTATGCTCAATGGTCAGGATTGAACCGTTTGAATTGCTTAACATATCAAGTTTAGGGTTTAGGGTTTATGCTACTGACCTGTCTGTTTCCTATAAGGTCGATGTTGTGTTTCTTTCTAAAGTTGTTGGCAAAAGTTGTGTGTGTGTATCCAAGAGAAGGGATACGTGATTCTTGTCAGACCAGAGGAGAGAAGTGATACCTGCAGAGTGTAAGTGAAGAAGGTGAAGAGGAGCTTAAGCGGATCTACATTGGCATTGAGTGCTATCATCAAATCATTGTTATACCTGTTGATCTTTAACCACTTCAACAGTTGTGAAATCCCTTAACAGGGTACCCTTAACCAGCTTGCTGTAAATCCTTTAACAGGATAACTCGAAGCTATTAAGTTAGTGAAATCCTTTAACTATTGAGTTCTTGAAATCCTTTAATAGGGCAACTTAAAGCTATTGAGTTAGTGAAATCCTTTAGCTATTGAGCTCTTGAATTCCTCTAACAAGGTAACCTTTAACAACGTTTAACCCTTAACCAGGTATTTTAGCCATCCCTTAACCAGGTGATCCCTAATAGGATCAGTTCCTAGCATAACCTGTTGTAATGTCTCTAACCAGACAAGGCTCCTAACAGAGCGGACTTCTAAAGAGTTCAAAAACAAGCTTGTGGGTATTCATCCCCACCATGGTTTTTCCCAGTTGGGTTTCCATGTGAAAAATATGTGTCATGTGTGATGCGTCTATCTTGTGATGTTTTGTTATTGTCAGTCAAGCATGCGATGGTTCTGTGTTTTATGCCTGTCAATAAAACATGTTGAACTAGCTATTATTATGTTTTGATGATAGATTACCTATTCATGCATAAGGGTGAAATGGTAGTGTAGTTTTGAGTTGAGTGGAAAGCTAAGTGATTAACCGGTTAATGCTTGTCTCAGTCACTCTTAGCTTTACCGGTTGCACTCTGTTTCAAACCGATATTACCGTTTACCAGTCATTTGAAGTGTCTGTTGTCAAACTGGTTTAGGACTGAAGTTTTTGTCTATACTGATTCACCCCCCCCTCTCAGTACCGGTTTGGTACTATTCATTCATCATTGAGTTATCAGACCTTGCACTTCTTCTTTTTCCATTTTTCTTTCATAAAGATGAGGGGTAAGTGCACTGATCTCTTGCTTCAGCTTGGAGATCTCATGATCTTTGTCTTTTACTAGATCTTCAGTTTTCCTCCAGTTTTTAAGCTCTTGACCCATTCGGATAGTCAGTCCTTCCAACTCCTTTCTCAGGTTGGTATTGGATTCATTCAAATTTTCTACTTCTTGAATTAGGGCTTCTATGTCCACTTCATCAGAAGAGCTATTTTCAGTTAGCTCCATCAGTTTTTCAACATGCTCTCTTCTCTTTGCCTGAGAGGTCTTATATTTGACCTTAAGTTCACTATAGGTATGTTCAGTTTGAGTGAGCTAATGAGTAAGTTCCCTCACAGTGTATTCCCCCATATCTCTTTCCAAGTGGTTAGACTTATAGAAATGTTGGCTCTAATACCAATTGTTGAATACTAAGAGGGGGGGGTGAATTAGTATACCAAAAAATACTGTATTTAAACACTTTAATAGTCTAGCAGTAAACCGGTAAAACAATTTAACAAACAAACTAGTAAACACACATGCAAACCAAATAGAAAATAAGGCATTCACCCATAGAAGCACAATCACCATAACACAAGAGATTTTGACATGGAAACCCAAATTGGGAAAAACCACGGTGAGATGAAACTCACAACTATCTGTAGAATAGTAACCAGACCAGTTAAGGTCAGACCGATTAAGGTCATATAATGTTCTTTACCAGAATAGATCTTGTTAGGAATCTCAATCTCTGTTAGGAGATAAGTCTAATTAAAGACTACCTTGTGAGAGGATTTCAGATCCATTGATGTGAACCACCTTGTTAGAGGATTTACAAAGGCTTTTCTGGGCCTACCCAGTTAAGGGTTTCTAACTTGTCAAAGATGTGAGTAATCAACAAGTTAATGATCTAGCAAATGGCATAGTCTTCTTGATTAGATCCATTGTAGCTCATTGCTAATGCATTTCAGCATTACTTCAGTCTTCAATAAATGTACACTCTGTTACAGCACACAGACTTGATTTTCTCAGTTAAGATCACACATACAAGAAATTCGACAACTACCAAAACCTAACAACTACACTCACATACACACACTCAAAACCCTAGACATGATGTCCTTAAAAGGAATCTGATTTCATGTCGGTCCAATAGTATTACATTACAAGTTCCTGGGTTCATTGTATCTAGACACATTTGGTAACATGGCACAAAATCACCGTCAAAGTTTCGGTGGATGGTAACTCATCACAAAAATATACCAGTTGGTAACTCATCATAGAGTATTATCGGTTTGTACAACTTTCTAGTTACTGGTCGGTAACTTAGAGTAATACCGGTTCAAATAGATTTTCGGTTGACAAAAATTGAAGACTGAGAATCTGATAACTGCTGCATCTGGCTCCTTTGCTCCGCTCTGCTTGATATCTTCAAACAACTTGATTTCTTTGTGCCGCTTGGGTCTTTATGCCGCTTGAGATTGGTAAACACTTTCTGCATAACATTGATAGTTTAAAGAGTACAACATAATATCGGTTTGGAACAATTATCGGTTGAGCAATAATTCATACATTCACAAAGTGATCTCATAGCAAGTGTGTTTTCATCAATGACAATCACAACATAATCATCAAAAATGCCAACAGAAAGGGCATACATCAACAACAACCACTATTCCCAAGACTAAGTATAACTTAGTTGATCAACTATGGGAAACTCATGCTCAAATATCCATACCTGAGTTACTCAAACATTCGCCAAAATATAAGGACATCTTGGAACAAGCACTAGTTGAAACAAATGTACCTCAGGATCTGGATATTGATAAATTTCAAGCCATGGTGGCTCACATGATAGGGACTCATAATCTTACCTTTTCTAAGCATGATAATATCTTGTTGAGCCATCCACATAATAATCCCCTTCACATTGAAATCTTAGTCTACAAACATCGAGTTAAAAGAGTATTAATAGATGGAGGAGCTGGTCTCAATATCTGTACCTTAAAAATTATCTGTGCATTAGGCTTCTCTGAATAGTCTATTGATCCGTAGAAAAAGATCATCATCAAGGCATATGATGATGAAGAAAGATCATCCAAGGGAACAGTAATATTACCTATTCAGGTAGGACCGATACAAAGGGACACTATGTGCCAAGTCTTTGACATAGACCTCACATATAATATTTTACTAGGTTGTCCTTAGATACATGAAATGCAAGTGGTACCATCAACCTACCACCGGTGTATCAAATTCAGATATAATGGGCAAGAGATTTCTATATCAGAAGACATTTACCCCTTTCAGCATTGCAGTGCCATGGGGGCAGCCCAAGACAACTTGGTTCCACCCAACAGGGAAGCCCAAACTTCCTCAGCACCAGATCATCTTCAAGAAAAGCTCAAATCTTTATCCATGGATTTCAAACAAAAGATGAAAATCAAAGACAAAGGCATGGGAGAATACTCTTTTGAACCCATGTGTCTAACCAACTTACTAGCATCACCAAAATCTCATGGGTAGCCTTCTGCATCAACACATCAAGCCACACAACCCATCACTAAGTTTGATAGCCAATTTATCCAATTAGGCACACTAGGATATGAATTAGAAGAGAAAGACATCTTCAGTTGGCTATACAAGGATGAGGAAGAAGTCAAAGATGCTACTATGGAGGTAGCTATACCAACACAATAGTATGGAAACGGATTCCTGATCATGCAACAGATGGGATACAATGGCAAAGGACCTATAGGCAAACACCAAGAAGGCATTACAAAACCATTGGACCCTCCTTCATAGCATTCTAGGGATAAAACAGGATTGGGATATGGACACAGTCTACCCCCAAGGGAAAAGAAGAACAAATATCAAAAACCTCAGTGGAAAGCAAAGAAGAAATACAACGAGGACCCATGGCTAGAGGTCCTACACCAAGCAATGGAAACAATCAAGAAAGAACGAGAATACCAATGAACAGAGAAACAACAAGAGTTGTCCATTCAAAGAGAAGAAGCATCTTATGAGGAAGTACACTATGTTCAAGAACCCATTCAAAGCAAGGCAGAATCACCTCCTAAAGAAATTACTACTCTCCAAGGAGAAACATTATATGAACAAATGCAAAGAGTACAAGGGCTCTCTTTTCACCTTACAACATACCTCTCAGTAGCACTGAAAGACTCTAGGACAACACTTCGAAGACTGATTCTAATGACTATGAATGGGGCAGTTGTTTAAATGTTACTAAAGATATAGTTGAAGGTGCTATTTATACATCCCTTTCTCAAGAAGGACAAGACACAGAGTTTGGCCTACTTGAATTTGGTCTGCAACATATCTATGAAGTATGGAAAATGAATAATGACATTACAAGCAAGTCTACATAGAAGATGATACCATCAAAGACCTCGACAATATCATTAACTTATGCAATATCCCAGACAACTTTAATGATTCATCTATCATGACACTTACCGCAACCAACCTCAACCCACCCAATGACTCTTTACCACTCATATTTCCTGATCTAATAGATTGGGATGAACCTGAAAGCCATGACATACCTATTTTCCCAGATGAGGAATCCATTATCCATTACCTATGTACTGTCAACCCGGAAACAAACTCTATCAGAGAACAATGTAACAATATCTGCAATCAGGAGGGTGCCAAGTCTTTTAGTCACAAAAATGAAAGAAATAAAGGGTCTAATGCTGAAAACTAGTCAATGGCAACACTAGATCACAAAAATGTCAAAATAAAGGACACATCTGAGGGTGAAAACCTTTTTAAGGAACCTAAGGATGGGAGACTTGACACTCTTCCTGAACACTATCAAGAGAGATCACCCATATTGATTGAGCCCACTCAATCAATCAACATTGGTACAAAAGAAGCAGCTAAAAAAATACACCTAGCAGAATCTCTAACAGAAGAAGAAAAGTTAGAGTTTATCAAATTCTTCAAAGAAAAGAAAATCAACTTTGCTTGGTCCTATGCAGATATGTTCGGGATTGTTCCACACTTAATCATGCATCATTTATCTATTGCTCCAGAAGCTAAGCCAGTCAAGCAAAAATTAAGAAAGATGAATTGACATATAGAATTAATGGTCAAAGCTAAACTAAAGAAGTTATTAGACGTTGGATTTATTTGACCTATAGACTATGCTGAATGGATTTCAAACATTGTGCTAGTTTCAAAACCAGATGGAAGCATTAGGATATGCACAAATGTTAGTGATGTTAATAAAGCTTGTCCAAAGGATGACTTTCCTTTTCCCAACATTGACATAATTGTAGACCTCACAGCAGGCCATGCAATGCTATCATTAATGGATGGTTTCTCTGAATATAATCAAATCAAGATAGCTCCAGAGGATCAAGATAAAACAATGTTCATCTATCCTTGGGGAACGTATTGTTGGAATGTCATGCCTTTTGGCTTAAAGAATGCTTGAGAAACTTATCAAAGAGAAATGATGATAATCTTTCATGATATGATACATACCTTCATGGATGACTATGTAGATGATTTACTAGCAAAGTCATTTACCCGGGCATAACATCTGGGCATATTAGAGAAAATATTTCAAAGATTGGAGAAATTCCATGTTAGATTCAACCCTAAGAAGTGTGTCTTCAGGGTAACATCAGGCAAATTATTAGGCTGCATTGTGTCAGCAAAGGGCATTGAAGTAGATCCAACAAAGGTATAGGCCATCATGGAGATGCCACCTCCCAAGAACATTAGCCAACTCAGATCTCTACAAGGATGACTCCAATCAATAAGGTGATTCATCACCCAACTAGCAGATAAAATTCTACCATTCAATCATTTGCTACATAAAAACATACCATTCAGATGGGAAGCCAAATGTGCAGAATCGTTCTATCAAATTAAGTAATATCTAATGAAACCACCAGTTCTAGTACCACCAATAGCAGGGAAGCTGCTTATTCTCTACATATCAACAACAGACATATCATTAGGGGCACTATTAGCACAAGAAGATCAAGAAGTCAGGAATGAGCTATCTATTACATCCGCAGAACACTAAATGGATATGAGTTGAATTACACATTTATTGAGAAGGCTTGTTTAGCCGTGGTATTCACCTCTCAAAAGTTCTGACATTACATGCTAGCTCACACAATCAAGCTAGTAGAAAAAATTATTCCTCTCAAGTATTTTCTCAGCAAAGTAGCTCTTATAGGCAGACTAGCTAAATGGGTCATGATTCTCAGTGAATTTGATATCCAATACAAAGAGTGTCGAGCTATCAAGGGACAAGTAATTGCAGATCAATTAGTTGAAGCACCACTACCAGATAAGAAACCAATGGAGGTTGAATTTATAGATAGGGATGTTCTTACTATTACCACCAAGCAATGGACCCTATATTTTGATGGTTTCCTACACTCAACATGGCTTAGGTGCCGACATCTTGTTTGTCACTCCTGAAGGACACACCATACCCTGATCATATCGACTCATGTTTCCATGCACAAATAACATTGTTGAGTATAAGGTGCTGGTCATAGGAATCAAAATGGTCATGGAATGGAGAATCACATAACTGAAAGTCTATGGAGATTCCCAATTGGTCATAAATCAGATCAACAATGACTATCAGACAAAAGATGACAAGCTGCTACAATATAAAATAATGGTGGATGAATTCAAATAGTATTTTGTACATATAACCTTCAAGAAAATACTAAGGTTAGACAACAGAGTAGCCAGTGCAATGGCTACTATCGCTTCACTGCTACAAATTCCAGAGCAATAGAGTCATTTTGAGTTTCTAGTAGAGAAACTATTTTCCCCAGCCTATGACAATTCCACATCCCATGTTATCTATGCCTTAACAAGTCCACTCTCCTTTATACAGAACAATATATGAGTATCTCAAAACCAATACCCTACCCATTGACCTATCTTGAAATAAAAAATGCAAATTTATCTGGCAAGCCGCCCGTTATACCCTAACTGCTGATACTCTTTATTGTTGAGGTCTAGATGGTACTCTTCTTTGTTGCCTTGATTGTAATGAATCTGACTCTACTTTACATGAGCTTCACAAAGGTATCTATGGCACACATTCAAGTGGTCCTACTCTCGCTAAAAAACTTATGAGAATGGGGTATTACTGACTGACAATGGAAAAAGACTCTTATCTATTTGCAAAGAAATGTCCTAAGTGCCAAATCCATGGCAATCTTATCCATGCACGAGCACAAGAATTGCAGCCATTTACAACATCTTGGCCTTTCTGTCGGTGGGGACTTGACTTAGTAGGCAAAATACATCCTTCATCTTCAAATGGATAGAAGTTCATTATCACTGCAAGAGAGTATTTTAGAAAATGAATTGAAACAGTCCCAATGACCACAGTAACTAGAAAACAAATTCTCTCTTTGATTCTCAATTATATGATCTGCAGATACAATATTCCCAGTTCCATCATCATAGATAATGGACTTCCCTTCAAAAATGAAGATGTGCGAGAACTATGTGAACGATTCAAAATCCAACATCGTTTCTCTACACCTTACTACCCGTTGGGGAATGGTCAAGTAGAGGCATAAAATAAAACAATACTAAAAATACTAAAGAAGATAGTAAATGATACTAGAAAGGATTGGCATGTGCAACTCAATCTGGCACTTTGGGCCTACAAAATACCTATAGGAGCTACACCATATTCTTTGGTGTATGGATCAGAAGCAATTTTACTTCTTGATGTAGAAATTCCATCACTCAGAGTATCTTTGAAAGGCCTCATTCCAGATGAGGAATATTGGGTCAACAGATTGCAAGAATTAGAGATTTTGGATGAAAAATGCCAATAGGCCTATAATCACCTCAAAGCATACTAGCAGCACATGTGCAAAAGCTACAACCACAAAGTCATCCCTAGGATTTTTAAAGTCGGTGATCTCATACTCAAAGAAAATTGCAGAAATCAACAAGATCAAGAAAAGAAGGGGAAGTTTGAACTTAATTGGTTGGGTCCCTATGTTATCATATTAGCCTATGGATCAAGTGCTTATCAGCTAACAACTTTAGAAGGAGATGTGCTCGACGAACCAACCAACAACATCCATCTAAAGAAATTTTATATTTGAGTAGTCTAATGCATGGAAAAAGTGAAAAATACCAAAACAAAATTAAAAAAATAACAAAAAATAACAAAAAAATCAAAACAACAAAAAGGTGCAATAAAAACAAATGGTGAAAACCTGGCAATAGGTACTCCTTGTGAGGAAACAACTCCTCTATCTATCATTACTCATATCTTTTGTATCCAAAGTCAAAACCATTGGCCATCACCCAACACTTTATCAACAACATTATCTTCAAAATAGTTAGCGTAGTCATTGTCCTTTCGTATTTGCATATCAGTTCATTATATCCCACAATGGCTTGGTAATCAGTGTACATATCCACATCGATCAACATCTCTAACTAGGGGCAGCATTCATCTGACTTCAAGCAAACAAGAAAAACAAGAATGTTAAACAAATCCTATTAAAACCACAAATCCAACAACCAAGAAAGCAAAACACTGATCCGATCAACAACTTCAAACACACATAATGGATGAGTTTCTGAAGTATATTTTGTTAACATCTTGCATGAAGTTTTTGACTATTTTTTGCACTTGAACTTTGTGAATTATTGGATCTCCTAAATTTTCTCAACGATGCATCGAGCTAGAGAAAGTGGTTAGAGACTGTTATTTATTTTAGTTTTCTATTTGTGGGCCGATCACTTGTACTATGCAAATTTTGTCTCGAGACAATTTGAAACATATCACTGAGGACATTGTTCCACTTTGTGCATACAAAGGGTTTAATATTGTCCGTTTATACGCAAGCAACACTCAGGTCATCTTGGTTCAATTATACCTTGATGCTTGTGCCATCTTGCAATATCAAAATCATGTAAATTTTTCTTAGGTCATTATGGTTCAAATATACCATTATGCTTGTATAAATTTTCAACATATCCACAACTCAATGATGATAAACACAATGAATTAAAAAACATGTGACTATAAAGGAATGACAAATGATAGAATGAGGATGATCAATTAGTTGCATATCATTTTACAATTAGTTGCATACCATTATCATACATCTCATTTTCAAGATACATCTCATAGCATATCATTATCATACATCTCATTTTCAAGATACATCTCACATCATATCATTATCATACATCTCATAAATCAAAATCATGAATCATACATTCACATCATAATCAAAATCAAAAGAATTTATCTAAGCATTACATCATCATCATAGCACTAATATATTTTCCCTAAAATTCTGACAGAGAAGGTATATTGTAAACAAATTTGATTTTTTTTTGAGAAATTGCCCGCATTCGTCGGAATTCCGATGATAATTCAATATATGTTTTCGATAGAGAAGGAATTGGCAATGACATTATTGTTTTTTTACAAAAAGTGCCCGCATTCGTCAAAATTTTGAGAGAAGGGGCATTACTTAAAAAAAAAGACCAAGACATTTCAAATCATTTTTGCGGCCTCTTCCCATTCTCTTGTTTCCACCCCAACAACATATTCCTGCCCATAGTTCCACCTCTTTTTGCTAGAATCCCCCAGCCTTGCCTCCACCACCACTCATTGCTTGTTCCTGCTCATAGTTGTTTAGGTGGGAACCACTGGTCAAGCGGTTAACTAGTTTTTGTTCTTATGGTGGAATTTTCCTGGAACTGGAACAAAGCACGAGATCTTTGAAGCAAAATCTTTCACTTGGCCGTGGAAGGAACTTGAACAAGGATTGAAGGCCTCCCACTTCATGGTCATGGTGTGGTTGAATATCTATACATATAGTGACAAACCCCAACAACTATATTGATCGAGGTTGTGTCTGCATACAGAATGCCACGACTGGTTTTTTCTGGGCGATCATCTGAGCCTCAAAGCAAATCCGTAGGGGAGAGTTTTTTTTCTAATCTTACACTTTTTTGTTTTCATGACATTTGAGTGAAGTAGACCACAACTTGTTATGGAACTCGGGAAGCTACTTGAAATTTCATATTGATCAACCTTGTGAGTAAACCATGGCTCCATTGGGTTTGTCATAACAATTTTAGCACCATCCATGATTAGTCCATCATCTTTCATGATTAACAATAGAAAATTATCCAATATCACATAATACCATGCAATGAAACTTAAGACATAACTCATTATTCTTCTGTATGAGATTTTTTAACCAAGATTATCATATTTCAGCTTGTGTGATAAGTTTTGGCATGGGAATCAACTAATAGACAACATATATATTTATCATCAACCTCCTTTTTTTCACCAAAGGGATAAAAATTTATTAAACACAAGGAGAATTACAGAGAAAGAAAGTAGATACATAACCTAATCTAATCTCCATTTGCATAGCCTAAGAAGGTAGATACAACTAAATAATCTTGAAAGAATTGCATATGAAGGGAACTATTAGAAAAGAACTTATGTACCATGCTAGTCTATGTAGCTACTACTAATTATTGCATAGAAATAGGTACATGTGTTAGAACGTGTTCAAATAGGTAATTATCTATTATGTAAATTGAACTTAGGGCTGGGCTCAAATACATGTAACTTGTAATTATGTCTTGCTTGGGAAAGACCTATATATAATGTAACTTGTGGATAGGACAAGCCCTATTAATGTAACTTGTAATTTGGTCTGACCCTAATTGGGTGATGTAACTTGTGGTCCTATATTGAATATAATTTGTAGATAGTGTAGGTCCAATATGTATTTTGAGTAATTATGTAATTGGGTTGGGCCCAAACTCATGTAGCATGTGATAAAGTCAATCAAGCAATAACATCTTAATAGGTCAAGACCTATTTGGACGATATACATATTATTATTATTAAATTAACAAGGCAAGCCGACTTGAGACTTGACACCACAAGTCAAGTATATAAGCAAATCATTTGCATGGCATAATGAATCAATAACATACAAGGCGAATTATTCTTAAGGCTGTCAACACATGTAGTCTTCTCTCCAACATTTGGCGATCTCTCTCTTGTGCGAACTTTCTCCTCATGCATTGTGTGAAGGTTGGCTGTTAGGTGATACTAAGGATAAATATTCAAAAAGTATAATAATTACACTAATACATATATCACTCTCATGCCTTCCTTAATTTGATATAAGGTCCCTCTATCCTGTTAATGCATGAGAGCATTGATAAGATAAATGATTGAATGATAGATAAATGAAGTCTTTCATTCAAAAATCTATCCTATCGATAAACTATGATGAAGACTTCAAGCTATTGTTCCTTCATTTGATGATCATTCTTAAATTTGTATAAATTCAACCATACTTGCAAAGTTCGATCAATGCTTTACTACCGATAATCATCGGTTGTAAATCTCATAGCATAGAATACTTATTGGTATCAATTTACATTAAAACCAATGCACTCTGATTAATATCGGTTAACATATTAACTATGAACACCGATTGTTATCAGGCTTAACCAATGCACTTTGATTAATATTGGTTAATATATTAACTATGAACATTGATTGTTATCGGGCTTAACCAATACATACTGATTAGTATCGATTGTCTTGCATATGATAGACACATCGATTAAGTATCAGGTGGTTTGTTCAGTGATATACACCGATTTAGGTTTTTATCCTCCTCCTTTGTTGACATCCCCTCCCCCATTGTCTAATATATCTATGAATTTTCCAACAAATTTTAATATCACAACAAGAGATAATTTTGTATGAGTTTCTTAAAGCCAACTTTATTACCCCCCCCCTTGAAAAATTGAAGAAAAAACCATAAACAAAATTAGGACAATCCTTTTTTCAAGCATCATCAAATGTTCCACTAATGAATGTCATGATTTGGAGATTAAAATTCAACAACTTATTGTAGTTCTAGTAACATTTAAATAATAGGTGACAATGAGTTATACACTCATCATATCCCTTCTAAATGACATTTATAACCTATTATGTTTTTATCTTGCTATATGACATTGGTAGCTTAAATACCTTTTAGGGGCTCATTGTCATTCATGGTACTACGATTTCATGTGCAATCATACTTGGGAGGCTACATAATAGCCTAGTTCTTCTTATCTCTACATTGTGGAGCAAGAATAATAGTTTTCAATTGTTCCTCTTTTTTAAGGATCCACTTTACCTTTGTTGATTTTTATCTTTTATAACTTGATATCCTTTCTTGCATAGAATTGTCTTGAATCCAAATTCTCTCCTTGCTTGGACATGTGTGTTCCTTGATTAGGACCTCTTTCATTGTTTTGTAGGCAAATAAACAAAGACATCGACCTCTCCTCTCTACTTATACACAAAATGGCTAATTGAAACCACTTCATATACACAAAATGTCTCCTTCCACTGATCGAGCCTCAACACGATGCCTATCATTCATGAGCTTGAGGTGGTTGCTTTCATTCTCAATAAAAATATGATGAAAACTTTCTGTTGTTTCACCACCATCATAATATCATTTTGCTATTGTTAACATTATACATCCTCGTGCTACACTGGCAATTCATCGGGCTCTTCAATTTATTCACTCTTTATATGTTAGTGACTACCTTTAACTTATGAACCTTCAAATAAATAATCATAATGACCCCTTCACTATCTTGTGTTGAATGAAAATCCTTCAACTGGACTGTATTGTATAAGAATTTGGTGTGGATCTTTCACTCTTTCCTTGATTTGCCATTTTTTATTGTTCGACCCTACAATTTTGTATTTGAGATATGTAAAATAGTTTCTCTATAGATTTTTTTTATCTCTCTGCATTCTTTTGGTTGCCTTTATTTAAATTATGTAATGTTTCCATAATATCTCTTTTACAACTATCTCTTCATTTCTTTTGCAATTAAGAGATCACTTGAATTGTAGGTAGACCCCTTCAAATGATAGGGTAGGCTTCCTTTTATACCTAATATATGTCTTGAAAGCATTTTATCCTGATCGCATTAAATTAAAGTACTTTCTCTTCTATCTGGTATTGGTGGAGCAGAGGCTTCATTACATCGACCTAGTATACATATTTCCACAGATGCAACACAAGTTAAATGTATCCCAGGGCGATACAAAGAAACCTCTGCTCCAAAGATCACTAGAAAATAGAGAAAGAATTTTAATTTAATGCCATCAGGATAAAAGGATTTCAAGACAGATAAATGGTCTACAACTGTATTTATTTGGAATGCATTACCCAAACAGTGCAATCGATCAGTCACCTTTGAAAAGAAAGTGGTATGATGAAATCTTTGGGCATAAAATAGATGAAATGCACTCCATACTACTACTGCACAATATTTTGGTCGATGATATTTTTAAAATAGTAAAGGAAGGTGTATGGAACAACCAGATTCTTATCATTATAAACAATGAATATTTTAAGATCCTTTTATGATGGGTAAGTTGAGAATATTTTATGAAAGGTCCCTAAATGAATACACTTTAAACTGATTTTAGCAATGACTATCAGTGTAGACAAAATGAATGCTTTTTGTATTAAGATGGTACATAGAATCTACTATCAAAAGGTTGTCAAAAATTCTTGGGAATAGGAGGTGTGAAATGGCCTACTCTTATGCTTTTGATGCCATCAAAATATGAGTTTGATTGTCATCATCTACTTTTCCAAATTCTTCACATGTAACTCCTGAATCAATTTCCTACACACAAAATGAAGAAAAATAGGTTTG
Source organism: Cryptomeria japonica (assembly GCF_030272615.1). Lineage (NCBI taxonomy): Eukaryota > Viridiplantae > Streptophyta > Pinopsida > Cupressales > Cupressaceae > Cryptomeria > Cryptomeria japonica. The sequence goes on from NC_081412.1 coordinate 39,962,504, forward strand.
TTGATGGGGGATTTCCTAGGTCAAACCTTGGGTTGTACATTAACCTTGAAGTATAATCTTTTCCTTTTGAGGGAAAGGATAGATCTAATCTAAAAATGCTTAAAATTGAACATGATACCTTGATGAATCTTTCTTGAATCCTCACACATGGTTTTAGGATGTCATGCAGACTGTTGATCATGAATGTTGTGCTTTAACTTGTGATGCATAGGAAGGGTGTGATAAATGAACCTTTAATATTTATAGGGGAAATACAAGGTCCAGGTCAAATGCAAACCAACACTTTTTTAAATGATTCCAAAGGTATGGAATGTTTGTACTACCTCCAAATAAGTTTTTTTAATTGGTTTTGTGGTTCCAAGAACTTTTTAAAGTGCAAAGCCCTCTTTTTAGCTTTCTAGGCGTAGTTGCCCAATTAGCCCTCCAACAAGGAAAATGAATTTTTTTCTCTCAAATTTCCCAAAAAACTAAATAATTTTTTTGGATATTCAAACACCCATTTGTCTTCTCTTCAACATACCAGAATATTGCATATGGTTGCTTTGGAAAGTATATGTTGTCCTGTAACTATGCATTGTTTTTGGACTCCAAAAATGGCAATTTTACAAAGGAAGTATATAATGTTTTAACTCCCTAACTCCTAGACTCTCAAAAATCATCCAATATGATTAAAAACTAAGGAAAATTCAATTATTTACAAGGTTTAACCTTCTTAGATGAAAAATCCCTTATTTAACCTCTCACAAACCCTTAAAATTAGGGTTTTGTCATATACCCCTCTTCCAAACACTATACCATCCAAATGATGATGGATTCACCTTTCATTTGAAATTTCTAAACACTATAAATCATAAAATGTGCCCCTCCTTAAGGCGGATTTTCTACTGCTGCTCCTTAGCAAACAATTTCTCCACTCTTACATTCGTTGTTTTGGTGATCACCTCGGTTCTCCACCCAATCTGCACATCAACCTATTAGTAATTTATTGTAAATGTTAGAGGAGTGCCATCCTATGAATATTAGTCCTTTTACATTCATGGAATGACCATTCTCATTGTAAATCAACCAAATCAAATTCCAAATTGCACAAATCAGTTAGAACAGTCAATGCAACTAGTCTAACATCTGAGATAAATGGATTATCAGTGCATCTTCCCTGCAAATAAGATGTTCAATGTCTCTTAAATGCATTAGGAATTTGAATACAAACTCAAGACAAAGTTACCATAAACCAAAACACCAAAATTTTTTAAGAAAACAAAAAATTGTTGTTATTGCTTGTCCCAATCTGTACACCAGCATTCTCTACCGTACAAAGCATTACATCAACCATTTGATCAAAACATCTTAATTGCTGACACACAAGGTCATGAAATGATTTATTGAACTTGCCTAAAATCTTCTAGACTCCCTAAGCCATAAATTCCTATTACATCTATTTGTTGGTCCTAAGGTCCTTACCAGGCCCTTTAGGATAAATTACAAACTTATTACAATTTTCATCATTAAAGGCCATAATGGACCTTAAGACATCATAATTGATTGGCTCTTCACTCCTAAGACCTTCAAAAGTCTTTAATGGCTTCATTGAGTCCTTTGGTCTTCCAAATGAACCTACACCAACTTGAATTCTCCTTCAATGCTTGATGAATGCTTGATTGCTTGTTCACTTGGAATTGAATTGATTTTATAATTAAGAGATCACTTGAATTGTAGGTAGACCTCTTCAAATGACAAGGTAGGCTTCCTTTTATACCTAATATATGTCTTGAAATAATTTTATCTTGATGGCATTAAATTAAAGTACTTTCTCTTCTATCTGGTATTGGTGGAGCAGAGGTTGTATTGCATCAACCTATGATACATATTTCTGCAAATACAACACAAGTTAAATGTATCCCAGGTTGATGCAAAGCAACCTCTACTCCAGAGATCACCAAAAAATAGAGAAAGAACTTTACTTTAATGCCATCAGAATTAAAGGCTTTCAAGACAGATAAAATTTGAGTTTGATTGTCATCATTTACTATGCCAAATTCTTCACACATAACTCCTGAATCAATTTCCTACACACAAAATGATGAAAATAGGTTTGTTGATGGGGGATTTCCTAGGTCAAATAGGTTTGAATATACCTTGAAGTGTTCAATATGGAATTTTTGTATTCTTAATCTCCTGCCCATTTCTTAATTTAAAAGATGACATCTTTATTAAATATCTCCTCTATTTTTGGAGGTAGACATCTTTAGGGAAAGATTTCTTCCTCCCTCTTTAAAATGATCCCTTTAGATCTAATCTAAAAATAATTAAAATTAAACATGATACCTTGATGAATCTTTCTTGAATCCTCACAAAGGTTTTTGGATGTCATGTAGACTGTTGATCATGAATGTTGTGCTTTAACTTGAATTCTCCTTCAATGCTTGATGAATGCTTGATTGCTTGTTCACTTGGAATTTAATTGACTTAATAATTAAGAGATCACTTGAATTGTAGGTAGACCCCTTGAAATGATAGGGTAGGCTTCCTTTTATACTTAATCATACATAAAGTGTTTGAATTTTTTCTCACACGAGGCAAGAAATGAGGGGTCATATTTTGGGTCCCAATCATGAGTCTTGTCAATTTAGGATATGACATGCTAAAGTGGGCATCAATATCTCAAGATCAGATGGACCTTAAGTGATTGTCTCCCTTTCATATGATTTGTTTGGGTGATAAACTTCACCATTCTACTCACGAGAATTTTATTAAGTCTCAAATATAGGGAAACAAAAGGCTTCAAATAGAAAACTTGTACATGCAACTAAATCCATTGACTAATCAGAAGAACAAAATTAAGAAACGATTCGATCATCTAAGAGATGTTGTAGACTTGCAACTCACTAGCTACTTAGTTTTTTCGAGTAAGAATTTTTTTTGTTTTGGTTATGGTTGTGGTGTTTGTAGGGAGACATTTACAAATTTATATTTATTTTCACTATTTAATGGTTTATGGGTTTGTAATGTTAATTTAATGTCCTTTCATATTTTTATATATATTCTTTATAATAGCCTATTATATTGATTTGTTCTATTATGGATAATAGTGTGGGTCAGACGGCTTTGCCATTGGTGCATGAAAGCATTGCATGAGTTCTACTTTTAAAAATTACATGAAACATTTTTAATTTATTGATTCAGTGTTATTTGAAAACAAGTTTATCAATGATGTTTCCTTTCTCCAATAATTGGATCTAGGATCTTTCCGTTAGATAATATGTAACATCCAATGACTAAATATTTTCTTTACAAATGATTATTTTATTTAATTATCCTCTAAGTGTGAATTAAAATTTATATCTGTATGGAAGAAGAACATACAACTGAAGACTCATGTGCAAGTAAATTTTGTACAAGAAAGGAAGCATGCATTATCTTGAATGGCATGGAAACAAGCTCATCAACTTCCTAGAAGAGAGAAATATGAGAAAAGTAGAGCAAAGTGTTAAAGGGTGATAAATACATAGAGAGTATGCAATACAAACAAACAATGTCTGGAGTGTGTGATGTGACTTCTCTAATTTATGTCAGGAGGGACTAATTGGTTTTGGAGTTCCTGTGAAACCTATTGGGCCACGCTTGGAGGAAATCAATGTGTTCATGCAAGGAGCACCTATTTTCTATTATGAGAATTATGCTTTTGCACCAAAATATATTTGGAAGGTAATATCCAAAAAATTCTATAGTGTGGAACCAGAGTTGGTGGACTTGGAGTAATTTTCAACTTTCAAAAGACCAAGAGGTTATGCACACAATCTCCCAAAAGAAGGGCGATTTCAAGCATTACCTTTCCCCCCCATGACTATTCAGGAAGCACTTCCTCAGAAAAAGGACTATTGGCCTCCATGGGATCAAAGAAAAAATTTGAAGTATAGACTCTAGACGATGTGGTGGTGTCCTTTGTGAAGAACTCTACACTATAATTGAAAATTCATGAGGGAAACTGCAAGATAGTGAACAGAAAAACATTTTTGAAAAGTGAGAATAATGGAACTTGGTTTGGGTGAGGCCAGGTCAGGTGGATCCTCTAAACGTTGACGAGATAGAAATAATATTAGGACTTGAAAAAGGTCACACTCATGGAACTTCATGTGCGACTGATCGATTGTGTTGTTTGGGTAATGCATTCCAAATAGATGCAGTTGCATACCATTTATCTATCTTGATTAAATCCTTTTATTCTGATGGTATTAAATTAAAGTGCTTTCTCTTCTATCTAGTATTGGTAGAGAAGAGGTTGCATTACATCAACCTAAAATACATATTTCCGCAGATACAACACAAGTTAAATGTATCCTAGGTCGATGCAAAGAAACCTCTACTCCAGAGATCACCAGAAAATAGAAAAAGAACTTTAATTTAATGCCATCAACATAAAAGGCTTTAATCAAGACAGATAAATGGTATGCAACTATATCTATTTGGATTGCATTACCCAAACAGCACAATCGATCAGTCACACACGAAGTTCCATGAGTGTGGTATTTTTCAAATCCTAATATGATTTCTATCTTGTCAACCTATAGAGGAGCCACTTGACTTGGCCCCACCCAAACTAAGATCCATTGTTCCCACTTTTCAAGAATGTATTTCTACTCACTATCTTGCAGTTTCCCTTGTGAATTTTCAATTATAGTGTAAAGTTCTTCACGAAGGACACCACCACATCGTCTAGAGTCTATGCTTCAATTTTTTTTTTTGATCCCATGGAGGCCAATAGTCCTTTGTTTGAGGAAGTGCTTCCTGAATAGTCATGGGGGGGAGAGGTAATGCTTGAAATCTCCCTTCTATTGGGAGATTGTGTACAGAACTTCTTGGTCTTCTGAAAGCTGAAAATTACTTCGAGTCCGCCAACTCTGGTTCCACACTATAGAAATTTTTGGATATTGTCTTCCAAATATCCTTCGGTGCAAAAGAATCATTCTCATAATAGAAAAAAGGTTCTCCTTGCATGAACACATTGATTTCCTCCAAGCGTGGCCCAATAGGTTTTGCACGAACTCCAAAATAGTTAGTCCCCCCGGACATAAATTAGAGACGTCACATCACACACTTCAGACATTGTTTGTTTGTATTGCATACTCTCTATGTATTTATCACCTTTTAACACTTTCCTCTGCTTTTCTCCAATTGCTCTCTTCTAGGCATCTGATGAGCTTGTTTCCATATCATTCAAGATAATGGCTGCTTGCTTTCTTTTACGAAATTTACTTGCACATGAGTCTTCAGCTTGTATGTTATGCTTCCATACAGATATAAATTTTAATTCATGCTTAGATGATAATTAAATAAAATAAGCATTTGTAAAGAAAATATTTGGTCATTAGATGTTACATATTATATGACAGAAAGATCCTAGACAATTCTTCGAGAAAGGAAGCATCATTAATAATCCTTTTTTGCAAATAACACTGCATCAAATAAATAATAAATGTTTTATGTAGTTTTAAAAGTAGAAATCATTCAATGCTTTCATGCATCAATGGAAAAGTCTTCGAAATTCTGACGATAACTAAAGAAACATCCGACAAGGATGTTGTATATCCAATGTCACTTCCATGTCGAACAGTCATCGAGGAGCAAACATAGAAATTCGGACGGTAATCCACCAATGTTTTTGGTCGGGGGAGAAAATATAACTGCCATTAGAAGAGTTCATAACATCATCAGACGTCCGATGCAAATGGTATCGTCAGGAAGACCGACGAAGAGTTTTTGATGGTTAAATTGGTCGGAAGTCTAACGTGGTGTCGTTGGACTTCCGACAATTAGCCATCAGAAATTAGGCCCAAATGTACTAGTGTAGAAACATCATATCCATGCATAAAGAATCATCCATAAGCACATCACATATGGATCAGAAAATCAGTGTCGTATATATATCTCAAAACTGGCCAAAATATACAAAAGATGTCATGTCTATCGAACTACAACACAATGATCAAAATACAATAGAGACAAGTCTCTCAGGTATGACTATCTCTTGAGGCTGATGGTCTTCTAGCAAATGTTCCAACACTTGGATCTCTTGGTGGATCACGTCGAGAAGGCCCTGTAACCCCTCTGCTTTCTGTCCTCGAATGAGTCCACATGGATCGACTGGATGCCACCACAACATAGCTAGGAGCTCTGTGATCTCTAGGGACCACCTCCTCATATAAATGTCTGTAGTACTTAGCCTCCTTGGCTACGTATTGCATCTCTTTGTGTGTCTCTCATAGAACCACCATCCGCTGCTCTTTCCAAGCTATCCACCTGAGCCTCTGCTCGACCTAGGCGCTCTATCACCGTATCCTGCTCTACGGTAATTTGTGTAATCTAGTGTTGCTGAGCCAGTACCTATGCCTGAAGATGCTACACTATTATCTGTAGGGACCTATATTGTGCATCCTCTTAGCGGGTAGGTACCTGAACCTGAATGGGTACCCATGTCATGGTACCCCACATCCTTGTCCCTATCCTAAGCATCGATGGAGGTAATACATCTGATCTCCTCCTCTGAGTCGGTCGCCTAAACTCATCCATCCCACCCACAGCTGCTATCACCTCATCTGCCCGGCCAACTCCACTAGCTCCAACCACCAAACCTATCCTCCCTCCCTCCCCAATTTCTCACCTGACTATTCCACCTCCTCTCCTCCCTCCATCTCCTCCTCCAATCCTCCTCCTATCTCCTCCATCCCCTCCTCTATCTCCTTGTCTCCCTCTACCACCTCCTCTCCCATCTCCCCCATAATCTCCTCCACCATCCCCATATCCCTCCTCTAGCTCCTCTCCCTCATCTCTCCATCTCCCTAGCCTCTCGGGCTGCTCATCCTCATCATCATCAAAAACGGGAATCATCTCCAGTGGATCTGATATTTGTTCTACGACATGGGCCATGAAGAGCACTCTAAACTCCTTCGTCATCCCAACATCTACCACTCCAAACCCATAGTCCCATATCTGTCCGGCCAAATGCATGTACTCCTCCATAGTCACTGCATTATCAATAGTCGGACCCCACTCTAGCACAACCTGCCTTCGAGGAGCATATAAACATACTCCCTGCAATACACCATGATGTTGACCATACTGCCGCTATACTTGACTATGCAAGAACCTCTGAATGATAAATGGCATCTGCCCTATCAAGTATCGTGACATGTACACATAGGGCATCTCTAGCTTGTCCTCCACCCACACCTCACAATCCATATACGGTCTCCAGATGATCGTATCAATGTCATCCAACACCCTCCTCCAATGCTCTAGCTTTCCCAGCTTGTGTTAGACAACTATCCCTATGTACCCATATGCATAAGCCTGACCAACTAGACTATCCCTATCTGCAAGAGGCATCATTGTGGGAATGTGCTCCCAAGCCCACACCTGTAATAATGTGACCCCGATTGATATATTGTTGTATCCTAAATACACCACCTGATACAAATCTCTATACAGATGGGCCAACATACAAGACCCCCATGCAAACTTGTGACCCTGTGTCACCATATCCTCTAGCACCAATCCCCATCCCACTGCCAGTCCCTTCGACCTACTATTGGGACACAAGAAGCCACCTATGAAACTTGCTAGTACAGAAGGTAGTGGAGCATAATATAAATCTATAAACTCCTGCCAAGGGATCTCATATCCATAAATATGCTCATCATGGAATATCTGGCAAAGAGCATCTGTCCCATCCTTCTCTATCTGCTCATAAGGCAATAGTGCTCCAATCATAGGAATCTATAGAATCTGATAACAGTCCTCTGGAGTGACTATAACTCACCAATAGCCAAGTGAAAGGTGTTTGTGTCACTGTGCCACCTCTCTGCCAAAGATGTCAACAAACCCTGGTTAATGATATATTGAGGCATGTCCAACAAAGAGGATAACCCACACCTCTCAATGATATCCTATCTGCCTGTGTCAACCAAGGAATCATACACCATGGTCTAAGAAATCTCTCTCTTGACTAAAGTACACCAAGCCATTCTTGTAAAGGAAAAACATGTCCACATATCAGTTCCCACATCTATCTGATATATCCAATCATCAATATCAACTTGAAACAAAAAAATATCAAATCAAGTTTCATATCAAAAATCACATCCATATCAAAAATCAAAATCAATATCAACTTGAAACAATGAAATAGCAAATCAAGTTCCATATGAAAAATCAAATCCCATATCGAAATCAGACCAAAAACAACTTGAAACAACGAAATATCAAATCAAGTTTCATATCAAAAATCAAATCCATATTGAAAATCAAAATCAATATCAACTTGAAATAACAACGAACACCAAATTCCATATCAAAAATCAAAATCCATATCAACTTGAAACAACTCAAGTATAAAATCAAGTTTCATATCAAAACATCAAGACCCATAACACAAGAACCATATGGAGAATTCATATCAAAAGATCCATATCAACAATCAATGACCCATATCAAGAAATCACATCAAAAAACCATAATGCAAACAACTCAAAAATTAATATCAGGAACTATATCGGAAATCATGAATTGGAACTCATATCAGACATCACATTCAATGGCAAGGCAAAAATCAATGATCCAAATCAAAAGAAAATCAGGATCATCATTCAATCAATCCGCTTGGTACTTTAACAACAAGTGCAATTTCACAATCTATCAAAAATCGCACATCATCATAGTAGGAAGAAATTTGGCTACACACCCATCCCAAAGCACTTGTAAGACACCTACCCACCCCCAAATTATCTCCCTTCATCTATTTTTACCCCGTAATGCCACCTTTTCACTCCTTTCTAGCTACTTTGCTGCTCACACACTAAGAAAACCCTCCCATGTGCTACGTCACCACCTATGCACTAGCTAAACTCAACTACACGCTAAAACCTTTACCCTATGCGCTAGGTTCACCTTACGCGCTATCAAAACCACCCTCTGCGCTACACTGCAACCCCTATGCGCTATTCTATCCTATGCACTACCCTGTTCTGCGTATGCACTACCCTATTAGTCATATGCACTAACCTATTAGCCATATGCACTATTCTATCCTATGCACTATCCTAAACCTTCTATGAGCTACCCCATGACTCCTAGATGCTACCCTAGTTGACAAACCCCACACGCTAACTTTTTTATCATATGCGCTAAGTGACACACCTAATGTGCTAAACAGTGAAAATTCGACACAAAAAATTAAAAACTTGACCAAAATTGACAAAACAAAAGCAAAAAGGACAAAATAAGGATGGCTTATAGATGGACCATATGTGGTGGGCCTCTAACATTGACCAACATGCTCAAATCGGTGTGAACCATAGGGAACCGACATCTTGTCACTCTCCAATGGTCACTCTCACCAAAAGTCAAATGGTGCAAATGAACCAAATAAAATAACTTTTTACCTTTTTATAGGGTAAAATTAAATTAGGGTTAGTAGGTGGGGCATGTATTTTCCTCGTTCTCTCATTTTTAACCCTAGCAAGCATCATTATAAGGAGATGAATCAATTAACACGCATTAAACACAAACAAAATTTACAAATGCAACCAGATCTAAAACGATTATCAACTCAACAAAATTTTGAATTTTTTTTAATTCATCTCCCAAGGGGGGCATTATCAATATCATTTATCAAATTTGGGGCACGACATCGACATCTCAACATGCGACATCACACCAATCAAATTTTGGCAACACATCAGATTTTTCTTCGAATTAACATGCACACACACATTACTTCAAAGAGGGGCAAAATGTAGACGTATAAAAATGACCACTTTCCTAAGTGAATATTTAATATTCATTTTAACCTCATTCCTATATTTAATTAAATTAAATTTAATTAAAGCATTCACATTCATCTATTTGATTAAATAAGTTATATTCAATTTATTTAATTAAATTCACCTAGGCCTTTCATATCATTTAATTGAATAAATCACTTTATTTAATTAAATCCCGTTTCTACTCTTTTTAATTAAATTTACATTTAATTAAATTGTTCACTTCAAATAAATAAATCTAATTTATTTAAATCCCCCACTTGCATCTATTTTGTTAAAATAAAGTAATTTATTTTAATTAAAATTACCCTCCACCCACTTGCATTCTCCTACATTTCCCACTTGCCTCTCTAAACCCCCTTCTAGATTCTTCTAATCGCTTCTAAATTAGCCTAACCCATCTCCTAAATATTGTCACATCCCTAAGAAAAGGGAAGTCACTTCTTAAAAACTCAAAGTCTTTAAAAATCATTAAAAGCTTTATGTCCTCAACAAGTTAACCTACAAAGTTTTACAAACCATTAATGGTTAACTCAACCCTCTTGTATGATTAGAGCCTACAAAGTTTTCCAAACCATTAATGGTTAACTCAACCCTCTTGTATGATTAGAGACTTTCTCTCTAACTCAACTCTTATCTAACCCAAGGGTCTCACCAAGCATTGATGGCTTTAACCTTGGTTATTTCTTTAACCCTTGCACAAGAGTTTACCTCTTGGACAAAAGCTTTATCCATTGGATAAAACTAACCTAACCTTAACCCTTACCTCCTAAGGTAACCATGAGGTCTTCTCAAGCATTTAATGCTTCTTACATCTCCTCTCAAGCAGCCTTATGTTGACAATTGTCACCATTTCATTGGTGAGAATTGTAAACATGGATTGATAACTTTCAATCCTAGCCCTTGATAGGATCATCCAATCTTGACCCTTCATTGCCTTATTTTCCCTATAAATAGATCCCTCATTTCTCCATTTTCATATCCAAGTCTTTAGTATCAAACTTATAGACATTTTACTCATCATCCAAGTTTCATACATCTAATCCATATCTAGTCATTTTATAAAAGCATTTATTCTCCTTTTGAATAGAAATAATCTAATAAACATTTAAGAAGCAATTCTATTAGCATAAATAATTATATTAAGGTAGTGTATCTTCTTAGGATAGTTCTTTTACTAATCCTCCCATCTTATCTTCATATACATGCTAGTTTAATTCATGTTTGTTAATATCATGTATATTTAAGATTGCATTCATGTTAGATTGATCAAATATCCCTCATTCTCATGATTTTCATCCCTAAGTCACTTTGCTCAGTGATCTGAGAGTAAAGGTATTGGCTTGAGGGGTCTTGTGAGATAGAGAATAATTGAATTTCCCTTGGGATGTTGATTTACTCCATATTACTCCATAACTTGCACCAAGAGTCCCATTGGTGTGTGGACCAGTCCTGAATTCATATTTTCCGTTTCATAGAACCACTTTTCCTACACACAAGTACAAAGAGTGATATGAATGACTAGTAGATGCAAAGAGAGTAAGTGAAAATATTTGAAGGTGTACAAAGTAGACAAATAACTATATTCAGTGAACTATTATTTGCATTCTAATAGATGATTGTTGTTTATAGTTTGATTTACTACTACTATTTTATAAGATCAATTTTGTATCTTACCTTGAACAAGTGATCTTTAGTTGAATGAGTCTCTTTTTGTATCTTGCATGAGGTTGTATGCCTCAGTCTGCATGTCTAGAGAAGTGGATCTTTTTGGGAGGAAGCCTTATTTATTATAAAACTATTACTATATATTTTGAGTTTAATTCTCACCATGGGTTTTCCTTGTTTGGGATTTCCATGTAAGAACCTGGTGTTCTTGTGTGGATGCTTTATACTTTTAGCTCATTGATATGGATGAATAATAAAGCTATAATCACTTTAATTTGGTAATATTTTGATAATGTTGATTCACCCCTCCTCTTAGCTTCTGATAGCATTCATCAACAACTCACAATACTGGTTCCCACTTTTTGACCAACTTCAACACTTAGATGAATATTTTGAAAAAAACCTTCACTTCCTAAAACCTATAACTTTAAACCGTTAAGAATTTGAAGATGATATAACCTAGTGATTTTTAACATCTTGTTTGTAGATTCTAAATATATTTTTTGTAAATTTGTTTGAATAAAATTTTATTGATTTTTCCATCTCCCTCAAAAAGTAGTTGTTTACAGCAAACAACATTTTTTAAGAGTGATGTGTATCCCGAAATGCATAATTTTTTTTCTATAAATGATAAAAACTTAATTCTTTTGAATTTTGGTTTGTGACATTAATACCCAGGGCATGCACTTGGTTTGATAGTGATATGTTAAATATTGTTTATTTTATTAAGTTTTGAAGTTTGACTAATTATAATTTGGATATAGGTGTATGTTTGAACACATAACTTGTTCTATATATATCAAAATTCAATTTTATTTTTTTTGTTAGAAAGAAAACACCAATACCTAGTGCATAGATATTTTTCAGATTTTTTTTGAATTATTTTACTATTTTTTCCAATGCATTGAACAAAGAAGTTCATGTTTAGTCAAAAACCTAAATTCATAAGAAATAAAATAAAAATATATTAAAAGTTATACTATTTGGAAAGCTTATAATAAGGACTAAATACTTGAATTTTTTTTTTTAAATGAATTAATTTGACCCTCTAAAAGCTAATGTAAAATTGGTTTTTTATCAGCATTTGATAGATGCAAAGGAGACTCCATTGCATATGATTTAGAAGTAGAGAGGTTCTATCCAAGAAATTTTGATCTAAGAGCCTTTGATTTAAATCTCTTCAATTAATTACTTCAAATGGGACCTCTTAAAGCTCAAATCATTATATTTTTTTTAAAATGTATGATTTCAGCAAAAATCAGGATGTACCAAAAAGTGGGAACCAGCACATTCATTGCATATCTTCCTTAGCTTCAAGCAGTCCCACTATGTATGTAAGCAATTAGATCCTTGATTTGAGGTATTGTTTTTCTATAATAGCTAACCCTAATCCAATTAAGGTATCCAAAAGTGGTCCCTTCCTCATATCCAAAAGTGGTCCTTTCCTCATTCTCATAGAGAATTCGTATATTTTTTTTGTATCTATAATATTAACTTGCCGCTGCATTAATAAAATCATTTGTTTTACCTCTTTTTTAATTCAAACACCTTGTGCAAACTATCTTGCCTTTATATTTGGATTTATGTATCCATTTGTAGATTGTGTGATTGTGTTAATGTCCCTAATAGGCGTTATTTGTGATTTTTTCTCATTTGTTCCACCATATTATTGAGTTATAACCTTCAAATGTATCTTTGGGAGATTATTAGAGTAGAAATTTATGTATGTTTAAGTGATTTTGATTGGTATTATACAATCGTAGGTAGGGAAAGACAAATTCTTATGTTGGTGCATCCCCTCTTTGTATTTTATACATTCATTCTCCCTTTTCTTTGCAAGTTGTAAGAATAGGAGTATAGAACTTGAACTATTGGGTTGGTTCAACATTGCACTTTAATCAAAGAGGAAGCCAAACTTCTTTGGAGAATCAACCTCATATAGCAAAGAGATGACACTTTGAGGTTGTTTCCATTAACTTCACAAGGTGTTTTTTGAGTTAATATCTTAGAAAAGGGTGTAAACTTTGATGGTATGATCAAAGAATAAGTATCCGGTAGATTACTAAGAGGCAGGGGGGGTGAATCAGTAAATTAAAAAACTGATACAAGCTCCCAAACTCAAACTCAAACACACAAAGTAAACTTATCAATAAAATAACTCTATCAAGATCAATACTCATAAGATTACCAGTTGTCTGTTATAGCAACTTAGTAGTAAACAACTTCAATCTTGTAAACATCAAAATGCTTAATCATATATCAACATATTTCATCTCTCAATGCTTCCAGTCATCATGCCTTATCAAAATAGTTAAGTAGTTAATAAAATCAACAAATAAGATTATAAACACAAAAGCATTCACCATATGACATAAATATTTATACGTGGAAAACCCAAATAGGTAAAAACCATGGTGAGATGAGAATCACAAGATAGCTACCTAAACTCTTCTGAAGTTGGCCCTATTAGGATCCAAGCTTGTTAAAATTTTTACAATAAGTCCTGTTAAGAACTGATCCTGTTAGGAATCATCTAGTTAAGGGATTTACAAAATGCTTTGATGAAAATCAAAATACCTTGTTAAGAGTAACCTCGGTAGAGGATCTGTGAATCCAAGCTAATGAACCACCTTTTTAGAGGATTTAAGAAGTAACCAAGCTTGTTAGAGCTTACTTGGTTAGGGGATTTCAATTCTACTGTAATTATTAGAAAACAAGAAGTTTTTCTTGATTTGTCTGAATAGCACTACATTTCCTTGATCAGATCCTTTTAAATTCAATCTGTCTTTACTCAAACTACAGATTCATTCTCCACTTAGGCAACCACACACTCAACTAATTTCTACCAACTTTTTCCAACTCCAAAACAAAACAACTTCATCAACCTTAAATACAAATCAATTAGTTCAGTAACACAACAAAAACCTAATTCTCTTATCATCGAGATTACAAACAAGTCGGTACAAGAATGACCATTAGAATTCATAGCAATCTCTTCACATCAACCAAGAAAACCTCAACTGCTCCTTGACCACTGCTTCATCAAACTTTGAAACTCATCATGCACCTTGCATTAGATACAATACACTTTTCTCCTTCCCAAGACAAACAAAATCACTAAAGCAATTTGAACTTATCTTCATACAATGACCACACGTGTCACCATCATTACCGCTCAACATCAGATCTTAAACCAACATAACCATTTCAACAAACTTGATTGGTTAGGGTTTAACAAAAACAACTGGTAGGGTTTACCGATTACATAACATAGAAAGGGTTTAACCTTATACACCTATTTACTGGTTCAACTTACAAACTTACATACCGGTTTACAACATCTTCCACAAATTTCATCCTACCAATTAAGGGACAATAGCAATAACAAAAAAAATATCAACAGTATCAACAATATCATTTACCAGTTCAATTGACATCAATGACAACATATCATTAATGCAATGTTTATGCAAAATGCCAACAAACTTTTGTGACAGCAATCATTGATCAAAAGATCAATGATCATTACCTCATCCAAGAGGCCCCAATTAAAAATATCAATAGACCAATGAAAAGTCATGAATGTATCAAGGGTGTTGAAACATGTTATTAGAGCACACCATCATGCTTGAACAATGTGCCCTACTCTTTGTTTCTACAAACTTACATGGAGATGCCACATGAAATTGTCCTCTGAAGAAAATGACTTCTTGAGTTATTTGACTAGGGCTTGCCTTGGTTTCGAGACCCCTGTTAGGCTCCAATAGGGGTTTTCAAACATATATTCTTTATTGAAGAATAAAATTGAAGTCATCAAGAACTCTCATAAAAGAAAAGTTGGTGTATTTGAAGGGGTTTGTGAGTTAAATTTTGAGATCCAACATCATTGTGAGAACCACGTCAAAAGCCAACAATTGTTTCAAAACTTAATATTGATACAAAGAAGAGTACAAATTCAAAAGGAAGGAAAACATATTGGGAAAAAGTAAGGTTTCTAGAACATTTTCACAACCACACGAAAGTTATAACAAGCATTGAAACTTGGCCAAAAAAAGGGGAAGAAAGGTTAGACTAAAAGGCAAAAGGGATAGGCAAAACAGATGTTGTGAAAAACACTTCAGAGCCCAATAAGGTTTTGAGAACCTTGTTAAAACTCAAAACAAGTTTTGAAATAAGAGTAAATTTCTAACTTTCTATAACTTACTAGAATTTTGACTCTTTCTAGATTATTATTTTTGTAAAAGACTAAGGAAGGGTCCATTTAAGTTTTCTAAGATTGATTTTCAGCAATTGACACTAATTGGGCATGAAATTTATAATAGATTTATCACTTGGTGATGGATGATATTTTTTAGTGTTGTAGATGTTTTAGAGGGGATCTTAGATCTATTGTTGCAAAAGGATTATTTTATATTTGCATACGAATACTATTTCAAAATGTGTAACATCTTGGAGCCATAGAGAATTATCAGAGTCTTTGGTTGAGCTGTGTTAGAAACAATGCACCACTAAGAGGGGGGGTAAATAAGTGGTTCTCAAAATTTTCGTGTTAAACTATTTTAGGTGAGCATACTAGTTAACAGATTCTAATTCAATGCAGACTTACCGGATAGTGGGGAGACCAACACAAGAGAAATCACACACAAAGGGACATCACATAACAGTAGCATGTATGAGGAAAACCCAAGATGGGAAAAAACTCGGTGAGAAATGTTGTTGGAGTTTACTGGTCCAATCCAACCTCATAAGGAAAGCTCTATTACAATGTTTAGGGCACCAACCCAAGGAGCTACAACTCCTACCTCATTTATGGGCTACAACCCTTGATTTAGGGAACCAACCCAAGGAGCACAAACCCCTGATAGATTTATGGGCTACAACCTAGAGGAGTTACAAACCCTATACTAAGCTAGAACTTAGTGATCAGAATGAAAACATCCATTAAAAAAGTAGTTATCTTGTTACAAGTGAATCTTGTAACTATTTCATATACCTTACTCTACTATTGAGATACCTTCTCTGCTACACCAACTCACTCTTCTGCTGCCTTACTGTCAGTAAACTCTACCGGTACACCTCTCCTCTTCTTCTTCTTTGTTGGATCTCCTCCTCACTTCTCTACACTTTACCGGTGCTATACTCTATCAATTATGTATTTGCCTTCACTGTAGATTCCCTCTCTTCTCCTCTACCAATATGAACACTACCGATTCTTCTCTTCTACTGGCTAAACACTTCAACTAGGTTCACCCTCACACTCAGTCTCTTCTCAGATATGCTATGTGCACTTGACTAATTTTCTCTCACATGTAGAAGTAATACACTTCGCAGTAGAACAACATTCTTCTCTTCAACAACTCTTCACAATATCTTTGGCTTGTAGATTTATAGCCTGGTTTTCCTGCCAAAAGCCAATTCAAATCTCAGGTGGTTAGAGTTTCCTCATCACCCTTGAGGCAAACCAAATCCAATCAGTTCTTCTTGATCTGATCTCCCTGACAACCAACTATACACCTCCACCATTAACACACCTTCTAGATCATGCCTTCTATCTTTGGCAATCTATTTTTTCCCTATCGGCTGATGTCTTTGTCAAATACTAAGATTGTTCATGTTGTTTCCTTCAATTCACCTTGATCTCCTCAATCACTTTGAGTTGGCTCTAACTTGTCTTCCAAACCTCGAGCTGCAAACTTCTGCGAGAGCTCTGCAACACATCCCATGATTTGTAGGATCTTTCATTAATGTCGATCAGTTGGCAGCTTGACTCTCCATGTCGGTCCAGATAGGATCACCGACCAGCTACTCTACCAGTTCCTCTTTCTTGCCAATTTACTAACCCTGCCGGTATCTCACACTTTATCGGTTGACTCCTCATGTCTTCTCTTTGTTGAATTGTCGATGAAACACCAAAACTGGTCATCAGACATGTCTATCCAAAGCATGCACATTCCTACCAACTAGGAAGTCTACTTCATCTGTACCTAATCCATATTCCCAGTGGACTTATATACCGGTAAGAACTGATGACACTATGTCATCAACCTTCACCAGACTCCATCTTCAATCCAGCCATTTCCCTCTAACGACATCCGCTTAGCCTTGCCTTCTCTTGAATCAACTTGGACCATATCACAACCAACTTGATAGAGTGATAAATTAATCACTCTTCAACTTTGCTAGCAACTCAATATGCCTTCTCAGTCAGTCCAACGCATAACCCTGATCTCATGCACTTAAGGCATTCCCTCAATTCACCGACAGATCCGGTGTAAACCTTCAAATAGTTACCTTTACATCTTCTTCCTTATCTCACAGAGCTATGATGCACATAATGCATAATTGGAGATAAGCTCCACTTACCAATGGGACTGATTCTTTGTAATCTACATCCTTTAGTGCACTCATGTGGCTTCCCTATTTGTGCAACATGTCTTCAAACAGGCACATGTGATCCGTTGTGGGCACATTTGTTGTTAGTCATCTATTCTTATGGTGACTGTATCTTCATTAAGTGCGAGTCCTATTGTTCTACAACCTCACAACATATCGGTTACCTATTCATTCTTCTCCATCAGTGTTGATGTGATTTAGGTAGCATTCTGCCTCTTCATCACAAACAACAGCCCAAGTACCTTGCCCATCCTGCTTGTGCACTGGTCAACATCTAACTGGTTGACAACCACTCACTTCATTGAATTGACTACTCTATGTCAACACATCACTTACTAGTTGACAACCTTTCCTTGTCGATGATACACTGTACCGGTAACTTGCTTATCTCATCTAGACAAGTTAGACACTAACTTGTGTACCAGTGACTCTAGTGATCATCTTCCTTACCTTACCGGTGTTCTACAACACAAGGTGATATCCAAGATATCACATTTTGTACTCCTTCATAACAGTGTTGCACAAACATCCCTTCTACCAGTAGTCATCCCATACCAGTTGACATCAATGACAACACAATTCCAATAATCTCCACCTTTGGCATTGACGTCAACACATGAAGTATCTGGAATACTACATAGTCTTTCTCCCCCTTTCTCTAATCTATGGATTCTTAACACATGTAGTATGCAATATACTATAGAATACTTCTCCCCCTTTGACAACAATGGCAAAGGGCACTATCAGGATATCATTACTCCTTGTATTTACTGGGTATTGACAAAATTATTTCTCCACTTTTTATTTACTTTGGATGAATCTCCTCCTTAGATATCAATTGTTACAAACCGGTACATTTTCTCAAGTCATAGTGTATATGGTGAAAATGGATACAATAATAACAGAATTGAAATGCTAAATGAATTCAACCACCAAACCCTAGCCTAACAACAACAAAGATCCACCATAACATATGAAGATTACCTAAGACAATGTAAATAAAACAAAATCACAAAGATTATACCATCACATGTCCAATAGGGTTTTGATCTCCATTCTTCCTATCTCCATTGATCTTGCTTGATATATTTGCTCTCAGATTTTATGTGCACAAGAGCTCAACAAAGAACGGAATGTGGTTGCAAGTAGGATTGTAGTGTAGTCAAAAATGATCATTAGGGTTTGATAATGAAGGAAGCATCTCCTTAAATAGAAGACACAATATGAAATGGAGGGATAAGATTGAGAGGTGCAAAAAGGAGGTCGGCTAGGATTAGAGGGTAGGTAAAAGAAATAATAAAATAATGAAAGAGGTAGGTAGTGTAGGAATTAAGAGATGAATGACATGTGTCATGTGTAAAAAAAGATAATGAATTAATTAAATAAATAAAGATTTATTTAATTAATGGAAGAAATGGGATCAATTAAATAAATAAAATATTTATTTAATTTAAGAAAAGGATAATTTAAATAAATAAATGTATTTATTTAAATGAGAAATAAGGCTAGAAGAGGATAAATGAATTAATTAAATAAATAAAGATTTATTTAATTAATAGAAGAATTAAGCTTAGAAAATTAAATAAATAAAATATTTATTTAATTAGACATGACAATTTTAGGTGTCTACATTTTGCCCCTCTTTGAGACAATGCGGCTTGTCGCGTTGTTTCAAAGAAGATAAGATGAACTGATACAGAGTTGCCCCAGTATGGGAATGATATGCCCCTTCGAGAGATTGGATGAAAATGCCTGGAAAGATTGCAGACAATCTCTCGATAAGAAAGAAAGGCTAGAATGGACTGACCGAATAAAGTGACAAAGTCACGGGATGAGGAAGATTGACTCGGGAAATGAAGGCTAAGGCTAGGGTAGGCTATAAGATAGACCACGGGCCAAAGACATCCTCATTGTCATCTACACCTTCATGAGATCAAAGTGCAGAGCAAGAAAAGAGCAGCAGCAGTCAGCAGCGATGGCTTTCATGCACAGATTCGACCACGTTCGACGATTTCAGAGGCCAGCAGAGGCAGGAGAGCTAGTAAGTACCACCAAACGTCCTCGTACTTTGACGCATTTATTTTTGTCATTAATGCATGCTAGTTAGAGAAATAAATGTGCTTAGGAATAGGGTACAAAAAAGTCTAAAATCATGTAACTACGTCTGCGTCGGTGTCAGGCGCGTCTATGTCCGACAGGCGCGTCTGTGTCGGTGCCAGGCACGTCTATGTCTGGAGCTGCGTCTATGTTGAATGCGTGCGCATCTGCGATGTGCAGGGGCGTCTGTGTAGTATAGTCGCGTTTATGCACAGCCTAGGCATGTCTATGTCATACAGGCGCTTCTGTGTTTTTCAGGCGCGCTTGTGCAGTCTGTAGGCACATTTGTGTCAGTCAAATGCGTTTGCGTTGAAAAAATGCAAGTTTTGGTCTTCGAGGTCAAATCGGCAGTTCTATGATGAACATACGCTGTCGATTGGATAAGCTGCTAAGAGGATACACTCAAGAAGGTCCTCTAGGAAGACTAGGATAGATCAAGGCACTTTGTGATGAACAGTGAGCACCAAGATAGAGTACTTTGTGATGAACAGGGAGTACCCAAAGTATGAGCAGCACTTTGTGATGATCAGGGAGTGCAAATGTGAGTAACACTTTGTGATGAATAGTGAGTGTCACACACGTAGTACTTTGTGATGAACAGTGAGTACTACTAGGATAGAAGCAACACTTTGTGATGAACAGTGAGTGTCACTAGGATAGATAACCATATGCATTTAGATAAAAAGTAGCATTTTGTGATGAACAGTGAATGCCACCATGACTGACATGATTGATTTGCTTGACTGCAGGAGTACTTGCCTATGTTGGAGTCACGGGAGAGATTCCCGGTGACTCAGAGATTGCGACCTGAGTTGTCATTTCAGGATAGAGCTGCCATCGAGGAGATGGGTTTGAGACATATATTGTATGTGCCTGAGTTTCGGGCAAACATGGGTTTGCTGACTGCGCTTGCTGAGAGATGGCACTTGGAGACGTGCACCTTCCATTTGCCGATGGGTGAGATGATAGTCACCCTTGAGAATGTCTACAGGATTCTGCGGATACCGATTGATGGAGATCGAGAGGCCTTGAGACGGGTGTTCCAGGATCCCGGCCTAGAGATGAGGGCAGGACATGTGGCATGGGACACCATGACCACCACAGGGTTAGCATTGCCGGACGTGATCGGAGGAGTGATCAGTGGGTTTCTATGCCCAGACAGGGCAACACGGGGATTGGCAGGTTCGGGTGGTGAGGGGTCGCAGTGGATTACCCCTACAGGTACCAGTAGCACAGGGTCCCAGGCAGAGATAGGGACAGGGACACGTACATGGATAGGTGCAGGGATAGAGGCATGTACAGAGACAGGTACCTGTACAGGAACCAGTACATGGTACCAATACAGGGGCAAGCACCTGCAGAGGGAGAGCCACAGGCAGAGGTAGAGGGGGCTGACCCAGAGGAGGATGAGCTGATTGAGCTCAGGGAGATCTGCTAGGGCCAAGCAGATGAGATGCAGGATCTGGAGAGGGAGAGAGACCGACTCAGAACGAGGCTCAGGGATACTAAGCGGGAGAGAGATCAGGCGATTCAGCGCTACACAGAGGCTGAGACAGCGCTGAGGGCAGGGAGGCAGGCGGCGGAGGACATAGGGGCAGGCTATGTATATGTCCTATGGGTAGGAGAGGAGATTGCCTACTGGAGGGACCTATTATACTCAATCATGTGATAGCAGACTACACAGACTCGAGAAGGACGATGGAAGTCAATCAAGAAAGGGGGATGGAAGATAGAAGATATGAAAGTAAAAGAGCTTCTTGTGCGTTATCATCATTGAGCTTTATTATGGCAAGTAGGTTATGACAATCGAGGCATATGTTTGACCTAGAAAGTCATTGTACCTATTTGCATGGAGATAAGACAGTCACAAACAAGGAATGCCCCAATTCATACTAGACTCACAGTGTCCTCATATCCTTGGACAAGTCATAGCATTACTAAGAAACAATCCACAGACAGCAAAAGAAAATGGGTGATGATACCCCATCCTTGCCTTTCTAGTCAAAGACATCCTGGAGATAGAATCTCTAGTCAGAGACATCCCGGAAAAGCTAAAAGACATGTCACCAAAAAAGATGAAATCAAAAGAAAACCAAGACTCGACACCAACATCCACTGTAGTCCTCAAGTTTAGTGTCTCTTGTCACTTGTATAAGTCTTATTTGATTGTGGTCACAATGTTCTCTTTCACAGAAAGGATAGATAGCACTGAACCATAATGTTGTCTGAGTTTGTTGAAAGATTTGATTTGTTGAAGCCCATTGTTGCTGCTGTGTCTCATCTAAAACTGACCGAATCCATGAAACTGATACTTTATTGCAGAGAAGATGAAACTTTATTGTGGATCTGTGATGCAAATGTTGCTTTATTGTGGATTGTGCGCGGATAGACTGAAGGAAGCTGGAAGAAACTGTACTCCTCAAAACATGTGATGTTCTCAGTTCCACACCCATCACTAGACGTAGAATTTTGCCTTAGCCACAGATAGGATCTGATTTGTTATGGATGGAAAGGGATGTGCAAAGGGAGGTTTATTATGAATGGCTAACCAATCTTAGGTAGATCAATAACAAGCCATGATGGGACTGGGTAAGTTTATTATGGATGAATAGGTTGTGAGTGTGTGCAAAGTGAAAGGATGAAAGTGAATCCTGAAGGAGGGAGGAGCAATGTCTCTACGCATGGCGCTGGTGACCCAGTTTTCACCATGGTACTTGCCTAGAGCGCCACTGAAGTGGTTTTCACCGTTGGACGAAATTATTTCTCTTTACTTTTTTCAATTTTTCAATGTTTTTGTGTCACAAGGCGCCTGTTTGCCAGGTTTTCACCAAGTAACGATTTTTTTGTTTTTATAATTTTTTTGTATTTTTGAATTTTTTTTGATTTTTTTGTATTTTTCGAATTAGGATATTCCAAAGAGCTATGTGTAGAACCTGCAAAGGTGCATGTTGTTAATAGGATCCTCCAAAGGTTCACCTTCTGTAGTTGAGAGCTGATATGCCCCAGATCCATAGGTTGCTGTAACGATGTAAGGACCAAGCCAGTTTGGTTCGAACTTGCCCTTCTTCTCTCTGTCTTGCTGATTCTTCGGGTTTTCTTTGAGAACCAAGCCACCTACCTCAAATGTGCGAGGCTTGACCTTGTGGTTGTAGCTGCGACTCATTCGTTGTTGGTAAGCCTTGAGATGATTAAAAGCAGTTTGTCTTCGTTCGTCCAGTAATTCTAGTTCTTGTAAGCGAGAGACCCTATAGTCTTCATCAGTGATGATGTTTTGTAAAGAGACCCGTAAAGAGGGTAACTCGACCTCAATAGGAAAGATGGCTTCAGCGCCATAGACAAGTGAATAGGGTGTAGCTCCTGTAGGTGTGCGAACACTTGTGTGATAGGCCCAAAGTGCAAGATTGAGTTGGATATGCCAATTACGGCCAGCGTCATCGACTGTCTTCTTGAGGATTTTAAGAATTGTTTAATTAGACGCCTCAGCTTGGCCATTGCCTTGGGGGTAGTATGGTGTGGAGAAATGATGAGAGATATGGAAGCGGTCACAGAGTTTGTGAACATCCTGATTTTTGAAGGGACGCCCGTTATTAGTGATAATGGAAACAGGAATACCATATCGGCAAATGATATAGTTGAGGATGAAGGTAGCAATCTGTTTTCCACTGACTTGTGTGAGAGGCAAGGCTTCAATCCATTTTGTGAAATACTCTGTGGCTATGATAATGAATTTATGACCATTAGAGGAAGGAGGGTGAATCTTGCCTATGAGATCAAGTCCCCACTGACAAAAGGGCCAAGGAGACGCAAGTGGTTGTAATTCTTGTGTTGGCGCATGTTTGAGGTCTCCATGAATTTGACATTGCTTACATTTCTTGACAAACTAATATGAGTCTTTTTCCATATTGGGCCAGTAATATCCAGTCCTAATGAGTTTCTTGGCCAAGGTAGGACCACTAGCATGTGGACCACATATCCCTTCATGCACTTCACGTAATGCAATCTGAGCTTCGTCGCTTTCTAAACATCTAAGAAGAGTGCCATCTAGACCTCATCGGTATAGGATATCAGCTAAAATGACATATCGAGAGGATTGGCGAATGACGGTGCGACATTGGTTATTTGATAGATCAGGAGGTAGGATATTGTCGCGAAGGTATGTGAAGATGGAACCATATAATTGGGATTCGGGACCAAAAATGCATATCATTTCAGTAGGAGTGATCTCATATGAAGGAACCAACAGGTTGTCCACGAAGAACTCATAGCAAGTCTCATTTTGAGGTAGATCAATCAATGAAGCAATTGTAGCCATGGCATCTGCAGCACGATTCTGTTCCCTTGGTATCTGCTCAAAATCTATCTTTGTGAAATGTTGTTTCAAATCGTCCACCATTTTCTTGTAAGGCAGTAATTTTTCATCTTTTGTTTGGTAATCATCAGTTGCTTGATGGATGACAAGTTGAGAATCCCCAAAAACATGAAGTTCCTGAATCTTCCACTGAACTGCAATTCGTAATCTAGTTGTTAATGCTTCATATTCCACTATATTGTTAGTGCAAGGAAATGATAAGCGGTATGATTTTGGTATAGAATCGCCTTGAGGAGTTATAAAGAGAATACCAGCTCCTGCCCCATGCTGTGTGTATGAGCCGTCAAAATACAGTTGCCATGGCCTTGTATGTGATATTGTTAAAATGGATTCATCTGGAAATTCTGAACTTAAAGGAACATCATCGATCATGGGAGCATCTGCTAATTGATTCGCGATGGCTTGTCCTTTTATTGCTTTTCTGTCCACATATTCGATGTCGAATTCACTAAGTATCATTACCCATTTGGCCAGCTACCCAGTAAGTGTTGCTTTATTGAGGAGGTATTTCAATGGATCTATCCTTGCAACTAACTTAGTCTTATGAGTAAGCATGTAATGTCGTAATTTTTGTGAAGCAAAGACCACGGCGAGACATGCACACTCGATTGGTGTGTAGTTTAGCTCATATCCCACCAATGTGCGACTGATATAGTAGATGGCTTTTTCCTTGCCTTCAGCAATTTGTTGTGCCAAGAGTGCCCCTAGCGCTGTTGGAGTAGCTGATATGTATAGTAGCAAAGGTTGATCTGGAACTGGTGGCATCAAAACTGGCAGATTCAAAAGATAATCTTTGAGCGTTTGAAAAGCTTGTTGACAGTTATCATCCCATTTGAATTTGATATTTTTATGTAGCAGGTGTTGAAAAGGATTACACTTATCTGCCAGTTGTGCTATGAATCTTCGAATGGACTGGAGTCTTTCTTGTAAGGATTGAAGTTGACTGATATTTCTGGGTGGTTGCATGTCCAAGATAGCCTTGACTTTTGCTGGATCGGCTTCGATTCCTCTTTTGGACACAATGAATCCTAGGAGCTTCCCGGAGGTTACTCCAAAGACACATTTCTTGGGGTTTAATCTTACTTTGTATTTTTCCAACCGATCAAAGATGACTAAAAGTATGGCCAAATGTGTATTTCTGTCTACTGATTTACCCCAGAGATCATCAACATAATCTTCCACAGTTATGTGCATGAGATCATGAAAGATAGTGGTCATTGCTCTTTGATACGTAGCACCTACATTCTTTAGCCCAAAGGGCATGACATTCCAACAGAAAGTTCCCCAAGGACAAGTGAATGATGTTTTGTGTTGATCTTCGGGTGCGATCCTTATTTGATTATAACCAGAAAATCCATCCATTAATGATAACATTTCGTGACCTGCCGTGAGATCAACAATCAAGTCAATATTTGGTAATGGGAAGTCATCTTTCAGACAAGCTTTTTTTGATGTCTCTGAAATCTGTACATATTCTGATGCTACGATCTGGTTTACTGACAGGTACTAAATTGGAGATCCATTCAAGATAATCAATTGGGCATATGAATCCGACATCCAATAACTTTTCCAGCTCTGCTTTGACTAGTAATGCCACTTGTGGATGCATTTTTCTTAATTTCTGTTTCACTGGCTTTGCCCCCGGTTTGACTGTCAAATGATGCATTACCAAATCCGGATCTAGTCGAGGCATATCAGCGTATGACCATGCAAAGTTGATTTGTCATTCCTTGAAGAAGCTTATGAACTGTGACCTTTCAGACTTTGTCAATGATTTAGCCAGGAATATGTTGTGTGGAACCTCTTCCATACCAATGTTTGTTTTTATAGTCTTCTCTACCAGCATGGATGACTTTTCCTCATACGAGGCTGGGAGAATGTTGAGCCTTCCATCTTCGGGTGCCTCAGAGAGGTTTTCGCCCTCAGATACATCCTTTCTTTTTACTTTTTTGGGATCAGATAGCGCCACAGTGTGGTTTTCGCCATAAGATCCTTGAATTTCTCTTATTTTCACATTTTTGTGACTGGAAGGTCCGACACCCTCACCAAAATATGCCATGTTGTTGAGTTCTATAGTGTATCCTACTTTGTGGTCCCCAGGGGGAAGATCATCTCGTAGGCCAAGATAGTCAATAACAGCTTCATCATTTTGGAATGTGTCAAACTGTGCTGGTCCTTCATAATCCCAGTCAATGAGTTGGTGGTGAACAAGGGGAAGGTCTTTAATGTTTTCGGAGTTTGCGGGACTAAGAGTGAAGATGTGATTATATTCGGGTATATCAAGGCAATCATCGAGATCATCGATGGCACTCTCCTCATCAGTTTCGATTGTGAGAGAATCCAAATTGTCGTCACTAGTAGCGCATTCTGGGATAGGTGTTCTCATCCTACGTGATTTTGACCTAGAACCTTGAGACGAAGACTGTGCGGAATCCTCATGGGTTGTTTCTTGACCAACTCTAAACTTTTTATAAAATTCTTCTTCTTCTGTAGGTTCATCTGGCTCTCTGAATGTCTCAGTGAGCTCATAGTCACTGGAGGATTTGTCTAAACCCCATTCCCATTCGTTGGAATCTGTGGAATAGCACTTCTCTTGTTGAACTTTGGCAACTTTGATTTGTGATGCCTTTTCTATCCTTTTAGTATGGATCTTGGAAGTCAGGAAACCAAGTCCCTTCGAGCATTCCCTTTTTACAGTCAGTTTAGGTTGTAAGGGCTCCATAACACCTTCTTTACGTAACCCAAGAGGGCTTTTTCCATCATACCCGAATTTTTGTAGAATCTTGAAGCCTTTGCCATATTTCTCATAGGGTATATTGATCTAATCTTGTGTGTCATCTTCAATGTCTTTATAGAGCATTTTGTATAAACCTTCCTCTTCCAATTCACCCTATCTTTGAAAGGTAGTAGGATCCCATTTGAATACCATGATGGATATTTGCTTGTTAGGATGCGGCCTTCCATATTCTTTTGGAGAGCTCATGACTTGTCGTAAATACATGGTCTGATTTAAAGTGTATTCTCCCATGCCTTTGTCCTGAAATATGCCTTTAAGTTCACCTTGTTTTGATGTCAAAGGTTTCAATGACTCAGGATCAATGTATGCCGAAGAAGGAATAGCTTCACGATTACTGGGAATGATGGTCTCAGTACGTGATCTCAAGTTATTGCAATATATGAATGGATTAGGATCATCGTTAACTGTTACCTCGACTCCGTTGTGAGGAAACTTAATGCATTGATGATATGTCGATGGGACTGCCCTCATTTCATGAATCCAAGGACGTCCTAACAATATATTATAAGTGAGATCCAGATCTAGGACTTGACAAACCACATCCTTTGTGACTGGCCCAATTCTTAGAGGTAAGGTGACTGTGCCCTTGGATGAGCGTTCTTCATCATCATATGCCTTGATGGTGATTTGATTTGTTGAATTCACAGCTTTATCAGAATATCCCAATTGTTTAATGGTGCTCAATGTACAAATGTTTAGACTAGCTCCTCCATCTATCAGGACTCGCTTTATTCGATCTTTGTGTATGAAGGCTTCAATATGTAATGGTGCATTATGTGGCTGACTTACGGAGGCGTCATCGGCTTCTGTGAATGTGAGGGAATGTGGAATGGAAAGGTATCCCACCATGGCTTGAAACTGGTCCACGTTCAGATCAGTAGGAACAACAGTTTCTCTCAAGATTTTGTCAAGAATAGCTTTATATGCGGGGGATATGCGTAATAGTTCAAGGATTGAAATGAGCGCGGGTGTCTTCCCTAACTGTTCTACAAGGTCATACTCAGGCTTGGTTGATGAAGAAGCAGTATTTTTAGTGGAGGCACATGGCAACGTAATTTTACCTCGACGAGTTGTAACATGACATTCAGAGGTAGGTCCGGAAGAAGATCCAACACCTCTTAGGACAATCTTGGGTCTCTGAGGAGGATTCTCAAGGTTTTTGTTCTTGATGGTAATAGTAGAGATATGATTGTCCATCGAGATATGATTGATAGTTGAATCATAGTTGTAAGGTGCTCTAGTATAGTTGGCCTGATCATCTGTGACTTGGGTTTTTCCTTTGTCGTGCTTTGGGAATGGTTCCTTAAACATCTCATGTTCCTGATTGGATGAGTGTCCCTCAATCTCAATATCACCTCTATCAATGAGATCTTGCACAATGTTCTTCAGTCGATGACAATTTCCCATCTTATGACCCTTGCTCTTATGAAATTCACAATACTCATCATCATTCCACCAATTTGGTTTGACCTTTGGTTCATATGGAGGAAAATCTGGAATTGTGATCACTTTGTTTGCCAGAAGCTTTTTGAAAACTGACTCAAGTGGTTCTCCCAATGGGGTGTACTTCCTTCGTGATCTGGAAGTTGTTTGAGTATTTACTTGATTGTTTGTAGAACTTGATCCTAAAAAGATGAATTTAGGTCACACTGTGTTGGCATCAACAACACCATCATTGACTATGTTCTTGTTTTTATTCCAAAATCTTGGCTTGTCTTTCCCTTTAAAGTCATCTTTGTTTTCCTTAAATATCTTAATGACTCCTTGTTCAATTAGGACCTTTTCTATTGCTAAGCCCTTTTCAATGACATCCTTGAAGGTGGACAAACAAGCTTTCCTTAAGTCATAAGCAATCTCTTTGTTAACATTTTGCGTGAACATCTCTACCATTTGTTTTTGTGGAATTTCACAAGAGCATCTGCTAGCTAGATTTCTCCATCTTTGCAAAAATGATGCAAAGGACTCTCCTTCTTTTTGCTTAGTGTTGCACAAAGTAGTGACTGATATGTCTGTCTCTATATTGTAGGAGAAATGTTGAATAAATGCCTCTGCTAAGTCACCCCATGACTTAATACCAGGTGGGAGTTGGGAGAACCATTCCATAGCTTGATCACCTAAGCTTTGTGGGAATAATCTCATCAAATATGTCTCTTCTGAAGCTACCTCAATGCAAGCTGTGAAAAACTGTCTTATATGTGCCTTGGGGTCCCCTTTTCCTCTATACTTGTCAAATTTAGGCGCCAAAAAGTGAGCAGGAAATGGAGGCATTGGAATGCTCTTGTCAAATGGATAAGGACATATGTCTCTCATTGTGTATGTTGGCTTTAGTGTATTTATGTCCTCCATTTTCTTTTGTAAGTACCTGATTTGTTGCTCCAAATTGCTCTTAGGTTGAGATCGACTTCTTGGACCATATCCCATGTTTGAGGCACCAATTGGAGGAGGAGCATATTGCATATATGGAAGATATTGATCATACACATGTTCATATGGAGGAGGTCTATATTGATGCGGCATATATGGAGCACTTGGTATAGATTCATGTTGAGGAACACCATATCTATTTGTGCATGTATACCATACTCTACAGGCATGTCATGTTCTATTGTATTGCCCCCAAATTTGAGATGAGGTTTCCTTGTGTCCAAATTTTGAGCATGCCTTGGAATATCCCATTGCTTTGGTGGTTGATCCTTAGCATTGATATGTGATTGAGCATATTTTTCTCCATAAGACTTCCATAATGGTCTACAAAGGTGAGTATCATATGTTTGACCATGTGTATGTGGGACTTCTAGTTTTTGAAGCAAAGCTGATGGTGATTCAGGTACCATATGTGGTCCTCTATTTCCTCCACTATTAGGTCTCCTTTGATCCATATTAGAGTGAGGTTGTTGCAAAGGTCTATGTTCTATTATTTGAGACATGTCAAAATCATGAGGTATCTTGGCTCCACTTTGTGCCATCATGTGTAAGAAGTATTGTCTATCCCTCCTCATGATTTCCTCAACCAATCGATTGAAATGGGGATTCATAATGGATTCTTCCACATCTGCTGAATGTATTGAAAAGTTGTCCACATTGTCATTGTGTGTAGCATTGTTGTTTGTAGTGTCTGCGTTTTCCACATTTGGAATGTTTCTATAGACATCCATGTCTGGCAATGTAGTGTGATCAGTATTGAAAAATAAATCATTGTCATAATCATAAGAACTCATGTTTGCGGACTCTTGAGGCTCTTTAGTTTCTCTCCTAGATTTTTGAAGACGGGTTTCAACCATGAACTATGTATTGACCAAGATGTGTAAGACTAGATGAAAAATGGAAAGAGTATGGAAGACCAAGAGTTGAATGGAATGTAAATGAATCTGAAGTGTACTTGCAATGTCCAAAGTGTAAGACCAAGTATGTATGTAGTAGAGTAGGTGTGACTTCCAAAGAGAGGATAGTTTCTCTTGATGAGGTAAGCTAACCTTGACTCTAAGTAAGACCAAATGAGACCCAAAGGTAAGAAACCTTGATGAGGGACCACTTAGCAAAGTGTTGTTGTATGTAGTATGTTGACAAAGTATGATGAGGACAAGCAAGTGACCTTTTGACTCGAGTTTAGACTAGTGTGAATGTAAAATGAGATTTGAAGCAATGATGGACTATGTGAGACCCAAAGACAGGTTGAATGCTAGATGAAACCTGGAGAAACAACCTAGGAAGCTCAAGTATTCCGAAACTGATTTCTTTTGTTTGCTGGACTGTGAAATTTTCTTGCAATTTTTGAACACAGACGCGCCTGTATACTTCACAGATGCGGTTATCCGACGCAGACGTGTTTCTATTCAACACAGACACTGTTATAAACATAGACGCTATTCTTCCCTTCACAGACGTGTTTATATGACCCAAACGCGGTTAAAACAGACACAGACGCGTTTCTGTAAAATTTGTGTAATTTTTCCAATCTGTGAAGTCGTTTTGTTGTGACCAAATCTGACTGTTTGACTATTTTTCGTGATAAGAGGACACAATGTTGATGAGGACTCAATGTTTGCAAGTGTTTAGACTTCAAAATGACTCCAAGAAAGTGTGTTGTTTGGTGTAAAATTGTTTTGCATACACTTGAAGACACAGAAGACACAATGTTTTGCTGTTTGGTCTTGAATGTTTTGAATGTTTAACATAAGTCAAGGACAATTCTTATGGCTGGCCAAGACAATAGTTGTTGATCCCACATGGGGTTTTACCCCCGAGGCTATGCTATTCAAAGTGGATACTTAGATGTTTGACCTCACTGGCTCCACCCTCGGCACTCACTTCTCAGGTCAGCCAAGCATCAATCCCCATGAAAACTCCCCATGGCGAACTTTGTATCTCTACTAAGAACCGTATGTGTGTGGGCCACTACTTGAGGTCCTACCTCCTACCCCAACAACTAGAAGGATTTAGGCTTCTAAAACAAAATGGTGCTATTAAGGGCATCCGCTCGTGTGGCCATACATGCGGCACTTTCAGCTCTGTAAATACAAAAGGCTCCCAGCCGGTAGGGGTTATGCCCTACAAATGATCAAATAAATTTGATCAAACGGGTTTATGGGGAGACATAGTGTCGGTATGAACTAATCAGCACATGTTATTCATAGTTTTCACCATGAATACATTTGATTATAGTGGTTCGGAAGAGGTGGGTTTTCCTCGCTACCACTTGGGTCGTTCTCTTCTCACTAGTAGTCCTAATGACCACACGGGAAGACAGGCCCTCTAAAGATTAAACAAAAAGAGCCTATTGCTCAAGACACAAAAGACAATGATTCAATTTTAGTGCACCAATGGAAGTGTTTGCTATTCTATGAAAACAAAGCACACAACAAAAATTCAAAACCCTAGCCAAGGACCTGCAACAAAAGTTGTTAGTAGTTTGGGTTGTTTGACATAATCACGCCTTCCTGCAAACACATAAGTTAGGTACATTTTAGAAACCCAAAAGACTTTGTGACATAGGGGCCTTCAACAAAACATTTTGCTTCCAAAACAAGCTGCACCAATTTAGTTAGCTAGATCTGAAAGTGTTAGTCCAAAAATAAACTAGATCTGAAACCCTAAGTACAAAAAAATTGAATCAATGCAAACTTCAAAATTTCAAAACAGTAAATACACAGACGCTGTTACCCTCAACACAGACACGTCTGGATAACACAGACGCGGTTCTATGATGCAAAGATGCGCCTAAAAATCACAGACGCTCCTTTCCAACACAGACGTGGGTAGAAATAACACAGACGCGTTTCCGAAACACAGACACTCCTTTCTGAAACTTGCAAAATAAAATTTGTCGAAAACACAGACGCGATCCGAAAGTTCACAGATGCGGAAAAAAACTAAAATGCTGTCGAAAAATGTCTGATCTGCAACTTCAAAAATGCAAAATCTGCAACAAGGAGGTTAGATGCAAAGGGACAAGAGTCCCATCGGGCGTGCCAAAATGTATATGGTGAAAATGGATACAATAATAACAGAATTGAAAGGCTAAATGAATTCAACCACCAAACCCTAGCCTAACAACAACAAAGATGCACCATAACATATGAAGATTACCTAAGACAATGTAAATAAAACAAAATCACAAAGATTATACCATCACATGTCCAATAGGGTTTTGATCTCCATTCTTCCTATCTCCATTGATCTTGCTTGATATATTTGCTCTCAGATTTTATGTGCACAAGAGCTCAACAAAGAACGGAATGTGGTTGCAAGTAGGATCGTAGTGTAGTCAAAAATGATCATTAGGGTTTGATAATGAAGGAAGCATCTCCTTAAATAGAAGACACAATATGAAATGGAGGGATAAGAATGAGAGGTGCAAAAAGGAGGTCGGCTAGGATTAGAGGGTAGGTAAAAGAAATAATAAAATAATGAAAGAGGTAGGTAGTGTAGGAATTAAGAGATGAATGACATGTGTCATGTGTAGAAAAAGATAATGAATTAATTAAATAAATAAAGATTTATTTAATTAATGGAAGAAATGGGATCAATTAAATAAATAAAATATTTATTTAATTTAAGAAAAGGATAATTTAAATAAATAAATGTATTTATTTAAATGAGAAATAAGGCTAGAAGAGGATAAATGAATTAATTAAATAAATAAAGATTTTTATTTAATTAATAGAAGAATTAAGCTTAGAAAATTAAATAAATAAAATATTTATTTAATTAGACATGACAATTTTAGGTGTCTACACATAGTACTTGAGATGGAGGAATCAATCATTAACTGACACCATTTGAGCATGCAAATTTTATACCATTTGTTTAAAATACTCAATTTTAGAAGGATGTGTCAGTGAACACTACTCACCTACTGGTCACCCTACAACACTTCCTGTTTGATCCGAAATTTCTTTAGGAACCAAATGTTATTGTAATACGAATACAACCAGCCAAATGACAAGTAGATACCCCTTACAATGAAACTCTCTAGGGTATTCCTATTGTAAATTTCATCACTTGTAGTTTGAACAGTCAGTGTACTTACAATTTTAAGTTCAAGTAAGATGGCTCTGGATCATGAGCACTTGAACTCCCCCTGAGTCACACATCTCAGGTTCTCAACTCCATTCATCTCCATGTACTAGTTGAGATGTGTATCTATGATCATTTGATGATCTTTTAGCTTCATTATATCCACCATAGCGTATGACATGATTCTGAAACCACAAAATGCCATACAATGATATCACCATGCCATACAATAATCCAATTAGCCCAAAGACATGCATGGTTGCATAATCAACAACTAGGCCAACATATGTCATTCAGGTCTTTTCCAATACCACTTGAGATATAGATCCACATTCTATGCTACCAAGGTTATTGTAATAATCTCCAACTTCATTGTCTTACATAACATGTAAGTACTTGTTAGCATTCATGCCGGTAACATTCAACACATACCGGTTTACTGTACTAGTCCGTCATCACTACCAGAGCACCTTCTTGTGACTCTTGACATTTTGTGTCACTCGGCCTTTGATTCCAATTGTTAACCTCCATTGATTGACACATGCAGTAGTGATCCAACATTGATCTATAGGTGTGTATTCAAGGTAGCTTCTACACACACTTATCTTCTCATTTTCTTCCTTCACACCAACAACAACATGTTCTTGTATGTTACCTTCTTCACTGAGGGGGTGAATGATAAATTCAATGTATTACTTCCCTTAAGATCCTACATCTCCTTTAGGCCTTAGGAGATATCAGTTAAGCATTGAGTGCAAAGTGTTGGTCCATGGTCTTCTTCTTCCATACATATTTGGTCTCATTCTTCTTCCAATTTTCAGGCTTGGGAGCAAATCTTTATTTCTTCTAGAGCCGAGTCCTTCCTTTTCCAGACTCTGCTTCACAGCAAGGAGTAGTGCTATAGTAGCACACAACATCCATCCACACTTCATGTTTGGGGAATCTCTTTACATATCGGTTTGACCATCTTCTCTTGGTCATGTTGTTGTGATTGGCAACCGAAACTGGTGGACCTCTTTCTCCTGTAGGGACATTTCTCCTTTGGTTCCATGCAGGTCTCTAACTTCTATATTCTCTATATTTAGCTTTCTGCAAAGCATAATTATACTGGCCACCATGTGACTGCAGGTATCTCTTCCTTCACTCAGACTCTCTATGGTCAAATCTATTGTTGTTATAACATGCAACCATGGATTGATTCTTTCTAGCATAGTTGAGAGGGGGAACATGCATGCATCTACTCTTGGATACATTTTTCTTATATTCATGATGTCTATGAGATCCTAGATTATTCTTTCTAGATCTCTTTCTACATTCCTCTTCCCTATGGCCATAAGCATTAAATGCAAAGAAATAATCGGTAAATGATGGCATATGACTTACAAATTTATTTTGCCAAGAATGAGGAGATCTTATCTATTTAGAAGCTCTATTTCTTCTTCTTTGAGAATGGATCCTTGGTTGTCCATTCTGTGCAGCCCTTCCATCTAGTCTCTTCTTCTCCCACACTTTCTTTGCCCTGTGGGTGGTAGCATTTCTTTGTCCTTTTTTGGTAGGAGGTCTTCTTTGCTGCTTCCTCATTTTCCTGCTTCCGGTGAAGCTGTCTTCTCCCAGATTCCCTTTACCTTTGGGATCTGTATTTTTCCTTCTTCTTGCAACACAAATTTTCCTATTTGTCTGTAGGTCCTCACCAGTTGTGTTTAGATCAACCTTCTTCCGGGGAGCATTTTTTACTGAGAAGGTTTGGCCTTTTTTTTCTCCATTTGAGGAGACAAACATAATGTCATTGTGGGGGACATTCTTGTTGGTGGAGCATTCACCAACACCACTTCCTAATCCCATAGTGTCCTTGGCATGCTTTTTCTTCTTCAACATTTTATCCAAGGCATCATTACTGCCATTAAACCGGATTCTTACCTTGAGCTCATCGTGACATTTCTCAAGGTCATTTCAAAGAACCTCCATTTCTCCAAGCATTTGTTGATATTCTTCATTTTTAACTTCTAGCCTAGATGCTAGATCTTCACACCGACACTCCTTTATACCTTCTCATTGAGTGCTCAACTATGAGATGCATTTCTCAGAATCTTCAAGGAATTTTGTCAGCCAATTCTGCTCCACTATGGCAGCATTATTGAATAGCTCGTATTCATTTCTTACTCTATTGAGTTCTTCAAGTGCACTTACAAGCTCTCCTTCAAAATCAACTTCTGCTTCATCTTTTTCTTCACCTTCACTATCAAGTAGATTTTTATGGCTAGATCTATCTGCCTCATCTCCTTCTTTGTCCTTATCACTTCCAAACACATCCAACTAGTGGGATATATTTTCCCTAACATTTTCAGATGTGTGCTCCTCTTCTTCATATTCCTGAGCCATGAAGAGGTGGATTCCTTCTTCATCAATGTTGTGGCTACTAGCTAGCAGATCTATCTTCATCATCCTCATAAATATGAGATGTGTTTCTCTTTTTTCCTTTACAAGACAGTTTTGTAGTAGTAGGCTCATTTCCATAGAGCTTCTTCAATCTTTCCCACAAGCTTTTTGCTGATTTGCATCTATCCACTTGTGAGAAGACATCATTGGTGAGTCCAATGAATATAGCCTTCATGACTTCTTTATTGCACATGCATCTTCTTTCTTCTTTAGATCCAGTAGGAGGACTAACATTCCTAGGGAGACCATTAACTACTGACATCCATACATCAAACCCTAGAGAGGATAGGAAGACTTCGATTCTACAACTCCAAATAGAAAAGTTTGAACCATCAAACATAGGAGCAAGGATTGACACTAAACAAAACATTGTGTCCTTAAGCCAGAATCTACCCAAGCTAGAGAAAGCTCGTCTAACTAGTAAGCTAGGTTCTGATACCAATTGTTAGACACAATGCACCAATGAGAGGGGGGGTGAATTAGTGGTTCTCAAAATTTTCCTATTAAACTATTCTAGGTGAACATACCGATTAACAGATTATAATTCAATGCAGAATTACCGGTTAGTGGGGAGACCAACACAAGAGCAATCACACACAAAGGGACATCGCATAACACTAGCATGTACAAGGAAAACCCAAGATGGGAAAAACCTCAGTGAGCAATGTTGGTGTAGTCTACTGCTCCAATCTAGTCTCACAAGGAAAACTTTGTTATAATGTTTAGGGCACCAACCCAAGGAGCACCAATCCTTCATAGATTTATGGGCTACAACCCAAAGGAGCTACAACCCCTACACTAAGCTAAAACTCAGTGATCATAATGAAAAAATCAATTACAAAAGTATTTATTTTGTTACAAGTGAATCTTGTAACAATTTCATATACCTTACTCTACTGGTGAGATACCTTCTCTGCTACACCACCGACTCACTTTTTTGCTTCTTTCATTCACTGCATTACTACTGGTAAACTCTATGGGTACACTTCTCCTCCTCTTCTTCTTTGTTGGATCTCCTCCTCACTACTCTACAGTTTACCGATGCTATACTCTACCAGTTATGTATCTTCCTTCTCTTTTTCTCTACCGGTATGAACACTACCGATTCTGCTCTTCTACCAATTAAACACTTCAACCAGGTTCACCCTCACACTCAATCTCTTCTCAAATATGCTATGTGCACTTGACTAATTTTCTCTCACATGCAGAAGTAATACATTTTGCAACAACACAATATTCTTCTCTTCAGAAGCTCTTCACAATATATTTGGCTTGTATATTTATAGCCTAGTTTTCTTGCTAAAAGCCAATTCAAATCTTAGGTGGCTAGGGTTTCCTCATCACCCTCGAGAAAAACCAAATCAAATCAGATTCTTCTTGATCTGATCTCCCTGACATCCAACTGTACACCTTCGTCATTAACGTGCCTTCTAGATCATGCCTTCTATCTTTGGCAATTTTCTTTTTCCCGATCGACTAATCTCTTGGTCAAATACCAAGATCGGTCATGTTGTTTCCTTCATTTGCCTTGATCTCCTCAATCACTATGAGCTAGCTCTAAGTTGTCCTCTAGACCTCGAGCTACAAACCTCTGCAACACATCCCTTGAATTGTGGTATCTTTCATTAATATCGACCAGCTCTTCAACTACCCCATCAATGTACATTCCTTCTTCATCCGACTATAGGTCTGCCACCTTGACTCCATGTGGCATCCATGTCGACCATTTTCCATCTTGACTCTCCATGTTGGTCCAGATAGGATCATTGACCAACTACTGTACGGGTTCCTCTTTCCTATTGGTTTACTAACCCTACCAATATCTCACACTTTACTAGTTGACTCCTCATGTCTACTCTTTGATGAACTATCAGTGGAACACCAAAACGGGTCATCAAACATGTCTATCTAAAGCATGCACATTCCCACAAACTAGGAAGTCTTCTTCATCTGCACCTAGTCCATATTCTTGATAGACTTATATACTGATAAGCATTCTTTATGACACTATGCCATCAACCTTCACCAGACTCCATCTTCAATCCAGCCATTTCCCTCTAACTATATCTACTCATCCTTTCCTTCTCATTGATAAGCTTGGACCATATCAGAACCGACTTGACAGAGTGATAAACTAATCACTCTTCAACTTTACCGACACCTCAATATGCCTTCTTAGTTAGTCCAGTGCATAACCCTAATCTCATGCACTTAAGGCATTCCCTCAATTCACTGGTAGATCCGTTGTGAACCTTCAAACATGTGCCTTTACATCTTCTTCATTATCTAATAGAGCTATTATGAACACAATGCATAATAGGAGATAAGATCCACTTATTGGTGGGAGTGATTCTTTGTAATCTACATCTTTTAGTGCACTCATGTGGCTTCCCTGTTTGTGTAGCACATCTTCAAATAGGCACATGTGATCCAGTGTGGGCACATTTTCTATCAATCATCTCTTCTCATGGTGACTTTATCTTCATCCGATGGGAGACCCGCTATTCTACAACCTCACAGCATATTGGCGACCTGTTCATTTTTCTCCTCTGGTGTTGGTGTGATTTAGGTAGCATTCCGCCTCTTCATCACAAACAACCACCCAAGTACCTTTCCCATCCTGCTTGTGCACTAGTCAACATCTTACCGGTTTACAACCACTCACTTGGTTGAGCTGACTACTCTATTTCAACACATCACGTACTAGTTGACAACCTTTCCTTGCCAATTATACACTATACCAGTAACTTGCTCATCTCATCCACACAAGTCAGGCTCTAACTTGTGTACTGGTGACTCTAGTGATCATCTTCCTAACCTTACCGGTGTTCTGCAACATAAGGTGCTATTGAAGATATCACATTCTATACTCCTTCATAACAGTGTTGCACAAACATCCCTTCTACCAGTAGTCATCCCATACCAGTTGACATCAATGACAACACAATGCCAACAAGGTGTTGGTAGTGCTTGATAGATGATGTTGGTTTAGAGTATGTTTTCTATTATGTCATGATGTACTCTTGATAGTCGTTGGAGTTTTTTCCTATTAAAAAACTCTTAAGACCATGAAATGTTCATTTGGAGCATGTGATATCCTAGGAAGAGATGGATATATCTTGATGTCATAATGTGTTTCTAATTTAATTATTTGGACCTTTGACTATCCTCTAGTGTTCTCTTTTTATTGACTACATTGGTCATGTGCTTCAAAACTTCATGAGAGTGTAGTGATACATTTGGAGTTTGACATATATTGATCAAGAGTTGGTGCCCATGGATACATGGAGACTTAGGTGAGGTTGAAGTTCTCTGAAGATGAGAGATATGTTATTGAGATGGTTACTATTGATGACATTTAAATAGGAAGTTCAAGGCGACTTCACCTTGGTTGGATGTGAGTTTACCAAAGACCTATGAGGATATTTCTCTTGGATGCGTTGTGATGACTTGTATAACACTGAGGAGTAATTTCATTCCCCACTCTTATTCTACTTGGAAATTTATCATTTGAGAGGTATCGAATATTTTTCTCTCAAATTCTTTATGCTTATATTTCATTTGACATGTATTTTGAGCGATAGTTAGATGATTTTGGAGGATTCGATGTGAGATATGGACAACATGATTATCTCCTTGGGATGTGGTTTTGATTTATGAGGATCATAGGGGATGGTGTATTAGGATGATTTCTTGAAATAAAAAATGAATGTAATTTGGTCTTAGTTTTTTTCAAAGGCTTACATCTATGTGGATACATGATACTGTTGGAATCAATGAATACTGAGAGGGGGGGTGAATCAGTGTTATATAATCTACAACTTATTAATCTGATTCTTAATCCACTAGATGCACAAGAAAGAAAATTAAATGCAGAAACATAAATCAATTATCCACACAACCATAAAACCAATATTTTTACATGGAAACCCTGAAAGGAAAAAACCACGGTGGGATTTGAACCCAAAATATTATTCTACTATGGTCAGAAGTAGGATAATATTACATGAAGGGAATGCACTTGTATTCATGCACACTGCCTAGAGCTTACTACTCAATTGAAAAAGCGATACAAGCTAGAGGAAGGATCACTGCCTTACATGCTAATAAAAATGATTAAAATGATGAATGAACTGAATTATAGCATCTAACTATGCCAAATTCCAATTCAGGTTAGGCTCAGATTATCTGTTGCACCTGATCTATCTCTATGCTTTGATTCCTATTGTGTCATTCAGTAGACCACCAAAAATTTTAATCACATTCACCAAACTTGCATATTCTCTCATAAAGACTCTCCTCTCTCATAACATATATCAAATGATCAACCAAATCAATCTTATATATCTCCACTAACAAAAAGATTCGTTAACCATGTCAGCTTCCAAAAACTGCATAAGACACAACATGAAACATGTATCACCAAATTGACTCAACCTATCTATAAATCAAAACATGGACCAAAGAAAGATGATAATAATCTTCCCACAACTCAGACCAATCACCTGAAATGTAAAACCAATCACTAAAATCATCCTTAAGATTCTACAACACACATTACACTAAAATAGCTCCGCCCTAACTAAATTACCGAACACCAAACCTCTTAAACTTGTACACAATTCAACACCAAATACAAGGATCATAAAATAAACTACCTAAAACCTTGAATCAACTTCCTTAAT
This sequence comes from Cryptomeria japonica, assembly GCF_030272615.1. Classification (NCBI taxonomy): domain Eukaryota; kingdom Viridiplantae; phylum Streptophyta; class Pinopsida; order Cupressales; family Cupressaceae; genus Cryptomeria; species Cryptomeria japonica. The sequence continues at coordinate 40,003,283 of NC_081412.1, forward strand.
CACCACAACCAAAATTACAACACCAATGATAAGATATGCACCATGATCTCATGCTTTACCATTTATTGAGTTTCACCTTCTAGACTTATGCCTATGAACAAAATGACTCCTGATAAGTCAGATCTATGTACACTAGATGTGATTACCAAAATGAGTTGCCATCAATGACAAACCATAAGCATCTTCCCTACACCATTCTTGATTGGAACATTGTCTCTTGCCAAGAATCTCTCCCTTTGACATTGATGGCAACATTGTGAAAAATGAACTGTACACTCAAGACTAGAATACTTCAAGATATCGAACTCATAAAAATTATATAAGATCCCCTTGAGAATTTACTATTGGAAATTGACACTCAATTGGTTGGTTTCAATATGTTTTCATTGATGGAAACATGGCAATTTATTCTAGCTTCATATTTTGGGTTAGTTATGTATCGACAAGCACTTCACAGACACTTCACCAACACCAACAGGTATCTTCATTGGTTGGAAGGGAAATATTTGGTTACTGGCAATGCAAGTTGACATGGTTTAGAATAAGGTTATTGGTATTAGAGGCTGACATCATTTGGAGATCCGAAATTGATGTATTTATGTTATTGAGATGACATGTTTATTCATATTGTAATTATCTTTATAAGTCAACATAAGACATGATCAATTGTAAGGGGTATATAGGTTAGTTGGTTAGATAATTTTTGGAATATATATTGGAAGGAAATAATGAAGGCGATGCAAAATATATAAGAGAGATCATCTATGTGAGGATATTTATGTAAAGGGGTATTTTGGTAAGGGTTTAGGGTTTCAGATCAGAATAGACAGAGTTTAACCGGAGCTATATTTAGGCATAGAAGATGCTATCTTGGCAGTTCAATCATTTCTCTGGATTGTAGTCTAGATATGTATGTAGTCAGTGAGGCTCCTTTTGTGATTGAGCAACGTGATCTAGGCTATAAGCCTTCCTGCAAGTGCATGCCCCTATATTTTGTAATATCTCTTCATATGGCCAATGGATTGATATTGTGGGTCAAATATCCCACCGTGGTTTTTTCTCTTTGAGGTTTTCCAGGTATAATTCTATGTGTTATGGTATTCATTTATGTGTTTGGCTTATTAGTTGCATTACTTCTTTCTACTCTTTATGTACCAATATACCGGTTAGTGTATGCATGTTTTAATAAGATTAAAATCAATCATTCTGGTAGAACACTTATTCACCCCCCCTCTTAGTGTTATCAGATTCCAACAATTGGTATAAGAGTGTTGTGCCTCGGAGGAAGTTTATCAACTTGAGGAAGATCTTAAATCCAAAATCCATGGATATGAGTTTGGAAAAGCAACTTGAGGTGGCACTTGAAGATTATGATGTTGAAAGGATGAAAAACTTGAAGATACAAGATGAATTGAATTCTTCTCAGGAATTCATTCTTGTCCTATAGGAGAGGTTGTCATCTATTTAGGCTAGGAGAAAGGAACTTTTACAAATTTGGGATGATGAAGAGAAAGGTGCACTTAAGGAACAATGTCAGAAGCTAAGTCGGGAGAACATGGTCATGAGGAATGAAATGCAAGCTATAACTATGAGAATTTCTAAGGAGGTTGAAGATCAGAAGAAAAAAGAAGAAAATCTTGCTGTATCTCTGAAGAACAAATTTGAAGAATGTGGTAGGTTGGTTCATGAGAATGATATGTTGAGAACTGATTTAGTGCAATCTTAGAGTAATGAACAAGATATTGAGAGATAAATGATAATTATGAGAGATGATCTGACTATTGCAAGTGAGTACAAAGACAAACTCAAGATTAGTTCAACACATCTTGATGCGTTATTGAAGAGACAAGGGAATATTGGAGATTCCAGTGGACTTGGATTTGAACAAGGTTAGAGCTCTGATACTACAAATGAAGATCAGAACCCAAAGGCATAAGTAAGGTAGTTCAATGCTTATAAATTTAATGGTAGATACTTTGTTTGTATTAAATTTGGTCACATGGCTAGGCAATATAGAAATAGAGTAAATTAGAACAAGAATTTTGCTCATGATAAATATTCTAAATGCAATAAGAATGGTCATAAGTTAGAAGATCGTAGAATGAATGTAAAATGTTATGCATGTGGAAAATCTGGACATATGGCTAATCTATGCAGGTCAAGCAATTATACCAGTTTTAGCAAAGCAATTCAAAAGAACAATGTTACATGTTATGCATGTAATAAGGCACGACATATTGCTAAATTATATAGAAGCATAAATCCACTTGTTAGTAATTGAGGATGAAATGAGAAAGGGAAAGAGAAAGTCAATGAAATCCGAGAAAGATTATACCTAGAGATGGGTCAGGAAGTCAGAAGATCAATTTGTAGATGGGAATGCTTTGGTTACTTATCTGGTAGAGGAGGTTTCTCCTACACCGGTAGGAAGTTCAATTGGTAACTAAAAAATATGCCTTAGGGGTAGGAAAAATTCATTAAGAGGCTGCATATGCCCCGGGAAGAGGTTTTGGATGATGTTCCAGATGTTGGATATGGTTATTTGGAATGGAGATGTTTAACAAAAATCTGGTATCTTTCACTAGAAGTCATTTATATCAATGTCGGTTTAGGTTTTTTCTTGGAGGATAAAAGGTTGAATCTACTTAATTTTTTATCACCTTGCAATTAGCGTGATTAGGAGAGATTCAAAGCGATTAAAGGCAATTCGATGCAATTGGATATCATCTTGAGTGATTTAACCAGTGATTGGAAGAGGTCTTTAGGGTTTCACCGGCAGCAATTCACAGGTATTTATCTTTATTTATGAAAGTGAGATCATCATCTGTACCTATATTTGTTTCAAATCTGACTATTGTTGAGGTCAAGGACCGTCCTAGGTTGATTTTTAAGAGATATCCGCATATTGCTACCCTAGACGATTTGGTTGGTGCATTTTCTCATGTTCTAGAAGGAGTCATATATGTTGAAGATGTTAGAGTGTATATTCATTTCCATATTAAGGGTTTGGGAACTAGTGATATTAAGAGCATGTACATGATCAAGTTAATGGGAGATTCTGGAAAGATTAAGCCCGAATACAAACATATTAAGGATCTAGGGTTTACCGACATTCTGGATATTTTGAAATTCAAAGATGAAATTGTTAGGTATGTTTTGAGAAGGGTGCATGGAGAGTTTATCTGGTTATATAGACCATATAAGGTCTCAAAAGAGGCCATCAATGAAATCACCTGTTTACCACAGGTTGGGCAGTGTCTGAAGAAGAAGGTTTCTAATGATCATGTCAACAAAATTACTGGTGCAACATCAGACAAACGATCAATGAGGATTAGTAGTATCACTGACGTAGACATCAAATTCAGAAGCATGATTATTAGGTATAAGGTAGCTTAATCAGACTGACTGAATTCTATTTCTAGCACCTACATTCACACAACTCATAAAATGATGAGGGAGAATGACAAATTAGATCTATGTGGTTGAATGTTGGATGAACTATTAATTAACCTAGGAAAGATTAAAGGAGAAAAGAAAGGTACATTCCGGTATGGTAACCTAATTTCCTATCTAATTTTATTTTTCATCAATGAGACTCCCGGTTTTGGGAAGAGACAATGGGCATTTGATATCCTGGTAAGGAGGCAACTAAAACAATCCATTGCTTCATTGGGTAGTCAGAGAGATGAGAAAGTGTGGGGTTATTTTAACGGCATTTCATGAATTCTGGGATGAGGATTCCTAAGCACATTGTAGAGAAATATTCAACTGACATATGCTTCATGGTCAAGAAAGATGAAACAATCATGGAAGCAGTCAAACCTCAGAAGATTTTGATTGAGGAGATGGGTTATGAAGTTGATGCACAAATTCTTGATGCCTATGCAAAGATACTAATTGATGCACCGGTAGATGAAACTATAAAAACCTTTGGCACTACTAAGCAGAAGACATAAGAGGTTGAAACTGAGTTCAACCAGAAGAAGAGAGAGAAGCAAGAAAGTAAGGAAAGTAAGATTGTTGAAAAGGTTTCATGGGACATCAAAGCGTTGATTGATTTTGTCTCAGAGAAAGACGGGAAGAGAAAAGAACCAAAAATATTTATTGAACCTATTGTAGCTGAATCTGCATTTGAAGATGACACACCCTTGGCATTCAAAAGGGTATTAAGGAAGAAAACTGAAGAAACTAAGGTAGAGGCTAAGAAACATCTGGTTAAGAAAGTTACATTCAAGTTACCAACACAGAAACGAGCTCCAAAAGAAACACCTTCAACCCCATCCGGTACTAGAAGAAGGAAGAAGGTGGATGACACTGATCTAACACTTGTCATCGGTATTGTAACTACTATTCCACCTAAGACTTGTGCAGAATTAGTAGATGAAATAACTAAGGATGGTATGTCAAATAATGTACAATTGTATTATGAGCATTTGGATAATATTAAATAGAGATAAGTTGAGGACGCAGTTTTGTTATATTTGGATATTTATAAGAAAGTCTTGATAGAAATTGAAGACCAAATACTGACACACTTATATGATATGTTAGATGCTAGAAGACTATCAAAAATGCAAGAGAACAAGTATATAAATATTCAAGATTTGTTATTTGTTTGTGTTTCTATTACTCCATAGGAGATGGATAAGACACTTGAGGTTACAGATAGGAAAATCTTTAGCAACAAGCATCGAATAATCAGTCTTATGTTAGGAAGGGGCAACGAGATAATCAAGGAGACCCACAAGACATGGGTTAAGTTATTTGAAGAGAACTGTGGCTTTTATACTTCACTAGAATAAAAAATAGATACTGCAGACATCCCAGTTGGAGGAAAAAGAAAGGGTATTGTGGGTACTTCACCCTTAATTTGAAAAATGTTAAGATAGTGGAAATTGAGCCCCCATTAGATACAAATGTATAGACAAATGTTGAGATACCAACAAATATAGAGTGTAAAGGTTGATAATGTAAAAGTTACAAATGTTGAGGATAATAATCCTCCTACTCATATTGTACATGATGAGGATAAAGTTCATAAGGAGGAATCAACGGTAATTGATACTGCACCGAGTGGCGAAGCCACCGGTGCAAGTCGGGAAGCTATAAAGGTTAAATCATTATTAGAAAAGAAAGAGGAATCTGGTAGGGAACCGGTAGTGAGTTTATCATTGTTGTCAATTGACACCTCATAGGTTGAAAAAAAAAGCATAATCAAGATGAGTTCTACTGAACTCATGATGATGGCTACACATAAAATGTTGAAGGAGGGATCTATGGATAAAGGGGTTATTGATCAGTCTATCACTATTTTGCATAGACCAGTCCCTGAGTGCAAGTTGGACAAAGAAGTGAGCCCATTTGACAAGCTTAAGATAGTCACTAAGCACATTTCAAAGGATTTTCAATCCTTGCAGCAAATATCAAATCAACAAGCACTAGAAAGATTCACAAAGGCAAAGAGAGCTACATTTGGTCAAACGATTGAGTCTAAAAGGAAGTAAATCAATGATAAGTTGAAATTGATAGATAATTCTTTGAAACAATGTACAAATATTTACAGAGTATGTTGTAACACATGTATACTTACAGTTGGTTTGGATAAGAGGATTAAGAAAACTCAAGAGAAAATTGCAGGTATAGCCAATTCTTTTGATGGATTGAAATCATTAACTACATCTATATATGGTCAAATTTTGGTTTTGGAAGCCCAAGTTTCTTCTCTTGAGAAAGAAAAAGATTAAATCATAAGAAGAGCTAGAAGACTTAGAGGTTTGGTGAGTCCCCGGTTGGATTCTCTTAGTGTACATAAGAAGGAGTGTATAGATATGGTTGGTAAGCCCACACCGACAAAGTTAAATGAGAAAGAGTCATTTTCCCATATGCTAAATGGACTTGTATCTATTTCAGGCACTTTCAAATATAGTTGGGATACTTATCTAGAGCTTTTGGAGAAGGCCTATCTGAAAATTTTCAAATATATTAAGCTCTGGTAAGGTATTTTTGGGATATTCATTGTATAATATTTGCATTCTTCATCACAGTTTTGGATTTTTGGTATTCTTTTTGGAATCTTTGATGGCATTGATGTCAAAGGGGGAGTGATATAGAAGTGAAAAAGAAAAGGGAGTCACTAGTACATTCGGGTCAAAATTTTGACGGCAAATCATTGGTAGTCTGACGCATTTTTGTCACACTACCGACAAAAAAAGCCATCGAAAATTTTTTGTCGGAAGTTCCAACTATCCTTGTGGTCATTGCAATTCTGACATCATCCCCATCCTTTCCGATGGCCACCATTGATACTCATACCCAGAAAGAATAATGTCTCAATCTCGGGCTACCGTCGGAATTCTGACATAAAAGCATAAAAATTCCGATAGAGGAGTGTCGTTGGATGAACAAAATCCTCATCGGAACTCTCCCGGAGGCCATCATAATTTGAACCCCTTTGCATCATAATTATGATGGTCCCCAAGAGAGTTCCAACGAGGATATTGTGCATCCAACGACACTCCTTTGTCAAAATTTTTACGCTTTGATGTCGGAATTCCGACGGTAGGCCAATTTTTCAGAAAAAAAAAATTTATAGAAAAAGATTGGCATTGGTATCTCTATTCTATCTCTCTTCTATATCCCTCTCTACTATCTCTCTTCTCTCTCCCCTCTCTAGGTCTCTTTCTCCATCCCTCTCTTCTTCTCTCCCTCTCTACTTCTCTTTCTCTACCCTCTCCAGGTCATTATCTCTTCCTCTCACCCTCTCTCTCTCTCTCTCACCTATAGTATGTGCATATGAGCCTTTCAAACCCACTCGGGGGTAAAATAGCCCTAAGTTGGCCTTATTTTGAGGAAAAATGCAAATGTTTAAATGATAAAATCAGTAATTTTCTACATTGCCGACCCCAATCTGTGCAAACCTTCTTGTTATTTGTGCCTAAATCTGTGCATGAGAGGAGTCCAAACCCACTCAGCAAGAGAAGAGCACCTTAAGTCAGCTAGAAGGAAGGTAAATTCATGAATTTAATAAACAATTATTGGGATAGCCAATCTATGGAGGTGAAATGAAGGAAAAGGTAAAAAGGAAGCATATAAAACAAAGATCAAATGCTCATCAAATTCAATTTGCAACCAATTAAGAGGAGAAGAATTAGGGAGCAGGTCTATGAATTAGGGTATAAAATCATATTAAATTTATTTGTGATGCATTATTTGTTTTTCATTTCATTCATGATATGTTCTTTCTTGCTTTCAAGATGTCATGAGGACTTCATTACAAGGAAAAGAACACCTTACCCAACACGTAGAGCATGCCAACATCATTCTTCAATGCAAGGATGAAGACAGTTGATGAAAGGAGGCTTCAAGGTATGAAAGAGGACATTGGCATCATGGAGGCTTTCCACATCAATATCAACACCAAGATTCACGAGTTTAGGATGGCAACATGAGGAGCTAAACCTATTCAAAGCTTTCAACAATTAAATACAAAGGAAGGAGCATCTCAAGGCGCAAGGACAATGTCCAATGATGATCAAGATATTATGAGGATTCAACAAGGAAGAAACAGAAGACTATCTTGCATTCCCTTCGCAAATCCAAGAATAGCAATCAGTAGAATAAGGAGAAATCAATAAGGATTGCTTTAAAATGAAGGGATCTACAACACGATAGGCCATATGTAAGACATCAATCACCAATGATCAAGGTATTCAAGTCAGAGTTACAAAGGTGATCAAGGTTGGATAGATCAAGATTAAGTGGGTGTTACATCAAGCCTAGGCATTACAAAGTCTATATCAAACATATTCACCAAGGTGAATTACCCCACAAAGAGGTAGATTTTTGAATCTCAAAGAGGATTTCATCAAAGAAATCCATTCAAGTCAGGTATATGCACCATGAAGTTGAAGCAAGCATCATCGGTATGGAGATGCAACAAAAGGAGGACCAAGCATCATCAAGCATATACTTCATTAAGCACATGGTCACATAAAAGGATCAAGAACTATCAGGAAGATGGAAGGACACAAACATGATCAAGTAGATAGTTTCAGAAGAATTAATCAAAAGCTAAGGACTTGATCACCTAGATGATACAATTTGGGAATATGTCCCACCACCTTCATCATGTTGAGAAAACTAGATAACGTTGAGTATCAAGAGATATTGCTCAATCACATAAGATTTGTGATGATCGACTTGGCAAGTTGAGTTGGCATCCAATCATCGTCAACCTAATCAAGTGAAGCCACATTGACATGTCCAAGCTCATCGTACTAGATTCATCTAATTAATGAGCTAGTGACACATTGCAATGCATCAAAGTTTGTTCAAGCATACCTAACCTATTTCCTCATTGGTTAGAATTCAAGGTGGACATGTGTCCTATTCAATGTAATTATTTAATTGGCTAGAATGGAGTTTGTTATAACAAGCCCTAATTAGGGTTTCACTATATTATCTTGACTGTTGATTTGATAGTCAATCTGGGTCATTCTCTATCTCTTTTGTCTTTTATTTTCCAAGCAAGTTAGTGTAGAGTCCAAGTTCCGGTCGAGTTCAAGAAAAATGTAAGCCCCCTTGCGATTCCAGCAAAATCACACCATATTCACTAAGTCTCTCCCATGCAATTAAGTTGCATAGTTCGTATTGTAAACCTTGGAGTTGCTTTAATTGATCACTTTGTTTAGCATTCGGAGTTTCTTTGTTCAAGAGATGATAGAATACCTTGGTGTTTTATTGTGTTCGTGGTGCATAAAAAAACATCAATAGGTGGTTCTAGATGAAAGATAGTTGTGGGTTTGCATGCATGTTTAGTGCATGATTCAATGAGGTTGTTTGCAACTTTCTCGTTGAGGAGATGTTGGTATGCAATCATTAGTCCCTCATCATCTCTACAATATTTTCTTTATGGATTCCTTGACTAGTGGAATTGTTTGGCAAATCAGATTTGGAGTTGATTTGGTGTCTTTGTCTTGAGATCCATATGGTATTTCTTTGTATCTCAGTTTGCAAGTTATTGATGTGATGATGAGTTTTACATGCGTCATTATTTTAGATCTACAAGTTACGCAGTTGTATGGATTTAATCCACCCATTGGTGATGTAGAGCCCTTGTTGCTGAGACAGGATCCTTCACTCAAGAACCCCAAACAAGGACCCTAAAAATTATACAAAGACATCAAGGGTTGGATTGGTTTCAATTTGATTGTTTTCATACCCATCCCCATACTAAGCCATCTGGACAATGCCAATCCCACAGTGTCTCACAAAAGTATCTCAGGACTCAAAGGCCACTACACCCAACCAAAGGTGGACACACACTTCCTAAGGAAATGGGGACCTCCAATACCTTGATTTACTATCCTATAGGGTTAATAGACCTATTCCAATCATCAAACATGATGTATTGAGAAAAATTAGTACTGCTGCTACAATTAGGCCTGTCACGCCTAGTAGCCCTGCCAGTCTGAAAAACCTAAGGTTTCTTGTTAATTTCTCAAAATACCTCTGCAACTAAGAGTGGATTTTGTTTCATTCAAGTGATTTCCAAAGGATTCCAAAAGGGTTTGGGCAGATCCAATGTCTAAGGGTTATAAACCCAACTTCACTCCTAGGCCTAATAGCCCTAATTAGGCCACCTTAACAAAGGAAGTATACTCAAAACCTGCTGCCTAGGCAAAGTAAGACCTAAGAAATGTGGGGGACATGGATAAAACATAAATTACCAAGTTATAGCCCTTGGTTCCACGGCTATCATCATTTGTGGGGTCGGATGCATACCCAACCAAGGTGGTCGCATAGAGATGCCCACCTCTAAAACTTCAAACCCTCACCTTTACCTATCACTTCCTTGAAAAATATCTTGGAAATATTAAATTAAATTGTCACCACTTGCTTCACCCCAAATTCCATACAAATCCCATGAGGTATCAACAAGAAAAACTCATATTTGCTGTCAAACCCTAGGTAGACTGTCAAATCCGGGGTACCTTCACAAAAAACCACTTTTCTCATGGCTCCAGAAGAGTTAGAGGCTCAAACTTGTTGCATTGGAAAGGTAAGACACGTGACTTTCATATTCAAGAGGTTTTATGCTCTGGAGAAAGCTGTACTATACAGAATATGGGAAATAGCAGCAAAATGTAGGAAAAAGACAGATTTTTATTGGTTTCTTTGTTCACAAAACTTTCATTTTCCTTCAACAACCTTGCCAAAGGTTGGAATTCGACCTTTAATGACCCTTCCAATAGTTATCAACTGATTTTGGAAACCAACATGGCAGTTTGGAGGAAGTTGCAATTTTGGTTTAAAAGTTGTCATAGTTGCTTGACAACTTTTGACATTTTGTCCTCCTAAACACACCTAGACACTAATTGACCCCTAAGACACCTACCTAGGGCATAGGCTTACAAGGTGGGGTGACTTATTACATCAACATGAAAATAAACCAAAACTATCCTTAAGTGTTTCAAAACTTGAAAACCAATCAAGAGGATTTTTATTCTTTAAGAATCCCATGATTTGAATTTGAAGATGCCCCTGCATCAATTGGCTATAGTGAGATGACTTGAATGTGGACTGTCTATATCCACAAATCTATGGTCATTTGTGCATTGGTATGTTGCACTGGGATGGGAGGAAGGAATATTAGAGTACCCAGATAGTTATATATTGCCACTCTTAGTGTGGGCCACTATTAGGGGATTCTTGAATGGTCATGGAAGGCATACAATTTAGTTTGCAGCAATGAAGTTCCCTCAGAGGGCATGATGCCAAGATTTTTTTGGGGGAGTTACCTCCCCATTAGATGGGGAAGTTGTAGCTTTTTGGACAAGACTTGGCTTTGATTGTGAAAGTTATGCTTGCATGATTATGAAAGGATATAAGTTTTACACGTAGGATCTAGATGCTTTCTTTCCTTACCTATGTGGGGAGAGATTTTCCTTCAAATCATGCCCAGCTGAGGTAAACCTCTTTGGAATAATAATAACAAGCATTTCTTTAACAAAGTAAATTATATATAAGAGCAGTATATGCATGGATTTACAAAAGTGTCATGCAGAATGTAGATCTATACCTTGTTACTTAAAAATAAAAGTTCTTCTCCATGTTCATTTTTCCATGATATAACTTGACCTCGGGCAACCTTTTGACTGTCAAGAAGTGATTGCCTCAGATGAAAGTAGTGATAAATGTCACTATCAACAAAAGAACAACCAATAAATGATAAATTTGCAGTGAGATCATAGTGCCTAAATTAGTCTAAAAGCTTATAAGGATCAGAACCAAGCCATATAAGCTTCAAGAACAATTTGAGAGCATCAAAGTCATCTACCAGACATTAGAAATTGTCAAATCAATGACACATTCATATCAAGCATCTTTACTTTTTTGAAAAGTAGACCACATTTGAGATCTAGATGACACCATAATGACTTTGATTTCCTCTTGCAAGATATTCCTCCATCATGTATTGCTTCATCAAAGTTCAAATTTTCTTCTTCAAGGGCTCTCAATGATTCTCTATATAGGATTCTTCATGTCTATGAGATCCACTTCATTGGGAGGCCTACTTAAAAATTTCACATCTATTTGTGGACTCTCACCTTTCAAACATTTCACATCTTATAATTGAGCTTCGCTTTGTTTCGAGAATAGTTTAATATTCTCTACTTAACAGGGCCAACCACGTGAAGGTGGAAGCTCATTTGGCCCCTCCCCCCCCCCCCCCCAACATCACTCTAAATTCCCTGTTAACATCTAACATTCATTCATTCTTTCATCCATTATTAAAATATAACATTCATTCATTATCACATAGCATTCATTAACACATAAAATTCATTAACTCTCATTAAAACACAACATTCATCAATAATCATCAACACATATCATTCATGAACATTCATTAGCACATAATTACATTCATTACACATAAAAATCAGTCATTATCAAATAAGGTAGATTACAATGATTTCTTTCTTTGTTTTTTTTTTTGAAGCTATGAAAAGACTAAGTGGAACATCCGTTTCTTCATCATTTCCCCCATTTGTGGATGTTATGCCCTCTTCTCGTGCTCTTGATGTATGCCTAGTCCTATACAAAGGACAAGGATGCTGAACCAAAGGGGGGTCCTCTGCAATAACAAAGAATTGGGTTAAATTCAAAACATTTTTTTTATTATTGTTACAAGTATTTCATTAATTTAAAGAACACAACCGTTACACTCTTTACCTGATGGGACCAGATCATCTTCCACATCATTTTGTCTAGCCTCAACCTCGACATGCTGAGCACCCTCTAGATCCTTTGGAGTTGAAATATGAAACGTTAAATTAATCAATACACCAATTGCAATTAAATTTGTTTAAAGGAATAACAGTGGTCCTCTTTACCTGATTGGGGAACATCAAGTTCCTGATGTTGTCTACCTGGATCATGCTCCACTTGATCACCACCGACTACATGCTCTAAAATATTAATAATAAAGGTTACATTAATTACTACACTAATTTTCAATTTAAGATGTTTAATTGTATTAATAATTACATAAAAAAAATTGAATAGCAAATGAATACCTCCACTACTAGGATGCACATCTAGACCTTCATGTACAAGTTCTGTTCCACGATTATCATGCTGCATTACAATGTCATGTGCAGTGTTATCATTGCTTGCTTATTTAAAAAAAATATAGTCACTTTATGTTGAAACTTAACATCAAATAGATTATTGGTTAAGTATTCAATTTGAAATAATTTTCATTTAGCTTAATTATTGTTGTGATAGATGCATCAGAATCTCGTGTTTGCCCACTCAATTCTTGTAGCCATTCAACCACGGCTATATAGCCTTTCTGGTAGCCAATTCTCTTGTCATCTTCCGTGGGCGCTCTATTGAATTCAGAGCCCTACATTTTTGCTTAGTATTGTGAATTTTGCTTGTATTGTTTGATAAAAAAAAAATTGTTTACAATTTATAAATATTTTGATGTGATACTTAATTTACTGATTCTTACAATTCGTGTGGCAAGTTTCATATAACCACCAGAGCCAAGTTTGTGTTGCCCATGCTTTTCTTGTCTTGCCTTGTTTGCCTTTGACGTGTCACTCAATCTATGAAAAGTTTGAAATATGTTAGATTATATAAATATAATGAATAATTAGTACATATTCACATTCTTAATAGTATCACATACCTTCTTCTGGCGTCTGGTGGTGTATTTCCTTTTTTCCTTTCAATTCTCTCCTTTGCATCCAAAATCAAGTCCTTCCATTCCCTCTCTGGAATCATGGGGGGACGCTCATACTTTACGTTCTTCTCTAAATGTGTCCTATATTGGTCCCTCACATACTTCATATATGTGCCATCTTTTTCCAAGAGCTTAGTCTTGTCAAATGTGTCATTTCCAAACAACCCTACCATACGGTTTGTAAGTTCATCTTTTAACTTTTTTTCTTGGTCATTCCATCTTAAAAGCAAAAACAAACCTGTTAGATTTAGAAAGAAACTGAAGCTACCTTTGATATAGTTCAAGAAATGGATAAAAGGAAAACTATTCTAGCAATGATATGAAATCAAAATAGTGGATAAGGGTTAGTTCACGTATGATGTTCCACCTTTTACGTATGGTGGGCCCAAATATCTACAATGAAATGTCATTAAGATTTTTATAAAAAATATCATTTCCTGCAAAAAAAACATGGGATCATTAGTCCAAAATGAGTGATCAGTAAGTAAATTACAATTAGACTATATATAATAATATTTTTAAAGTACCTAGAACCTTCTGTATCTTCAAGGGAATCATTTCTTCATCACTCACCACCAATGTGGCTTGCAACGTTCTTGTACTAGCAATATGGGAAGATCCAAGAAATGATGGTATGTTATCAGCAGTACTCGCCTCTAGCGCATCCTTATGTGCATCTCCTACCACAGTAAATGAATCCACTATGAAATGCCTCCAAGAAAGAACACTTCAAGGGTAATAAACACATAATGAAAGAGAGAGAAAAAGAGGGATCTACCACCAATGGGTAGGTCAACACGAGCCGGTGCAATAGACGATGTCTGCATGCTACGTGTTGCCAACATTGCAGTTGGCAATACAGTTGGGCTCGACCTCGGACCCATGTCAGCACCTGAAGAGTAATACATTAAATATGTAAAACATTAAAAAAGCAAGTTCACAAGTCCAAAGGAGTGGTTTTAATATATAGAACATGGTCATCACCTGAACTGCTCGCAATACCCTGATCATTGCCACTAGGATGATGAGGCCCTCTAAATTTCTGTAAAAACAACACATACATATTTTAGTTAATGACATAAAAGAGATAAAAATATAAACCATTATTGAACTTTTGTTATGATTAAAGCTTTCATTACTGCTTACTTGCAAGTTTTCCATTGTCGTCAACAATAGTTGCACCCTCTTTGTTATCTCATCAGTCTGAGGACTTTTGGTTGCCAAATCAAGAATCTCTTGCCTAATTTTTCTAATATTCTTATGTACAAATTGCATAGGGTTTGCGGTAAGTGCGATGTCATTAGCGCATAACACTATCGACTGCCCCACATCCCTATGGAGCTGTTGACGTACTGCAGGTTCCTTTCCCTTATCCCAAACATCTGTCTGTGACAAGAATATAATTAACACTATCAAAATTACTTCAAAACACTCAAGAAAAGATCATAATGTAATAGTTTGATTCTATCTAATTTGTACAATTACAATGAGGTTTATCTGCTCTGTATAAGTGTTGGGACCTACACCCCTATTTGTGCTATGTGGTGGATCCATGTGGCCCTGTGACAAAGAAAAAATATAAAAATGTTAGCGAAATGAAACCAATAGACTTAGCAAAAAAACTTAATAATACAATGGTTTATTGGATTCATTAATTGGAAGTTGGCTTAAATGGTATATATATAGTACATACCACACCCCATGATAGTAACTTTGTTTGTATCTATACGATTCAAATTGTAATCAATTAGTAGCTCTTCCCCTACACTTATTGATTTTATCGCACATACAAACACACAATTTCCTTCACATGCCTCAAATATGCAATTGGGTTGCTTATTAGTTGACCCAGGTCATGTACTATTTATAAAACCTGCAATATTCCCTGTTGCTTTCGGCCTTCCATTAATGTATATAGCCACTCGTTTACTTTGATCATTATCTTTTTGTTGTATATAATTGGTTGACAGTGCATACCTACGCATACTTTTTTTATATCGAACAATCTGCATCCAATCATTATAATTGTAACAAGGTCCAACAAACTCCATTAATTTAGCAACTTTGTTGTAACAGACCTTTATGTTGTCCATGGAAAATAGGCCCAAACCATGTAATGACGAAGGTGCTATGTGATATATTCTCTCATTAACACAAAAATCAGTGTTTATTGCAGGAAGTTCCTTGGGCACACATTGTTTCAGTAGATGTTTGTACCTCAAGGGCACCTCAATGTTGCCTTTGGTCTCATCATCATAAGAACATGACCCCCCTTGAGCAAGAAAAAATTCCATGCGTTTATTGAATTTTCTTCTAATCTTTTGACCTCTAGTTGATCTCCCTATTTGAGATCTACTACATGTATCACTTTCCTCTTCTATTCCTCCATTTCCCCCACTCGAGGAAGACACATCTGACAAATACCTATTTGGTGATACCTATGCGCCATCAAATGAGAGAGTTAGTTGCTAATGAGAGAGATATTTTGAAAATGAGGGTAATATTGATGAAGAATTTGGCCATAAAGTTGATGTTAAGATTAAAATTTGAGTAAGTCCAACTGGGGTCTCAAGTGTTGATAACTATATTAGATTTTCTGCTAATGTTGATGTTTGAAAAACTGAGGAAGTTTGTTTTTCTTGTAATTTTTAAAAAATATATTATTTCTATAAGGTGTATTGACTTATACCTGTCGATCCATAAGACTATGCAGGATCCTCGTCAAAGGGGTTTAGGTTCCTGCACCAACAATTGAGCATCATAAGCATTACATTTGTAATTTGATAAACAATAAATACTGCAGTATCATAAGCATCATAGGCATCACATATGTATCATCATATATGTAATTGAGAATCATAAGAATCACATATGTATCATCATAAACATGTAATCCATCACATACGTATCATAAATCACCATCCATCACATAGCTAATAAGTAGTCCACATTCCATAAATAAACACAAAGTTCAAAAAATGTCACATGTATCATCATAAGCATGTAATCCATCACATATGTATTTTAAATCACCATCTATCACATAGCTAAAGGTGCATCATGAATTAATTAAGTAATGGCATTAGAATTCAAAACATATGAATTAATTATGTAACCATATAAGTCAAATCAATTTCTATCAAGATATCAATATTAAATAGATAATATAATAATCGCATCTCATACATTTCATTCATGTCATTGATCTTCTTCTTCATCCAACTCATCATCATGACAATCATCATCATCATCATCATCATCATCATCATCATCATCATCATCATCATCATCATCATCATCATCCTTGTCATCATCGTCGTCGTCGTCGTCATCATCATCGTCATTGTGTTCGTCATCGTCATCGTCATCACCATCATCGACACCATCACCATCACCATCACCATCATCATCATCAGCAACACCATCATCATCATCAACTTCTTCTTTGTGTACATTTCTGTCAGGAACATCATCGAGTAACTATCGATCGTGATCATCTATATCATCTTCTACTTCTTCGATATCTTCTTCTTCCATCACATTATACATTATCGGCCTTCCTCTTGGATCATGTCTAACAAAAAATGACCAACCCGGTTTATGTGGAACCTCCGAGTAAAATACCTACTCACATTGACTTGGAAGAACATAGGGCTCATCCCCAACTCGTTCAAACGACCTTGTATTAACCATTGTAAATCCATTATAATGTTCGACAACAGTTTTATGAGGATCATTTATATTCAGTCATAGCCTATACCATTTGACAACAAATAGAACTAATTTGAAGGAATTAAAGTCACACTCAAGTATATCATCCAAAATGCCATAGTATTGATTTTGAGACACTTGAGGATGTATGTCATTTCTAGATGAAATATTGGTCACCTCAAAGACTGCAGTTATCCTAGAATCACAAGTTTTCTTCGTGTCATCCAACTATTTGATGCGAAATTTATGACCATTGTAGCACATAGCCTTGTGGTGTTTGACCTGCAATATGTCTAACATATTAAAATTATTGTATCATGAGTTGATAAACATATGGGTGATTAATAAAATTATACGTACCTGTTGATCTCTTAAACCATATGCAAAATCAATTTCCCTTTGTGTAACATTGGAATCTCCATTACGATGAGCTTCTTTAACCAATGAAGCGACACCATCCCATGTTAATGTGCAACCAGAATGTTGACATCGTTCAATCCACACTGTCATCCAATCAAGATTGTTTGCAATATATAAATGTAGCGCATCCCACTCCCGACCAACTATACAAATAATTAATAGACCACTTACAATTGATTTATTTAGAAGATGAAGAATTAATTTACTACAATAACATCTTATAATTACCTCTCACTTTCTTCAATGTACCTTTCCCCATCAAGTGCTCCCCTTCAAATTTATTAATGGGGTTGGGATCCCAAATGCGATCTACGTGGATTTTTGCTGCAAACTTAGGAAGATATTCAGTAATGTACACCATAGTTTGGTATACCATATATCCCTCCACCATAGAACCCTCAGGATGTGCTCTTTGTCGAACCAAAGCCTTCAAAAATTTCAAGTGCCTCTCAACCATCCACATTGACCTAGTGTCTACATGTCCACACAATTCAATCTCCTCAACTTGGTGTATGAGGTAGTGTTCTTGTGCATTGAAAAAAGTTGAAGGTAGACACTTTTGCATTTCACACATTAGATGAGGGATTTTTCTCTTCCAATATTTTATATCTTCCTTGTGGATTTCTTTAGATGACAACCACCTAATTAAAGAGATTGAAGACGCAAAAATATATAAACGAGACTTTACAAAATAATATACAAATATATTGCATAACAAGTAAAACAAATGGCAAATATAATATATATACAACAAATTGAACAAACATCACTACTTACCTCCTGTATTTTCCAAGATCATATATGACTTGCTTGATATTATTGTCAAAGTGGTCTGGGAGAGATAGAGGTAGAATGTACTGCAACAATTATAAAATGATCTTTTCATTGTTTTCTAACATAATACAATGAAAAGTACATGCGCATCATACAAATATATAGTAAATACACAAGAACGTGAATTACCTTAATGAAGGTATGTCAATCATGCATTTTCATCCCTGGCCCAAATTCACTCTTCTTTGATATGATATTGTTTATGTTCGCAGCAAATCCTATGGGAAATCAAATTTTTCGTATGACTTCTTTTATAGAATTGCTTTGCTGCTCCGTTAATAACCAAGGAAGGGCACTTATATTAATCTGATCTCCATTGCTATTTGATTGAATGACATTTTTCATTGCATGATTGGATTCCACAATGTCACTACAAATTTTGACAATTTTCTCTTTGTCATGTCTTCCATCCAATATTTTCCATAATGTCTCTGTTATATTCTTTCCAATATGCATTGTATCAAACAAATGCACAATTTGTAGCTGCTCGTAGTAAGGCAACCTACTGAATTGTCTGGGATAACTTTTTAGTCCCTTTGGAAGGTGGCCATCCATGCCTTGACGACCTTCAGTATCATCAATTACATCATCAGTAAACAAAACACGATAGAAAAATTCAAATTCCAAACATAAACCATTAGACGGAATGACATTACCTTGACGATTAATTCTATTATATTCCAACTTCCATAAATGAGGAGTCATTCTTCGTGGCTTTGATGTAGTCTCTTCTTTCCCATTGAAAAGATGTTTTTCAGTATTCCGGTACTTATGATTTTTGTGAAGGAAGTGCCTATACTCATCAAACACTTGCTTTCCTAAACTTTTGGAATGATGGGATTTCATCTTTGGACCACAAACTAGACATGCAAATTTTCCCTTTGTTTGAAGACCTACAAGATAATGTATAATTCTATTAAATCTGTTAATTTTTATAATTATAATTATCATGCACAACTTGAACACTATAACGTCCACAAAAATGTGTTAGCCCTGGGGTATCATGTATTGTCCATACAAACATTGCATGGAATTGAAATTGTCTTTGTCCTATTGGTCTAGAGATGTCATACATGGTCACACCATTCCATAACTCCAGCAACTCGTCGATAAGAGGCTCAATATATACATTCATATCTTTAACTTGGTACTTGCCAAGTGGAATGAACAAAAACATTACATAATTATTATGACCATTTTACTGCAATATTTATAATTAAATGTAGATGACTATTAAATGATAAAATACCTGAAACAATCATTGCCAACATTATGTGCTCCCTCTTTATTGACATCCATGGAGGAATATTATTGTTGATAACAAAAATAGGCCACACTGAGTAAACAGATCTCAACTCTCCAAATGCATTGACACCGTCCGCTGCCAATGAAAGCCTGAGATTATGAGGTTCTTCTTTAAAGTGTGGCCACTTTTCCTCTATGTCCATAAATGCTGAACCATTTGTAGGTATTCAAATAAAGTCATCTTGACTTCTATTGCGTACATGGTAATCCATAAATTGTGCCAAGCTAGTGCACCTAAATAATCGTTGCATACATGGAATAATGGGAATATAATGAAGAACCTTGTGAGGCACTTTTTTTGTTATTTGATCTGTTCGATATCTGCTAATATGACATTCAGGGCACTCTGTTCCAAATTCATGTTGTTTATAATATATAATATGATCATTGGGACAAGCATCTATTGTTTGATACTCCATTCCAATATCTTTCATAATGGCAAATAATTCTCGGTATGAGCGAGGTAGAATATTTGATGGTGGTAAGAAAAACTCACCTATCAATCTACAGCCAAAAAAAAAGTTTGAGGTGTTAATATAAAGAATATTAATGGTACATGATTCACCATTTATTAACTGTAATGACATGTGTGACACACCTTAACATACAAGAGATTGTTATGTTGGATAAACCATTCATAACCTTCAAGTTCACCAACAACAATACAACAGAGAGAAGAGTTGTTTGGGAGCCTTTGTAAAGGGGCTCATATGCCTTCTCAAGAAGAGGTAAATCATGAACATCAAGGTCATCCTGATCATCATGATCAGCTGTGCTAGTACTAAATGTGTCATGGATCAATGTATTTGTACCATCATCTTCAATTGTGTTTTCTGGTGCATGATCATCATCTTCCATGGGATCATTATCTTCAGGTTCGATATTCACACTTCCATGTTCCTCCACTTCCAAAACCATATTTTCAGGGTTTTGTTGATCCATACCATGTGCTCTAGGGTGCTCCACCTATATAAAATTGATATACATAAATAAACCATGATCATGATCTCATTATCAAGTGATTTCTTATGTATATAAATTGTTAAAACGATATAATGAACAACTTACCAGTGGATGATAATCATGTCCCCCTTCAATGTGACCATGCTACCTACAATTTTTCTTAGTTGTTTGATTAGAAGTCTTCTAGTCTTTAAGCCCTTAAAAATTTTGCAGGGACAATAACATTTCCCATCACCTTTTCTTTTCAAGTTAGACCATAATCTAGCAATTGTCTCCTTATTTTGTTCTTCGTTGATATTATCTGACATGGTCTTTCTTCATAGGCAAAAAAATCAGGCTATGGAAACTTCAGTGCAAAAGCTTCACAAAAATTGCAAATCGAACCAAAACCATTGAAGCTAATAGAGAACGTATTTAATGTAGCTGATTGTGTCAATTTCTGAGCATTGTGTCTGCAATTTCTAAGCATTGTGTTTGCAAATTCTTACTAAAAGTTTGCCTATTACAGACTTTCTAAGAGACATTTTTGAGTATTCTAAGCAAAGCATTTATTTAAACATACACTTATTCATCCACATTGCAGGGATAACAATACAAGGCTCACATATTGGTCTAAGAGGATGCCATGGTCTCACAAAGTAACCAAGAACCATATGAAATGATGGTCATCTTGAATCCACACACAACTAGGGAGGATCCATACGATTATGTATGACTTCCCCCTTGTTTGTTTAATGGGATTAGCCAGCTCCAAGACATAACCATCAATAATCACTAAGAATGTACAAGTGGATCGTAGCTACCCGTACAACAAACACTTACCCCTATCCTCAAATTTTCCCAATGTTTGATTCCTTATATACACTCATCCAAGGTTATCTATGTTGATCTTGGTGAGGAATCACATCACAACAAAGAAGACAACATTTAAAAATAGCAAGAGTTTCACTAAACTACCAAAGATCATAAATATTGAAAGAAAGAAAAAATAGTAACAATAATAAGTCAAATAAATGTGTTCAATTCCAATAGCAAATCAAGCATAGCCACAATAACTACACAATAGAGAAAACTCACAATAGTGATTAAACTAATTCAAACAAGATAAAATAAAATTGTTGGCCCATGCAACAAAGATGAGAGATCATCAATAATTGAAGGAAACTTCACAATCCTTAAAAGTGCACATTACATAACTATACGACTAGAAATTGTGGCTAAATAGAGTGAAGATTCAATCATGACTCCAATAATAGTCCCTCATGTGTGCATTTGTGGCATGAACACAAAAACTCCCACATGGCATGGCCATGTACCTAATGGAGAAGACATGCCTAGGCTACATGCCCAAAAAACATGACTATAATAATAGTCCCTCATGCATGCATTTGTGGCCTGCACACTACAAATCCTAACATATCATAGCAATACACCTCATATAGAAGACACACCTAGGGCCACATTGCACATAGCAACGTGCCTCACAAAGATGACATGCATAGGGCACATGCCATATAGCAATGTGTCTTATGGAAAAATGTGCATGCATGTCACACACCAAAGCTATATGTATACATCATGAGGCACATTCAAATGTTATTAAACACAACCTATTGTATCTAACATGAGTTCCTTTCTACATGTGTGAAAATCTTCCAACACTAATCACCACTAAGAAGGAATAATATAAAATGCATCTTCAAATATTTGTGTGTGTGTGTGGAATTGTGTCTTTCAACCCAAATTGCTACCATCAACAACATGTAACCATCACCTACACTATATCAAAACATAAGTATGGTGTGACATCATATCTATTTGCATAATGTCAAAATACATGCAAACATGAAAATCATCATAGCATGACAAAAATCAATCTCCACATGTTGGAACAAAGATATAAATAAGATAATAGGGTAAGAGGAAACCCGTACCAAGAACCACATACCAACTATCAGCAATGCCATCAAGATAAATGTAGGATACGATACCACTATGAGCCATCCAATGGTCCATTCTATGAGGAGAACTAGGGGATACTATCTTTGAAAGGTGTGGTCAATAAAGATAATCCCTACTAATGCCACAATATGTCACCATAGCTTCTTGAGTTTTCCATTCTTCTACTTAACACCACATTTATTGAGTTCCTCAACAACGAGGTTGGTTCTCAATAGGATGCACAAACATGTAAACACACAAGCATGGTTTCATCATACTTGTACAACAATACAAATTTATTTTTCTAGTTAATTACTTCCTGAAAAATTAACTCCATTACATAACATAGGGTAATAATCACCATAAGTTTTCAAATAAACTGCCCAAACATCAATTGGAGTTACCCTTTCTAAGGTACAGACATAATTTATTTATAACTTCAAAATTAAAATAATCACAATATATCCAAATAAGTTCAATAGTGCATGGAAATAGACAACATGATCCATAATTAAACCCATAAATTACCCTAATTGGATATGCTAATAAAATGGTGTCTCAAATAATAGAGATTATGTTGGACCTATAATAGAGATCTGGACTTTGTTTCATCATACACAAGCATGGTTTCATCATACTTGTATCCAAATACACCATCTATAGATAGGTACTCAGTACCACAATCTCATGGGTACCCTTTTAGCTGAATTTACCCTATATTTAGGTGAATCTACCCTTGTATCATTCCTTGATCTAGTATGTCATTCCACCAATCAATATTTTTTCCATATTCTTGGGAGAATACACTATCCCTTAGGTGAATATGCCATATCCTTAAATGAATCCTCCTTGTGATCATCATCCTAAGTCCTCTTTTTGTTAAGTCTTATCCCTTCATCTTTAGGAAAATCCACCTATCCTTATGTGAATCTACTTTCTCTAAGTCCTCTTTTTGTTCAAGAAGACACACTCAAGCCATCATCACATTCCATAAAAAGAAAATCATTATTCCATATAATTGGAAGGAAATGATATATTGCAAAGATTACTATGAAGGTCTAAAATAGTAAAAGAGATGAGACTAATCTTTTATTTCTACTTACAATAGTGAATTGGTTGAGATATACTCATAGACAAAGTGAATGACATGTATGAGAACAACCTCAATAAAGCTAAAAAGGACAATAAATAGTAGTGATAGATGACAATGCATTGAATGTGCCAAGAAAAAGATAGTGGAAGCCATGGAGAAATCACTATCAAAACAAAGCCATTAAATAAAACTATGTTGGTGTAGCTTGAGAAGCACAGTAGAACAATGAAAAAAGAACACTATAGGATTCACATTACAATGACATTAGTGAACAATCATCTCTTAGCATGTATCTTCATTGACTTTGGTTGCTATAGAAAAATATAGTGATCATATGCAAATACAATTACATGGTTTGAAAAAGGATACATTACCATATGATATAGGCTGAAAAAGATAAAATTTAATATGTACTTGGAAAAGGGTCTTATTAGTAAGACTCATCATTCATATGTTTACTCCAATCTATGTTTATATTGCATAGAATATCAAATTTGGTGATACTATTTGAATATGTGAGCATATGTTATATGGTTTTGATCATTGGATAAGAGAGTTCTTGCCTAGTAGTTTTCTAATGGCATTGAATATAGTGTCTAAAAGACTTTGGGCTTGAAACACTTTCTAAAGGCATTAAAAGAATGGGACACTTTATGTCACTAGAAAATGGGAATATATTATACTTAACTTTTTTTTATCAACGCATCGAAATTCATTTACAATATCTCGAGCTCTGGCTATGACACACGATAGTTAGGGTTCTTGCTTCTTGGTTCTAGTTAGGGTTCTTGCTTCTTGGATGACTATGTAACTAGTAGCCCGTGTCTGATAAATATACAAACTGGTATGTATATTTATTGTATGATTAAGGGTTGTTTTTGTAAAAATCCTCATTACTGTCGTGTATAAATATTGTTAAGCATTTGGTTCAAAAACATTTTATTAACTCATTTCGAGCTTTGCATGTGTAGTGTCTATTGGGTCAAGGGTTTCATGATCCATAACTGTTGTATTTTGTTAAAAACGTTTCTCTGCTGCAACGTTTGTCAGCATCCTCCTTGCGTGTGCCAAAATAGGAGCTTTGGAACAAGGTATGGACATCCATCAAAGCATAATCGAAGGGGTTTTTTTTGTCAGAAATTAGTTGCAAATACTCCAATAACAAAAATCGCAAAATGGGGTAGCATACACATAGCATGTGATTAATTTGCAAAATGAATTAATTCGCAAAAAAAAACCAGTCTCAATATGATTGCGGAAAAAAATTAGTTGCCCTTACCTTGCTTGTGCAGAGATCACTCCAGCGGGGGGGGCAGGGAGGCAAGACGGTCGTCGGTTGCTTCGAATTGCTTCGATTCAAAATGAAAATGTGTTGTATTTTTTTTTTTATAAAATGCCCGATGTCGTCGGAATTCCAACGAACACGGGCATATTTTTTTTAAAAAATCAAATTTGACCCCAATGCTCCTTGTCCGTCGGAAACCTCCGTCGGAATTTGACCCCAAATGTATTAGTGAGTTGTATACATTAGGGGGAGTATAGATCAAAACTATGGAAGTATGGAGTATTTTGTATTGATGGATATTCAGCTCAGGGGGAGCGATCTCAGGGTGAAACCGACAAATGGAAATCATTTTCATTTTTCACATGAGTGTTGTCATCAATGCCAAAGGGGGTGATTGATGGAAATTGACAGTCAATTGGTTGGTTTCAATATGTTGTCATTGATGACAATATGGCAATTTATTCTGGTTTCATATTTGGGGTTAGTTATGTACCAACAAATACTTCACAGACACTTCACCAACACCGACACCGACACCAACAGGTATCTTCACCAGTTGGAAGGGAAATCCTTGGTTATTGGTAATGCAGGCCAACATGGTTTAGAATTAGGCTATCGCTATTGGAGGACGACATCATTTGGAGATCTAACTTTGGCAATTGATTTTGATATTCATGTATTTATGCTATTGAGCTGACATGTTTATTCATATTGTAATTATCTTTCTAAGCTGACACAAGGCATGATAAATTGTAAGGAGTATATAGGTTAGTTTATTAGATCATTTTTGGAATATATATTGGAAGGAAATAATGAAGGAGATGCAAAATATATAAGATAGATCATGTATTTGTGGATATTTATGTAAAGAGGTATTCCAGTAAGGGTTTAGGGTTTCAGACTGGAACATATAGAGTTTAACCAGAATTGTATTCAGGCATAGAAGATTCTATCTTGGTAGTTCAATCATTTCTTTGAATTGTAGTCTAGATTTATATGTAGTTAGTGAGGCTCTTTTTGTGATTGAGTAGTGTGCTCTAGGTTGTAAGCTTTCCTACAAGTGCATGCCCCTATATTTTGTAATATCTCTTTGTATGGCCAATGGATTGATATTGTGGGTCACAAATGTTGGCAATATGAAGGAATTAATTATGTGTTGCATTGATGTTTTGTCATTGATGTCAACACTAGTTGTTATGATTAGTTACCGACATACAGATTCTAGTTACTGGTAGAAGAACTAGTGTTACTGACAGAAGGGACTATCAGTTGGACACTACTGACATGTTTGGATCAATGAAATATGTTTGGTTTGATGTGTTACATGCTTCTGGAGTATTTTTTGGTTAGTTGGAATTGACTTGATGATCGGATGCTATCATACATTCTAGTAATCCTATATCGGTAAGGGTTTAGGGCTTTACCGGTAGAGCTTTTACTAAGAATCTTTGACATGATACATAAGTGGTGTTGGCGCATCTTCTAGATGGAATTTAGAATGCAGAAGGTGATCTTTGTTCATGCCTCAATTAATTGGAGACATCACTTTGGTGTGGTGGGCCCAAATTAGATCTGGTATCTGTCTAGGTTCTGGACTGGTATCAAGTTACGTGTTTCCTACACGTTACTAGGATGATTTATGGATTGGTTAATATTATTTTGGTCTAAAGACAACATGGTATATCATTGTAATATGGATGTATGTAATGATCTTATTGTAATATCTTTTAGGTGTTCGACCTAATTGGTTTAGGCCTTAGGGTTTTTATAAATTGATGTAAGATCTCATTGTAGATCATCATGGTTATTGTAAAAGGTCATGGTCATGGAATAAAATGTGCAAATAATGTAATAAAATTCAAGCAGGAGATTTGGTCGATCATAGGTGATCAAATTGGGTTTATGTAAGAGGTAAAAGGCCTCCGGTATTGAGCTTAACCGAGACTGTAATCATGCATGGTAGATGCTATCATTGGTGGTTCATTATTCTGGATTGTTGTACAATTATATTGAGGTGGTTATAACCTCTCTGTAGTCAGTGAGAATCCTTTGTAATGAGAAGTACGCTCTAGGCAATGTGCCGTCCTCTATATGCATGCCCCTTATTGTATCACATACTTTCTGCAGAAGTATTATCTGACTGTGGGTAGGCTTCCCACCGTGGTTTTTCCCTTTATCGAGTTTTCCACATACAAATCATGGTGTTATGCGGTATGGTTGCATTGTGTTGATTCTATGTTTCATACTTAAGTTTTATTTCTTACCAGTATCTATTTCTTCTATTCCAGTATTAAATGTTTATGTGTTTCGATTAAAGGTTTTAAAGTGGTGTGATTAATATAATCTATTGCCAAATGATTCACCCCCCATCTCAGTTGTCCACCGGTTATTCTAACAATTAGTATCAGAGATTTGGTTCTCTTTTGCAGAAGCTTAACCACTTGAGATAGATCCTATGACAACTGATAACTCAAATCCACCGACAACTATTTTTAGAAGAGAAATCCTTAAGCTTTATGGAACAAACTATGGGATATGGAAAATCTGAATGGAGACTCATCTTAGATGTCTTGGAAATGATATTTGGGAGATCACTAAGAAAGGATATACACCTTATGATTCGACATCTGGCAATCCTTCTCCTGCAGACTTGGAAAAAAATATTAAAAATGATTGCAGAGATAGAGAAGCCTTCTTGTGTGCACTCACTGATCAACAAATCATGGGATTGACTGATAAATCATCTACTAAGGTTATGTGGGATAAATTGCAAACTTTGAATGAAGGTGACCCTACTGTCATAATTGCTACACTTGATGGTTACCGGTAAGATATGAAAACTTTAAGATGGAAGGTAATGAAAGAATTGCTACATTTATGGAAAGAGTAAATGAGATTGTCATGGGAATTCAATGTTGTGAAGGATCTCTGAGTGAAGATGAAATAGTTTCTAAAGTTTTGAGAGCCCTACCATTAGCTTAGAAGATGAAGGCTACTGCGATTAATGAATTGAGAAAAATGGCAAACATTTCAGTTAACAAAGACATTCTAATTGGGAAATTATTTGCTTTTGAGCTTGAAGAATTTGGACCTTCTGGAGCTGCAAAGTCTAAACTTTCTTTTAATGCATCATCATCTACCAAAAAAAGTGATTGGAGAGCTCTATATGCATAAGAATTGAAAGGAATGAGGAAAGAGGATGTAGAATTTGAGAAACTTGAAGCCTTATGGTGCAGAGGCACCTAAAGTACAAGAGATAAATGAGTTTAAGAGTCCTTATATCATGTATTAAAATATATTTGATTCATTTGTGATGTATTTGAGTCTAAATGTAAGGCTATGTGAAGCCATTTATATGACATTGTTAATATTGTTATGTTAAGGTCCTAGTTTGATCAAGAAGACAAAAATATGAAAGAATGTCTAATAAAGGCTAAAAATCATGTAAAAGGTCTTAAATAGGTTATTTGGACATGTCTAGGGTGATTTTACAAAGTGTGGAGTCATTTTTATTAAGTGTCATAAAAGTTGTCAAAATGCATAAAAATTGTAAAGCATGAAACAATGCAAAAAGGCATTAAAAGTTGTCAGAAGGAAGATGAAAGGTCATAAGGGTGGTTAAGTGGTTTCTAACTACCTAGATATGTATAAATATGATGTATTGGTCGAACCAAAATATATGGGAGAGAATAGAGAAAGAGGAGAACATTTTGGAGCAATTGAGTGAATTTGAATCTCTTATTTTGATTGGTTTTTTTTGTTAAGTTGTTGTTTCCAGGCCTTGTATGGCCATGTACGGCCTGGAAACCCTGTAATATAGTAATGGTTAGATAGTATATTGAATCCTCTTTCCTATACTTTTGGTTTGATCAATTTTTATTAACTATGGAGGAAGTTATGAGATTTTTCGTGAAAGTTAGTATTTGCAGATTCAGGATTTCTGAGAACAGTCATAGTGAAATGCGTGGTAAGAACGCATATGGAAGATTAAAGAACTCTAATTATATTCATTGGAAAGATATTTGAGTAATATTTCATTTCCTTTTGTTTTGGTTCAATTTCATGATGATTTGTGGAATCTATGACATTTTTAATGAAGACTGGTTTTAAACCCTCTTCAATGGAGTTGCAGGAAAAGAGTTGTGATGGTATAATTATTTATGATGGGTAAAAATAAATAGTTTACATATTCAAAAACTAGATTCATATATTCTTCAGATGGAATTGGTTTGGTATCATTTGAAATTGTTTTGAGAAAGATATATGATGCCCTAGGCAGGGGTTGGAGTTTTAAATCTGGATTATGACAGAGACATGGATCAGAATTTATAGTCTAAAAAATAATTGTTTGGGGAATCAAATGAGATTATCAGACCTTAAGATTTTATAAGATGATAGATAATGTAGTTATCTACAAACATTGTATTTTCCAGAAAGTTTGGTTTGGAGTTTTGATTGGTCAAATAATTCAATCTTTAAAGACTGTCTTGAAGACAGCAATGTTGTGGTTTTCTTTATAAGTTGCCTTTGTTCAAAGATATTATTGAATGAATGTTGAAAGGATCATAAAGGATCCTATTGATCATTTGGTTTGTAAGATGCTCTGCATCACCTTATTTGCTAGAAGAGTACCTAAAGGACCGACAGGAAGTAAGTATGAAGGAAAAGCACCTTTTAAATGTTTTGCATGTAATAAGATTGGTCATTTTGCATCTAGATGTCCTAAAAGGAATGCAAGATTTGAAGAAAGAGTTAAGAAATCATTTAAGCCTAATCAGAACAAATATATATTCAAGAAAAACAAACTATGCTACATAACAAATGATGAAGGAGTAAGTGATGACTCAGATGAAGAATCAACAAGAGACTCTACTAGTGGATCCGACAATGGAAAGGAATGGGTGTTCTATGCTATAAAGGAAGATGAATTGGAATCAGTTATCAAGAATGAGGAAAAGGCCCTGGAAGAAAAAGTTGAAGACAAGGATAAATGGGTAATTGATAGTGGATGCTCACATCATATGACTGGAGACAAAAGAATTTTTTTGTCCCTGCAAGAATACAATGGCGGCCAAGTCAGATTTAGAGATGACAAAGCATGCATGATCAAAGGTAGAGGTATTATTTCTTTGGATGGAAAGCATAATAGTGATAATGTCTACTATGTAGAAGGTTTAAATAATAATCTTTTAAGTGTTGGTCAATTGGTGGACATGGGATTCCAACTTAGTTCAAAGATAAAAAATGCAAAATCATTAACAGAACTGGCTTGGAGATTGCAACTGGTACTCAGACTAGAGGTAATATCTTTCATTTGAACACTGATGATAAGACATGTTTGATTGCTCATATTTATGAGAGTTGGTTATGGCATAAGAGGTCGTGTCATGTTAATTTTGATTGTATTGTTAAGATTAGTTCAACAAAGGCAGTTAGAGATTTACTTAAGATTATAAAGCCTCATAAACCAATATGTAAGGAATGTCAATTGGGAAAGCAAGTTAGAACTTATTTTAAGAGCATACATGATAAATCTAATGATGTCCTTGATTTGATTCATATTAACTTATGTGGTCTAGCAAGGACCAAAAGCTTTCAAGGTGATAGATACTTCATGCTAATAATTGACGATTATTCTAGAATGATGTTGGTGACTTTTCTAAGGGAGAAGTATGAAGCTTTTGAGAAATTCAAGATCCTTAAAGCAATGATTGAAACATAAACTAGATTGAAAATCAAATGTCTGAGATCAGATCAAGGCGGTGAGTTCACTTCTCATGAATTTAACAGTTGTAGTGAGATAAATGGAATTAGGAGATAGTTATCTGCACCCCGAACTCCTCAGCAGAATGGAGTAGTGGAAAGGAAGAATAGAACCAATTTGGATGCAACAAGAACTATGATGATGGAAGCCAAATTGCCTCACATCTACTGGAGAGAAGCAATAAGCACAATAGTTTACACATTCAACAGATTTTATATCAAAGGTGAAACCGGTAAGACTCCTTATGAATTATGGTTTGGACATACACCTACTCTTTAATATTTCAGAATGTTTGGAAGTAAATGTTAGATCAAAAGGGGCATTTCAATTGGGAAGTTTGATCCTAGATGTGATGAAGGGATAATGTGATGAAGGGATATTTATTGGATATTCAATTAAGAGAAAAGCATATAGATGTTATAACAAAAGATTGCAGAAAATTGTAGAGAGCACAAATGTGAAAGTTTATGAGCAATACAAAGATCAATCTATATCATATGATAGAGAACTGATAGTGGAAATGATTATAATTGATTTGACAATACCTCAACCGGTACAAGATACTGAGACAGTTACATCCGCACAATCAGAAAATTCAACTGTAACTGATGATCAGAACAGGGAACCTGAAGTTCAGAAGACACCAAGGTATGTAAGATTAAATCACTGGACACAAGAACAAGGGAGTTATGACAAGAAGAAGAATGGCAAATGAAGAGGTATGTCTTATTTCTCAAATTAAACCAAAATATTCTATTGAAGCCTATAAAGATAAATATTAGTTAAAGGCTATGGGAGATGAATTAGATCAAATAGAGAAGAATAAGACTTGGACTTTAGTTCCCCGACCTAAAAATAAAAATGTTATTGGAACTAAATGGGTTTTTAGAAATAGACTAAATGAGGATGGTCAAGTTGTAAGAAACAAGGTTAGACTGGTTTGTAAAGGATATTCTCAAGTGGAAGGAATTGATTATGGTGAGACATTTGCACCAGTAGGTAGAATTAAAGTTGTTAGACTATTTCTTTCCTATGCAGCATACAAGAACTATAAGGTCTATCAAATGGATGTTAAATGTTCATTTTTGAATAGTGAACTTGAGGAAGAAGTATACATTGAGTATCCTGGTGGATTTTCACTGATAGATGACAAAGATATGTTTTACAAGTTAAGGAAAGCCTTATATGGATTGAAACAAGCTCCTAGAGCTTGGTATGCAAGGTTGGATAAATATCTTTTGAAGCTTTATTTTACTAAGGGAAGTGTCGACAGTAACTTATATTATAAAATCACCCATGATGATATTCTGATTATTGAAGTATCTGTTGATGATATCATTTTTGGAGGTGAAGATAAATTATGCATGGAATTCTCTAATAATATGAAGGATGAATTTGAAATGTCTATGATTGGTGAAATGATTTTTTTCTTAGGTTTGCAGATTACTCAGACTGATAAAGGCATTTTTACCTGTCAAACTAAGTATCTAAGGGAATTGTTGAAGAAGTTTGGTATGGACAATTCTAAACTGGTAAGTACTGCTATGGTGAAAAGTGAGAAATTATCTATCAAAGACACATCTGCACCCGTAAATTCGAAAAGGTATAAGTCTATGATTGGTGGCTTGTTATATCTAACTTAGACTAGACCAGATATTGTGAATGCAGTAAGTATTGTTTCAAGATATCAAATTAATCCTAAAGAAAATCATGAATGTGCAGTAAAGAAGATGTTCTTTTATTTGCAAGGAACAACAGAATATGGCTTATGGTACTCTAGAGATGATAACTTCACTTTATGTGCATATACAGATTCAGATTGGGAACGAGATACTGATGACTGGAAGAGCACTTCTGGTTGTGCTTTATTTCTTGGAAAGAAATTAGTTTCATGGATCAGAAAAAAATAATCATGCATTTCTTTATCTATTGCAGAAGTTGAATATGTTGCAGCAACAACTAATTGCACATAGGTCTTGTGGATGAAGCAAATGTTGAAGAATATCAAGGTAAATTGTAGTGAACCTATAGTTATCTATTGTGATAACTCTGTAGCTATTGACATGTCTAAGAATCCTGTATTTCACTCTAAGACTAAGCACATATCAATAAAATATAACTTTCTGAAGGACAAGGTGGAAGAAAATGAAGTCAAATTGGTTTATGTGAACACTAAAGAGTAGATTATAAATATATTCACTAAACCGTTGTCTAAGGAATCATTTGAATATTTGAGAGATAGGTTAGGGGTATCTACCCCTCTGATAGAAAATTAATTGGAGCAGAGAATCAGTCCAATATGCATCATCAGCTTTATCCTTGCTCCAGATTGATGTAGTGGTGCTACTACTTAGGGGGAGTAGTCAGCTTTGAGATTCATAGGATTTTGATATCTATGTCATATCTTTGGCATTGATGTCAAAGGGGGAGAGATATATGATGTGAAAATAATGTCATAATATGTCATATGGAGGAGAGATTCAGATAAGTTTCTGATTGGAATGCACTCCTTGGGAAAGAGTTGCTAGGATTATTTCAGTTTTTCATTGTTATATTTTCTATGAGAAATTTTTGGCATTTCTTGGCACTTAGATGTTTTATTTTTTCACATCTAGTCTTGCCATCAATGCCAAAGGGGGAGATCATTGGCAATATGGAGGAATTGATTATGTGTTGTATTTATGTTTTTTCATTGATGTCAATACTAGCTATTATGATTGGTTACCAGCTGACAAATTTCGATTACTGGTAGAAGAACTAGTGTTACCGGCAAAAGGGACCATCAGTTGGACACTACCAACATGTTTGAATCAATGGAATATGTTTAGTTTGATGTGTTACATGCTTCTGGAGTATGTTTTGGTTAGTTGGTATTGACTTGATGATCAGATGCTATCATACATTCTAGTAAGCCTATACCAGTAAGGGTTTAGGGCTTTACCGATAGAGCTTTTACTGATAATCTTTGATAGGATGCATAAGTGGTATTAGTGCAGCTTCTAGATGGAATTCTGGATGTAGAAGGTGAT
The DNA here is from genome assembly GCF_030272615.1 of Cryptomeria japonica. Lineage (NCBI taxonomy): Eukaryota > Viridiplantae > Streptophyta > Pinopsida > Cupressales > Cupressaceae > Cryptomeria > Cryptomeria japonica. The sequence continues at coordinate 40,036,883 of NC_081412.1, forward strand.
CTTTATTCATTCCTTGACTGATTGGAGACATCGCTTTGGTGTGGTGGACCCAAATTAGATCCGGTATCTATTCAGGTTATGGACTGGTATCATGTTACGTGTTCCCTACACATTACTGGGATGATTTTTGGATTGGTTAATATTGTTTTGGTCTAAAACTGACATGATATATCATTGTAATATGGAAGTATGTGATGATCTTATTGTAATATCTTTTAGGTGTTCGACCTAATTGGTTTAGGCCTTAGGGTTTTGATAAATTGATGTAAGATCTCATTGTAGATCATCATGGTTATTGTAAAAGGTCATGGTCATGGAATAAAATGTGCAAATAATGTAATATCATTTAGGTAGGAGTTTTGGTCGATCATAGGTGATCAAATTGGGTTATGTAAGAGGTCAAAGGCCTCTAGTATTGAGGTTAACTGAGACTATAATCAGGTATGGTAGATGTTATCATTGGCAGTTCATTCATATGAATTGTTGTCCAATTATATTAAGGTGGTTATAACCTCTTTGCAGTTAGTGAGACTCCTTTGGAATGAGCAATATGCTCTAGGAAGTGTTTCTTTCTGTATGTTCCTTCCTGTATGTGCAGGCCCCTTATTGTATCACATACTTTCTATAGAAGTATTATTTGACCGTGGGTACGCTTTCCACCATGGTTTTCCCCTTTACTGGGTTTTCCACGTACAAATCATGGTGTTATGTGGTATGGTTGCATTGTTGTGATTCTCTGTTGCATACTTAAGTTTTATTGATTACTTGTATCTATTTTTCCTATTCTGGTATTAAATGTTTATGTGCTCCAGTTAAAGGTTTTAAAGTGGTTTGATTAATATAATTTGTTGACAATTGATTCACCCCCCCCCTAAAAGTTGTCCACCAATTATTCTAACAACAAATCCCACCATGGTTTTTCCTCATTGAGGTTTTCCATGTATAATTATTTATGTTATGGTATTCATTTATGGGTTTGGCTCATTAGTTGCATTAATTATTTCTTTTCTACAGGTACAGTTATACTAGTTGGTGTATGCATGTTTTAATAAGATTAAAATCAATGATTTTGGTACAACACTGATTCAACCCCCCTCTCAGTGTTCTTGGATTCCAACATTTACACCATTTTTCTCTCTGCTCTCTCCCCCTTTCACATCAATGCGAAAGACATGAATCTGCTAAGATTGATTGTTAGGCCCAATATGGAAAGCTAATGTACTGAGAGGGGAGGGGTGAATCAGTACTTCAAAACTTTTCTTCAACAATATCTTTACTGTTATGCATAAACCAAAAACTATTGTAACATAACATAAAGCTAAAACAAATGAATAACAATCATACATGATTCACTCCATAACACTTATATTTTGGTTAGAGAGAAAAACTGCGGTGGGGATGGCACCCACAACTTCACTACTGCAATAATAAAGGATGCTCGGTTAGAGCTACATGTTTAGCTATTTCTGATATCTTACCTTGTTAGGAGTATCAAGATCTATTAGATCTACCTTGCTAAAGGATTTTACAACACTTAATCTAAATGTTGCACCTAGTTAGAGGCTTTACAATTTATAGACTTGATTAGAGTCTTTTACCCTGTTAAAGGTTTCTCTATAACTCAAAATATTACAATGAAATTATTACAAATATCTGCAATTTTACATCTGGAATGTTATAGCAGATTCTATGTGCTCAAATAAGATTACCTTGCTTATAGCATACCTCGGTAACCCATATAGTAACTCGGTAAACCCTTTTGTTTACTCTGTTCTTTGACTGTTCTTTGAAAACCTTCTCGGTGACCTCTGTGTCTCTGTAACAGTCATAACACTTAGTGCTTTCTCATATATCACACATGTCTTGCTTCATACACTCATGCACACACACTTAATCCTTGACTCATGTTGTATAAATAGATCTCTTATGTCGGTGATCCATTCATTGCTTCGATCTTACAAACATGTTTTATCGAATGAATAACCATGTAGAATATTTCATTGGTTAGATGACCTCGAAATCATACACAATCTTGAAGTGTAATTTCCACTGTGATAATGGTTCTATGTTCCTCAATCTTGTAACATGTTTCCATATGTATGTCCAGGTTCAATGAACCCGGTAACACATTTCACTCGGTGTATTTCAATTTGGTGTGTCATCTTTGCTGCTCGGTAGACATGGAATGATACTCGGTAGACAGCTTGGTGTATACTGGGCTCTGAGACTAGTTTCTTTTATTACCGACTGCATTGTGCATACCGACTGAATATTTTGGTAGTAGTAACTGACTAGAGTATATAGAATGACTTTGGATATAAAACTAATGGAAACTTGATAAGTAGTAACAATCTCCCCTTTTGACAATAGTTGAGATGTTTGACAAAACTACTTTCAAAGTCATAACTCAAAAATCTATATACTTACAAAATTTTGACAAAAACTGATAGTATATACATTTGTCAATGAAATAGTATATTCAGATATACTCCCCTTATCAATATACTGTACAAAACTCTGATTTTGCATGCTCGATGATCAATGTTCTGTAATCACTGTTGCTCTTGTTCTGTGCTTACTGTTCTGTTCACTGCTCGGTATACTCTGCTCTTGGATACTCTGCTCAGTCTGCTAGGTATACTCCCCCTGTATACTACACTCCTTTTGTTTGATACTATACTTTGAATACTATATCACTCCCCCTTTTTGACAAACATCAAAATTTAGTTACCATTTGGTGGTGGCAACTGGTCAAAAATGGATTTGTACTTTGTCCGTGCTTCAGTGAGAGCGACAGAGAGTGCATCCTTTACAATGTTCATTAAAGAATTATGTGCCTGAATATCAACCAATAAAGAAATTAAGCCATCTAATGTGCTTCGCTCTTATGTAGTAGATAGGTGAGTGGCTCGGTTGATCTATTCTTGGACGGATGAAAGATGAGGAAGGAATAATGTCTGAAGTGTCATTATGTCCATCCTGATCTTGTGTTCTTCATTTCTTAGGTCCAATTGTTGAGCCATGAGCTGTTGTAACTTTGTATAGAAATTATGAACTGAATTGGGCTCCAAGGTCAACTTATTTGAGAGATCGGTGATCTCTTTCTCAATTGCCTAATGAATAAAGAAAATGTATAGAGTTTCTGTAATAAATAAAGAATGTTCTTGAGTTGAGGGGACAACTCATCAATAAATTTGACAAGTTTGACTTTGCCAATAGCTATAGCTTTCTATACCTCTTCTATCATTTTTGCAGTGAGCTCCTTGTCTTTTAGCTTGCTCAAATATTCAGATGCATCTACTCCTGATGTCTCTATCTGATTGAGAAGTTCATCCAATTGAATATGGATGGCTGCATCGGTTGACACTGTAGCTTCAGGTAGCATATCTGATAATAGTGTCTTTACCTTTTGAAGTACTTTATTTTTCTTTTGTATGGCCATTTGTTTTTCTTGTTCGGCCTTTGCTTTGCATAGTTCACCGAAATCAATAAGTGCTTGCCCTTTTAATTTAGATATATCAACATTGGGCAACACTATTGGTTTTGACAAATCAACTTTGAAACTATGCTTTTTCATCCTCTTTTCTTTACCTTTCACCGATTGAACTAAGACAATGGCTTGTGAGGCTTGTTGACCCTCAATAGGTTGCTCGGTAGAGGCAACACTTTGGTCGGTTACTTTAGCCTCTGAAGTGTCCTTTGGTGTCTCGATACTGGGTGTCTCGGTTGCAACATTTGCAGTGCTAGAAGTATCCTGAGAAGTCTGTTCCCCGGTGGTCCGAGGAGTAGCTTCTCCTTCTATAGACTTGTGAACCTCTGCACCTTGGTCAGTATCTTGAGGGGCCTCTGTTGAGACAGGTTGATTGACCGGTGGATAAGACTGAACTTGTTCCAAAACTGATTCATTGGATATAAGTTTTGCATATGCATTGCCTTCTATCATTTCCTATTCCGGTGCCTCTGTATCCATGATATCTTCATCTATTTGAATGGTGTCTGCAGGTTCTTGCTCGGTGACATCAACTATTTCAACTTTAGCTTGTTCACTAGCATTCTTCATGTGAAATATTTCCTGCCACTTTTCCTTTGTTTCATTTTCCACTTCAATATACAGACCATTCATCAGTTTCAAAGCTTTTTGTTTGACGAGGAACTTTGTGTGGTAGGTTGTCAGATGTTCTTTTATTTCAGCTACAGACATATCAGGAAAGAGATGTACCAGACTTCTTTCTCTGATCTGTTTCTCCAAGTCAAAGGCATATTGCCATCTGTTATCAATATGTGCATATAATTCTTTTGGTAGAGAATTAGAGACTTCTAATGGGACCAGTCAGAATTTTAGAAGTGTGCAGATGACAGCTTCTTCAATTTGTCTCTTTTCATCATCATTTCTAGATTCATATTTAACAAATCTGAAGGATCCAAATCCACCATATTCCTTCAGATTAGCAAAAATTTTCAACACTATGTACATTTTCCTTCTTGCTTTTCACAATCTGAAATTTGCTTGCATACTTAGATTCGATATCACTAGACTCTTTTGCCAAAATGAGTCTCCGAGTAGATTTCTTGTAAGTTTTTATTACCTTAGGTGTAACAACACTCTTTGTTTTCTTACTCAGTGAAGCTGCAGATGCTCTTGTGTTAGGTCGCTTAGCAAGAGGGTTTAGTGAGGCCTTTGATGTATCCTTCTTCTTTCTTTTCAACACTTTTCCCTTAGGTAATTTGGTGCTCAGTGTTATAGCTACCTCTTGGGCTTCAGATTCCTCTTCAACAACTACTAGAGTGCCTTTGTCAAGTGTGGAGGAAGAATCTTCTCCGAATTTCTCCGTTAATTCCTTTATCATCTTTGTTGCCTTCCTTGTAGCTTTGGGTACTACAATGCTCATTTTTACTTTTTCTTTCACTTCTTCATATGTTCCATACCTCAGCTCGGTAGCATGCCTTGGTAATGTAAGGAATGCATCAATTTGATGTTGTGTGATGTCAAAATCAATCTCGTAACCCATAGGTGGCAAAGATTGAGTTCTTGGTTCCACAACATTCACATAACAGTAATAAGTGTCTACTTCAAAATAGATGTCATCTTTGTATTTCTCCACTAGCTTGGGTGGAATCCGGTATCTGTTATGCATCCTATCCTGAAACTTGCTAAAATAATCATCCATAATATCATTAAAATTATCACCTAGCTTCTTGATGAAGTCATTGATCTGGTGAGTGATTGGTCGGTGTAGTTCCCAAACTACTTTACCGACTGATGGAAAGAATTTTTCAAAATAGAAAAACATGCATACAAGTAGTGATCCAAACTTTAGTGTATTAGTCAAGTTGTTCTTCTTTGGCTTCCTGATGGTGTTCAGATTCTCAAACAGGTTTTTCAGCAACACCTCACATAAATCAATTTTCATTCCCTTTTTCACAATTTTCTATGCTAAGTCTACTATTGCACAGGGTACACTGTTTTTCCTTGCCGATTGGAAGAAACAGTAACCGATTACTCTAATGGCAAACTTTAGTTCTGCATCAGTGACATTGTTCAATTTCAGTCCTCTGCAATCTGATTCTACTCTGGTTAAACTGATCAATTCTTTCTGTGATATCATTTTCTGAGCTCGGGCATGATCATAAATAGGGTAATCGGTGATTAGATGAATGATTTCTTTGGTAATCTTAAATAGTTGCTCTTCTAACCACATGAAATCATTGTGAGCTCTGCTTAGAACAAAATTGACCCACTGGGGTTTGAACGCACGGGGATAGGTTAGGGGTTTAGTTAATCCCTTGATCTTAATGTGAAGAATCTCACATCCTCGACTAATTAAACTTGATTTGGGATGAGTGAAAATGCGATTTTGTCATCTGGTTCAGATGTAATTTTGGGAGTCAAAGAGTATTTCAGTGAGGGCTTTTCGATGTTCTTAACAACAACGGGATCTTGGATCTCAGGTGCCATTTGTAGATTTCAGATAAAAACTAACAAAAGATCCTTAGGGTTTGAATATTTTCAAACGGCAGATGCTTTACACCTAGCAGATAATAAGAACTTGATATGATCGGTAAACTAGCTTAACAATGCATTGAGATTAATGAAAATACCTTGAATTTAGCTTTGGAGGAGGTTTGATCGCCTTAGAATCACTTTTTTTTACTCTCTCGAAAACTTGGTGAGTGAAAAATGACCACGTAAATGCTTTAAGTACTCAATATACCTTATCAGGCTCCGTGCAGGTTAGGTCAAAAACATTAAATGCACTCGGTTTCACTAAATCTTCTTTCCTTTATTTTGCGCTTTAACCAAGTATCCAGACTTCCTTCATTTACCGACTTGACAGGCTTCCTGTATTCACTGCCTTGACAGGCTTCCTATATAGTGCTCCAAAAAGACTTTATAAAATTTCAAACTTATAATACATCTTAGCTATGTAGATTTTGATTTAAGTACATACTAAAGTAGGAACTATTTAAGATTTAACCTTTGATAGAATGCAGTCCCTTCATACCTTTACCGATTAATTTGGAATAGGTGCACCTAACTCAGTAGGTAAGGTGCTTTCTTTATTTGACACAATTTCCTTCTTTTTCCAAATCATCTTTAATTTTTCTTTTATATCCTCAGTGTCTTCTCTAGGTTCATCTCTGCAATCTCCAGCTAAGTGTCCAACTTTGTGACAATGAAAACATGCCATACCAGGATTTCTCCATGATCTTCGGTTGTTCATTCCAAACCTTATAAAGTAGTTGGCACTTATATGTCCATATCTTCCACAACATTCACACCATATCCTTGTATTGTAATCCCATGATATTGCAGCATATTATCGGTTAAGATCTCGATGGGTTCGGTAGCTTCCAGTGTTTGCTCGGTGTGCATACCACATATAGTTCTTTTGCTTAAACCAACACTTCTCGGTACTATGTCCATATCTATTGCAGTTTTTACAAAACCCTTTGAATTTTGCCTTCTAATAATTGTTAATAGACTTTGTCCTACATTGGTTAGATGTGTGAACATATTTATTGCAATTATAACAATAACCATTTGACTTAGTGACATTCGGTTGCTTACCTTTTCTGATTTGGCACATGTTGGCAGTGTGACCTTGATTTCCACAGTAGTTGCAAATAGGATTCTTTCTTTTGATTTTCTTCTTGATTCCGGCTTGCTTTGATGATTCTCCTCTTTCGGTAGTATGAATTCCTTTCTTGGTAGAGTCTTTTCCTTTGTAACCGAGTCCTGCATCTTTGTTGGGTCTTCTTGTATTCAGTTGCTCATCCAACATCTTTGATGCTTCATAACTCTTCTTCAGTGTTTCTTTGGATTTCTTCTCCATTTCAAGCTCATCAGTCAACCTTGATACTTCAAGTTTCAATGCTTGATTCTCATCATCTTTCAGATTTGCTTCATGGAATGCATAGCCCACTTGATCTAACATATTTTGTTGAATCCCAGTCAACCTTGTGATTTCATCATTCTTTTTAGATACTAATGCTTCTAGTTGTTGTTTCTCTCTTTCTAGATCTCTTACTTTATCCTCAGCCATCCTTAATGCATCAAGATTTTTAGTCATTTGTGTGCTGAAATGTTCATGTTCCCTTTTCATTGATCAGCCAGTGCTTTGTTCTTTTCTTTCAATACTCCAATCATTTCTTCAGTCTCTTCAAATATACTGTTCTCAAATGATGTCTCAATTTGTTCCACTAACTCTTGACAGTCCTGTAAATCATCAAATAATCTTCTTCTCACTTTTAGAGATTTTTGCATTTGTCTTTGCATGTCTGCAATCGCTTGATTAGCATGATCCAATTCTTCTTGCAGATACACAATCCTCTGAGATTGTTTATAGCCTTCCATTGATAAGATCTTTCTCTTTAGGCAGTTAAACCTTTTTCCAAGATTGAAGCTCTGATACCAATTGTTAGGCCCAATATGGAAAGCTAATGTACTGAGAGGGGAGGGGTGAATCAGTACTTCAAAACTTTTCTTCAACAATATCTTTACTAATATGCATAAACCAAAAACTGCTGTAACAAAACATAAAGCTAAAACAAATGAATAACAATCATACATGATTCACTCCATAACACTTATATTTTGGTTATGCAAAAACTCTTGGTTAGAGAGAAAAGTTGCGGTGGGGATGGCACCCACAACTTCACTACTGCAATAATAAAGGATGCTCGGTTAGAGCTACATGTTTAGCTATTTCTGAGAGCTTACCCCATTAGGAGTATCAAGATCTATTAGATCTACCTTGCTAAAGGATTTTACAACACTTAATCTAAATGTTGCACCTGGTTAAAGGCTTTACAATTTATAGACTTGATTAGAGTATTTTACCCTGTTAAAGGTTTCTTTATAACTCAGAATATTACAATGAAATTATTACAAATATCTACAACTTTACATCTAGAATGTTATAGCAGATTCTATGTGCTCAAATAAGATTATCTTGCTTATAGCATACCTCGGTAACCCATATAGTAACACGGTAAACCCTTCTGTTTACTCTGTTCTTTGACTATTCTTTGAAAACCTTCTTGGTGACCTCTGTGTCTCTGTAACAGTCATAACACTTAGTGCTTTCTCATGTATCACACATGTCTTGCTTCATACACTCATGCACACACACTTAATCCTTAACTCATGCTGTATAAATAGATCTCTTATATTGGTGATTCATTCATTGCTTCGATCTTACAAACATGTTTTATTGAATGAATAACCATGCAGAATATTTCATTGGTTAGATGACCTTGAAATCATACACAATCTTGAAGTGCAATTTTCAATGTGATAACGGTTCTATGTTCCTCGATCTTGTAACACGTTTCCATATGTATGTCTAGGTTCAATGAATCTGGTAACACGTTTCACTCGGTGTGTCATCTTTGCTACTCGGTAGACATGGAATGATACTCGGTAGACAGCTCAGTGTATACTGGGCTTTGAGACTAGTTTCTTTTATTACCGACTGCATTGTGCATACCGACTAAATATTTCGGTAGTAGTAACCAACTAGAGTATATAGAATGATTTTGGATATAAAACTAATGGCAACTTGATAAGTAGTAACATTGATATACAAAGATATGTATAGCTACTCACAAAAATTGGAATATGTCTGCAAAAATTATTCTAAGGGACATCAAATGGTTATCACATGCCTTCGTCAAGCTTTTGAAAATGTTGATCATTCTGCTGAAAAAGTAAGAATGCATGTCTACTCCTCTTTTCTCTACCAGAATTGGCTTATTTAGTGCGTCCTTAGCATCCTGCATGTTACTCATCAAAGAGTCTATCCGCAAAGTTATAATACTTCTCACCTCTCCTACTCTATTCAAAATTATTTCCCTCTCCTGATGCAAACTCTTAATCCTACCTAATAAGCTCAAAACTTAGGATTCAAAACTAATAGTTGGTGCCAATTGAGGTGCATATGACTGAGATACATTAGCTAGATGACCTTCACATTCCTTTATTTCCTTGTCAACATTTATAGTGAATATTGATAAAATTAGACATGACTTGTATATATTACCACCTTTGTCAAGTTCATCTTGAATACCTTTCAGTGCATCTATCAAACTGACTGTATCATCTTCAATCATCATCAAAATGTGTCTTAATCTCATAGAATTGAATTGATTTAAAACTTTGATATCTATTTCCTCCTCCAAAGACTCAAAATGAGAGACTAAAACATTCAACAAACCCTTAAGCTTACCAGAAGGATCAAATGAGTCTGGTTTGAAAGATGGTATGATTTTCTCCAACATGTCTCTTGCCAATGATATCAACTCTTTGTTAGTGAAATGGGACTTAAGTAAGTACTCACTAGCTTTGGCTTGATCTAGAGTTGCCAATTTGAATGCTTGAATCAGAGATAAGGAGCTAAGTCTATATGTCCCTGACCAAAGTCATCTAAGTTAGTAGAAACTTGTTTTTGTTTGTCATCAATAGTGTCTCTTGCCACTATTGTTAGAGCCTGATCTGCCATCTTCTCTTCTTTCTCCTTATATGAAACCTTTGCACTCACATCATTTTCACCTCTCATCACCACCCTTGTCCTTATCCATATCCCATATCTCCTCAACTATCTTTTTCTAAAATGATTTCGATCACCAAAGGATCTAGTACAGTGTCACCAGAGTCATCAATGTTACTTGTGGTCTATACCCTAGGCTGCTCTTCTGGAGTGGCTTTCATAGATGATTGATCCTTTTGCTTGTTAGGGACAATGGCATGTACTTCCATAATAGATGTTTCCTAATATGTTTCTTCCAGATTTACATCAATTCTTCAATCTATTAAAAAATGTTTCAAAATTATCTTTGTCTCTTTGGTTACCTCATCTATCTTGTCAAGCATAAGATTGTTTACCATCTTCTTACTTTGAAATTTATCCTTTGCAAGCTTTAATAATCTAGTAACTTCATCTTTAGAAATTACTGAGGATAGATTTACTAGTACATACTCCTTTATTCTCTCATCCTATAGACTGGTTGTATGTCTTCTAGAATAAAAAATGTCATACAAGGTTTTAGGGATCATGGATGAAATTTATATCAATGTCTTACTATAGACATCCATGTACTCAACAACTGCTTCCTCAATTTCTCTCTGATCTTTATCATCAAAATTTTCATAATATGTAGGCACATTTTTCAAATTCCCATCCTTAAGAATTTCATCAATTAACTCTTTCAGGGTCCATGGGTGCACAACTTCAAATATACCTTCAATTTTATCGAATTTGAGAGTTGCATCGAATTCTGACTTGTATTTCTTTCTTGCTCTAGCTTTTCTGGATGACTCTGGTTCTTCTCTTGGCTTCTTTGATTGTTGGGCTTCACTGAATTGTGGTTTCTTCACCCCTCTAGCATATGTGTCGGTGTTCTTTACTTCTTTCACTGCTTAATCATATTCAATCTCTATGTCCTCGAAAGTGGAAGCAACATACACTCCTTGGGGTTTCTCCTTCTTTCTCTTCTCTTCTTCACTGGATGATGTTGTTTGTGGCTTGGATGGAGGAATGGGCTTCTGTACATTGGAGGTAGATGCAGATTGAGATTGTCTAGGCTTTGATTGCTTCAGAGGAGTGGGAACAAGTTTTGATTTCTCGGGCTTTGCCATGTCCTCCTCCCTTAGTATTTTTTTCTTTCTTTCTCTTTGCATAGCCTCCTTAGATATACCCATTTGTTCTATTAGCACCTCAACTTCCTTTCTTACTTTTCTCTTCCTTGTTGGCTCGATGAATTTCTTATGCAAGTCTAAGTCCTTTTCTTTGTATGTACCAAACCTTTCTTCCTTATCATCCACTGGTTGACTTAAAAGGTGTTGATCATATGCATCAAGAGTGTTTCCATCAACTTCATATCCCTTCTTGGCTCAACTTCCTCCATGTGATATTGGTCCTTACCAACCATGAAGCAAATGGTTTTCTCATATTTCTCAACAATATCTTCAGGGATTTTCTCTCTACTTTGCATTGTTGCTTGAAATGATTTGAAATAGACCCATAAAGAATATTTTTATGCAACTATATCACCTAAACCCTGCAATCCTTCCTTTATTTGAACTGTCACTGATTTATCATAAGCCCATTGAATCTTCCCAATATCGAGGATCTCATTCAAAAATTACAGTGCTAGGCAAACAATCAAGGAACTAAATTTGAATACGTGCTTCTTGTCTTGCTTTATCTTCTTTAGATTTCTTAATAGTTCACTGAGAAGAACTACACAAAGATCATACCTTTTGTCCTCCTTTAGCATTTGATAGGCTATAAACATAGAAGTGTCAAATACAATTTTTTTCCTGTTGGATTGATATGCCTTGTATCTCGTCACCATGGAGGCAAATCTTACATCATGCTCAATGATATCACTAGCTGTCATTGACTGACTATCATATTGGGATTCAATGAAACTGTTACTATATTATTTTGAAATTTTCTCAGATCGGGGATCTCACCAGTTGCATTCAAATAGGTAAGTTCCTGAATGGTTTACTTGGTAGCTTGTGAGGTTGGTCCAACCACAAGAACTCATCATGGATTTGGATCAGAATGTATCAGACCCGTTCAAGTTCATCAAACACTAGGAAATGAATGAATTGAATGAAACCCTTATCCTGAAAAGACTTGAATTTTGGATTCAAATTTCTCATACCATCCATCATATGCTTGGTATATAGTGATAGCATGTCTTCATTTCCAAGCTCTTTGAATTTATAGTGGATGTATGCCCTAATATCTTTGTTATGTAGTATGCCATACGAGACTGAGGAAAATGCACCTTCCAGATCATCTTAAGTAGATTTAAATAGATGCCTCTTGAATATGGGCCTTTCTCTCTTAGTAATATCAACAACAAGTGGAGTTGCAATACCAGATGTAGATGCCATTTCAAAAATAAGGTATGAAAAGATAGCTCATGAATAGATAAATACCTTTTCAATCACAACCGAATGTAAGAAATTTTTGACAAAGCACTACAAGCTCGGATTTGGCTGCTAAATCTCTTTTCACTCTGTTGCTCTTCCCTCACCCTTCATTCACAATGTGAAAAATGAATAGAAGAATGCCTTTTTTATCTTTTGAAAAACCTTACATTTAGTTGTAATAAATGCACAACCCTAAAAGCTTTCGGATGCCTTATTTTTCATGAATTCATTTACCAAAATATTAGATCACTATGAAATATTCCACATATCATCTGCACAACTAACCTCCATCATCTGCAACCATCCTCGATCGGTTATAGATCTCCAAAAAGGGGGTTCTAAAGATATGCATGAAAAATTTCCCCCTAAGGCATTGGGCCTTAGTTACCAGATGAGGTTCCAATATTGGAATCAGGTGTGGAGCCATTTTTCACATTTGAATCTTCCTTTTCAACCCACATTATCTTTTGCTGATCTCTGATCTCTTCCACTTTAGCTTTTCCCTTTTCATTAGAATTGTTCTTGTTCACTGAACCAATCTTGCTTCTGCAATATCTTGCAATATGACTAGGTTTATTACATGCATGACAAACAACATTTCTCTGCATTTAGGCCTAAAGTTTATCTAATTTGGTCTCATCCTACATTGGTTAGAAATGTGCCCAAACATCCCACAAGCATAGAATATCTTATTCTGAAAAATTATTTATCACTGTTTTGCACATGTTTGACTTATGACCAAAATTGTTGCATATGAAACATTGACTAATAAAGGTATAAACATTGTTCATCATGTTATTCATCATCCCATTATTCATTTTACTTCTGCATTGACTTGCCATATGACCAAATTTTACACAAACAAAACATTTACCATTGAATTTATAGGCATTAGGTTGTCTTACCTGAGGTTTCTTGTTCTTTAGATGATTGTTTTGACCAAAACTGGAGGATTCTCCTTTCTAAAATCAAATTCCTTACATGTCTTTCTCATGTCTCTAAATTTAAAGCATCTCATCCAACTAATCTGAACTATATTTTAATTTTTCTTTGTACTCATTAGCACTAGAGAGCTCATCTCTCAGGATTATGATATGCCTTTCAAGTTCTTGTCCATCATTCTTTCATTCAACCAACTCAAGCTTCAACTAATCATTCTCATATGTCGATTTGCAACATTCATCCGATCTATCCTTTAGTGGCTAAGTATGAGTTTCTTCATTCTTCTTCTCATCTTCAATCTCTTTTGTCAGCTTCATTACAATGGATTGCATTTCATTCTTCAAAACTGCATTCTCCCTAGCCAGTTTCTCACATTCACTTGTCTCGTCTTGTAGGGCTTGATTATCCACACTTTGTTCTTCTTTCTCTTTCAATTTGTCCATCAACATTTTTCTCTTTTCTCTTGAAGTTATCACTTGATCTTTTAGTGTCTAAATGAAGTCTTCAACTGCATTTAGATTTCTTTTTAGAGAACTTTATTTCTTGCTACTTCAAGATCTTCAAGTGTCACACTAAGTTGCCTCTGCAAACCAAAGTCCATTGATTCTATCTTCCAGATCTTTCTCAAGATGTTATACTTGTTATGAGGAACTAATATCTGATACCAATTGTTGGAATCAATGAACACTGAGAGGGGGGTGAATCAATGTTTTATAATCTGCAAACTTATTAATCTGATTCTTATTTCACCAGATGCACAAGAAAGAAATTGAAATGCAAAAATATAAAGCAATTATCCATACAACCATAACACCAATATTTTTATGTGGAAACCTGAAAAGGGAAAAACTACAGTGGGATTTGGACCCACAATATTATTATACTATGGCCAAATGTATGATAATATTACACGAGGGAAATGCACTTGCATTCAGGCACACTGCCTAGAGCTCACTACTCAATTGCAAAAAGGCTACAACCTAGAGGAAGGATAACTGCCTTGCATGATAATAAAAATGATAACAATGTTGAATGAACTAAATTATATCATCTAACTATGCCAAATTGAAGTTTTGGTTAAGCTCAGATTATCTCCTGCACTTGATATATCACTATGCTCTAATTTCCTGCTCTATCACTCACTAGACCACCAAAAAATTCAATCACATTCACCAAACTTTCACATTCACTCATAACATATATCAAAATGATCAACCAAATCAATCCTATAAATATCCACTAATAAAAAGAATCATTAACCATGTCGACTTCCAAAAACCGCATAAGAGACAATATGAAACGTGTATCACCAAATCAGCTCAACCTATCTATAAATCCAAATACAGACCAAAGAAAGATAATAAGATTCCCATAAGTCATCCCAATCACCTCAAACATGAAACCAATCACTGAAATCATCCCTAAGATTCTACAACACATGTTACACCAAAACAGCTCTACCCTAACTGAATTACCAAATACCAGACCTCTTAAACTTGCACACAATTCAATACCAGATACTAGGATCATGAAATAAACTACCTCAGACCTCAAATCAAATTCCTTAATCACACAACCAAAACTACAACACCAATGACAAGATATGCACCATGATCTCATGCTTTACCGGTTACTAAGTTCCATCTTCCAAACTTATGCCTATGAATAAATGACTCTCAGTAAGTCAGATCTATGTACACCAGATGTGATTACCAAACTGATTTGCCATGAATGACAACCCATAAGCATCTTCCATGCATCATTCTTCACCGAAACATTATCTCTTTCCAACAAATATATATGTTGTATTTGATCTCTTGAGATTTAACTAATGGGTATTGTTGAATCTTTTCTCTTGGGGTTGTAAAGGAGACAATACTTGACACAGGTAGTCATTTAGTGGTGTATGTAGAATGAAATGGTGCATGCTTATGATTTCTCTCTTTGGTCTTAATTATCTTCTAGGATGTTTAGATTCACATGACATTGGAGGTGAGGTTTTGTGTATAGAAATGGTGATCCCTAGTTTGTGGTCATGTGTTGTCACTTGGTTCTTAGGTAATGGCATGGAGGTTCCTTTTATCTCTTTTATTTTTTCGATGTGGGGAACTTAAGAGAGTTGTAGAGACTTGTTGAGAGAGATGTTTCTTACATTAGTTTTGTTTGTAGAATTTTCATATTGTTGTAAATGGTCCTTGGTACTACATGGCTACACTTTCTATGTGCTATTATTGGCAAACTTAGTATGTTTTGATTTTTTTTAGATTTGATATATCCAGTCAATGAGAGTTCTTAGATGTGTTTGGTCTTCATCAACTGATTTGCACATGGAGCTTGTGTTTGTATTTTGAGGACTGGACATATTATTAGCATGATTTTATTGATGTTGGATACCTTTAAGGTATGCATGAGTTGATGGATTAGCATTTCTTGTGGGCCCTATTTCTAGTCATGTGGGTTTGTTAGTTGGATTTGAGCGTTCAATGTTTTCATTATTATTCTAGTTGATGTTCTATCTATTTTTCTAGAGGATGACTTTGGAGTTTTTTAAACTAGATACAAGTTTTGAAGTTGATGTTGTTGATACTTCTGTATAGCTCATGAGCATAGTGGAGTTGTGGTACTATCATGTAGCCTTTGTTATTATTGAGATATGATGCTTGTGCTCTTTGGATTAGTGCATCTACACCTTCGATTATTCCTTTTCTTCCATTTTTGGCATGGTTGACAATGTTAGGTATTGTTGCTTGAGATGTTGGACATCTTGTATGTTGTTGCAGGTGTCTAGTTTCAACATGAGAGCATTTTTGGGATCTATGTGTCTCTTATAAACTAGGGTTATCATTGCACTAAACGATCGACCTTGTCAATGCCCAATACAACCACTAGATTTATAGAATCCATAGGAGGTTGTTAAACCATGTCACGAATCCCTACGAGGGACGTTGGAAACAACCCCCCTCCCAATGTCACTCACCACGGCCTAGGTGATTCAAACGTGTGACCTAGCTCTGATACCACTTGTTACAAGATAGGGTTGTCATTGCACCAAAAGATCGACCCTGTCGATGCCCGATACAATCACTAGACTTATAGAATCCACATGAGGCTATTAAACCATGTCACGAAAATGTTGGTCCACTACCAACATTGGCTTCATGGATGGCAGTGATGATGTGTTCTCATCGGTTTCCTCTTAGCAATTTAATTATTTGTATTTCTAGTGACTCTTGATAGGCCTTTGACAAGTGGGAGAATGTTGGGATTAAGGTGTCTCAATCTTTGAGTTCTAGCATTTATTTATCGAGATAATATTTGATGAAAATATTACAATATCCTAAGTTGACAACTTTAATAGTTGTCATATCACTTTGTGGGACCTGTAAGGGAATTTATTCCTACACGGAAAGTGATGAGAACACAATAGAATGCCACTTGTTACTTAGGTGCTCATTCACAAAGAGGAGTTTTCTAAAACTTATCAAAAGGGTGCTTTGGTAACAAGTGTCTAGGCATTTGAGCATTAAATTTGACATGGTCCTATTATTTAAGAAGTTGGAATTCATTCTATAAAATCAAGTTCAAAAGGTTTTATTTATGAAAGAGTT
This sequence comes from Cryptomeria japonica, assembly GCF_030272615.1. Classification (NCBI taxonomy): domain Eukaryota; kingdom Viridiplantae; phylum Streptophyta; class Pinopsida; order Cupressales; family Cupressaceae; genus Cryptomeria; species Cryptomeria japonica. The sequence continues at coordinate 40,053,881 of NC_081412.1, forward strand.
ATTATAATATGAAATTTCTATTATACGTCAAGTTTGCATGAAATGTGGGGTGCCTTTGGAGATGTAGTTACTTATTTAGCAAGTGTTGTTCCCTACACAAGTCTAGTAATTATTGGTAGTTTCCTTTTTGGCATGAGTTGTCAATTATAAAGTTATCATTTGCATGTTCTATGGATTTAACATCTTCCATGTGGCATCTTCATGCTTAGGCATGGATTTTAGAAACTTGTGTTTTGTTGCATTGTAAGACCTATAAATGCAAGTGCTTGTTAGAGGAGTTGTAAGTGAGGTGAGATTTTTTCAGGGGGTTATGTTGCCAAATTTTATCTAAGTATAGAAAAGGACTTAAATCTCCATGTAAAGGCCTAGAGCCTGAAAAATATATTGCAACCATTTTGTTTGTGAATGATACATTGACTCTTTGGTTTTGGAGTGTGGGATTTTTCACCGAAAAGGGTTTTCCCCATGTAAATTTTTACATTTTGTTTTTTGTCTTATTCTTTTTGTTTAATGATTCTATCCTTCGAGTTTGTATGCATGTTGCTAAAATTGCTTGATCTGAAAATATTTGTTAGTTGCAACTACTTTCCTCTAAGGATTAATTATGGGAAATTAACTATTCATGATTTCACTTTTACAACATAGTAGTATTTGTTTGTATTGGCTTATTGTAATCTTCAGTAAAAAAAACATTAGATACTAGATGTACATACAAATTTCAAATGGCTTTTTGGGATGCTCGATTTCCTTTCATTTATATTTTGATGTCATTCAATTGGTCCATTTTACCAAACACATTAAGTAAAGAAAATTATAGTTTACTTGCTTTCAAAAATATCATTAAGAAGAGAAAATTCAAAAAAATTACCTCTTGAAGCTCCTTTATAATCAAGGCTTGCATTTATAATCTCCCCCTCAACCATTATGTTCTTGTTAAAGTTTGTGTTTTCTTTATTCTCTTAGGCTACCTTGTTGGATGGTATATTTATGGGATTTTCAGTTGCACAGATGAAGTCATGATTACAATCAAGAACTTCAATAGGAAAGGATTGATTTCAATCTTTTGTTCTAGAGCTTTTTTTTTTTGGTCTCAAATGAATCACGAGTGTAGGATTAATTTTACATAGCTAAGGTTTTTCCCCTAAAATTTTGAAATTTAAATTCAAATTTGGCTAACACTTGGCTATTTCACTAGCTATTATTAGTTGATTTACACACATTTACGCGATTTATTGTTATATCCTTGTATTTAAAAGAATTCAATTGCACTCATTTAAAAATATATTCATATAAAAAAAGTATGAAAAATATTCATATTTATGGAAGAGCATGCTAGGAACTTTTTGATTACAACATCTACAATAAATTTAATTGTGTATTAAATCATTCTAGAACATCTACATGATTGAAGATTATTGTCCTAAATCTTTAACATGATCATGAATTTAGCCTCATGAAGAAGTTGACCTAGGAGAAAATGATCATTGTGACATAATGATCTCCCCTAGGTGTTTCTAAATGTTGTCAATCATTGATGCTAAGTGAAGTATAAAGAAATAGATGAATAAAAAATTAGGAGTGCACACTATCGAAGATCAAATATGTAGGCTATATATCATATCCATATTTGTGTACTCAATTGCACTTGTTTAAAAAGAAAAAGTATTAAAAACATTGAAATTTATGAAAGATCATGTTAGGGACTCTTTGATTACAACATCTAAAATGAATTTAATTTTGTATTGAATCATTCTAGAGCATCTGCATGTTTGAAGATTGTTGTCTTGAATCTTTAACATGACCATGAATTTAGTCTTATCAAGTGGTTGACCTAAGAGAAAATGACATTTTGTGACCTAATGATCTCCAATAGGTGTTTCCAAACATTGCCAATCATTGATATTTCATGAAGTACACATAATTAAATGAATAAAAAACTAGGAGTGCAAACCATCCAAGATCAAATATATAGGCTACATATCATATGTATGTTTATACTCTCAACCCAAACTCATAGATTTAGTCCAAATAGAGTTGACATACTATTTTAATTCTAAAGTAAATTACAAAAATAGAGAAATCATTTCGAATCTCGAACTATGTAGAAGTGCAACATCAAAATTATTTAACTTGATTATTCCTAAAATTAAATGTATTCCTTCACATCTCAGATTCTAACTTAATATTTAATATTTTAAGTATTACTCTCATAACCGTTGACATTCCATTACCAAGTTATTTCCCTTCACATATGAAGTGTTTTAAATGTATTAATATAAATGTATTTGTCAATGTAATTCTATAATCTAATTTTTAATCCATTATAAAAATAAAGGGATACTTGCAAAACAAAATTAACAGAGGAGGAAGAGGCTATGAGAGCAGACAGCCCTCACCTAGATGGAATATACCAGTTAAGATACCTCGTACAAATTAAGGCTTCTATATTACAGGATTTCCCTTTATCCGTATTGAGATATAACCAGAACCCACATGGACCATAACGCTCATCATCAATATAGTGTTGGAATAGAACAGAAAATTGTGCACTATGTAATAAATTCAAAGTATTTCGTACTCAGATTTGGTAACTGCCGAGCTTTTGGGATACAAAGTCTGAAGCCAAAAAGATCTTTCTGCAATGTTTGAAGCGAAAAAAGATTATCTTCCAGTCATTTGTACGCAAAAGCAACGACACTGCATGTTGTAGTGATAATTACATCTATATACGCGTTTACGTATGAAAGCCATGCCTTTTCATATTTTAATCAAATTTTATTGGTATCCATTGCATGTGGAAAAATTAATGTTCTGCACTCTAAAATACGGTTGGGAGTTTGGGAGTTTTAACCACTTTGGATTGGCTGTAGCTAGGGGAGAGGAGATCTAAACGTGTGATAGGTCTTAGGCGGTTAGGGGTCTATAGGTGTTCGCCTATCCACTCAGTATCTGTCGACATGTGTCCCATCACATGTTCAACATTGAACAAATAAATAATGCCATTAAACAATCACACGAATTAACCATAAAGTCTATCTTTTGCATTCAAAATATAAATCTTTATGTTTACACGTAAACATTTAAACCATTCACATTGATTCGAATATAAGTTTTTGAGTTCTGTCAAATAAGATCACGTGCCCAATAAAGGGACCACGATAAAAACATTAAAGTTTGCATTAAACATTAAAACGATAACATATTAAGCCTAAATAAGCCGACTTGGAGGCAATAAAAAATGACATGATGACAACCCCATTGATGCAGAGAGATCAACTCTGGAACTCTCCCTAAGGATTAAATCAACTCAAGGAGACACATCAAAAGATCCTCTACATGCTAGGTGATTCAAAACCAAACTCAACTCAACACACCCAACCAAGGATAACATCAAAATGGTTTGTTCCAACACCTCTATTGGTCTTAACACATCCCAAACACCATAAGACAAGGTTCTACACACCCCCAAACTCAGACTCAAACTCATAAACCAAACTTGCTCTTCTAGGCTCTATTCCTTGTAGCCTCCAAATCGGGTATTTTCAACTTTTCTCCAAATCATCCCAAAACACTTGACAAAAAAATTACATATTTAGACACCCATTTGGATGTTACACAACATATCAGAAAACCAATATAGGTTGTTTTGGACGGACCCTTTGCTGTCCTCAAATGTGCCCCTTTTTAGCCTTAAAAACCACCCACTTTACAAAGGAAGTACCAACAAAACTTAACACCAGATTAAACCCTTTTGTACAGTCTCTTATTATGTTCCCAAACCAAGGATTTTTCAGGTCTTAGGTCTTGGTTGCACTCCTAGATACCCAAACCCCAAAAACCTCACTAAATCACCCTTTTCCCTAGGGCTTTCTAGAAATATCACTTCCAATCACTTCCAAGGCTCAACCAAAGTTCAAACACCTTTAAAATGGTGTTTCTAGACACTTCAATGCATAAAATACCCCCCTTGTTCAATTAGATTCTCTGCTGCTACACTCTAGCCTTCATTTTCACTCATTTCCAGTCACTTTTCTTCAACTTTCATGCAACTTTCATGGTGTACACCTTTGTTCATTTGCCCTCCTGGATGCTCCGGCATCACCCATGCCATGTGAGCACCCATATACACTTCCGTGGCCAATCAAATGTCATGTGATGGTTATAATTTGTTGACGTCTGCGTCAGACCACGAGACCCTTTCAACACCTTTTCGCATCCCCGATCCCTTCTGTCCAACTTGAACTAGGCTGATATGGTCACTTCAACGTCGTTACCGGTCATATCACTTTCATCCATGACATCGCTTGTGTAAGGCCAAAAATTGAACAACAAAAACAATCGACTCAAACATAAATGGGGAAATATGGAGATTCAAATTCAAATTCAACACAGTAGGTAAAAAAATTAAAGAACTTCGATTAAAATTCAAATTTTGTCACATAAATAAGCACTTGAAATCAATGCATTTCATTCAGCGAGCGAAAGCAAGAAGCGAAGAGCAAGAAGACAAAGAAAGAGCATGTTGCAGAGGTGCAAGAAGCCACACAATTCAGGCAAACAATACGTGTTTTGCAGGTATTTTTCTTGTTCACAATCCACAAACCTCTTTTCAATTTATGTATAATAATTCAATATATTGTGTTTTTTTAAGAAACTGTGACTCACTTACCAAAATGATTCGGCATAAGACCAAAAAAAATCATTTCTTGATTTCCCATAAGTCTACTGACTCCAATCTGACCTGCGGCCTCTGCTCGTCGCCTTCATCCTCACCCACCTCACCCCCTTCATCCTCACCCGCCTCACCCACACCTACGACAACCGTACCACCTTCCTTTTCACGAAGCAATTGCTCAAGCAACCTCCACCCCTCGGCTGCTTCGGACCTCCTCGCTTCTCGGTCCTACCCTACTCTCCATCTAATGAATGGGAAGAGTGTCGTGACTTCTACTTCCACTCCTTCCCCTACTAGATAATCAAACCCAATTCCACGAACGACCTCATCGAGCAGAGGCTTCAAGCTGCCTAGCCATTCCTTAACCACTATTCCCCACAACAATCATGCACACTTTTTAGTGTTTTTCCTAATCTCCAGCCCCCATGTCAAAACCATGTTGATAATGTCAACATTCGTGCGGTACCTGTGTTCTGTTTTCAAGAAACAGTTACCAAGGAATACCTTCATTGTTGTGATAAATTCTTCATCCTAGTACTTAAAAATTTTCTTCAATCTCTTATCAGATATTACGCTAGTAAATGCCAGCTGCTGGCTTGAGGTATATAATGTGAATGTAGCTTCCATGCTTATCAGTACCCCTATAAATAGATGCATTGATTTGTTTTGTTTTTTTTCTTCTTCAATGCTTTATACTAATGTTGGTGAACCAAATCTCTTCGAAGATTTTGGCTTAATTATGTGCACTTCCCATCTAAATAAGCAATCACTGCCTCATATTCCCTATATTAATGAGCTTTTGTTGTTTTAGTACGCATCCGCCACCTCACATTCCCTCCATTAATGCACAATTCACTATCCTGACATATCCACTTGCCATCATTTGCCCTAGGGGAGAGGACCCACAACGTACGCACCCCATCTTCGTGGTGTCCATGCAAATGACTGACTTCATGCCAATTCGAACACAACACAGACTCAAGTGGACATACATGAAATAGTGACTCAATTTAGTGTACATGGCAAAATCGAACACAACATTGAATTGTATTTAGAAATTGTAAATACGGGAATTTAGAATCTGACTATTTGAAATGAATCATATTTAGATAATGACTATTTGAAATGAATTCAACAATTGTATTTACAGTGACTATACAGATATATACAGATAAGCCCAATTCAAACATTGAAATGCAGTTCCAAATGCACAAGTGAACATTCTTACAACCCTACATGCCATAAAACCAACCCTCAATGACCTGAATGAAATGACCTTGAAATAGAAACAAACATTAGATTTCGAATTAATTTAACAAAAACATCCAAACACAATTGAACATCAAACAACAAACTAATTACCGATTTACTAAATTTAGAGATATTAAATTTACTAAATTTCCACAAACCATGACTGAATTACATTACCCGCTTTTAGATTTGATTGTCTGTCTCTTTTTTACACCAACGTTTATGATCACACTCTGTGAGCCATCATCCTACAAAAGTAGAGTCCCCAAAGATGTACAAATTAAATGCCCCACTTGACACTCTCCTTCATCTTGATGGTGGATCACAGGGTGTGATCCGAAATGTTGATGCAAATTCCAGAAGCATAAAATCCTATATGGTGACATGGCTTATATAGATGTGTTCAACTATCAGGCGACATGATATATTTGTGTTGTCTCCCATGATGCAGATGGCTATGGAGAAGTCACAATGATACATTCCAAACATCGGACATGGACACAACTGAGCATGGATGTATCAATCAAATATGAACGCTATCAAATTGTTCAAAATTATCAATATGATAGGGAAAACTATTTGAACACCCATCACACACTAAAAAATCAAGGTGTCATTGCAACCCTCACTCCAAATGTTGCTGATTATGACATTACAACTTACCTCCGTGAATATTTTGATCCCTTTCATACTCACCTATTCCACCCACTGAATGTCCAATTCAAATCCCTTATCCATGGATTCTTGCATAGCAAGAATGGATTATGAAGCGTTCTCATATTATTGACCAGCTCTTTCTCTATCCAAACACCTATCATGATCATCTCTTTCCCAGCCGATCGTCTTTCTATTCTAAATTATTCAAGGTGGATCTGGAATCATGGCAAACCAACTATCTGGATAGGTTTTTTTTAGAAAACTCTGGACCATAAGTTCGTCAAATCTCCGCTACTCTGTCATGGCAACAAATGCTTCGAAGAGTAGTCAATGAACATATTCCATCATGGATTTTTACCAAAGTATACATTCAACCTCATCGTGGACAAACTGGGTTGCATTCTACTCTGCCTTGCCGACTATACAGTCAACTAATTATTTGGAAGGAAGCCACTTCAGCTACACCACCACATCTAGTCGATCCAGAAGGTTTTGATCACGAATCCATGTTAGACTAAGTTTGCGCATGTACCTCTGACCCCTGCTGTCTAAGTTTCCAACAAATAATATATTTCCACACACATATGCCCATAAAAGATATCATTTCACATAGGGAATCGTACTTCTACTATTCAAGCATTACTATCATCTTACACTATATTGTCATCCACTCCTTACTTGCACAATGGTGCCATGTCAAGCATCAAAGTTAATATTGTTCAATAGGCTTCGACTTACAACATCACTTGGTTAGTTGGTTCCATCTCAATTTAACCCATGTTGTATTGTATATATGTTTGCAGGTTACATTTTAAACTATAGAAATTTTCCATACATACTATTCAATTCATATTGATATGTATATTTGTCATGGAATTTCAACTAACGCACAATTTATTACTGTTCTTGCAGATGAGGAAGGCAAATAAGATGACTGGTTGTGGTGCAAAGAAGAGAGCATCAACAAAGTTGCCATCACATAAAAGAGGTGTGAAGATCCGAATTCAGCCATAAACCCCGCCTCTTAATTTGGCCGAAGTAGAGCCTATACCCCCATCATTGGATGATCAGGAACTAGAACCTATCTCACCACCCACAGTGGATGTTTTCGCTCCTTCAACTAGAAGCAATTTTACAAGGCCACATAAGTTGTGGTCCTCTTTGTCCATGGAGCGTGCAATCCATGATGTAGAGGAAAATGACATGTTTGTTAGGGGAGCATCAAAGAAGTAGGGAATCCCAGCTGCAACAGTTACAAAATGGTTGGGTGGACTAACAACAATGTCGAAGAAAGGTCCCCCAACCATCTTCACTGCTGAAGAGGAAGAAGAGATTCTTGAGTAGTGCCAACAGATGACAGTGGTTGCTCATGGCCTCGAGATACTGAATTTGAAGGCAGTCGTGGCACTGATTTGTGAGGGTAGACCCAACCCTTTCAAGGATGGCGTGCCTGGGAAGTCATGGTGGGCTGGTTTTAAAGCCTAACATCCAGAACTCACCTTGTAGATAATTGAAGGCCTTGACAAAGACAGGGCACTCACTCTGAGACCTCTCGTTATTGTTGCTTTCTATGAGACATTATCAAAGGCCTATGCAACAAATTTGTATGATCCTCGTCGGATTTGGAACTGTGATGAAACTGGGGTTATGGTAGGCATGAATGGTGGTATGAGGGTGCTCTCTAGGAGAGGAAGTCACAATGTCTCATACATAATCCCGAAGAGTTGGGAATGGATTACAATTTTGTGTTGTGTGAACTCTTTTGGGAAAAGCATCCCAGGCTTCTACTTGTTCAAATGGAAGAAGCACCTACAAAATTACATTGCCAAATGCGAGCTAGGTGCTTGCATGGTAGCACAGAAACTGTTAGGATTCCCATAGATACTGAGAGGGGGGGGGGGGGAGAGGGGTGAATCAGTATCTAACCGGTAATTAGAATTTCTTATCTTAAAACATTCAAAACATATTATAACAATGTACCGGTATGCAAGAAACAATGCAATAAACAGAAATGAAGGTAACCACATGAAAATCACACCATAACACAATGATTTAATGAGGAAAACTGATGTGGGAAAAACCTCGGTGGGATTTGTGACCCACAATATTCACTTACTGGCCAATAAGAGAATATTACTTACAATAGGGGCCTGCACATGCAGGAAGGCCAAGTGCCTAGAGCTCACTGCTCAAATGGAAAGTTTCACTAACTTACAATGTGGATTATGCAAATCCAATAACTTGTACTGCTTTACAATAGCATCTTCAATACCAGATTCAGTACCGGTTTTTGCTCTGTTCTTTACATATACCCCTTAACCTATATTTTGCATAATAGGTCTACCTAATCTTTTTCTCCTTACTTTTTCGCTTACATCACTTCCATCACTTACTTCACTTCCTTACCAAATGTCTACAATGATCTCTTTTATATATAAGAGTCATTTTACAATGATATCAAGCCGGCTTACAAGTTTTTACAATAATAAACAAAAATATAATAAAATCATGTCGGCCTCTGTGTCGGTATGCTTCCTTTTTCTGCCGGTGCCGGTGTAGAGTGTGATCTACTAATGCCAGTGTAATGCCTTGCCAGTGCCATAGGATTGTAAGGTTGCCATCAATGACAAAACCTTCAATCACATACAATGTCTCATTGGAGTGTGCATATGCCAACAATCTCCCCCTTTGGCATTGATGGCAACACTCATGAGAAATTTAAAAAGTGTATCCAAAAATGTGAAGTCCAAAAAAAATGTTACCAAAAATGTGTGCTCCCCTTGATCATATGATTCCGGTGATTTTTGAATTTTCTCTTACCACTACTCCCCCTTTGGCATCAATGGCAAAGGTTGTCAAGATGTCAGTTAGAGTTGTAGTCTCAACCTTGTACCTGTGTGATCACAATTTGAAATAGATCTGCCAGAATCAAGTTTATACTCTCCATAAACTTTTAACTATCTTTTATTGCTATCTCTGTTCTTTTAACTGTACCAGTGAGAAGCTGCAAATGCTCTATCGGTGTTTTTTGTCCTTTTATCAGTGCCTCGGATATTTTCTTCTGCAATGATGCTAGATAGTCCAATCTTGGACTTAGTTTTAATCTCAGATGCTTTTCCTTATTCACTATTCTCTCCTTTTCTCTTTCTAATTTAAGTAATTCTTCCTTGAAATTTGTTATCTTTTGCTCAAAAACTGATAATGTATTAGATGAGTTAACAAAATTATCAGCAAGTTTATTGATTTCATCTTGTACCTTGCTTATTTTCTTATCTATGTCTACAGTCAAAAAGTTTGTCTTACAGGTGTCTTTGTATAGAGTTTTGTGCTCTTTCAATAAGTTACACAGTTCCAGTAGAAGTGTCTCAAAATCCCTTGTACACTTATTTATCTGCTCATCAAAGAATCTTTGTTTTTCAATTTCTACTTTGTCCTTCAATGTCTCTTCCTTTATTTTCTCAATGTTTTCAGTGATATATTTACACAAGGTATCAAGTTGTCCTAAAGAATCTTTATTGTCTATATTACAGTTAGGAGAAATTACCTTCAAAATTGGGATTGTGTCATCTATTGCCTTATAAGCTTGTGAGCTGCAATCTGTAATCCTCTTAATTGAATCTAAGAGTACTTTAGTCACATTAGTTGATTTGTAGCCTGATGATGAGGAACCTACATTCTGAATACTGCCGGTGGAAGTAACCAAGCTTTTATTGACCTCTGGTAGGTCTGTTTGTGTTTGCATTTCCTTAAGCAATGGTTTTTCTACTTCTCCAATTGTTGGTTGCTCTATTTCCTTGTGAACCTTGTGCCTGTTCCCGAGCCTATTGCTCTTCTTGTTTCTTTGTTTGTTTCTCTATCTGAGTCTGGGTCTGAGTCTGATTTCTACTTGTTGCCCTTTGTCATCATCTACTAGTTTTTCAATTTGCTCATCTACTGGAGGCTCACTAGCCATGTCAGTCTTATCAGTTGTATCTTTGTCTACCCCAATGTTGATCTTTTGAGTATCAACATCCACTGTATATAAGACTTCAGGATTAGGATTGACATCCTCTACATCCATACTTTCACCTGCCGGTTGATCTTTTGTAGTTGTTGTTGTTGTTACCGGTGGAGTAATCAAAGGAGGTGGGGTTAAGTTGTCTTTAACCTTGATACTAGGTGGTCCACCAACTTTACCTTTACCATTGTCTTTATCCTTTTGATAAACCTTTATAGGTTTGTGGCTCATGTATTCTTCTTGTTTTTCTTTTTCCACTAGGAAAGTGTCCCATGCATTTTCTGTCTCCTTAGTCACCTCATTAACTCTTCCAACCATTAAAGCAATGTGCCGGTGTGCAGTAGAAAATACTAACTGGTTTGCTTCAGCAATTAAGTCATCAATTTCTTTGGGTGAGCTCACTGGGTATACAACAAGTAGCTTTTCTATCTTTATTTTCTTTTCAAGTTCTACTACTGCTTGTCTCCTTGCTTCCAGCCTTTTGAATAGTTCATTTGGTACTTCATCCACTACTTCCATCAAAAATTTCTTATACATGTCCATATATAATATAACACTGTTTTCCACTTGTTCTTTTTCATCTGCAGTCAAAGTGTCATACAATTTTTCTATATTCTTCAGTTTTCCTTCCTCTGTAATTTCATTCAATAGTATGTCAAGAGGGGCCATGTCCTTATTTGTCCTCTTCTTCTTCTTGGGTGTCAGTTTCTTCTTTGGTGTAGCCTTTCTTACTAGAGATCTCACTGCTTGTTGTTTTTGTCTTGTCCTCCTAGGTGAGGGTGTGGTTGCCAGTGAGGGATCTCTTTTCCTTACAACTCTCTTGAAAGTTGTAGGCATGTCATTTCTGAAGATGTGCCTACCGGTGATAGGCGAGTTTCAGGTTGTGGAGCTGCTAACTCATCCTCTGTTATGCCAGTTTGTTTCATTACTTTATCCTTGATTTATTTTGCTTGCCTAGAACCTCTTCTTACAACTGCCTCAACCTTTTTTACTCTCTTCTTAGATTGTATTTGGCTTTCAATAGTTTTTGCACTACCAAATACTTCTTCCTTAGGTTCTTTAGGGGCTTCTAGAAGTGCTATAGCATATGTTTCATCTATTTTGTAACCCATCTCTGTTACCCAAACTATCCTAGGGATGACTGCTTCCATCCAGATCTCATCCTTCTTAATTACAAAGCATATGTTATCCTTATATTTGTCAACAATCTTTTGTGATAATCAGATTCTTTTCTTCATTTTGGCCTTAAGTGCTTGAAAATAGTCTTGGATATTTTGATCCTTATCTTCTCCCATATTGCTAAATAGTTCTGTTAGTTGTTTACCTACCAGTATATCATAACCAAGTTCTTTGTAGCCTATACCGAGAACCTATTTGGTTATATGTAGCATCAAACATATTAGTAGATTTCCAAACTTAAAAAGTTCCTTTCTTGTCCTTCTTATTCTTACCTAAGTTGTTAATAAATTCATCCTTCAACCACTCACATACATCAATCTTTGCATTATCTATGACCATGTCATAAGCACTCTTAATGCACAGACTTGACACTGAATTGAGTCTGTTTGCATGAGTTGCCTTATATCCTAATATCATGCTGATAAATCTTACATTAGTATCTTTCACATCATTGATTCTTAAGGACCTTTTATCAGATGTAGCACCAATTAGCTCAGTAACTAGGTCATTGGAGACCTTCTTAGTTTTGTCTTGCCTTTTATCAGTGTTCGGTAACCCTGTGACAACTTTCACAACTTCCTTGGTGATTTTATGAATTGCATCTAACCAGAAAAATTCTCCATGAACCCTACTTAAGACTATCCTAATCACATCCTTGGGGAATTTGGGAATGCTAAGGATCTCTATAAATCCTAGGGTTTCAATGATCTTATGTTCATCTTTTATATTACCTGATTCATCACATATGATAGATTTAAACATGGTTTTAATCTCTTCATCTCCTAGTTCTTCAATGTTGCAGTGAATGTAAATTTTGGGGTCTTCAGCATAAACAACTCCTTTAGGAATTTGAGAAAAAGCACCTAAAGTATCATCTTTCTTTGCTACCTTGGGAACTAGTTGAAACACGGGCCTAGGGCATTTTATAACCTCAACAACAGTAGGGTTTTCTATATATTCAAGTGCAGAGGTGGATGCCATGATAAAATACCTTTTACTGCCTTTAGGATGGATGATTGCTTGAAGTGTTCTTTCCTTTTGCTCGAAATGCCTTAGCTCGGAATCTTCACGCTCTTCGTAGGTTTGAAATCTCGGTGAAATGAAATGGATCCAAAACCATAAATTTATAAGGTCTTTTTGCCATCTACCACATTAAATGCATGGCGATTAAGTATTCTCTTAACATTGTCTGCCGGTAATAAAGTAATTTCCAACTTCTCATCTCTAACCGAGGGAATAATAGCATATGTCTCATTTAATGCCAAACCCTCAAAGAAAGTTTTCTTCATTTTGATGAAGAACTTCGTGTCGGTGAAGTATTGATTGGTTCTACTGGTGGAGGAGTATTCCCAATATTTAGGTTAGACTTTTTAATCCATTGTTTTGAGAATTCTTGCTTAACCTCTTCAACTTTTTCTTTACCTTTCAAGCTAGAGCATTTGTTGTTTGTCGGTAATCCTTTGCTTCTACAAAATTTTGCAATATGCCCAATCTTGTTACATGCATAACAAGTTACATTATTCTTCTGAATAGCTTTCCCATAACCTATTCTGGTTTGTGTTCTACATTGATTAGATAAATGTCCAAATCTTCCACAAACATAACATCTCACATTCATTCTACAATTTTTAGAGTTGTGACCAACTTTGTTGCATTTTGAACATTGACCGGTGGGTGTGTTGATATTCTGATAACTTCTAGATCTACATTGGTTTTCTCTATGCCCATACTTATTAGAGTTAAAGCATTTTCCATTGAATTTATAGGCATTAGGTTGTCTTACCAGTTTGCTGTGATCCTGAGTGTTTGCAGTACCGGAGCTTTCTCCAACTTCAAAGCCAATTCTAGAAGTGTCACCTTTAGGTTTTTGATTCTTCAGCAAGTTACTAAGTTCCTTTGACCTTTTCTTGAATTTTTCTTTATGTTGATTTGCAATATCTAGATCTCTTTCTAGGACTTCTTTCTGTCTCATCAGTTTATTTGAGTCATTCTGTGTGTGCATAAGATCTGTTTTTAATAGGTCATTTTCATAGCTAAGTCTTGTGTTCTCATTTGCTGCATCACTTAGTCTTTTGGTCACTTCTTCTTCATTCTTCTTCCTATCTTCAATTTCTTTACAGAATCTCATAGTCATATCTTGCATCTCATTCTTCATTGTTATGTTCTCCAGTTTTAGCTTGCTTATCTCATCATTAAGTGATTCCTTTTCATCATTCTCATTTTGCATCTTTTCACATAATTCTCTTCTCTTGTTTCTTGCAATGGTAAAATTCTCTTGAAGTGCCTGAATGATATCCTGAGCTGCCTTTAGATCATCTTCAAGTTTGATGTTTTTCAATTTTTCTACATCATAGTCTGAGAGAACTGCTTCTAGTTGCTTCATCGAATTTTCCATCTTTATTGGTGTCAAGATCTTCCTCAAGCTATTAGGCTTCTGAAAATAGAGGACCAAGATCTGATACCAATTGTTAAGATTCCCACAGATACTGAGAGGGGGGGGGGGGTGAATCAGTATCTAACTGGTAATTAGAATTTCTTATCTTAAAACATTCAGAACATATTATAACAGTGTACTGGTATGCAAGAAATAATGCAATAAATAGAAATGAAGGTAACCACATGAAAATCACACCATAACACAATGATTTAACAAGGAAACCCAGTGTGGGAAAAACCTCGGTGGGATTTGTGACCCACAATATTCACTTACTGGCCAATAAAATATTACTTACAATAGGGACCTGCACATGCAGGAAGGCCAAGTGCTTAGAGCTCACTGCTCAAATGGGAAGTCTCACTGACTTACAATGTGGATTATACAAATCCAATAACTTGTACTGCTTTACAATAGCATCTTCAATGCCAGATTCAGTACCAGTTTCTGCTCTATTCTTTACATATACCCCTTAACCTATATTTCACATAATAGGTCTGCCTAATCTTTTTCTCCTTACGTTTTCGCTTACATCACTTCCATCACTTACTTCACTTCCTTACCAAATGTCTACAATGATCTATTTTATATATAAGAGTCATTTTACAATGATATCAAGTTGGCTTACAAGTTTTTACAATAATAAACAAAAATATAATAAAACAAAAATCCTGTCGCCCTCTGTGCCGGTATGCTTCCTTTTTCTGCTGGTGCCGGTGTAGAGTGTGATCTGCTGATGCCAGTGTAATGCCTTGCTGGTGTAATGCCTTGCCGGTGTAATGCCTTGTTGGTGCCATAGGATTGTAAGGTTGCCATCAATGAAAAAACCTTCAATCAAAATAATGTCTCATTGGAGTGTGCATATGCCAACAGAAACACACATGGATGACAAAGGAACTATTCCTTAATTGACTATACCACTTTGTGCGATCCATTCTAGGGGGTGTATCGCCCACCAAGAGGCACTTTCTTATATTTGACGGCCATGGCAGCCATGTTGTCGTGACAACCATCTAAGAGGCAAGGATGTTGGGTATATACTTGCTCACATTATCAGCTCACACCTCTCACTGACTACAACCACTTGATGTGAGTGTTTTCTCTTCATTCAAAACATTCTTCAAAAAATAAAGAACAACATGGCTGGCAAGGTTTCCAAATGTGGAGATGAGGAGGGCAAAATTGGAAAAAATAGGAAGCAAGTCCTTGAATAAGGCATTGACAGTTTCTAATATCGTAGCAGGCTTTAGAAGGACATGGATGCGGTCCATCAATATTGATACCCTCATGGATGACATGTAGCCCAACACCACATTTGACATTAAAAACAGCGCGGATGTTTTGGTTATGCAAAACACGTTGATTCTATCTAGTGTTGATGTTTCAAGTGAATTTATTATAGAAAACATCGTTGAAAGAGTGGCTGACAGTGTGGAAGACAGTCTTTCTCTTCCATCACAACAAATAGCACCAAAATGGGTGGCCAATGCGGCAATGTCTTTAGGAGTTGACTTGGAAGGGGAACATCAAGACTCCACATTCACTTTCCCTTCACCACCCACAACTGCCATGGATGATGTGGTGCATTACTATGCCGATTATGGCATATCAAATAGCCAATCTCATGCATAATTGACACAATAAGACACCACACAAGAAACAACACAAGTTTGTAGTGAGGAAGATGAGATCCTTCTATACCAAGTCAATGAGATGGCCCCCTCTCAACAGGAAATAGGACTGTCAAGATTTTTAAAGCTACCTGTTCACATCGTCAACAAGAAGAAAGGGAAAGGTATTAAGGATTGGTTGCGGTTGAGTTATAATTCATAGTTGATTACATCTAATGAATTCATGAAATAATTAATGGTTCAAGATGTGAAGAAGATGGAAGTGGAGCAGACCAAAGAAAGAAAGAAAGAGCAGGCCAAAGAGAAAAAAGAAACAAGCATATTGGCAAAGTAGAAGAAGGAACTGTAAAAAAGAAGGAGATCTTATGTAAGGAAAAAGAAAGGCTGAAAGAGATAGAGAAGAAGGAGAAGGAGGAATGATAGAAATGAGATAAGGATTTAAAGGATCAAGAGGAAGAGGAAAGGGCCATCAAGGAGCAGACAATGATTCTGGCAAGAAAGAGGATGCTAAATAGTCCATCAACTCCATCGAGTCCGTTACCAGAACAACATCCCACAATGCAGGACATGCTGAACACAATGATATCCATCTTTCGACCACCTTGAATTTGTCAACCAAGTCCCCCCTGTGACCTTTACTATTCCTTCAACTTACATGCCAGGGGTTTCCCGAAGCCTTGGGTATTTTCTACCACCTTCAATTTGTCAACCAACTTCCCCACCCGTGACCTTTTCTATTCCTTCAACACACATGACAGTGGTTGCTAGTAGCCCTAGGTGATGAGAACATGGCACATGTCGCAAGCATATGGGTACCACCTGAAGTTAGAAGAAGTTCATTTCCCCCTTAGTTGAATTGACATCTACATGAACATATGTGTCTTTTTTTGCGACTTTTCTGATTTATCAAGTCAGACCAGAACTGCGAAAATATCTTTTCAAGACATGAATTTGACATGATTTTTGTTTCGAATTATGCTCATATGCTATTTTTTTTGTATGTCTATGAAATACAAAAAAAGTAATGGGATGATTGAGGAATTTGTGGAGTAGTACATGATTGCAGTTTCCAATTATGTGCATACTTATTTTATATAGATGTTATGCAATTCAGTACATGTAATGGGATGATTGAGCATAGATGTCAACAACTACATGTTTTATGTTTCCAGTTATGTACATGAAAGACGAACAAACAAAGATGACAATTTTATATGTCAATGCAATTGAGAAAATGTTATGGGATGAGGAGCAAATATTGACAAGTACCATTGAGTTGGCAACCCAAAATCAAAAGTTGAAATGCCACCGATGATTTTTGCCATGTTAACGCCGAGTTATCATCCAATTTGCCAAAAAAAGTGCTACTTCGGACCCTTGACCGAAACGAGAGCATGCCTACCCCCCAAACCTTCCACACTTTCCATCCACATCGAACAAGCTGGCCTTGTGGCGATCAATCACTTACACACATTACCGACCATCTACTCTGCCCAATACTTGTGTGCTCACATTCAAATTCCAACTGCAGAGGGATTAGCTATGCATCACCTCTCCTTACTTGCACTTCCATAATCAAGTATGAGGACACACAACCATTTGAAAACCTTTATACTTGAGAATTGTGTTGCACAGACCATTCAATATGAATGCGAAAGTGCAACATAAATCACGAGTACAAATATTTGAAATGACATGTCCTCATTGTTTACAATTATGAGGATGGCATGTCCTCATCCAGTGACTTAATGTAGTTGTTCCAATTGTTGAGACCTTGGCCCAATCATTGCATTACATGTGAATTGGAGTATGTAATGGGATGAGTGATCAAATCATCAATAGCTACTTGTTTTATGTATCCATTTAGGTGCATTTTGTTTGTTTTATATGTACATGCAATTTAGAACATGTAATGGGATGAATGAGCAAAGATGGTTGAGGATGTTGTGAACATGATCATGCTTGTAGTTTCCAATTATGTGTATACCTCTTTTATGTAGATGTTGTTGCAATTCAGTACATGTAATGGGATGATTGAGCATAGATGTCAACAACTACATGTTTTATGTTTCTAGTTATGTACATGAAAGACAAACAAACAAAGATGAATATTTTATATGTCAATGCAATTGAGAAAATGTTATGGGATGAGGAGAAAATATTGACAAGTACCATTGAGTTGGCAACCCAAAATCAAAAGTTGACATGCCACCAATGACTTTTGCCATGTTAACGTCGAGTTGTCATCCAATTTGCCAAAAAAAATGCTACTTTGGACCCTTGACCGAAACGAGAGCATGCCCACCCCCGAAAGCTGCCACACTTTCCATCCGCATCAAACAAGCTGGCCTGGTGGTGATCAATCACTTACACACATTACCGACCATCTACTCCACCCAATACTTGTGTGCCCACATTCAAATTCCAACTGCAGAGGTATTAGCTATGCATCACCTCTCCTTACTTGCACCTCCATAATCAAGTACGAGGACACACAACCGTTTGAAAACCTTTATACTTAAGAATTGTGCTACATAGACCATTCAATATGAATGTGAAAGTGCAACATAAATCACAAGTACAAAGATTTAAAATGACATGTCCTCATTGTTTACAATTATGAAGATGGCATGTCCTCATCCAGTGACTTAATGTAGTTGTTCCAATTGTTGAGACCTTGGCCCAATCATCACATTACATATGAATTGGATTATGTAATGGGATGAGTGATCAAATTGTCAATAACTACTTGTTTTATGTATCCATTTAGGTGCATTTTGTTTGTTTCATATGTACATGCAATTCAGAACATGTAATGGGATGAATGAGCAAAGATGATTGAGGATGTTGTGAACATGATCATGCTTGTAGTTTCCAATTATGTGTATACCTCTTTTATGTAGATGTTGTTGCAATTTAGTACAAGTAATGGGATGATTGAGCATAGATGTCAACAACTAAATGTTTTATGTTTCCAGTTATGTACATGCAAGACAAACAAACAAAGATGACAATTTTATATGTCAAGGCAATTGAGAAAATATTATGGTATGAGGAGCAAATATTGACAAGTACCGTTGAGTTGGCAACCCAAAATCAAAAGTTGACATGCCACCGATGATTTTTGTCATGTTAACGCCGAGTTGTCATCCAATTTGCCAAAAAAAATGTGAAAATCAAGTCAAGTTGGAAACCATCAAACACATTGGACAATAAAAGTGAAAATGTGAACACTATATATTAACAATTCGACATTGAAATTGAAACTAAAGGAGTTGATTCAAAGTGGTCACATTGATTTAAATCCTCCGAGAAGGAACACAATGGAGGATGGAATTAACCCCTTCTAAAATGGAAGATTTAAAAGTGAATTTCAAAGCCAACATTGAAACCTAGAAACCCAATTTACAATAAAATTAAAAATGTGAACCCTTTTACATTAAAAGTGAAACACTAAAAAAGCCGTCAAACCCTTTTGATAGTAACTGTGAATTTTAAAGCCAACATTGAAACCTTGAAACCCAATTTACAATAAAACTGAAAATGTGAACCCTTTTACATTAACAATGAAAAACTGAAAAGTTGTCAAACCCTTTTGACACTAAATGTGAATTTTAAAGCCAACATTGAAACCTAGAAACCCAATTTACAATAAAACTGAAAATGTGAACCATTTTACATTAATAGTGAAACATTGAAAAGCCGTCAAACCCTTTTGACAGTAAATGTCAATTTTAAAGCCAACATTGAAACCTGGAAACTGAATTTACAATAAAACTAAAAAATGTGAACCCTTTTACATTAACTGTTAAACACTGAAAAGTCGTTAAACCCTTTTGATAGTAAATGTGAATTTTAAAGCCAACATTGAAACCTGGAAACCTAATTTACAATAAAATTGAAAATGTGAACCCTTTTACATTAACAGTGAAACATTGAAAATCCGTCAAGCCCTTTTGACAGTAAATGTGAATTTTAAAGCCAACATCTGGAAACCCAATTTACAATAAAAATGAAATTGTGAACCCTTTTACATTAACATTTAAACACTAAAAATTCATCAAACCCTTTGGACAATAAATGTGAATTTTAAAGCCAACATTGAAACCTCGAAACCCAATTTACAATAAAACTGAAAATGTAAACCCTTTTACATTAACAGTGAAACATTGAAAAGCCATCAAACCCTTTTGATGGTAAATGTAAATTTTAAACCCTAATTCTAGTGAATCCATAAAAGCAATGAACATTTAAACCCACAAAACCATTATACAATAACAATGAACCATTTAAATTGAAACCCCCTTTGTCACTAAATGTGAAATTAATAGCCTAAATCCAGTGAATTCATAAATGAAATGAACATTTAAACCCACAAACTCATTATACATTAACAATCAACCAAAAGAATTGAAACACTTGAACCTTTGAAACATTAATGGTGAAATTACACCCTTAAACATTAACAGTGAAATTCAAAACCTTTAAACCTTTAAACCACAATGATGTTGCAAGTCGATGCCAAAACTCCCAATAAATTCATTGTTTGACAAAATGAGCCAAAATTTTAGTCACATGACACCATTAAAATTACAGTAATGCTAGAACAAAGGAGCACGATTCCCTTTTGTATGTAATTGTGTTTATGAACACAGAAGGTTGTGTTCAAAAAACACAAAAAACAACCATAAAAATTTCTCAAAGAGTGCCAAACATTTAGAAACAAAAAATTTATGAAGAATGCCAAATAGTTAAAATAATTTTTTAAATGATCAAGTAAGAGGAAACATATCGAAAGAAAACAATACAAAACATTGCAAATTCGTGAGCCTTAGTGAGGAAAATTCCTCACCAAGGTCAAAGGGGAAATGAGCCGATTCAACATCTGCAAGTAGATCCCTATTGTCCTCATCATTCAACTTTGTACCTGTGAAGTGGAGGTGGCAAGGGAGTAACAAAACAAAAAATGGAGCCGAACATGGAAACGTAACCCCATAAAATCAGAAAAAGAAGACAAAATCCTGTGAAATAGGGTATGCACTGAGGCATTACCTAGTTTTGGGTGCACACGTTCTAGTCCAAATCCGGGTTGAAGGCATTCCATGGCAAGCAGGTTATGGCAGTAGATGAAACCACCAATGGAGCTTCAGCGGGAAGGAAATGAATGGGCTTCGAGACAATGTACAAGGGGTTGAGTGCAATGAAGGCCAAACACTTCGAAAAATGCGACTGAGCAGAGACAGTGAAAGCAAGGTGACACATAGTTAATGCGAGTGCAATTAGAATTTGAATGTGGTGGCAACATAATTGGGCGGAGTAGATGGTTCGTAAGGTGGGCAAGTGAGTGGTTGGCACATGGCCAACCCATTCGATGCAAATGGAAAGTGTGGCATGTTTCGAGAGTGGGCCTGCTCAAGTTCCAGTTGACGGTCCGAAGTGGCATTTTTTTGACCACTTGGATGCCAACTTAGCATTTACATGTAAAAAATCATTGGTGGCATGTCAAATTCTGATTTTGGGTTGCCAACTCAACAGTCTACATGGGTGGTTTTAAAAATCGGTCTCTAGGTCCACGTGGCATGCCACATCGACCCCCGAAGTTAGGGTGCACATGTAATGCCTCCTCTCCCCTATTCTGGTTCCAAAAACACTTCAACTGTATTTTCATATATCCAAAATAACCTTTGTGCTGTAGAATATGGGGGTCAGGGGCTGCAACACTTTTGCCAAGTCTCGTAGCCATTCTGTACCTATTCTACAATTTTTTTGTTTGCATAACACAACAGTTATGCATTGTATGACATCAAGGTTTTGGAGCTAGATTAGGACTGTCCCTTTGGATTTATATTACAATGTAGTGAGAAGATTAGTAATTTTTCTTTAAAAAGGGTTGTATGGTAGTTGTAAAATGTTTGAACATTGATATTTTTAATTAAGTCATATTAACATTTTATCTCAAATTTAATATGCACTCTTTGGAGCATATAGGCTAATTTGGGACATATAATCTCTTGAGGAGATGTAGCGACATCATGGTGAGTCCCTCATTCTATAGTTGGTGCCTTGGGGTAGTTTGTGGTGATATAAATGATGAGTTGTGTGATAATTTTGTTTGTGAGCTTATGGTTATATAGTGTTGCATTGGAGTTCAATTAGGAGACATGATTAGTTCTACATCCATATCAAACTTTACTAAAGCATGAGGTCTTTTGTTTCTAGGAGTTTGTGTGTTGAGATAGTTACTCTTTGGCAATCTATAGTAGTCATATTCTACAGTCTTGTGATTTTAAATGGTACCTTATCCTTTCCTATTAATAGCTTATCTTTTCACATTATTTCCTCTATAATATAATATTCAATTGAGATGAAACCACACTCATTATTCTTATTGTGACTCTTCTTCCTTCCCATTTCAAACACAACCACCTTGAAATATGACACACGTACATCACTACCCCTTAGGAAGGCACATGTGTCCAACCTCCACAGTTCCAAAAATTTAATGAGCTCTTATATCCTAGGGTGACTAAAAGATATGTGCACCAATATTTTTGTATACATCAAGTTTTCACATTTTAATGTATTATTATAAAATATGCTACAATAACACCAAACTCTCTCTTAACTTTCTAACAATATAATGTTTTCTATATTTTGAATACATTAAGGTTTCAAACTCCAAGTTCCTTTGCTAATTTCTTCTTTTTCTCTAAAAAGCTATGTGTAGATTTCTTCGTGTTATTTTTATCCACTGATCCAAATTTTAATTAAATTATATTTTATACTCTAGACTCCATTTTATATATATTTAAAAGTTAAATTTTAAGAGTTTTCTCAAATCAATATGATAACACACTTATTTTTTCATTTTTTAATGTCACGTTCACTTTGAAAACTAATAAAAAGATTATATTCATTAAAAATATTAATTTCTAGCAGAAATATATATTATTTGAATCTTCATTTCCATATTGATCTATATTTAAATTACCCACAAGAGAGTTGAATGATGTAGCTTAACCTTTGACCTAACCAAAATTTTAGGGATTTCTTTAATAAATTTTATCGTATAGTTGATTTGTAGAAGAATCAAAGATGAATGAGTAGGTGAGATAGTTACAAGAATTAAACAACACACATATATAAAGCTTCAAAAATGTTTAGGTCATTAAGGTACACTATTAACAATCCATTGGTCCTTGTCTTAGTTTCTATATTTGTATTTCCCAAGCTATATTCTTTTGTTATTTTGTCAATATTAGCTCTTATTTGATCATACTAAATTGGATTTCGGATTATATATGTGTGCACACACACAAAGATAGATATGTTATTTGAAATTGATCTAATTTACAAAACACATTGAATAAAGAAAAGTATGTTTTATTTTCTTTCAAAAACACTATTTAGAAGAGAAAATTCAAACAAAATTTGCCTCTTGAAGTGTCTCTATAATTAAAGCCTACATTGATAATCTCCTCCTTCACCATTATATTCTTGTTAAAGGTTTTGTTTTCTCTATTCTCCCAAAATATTATTTTGGAGGGTATATATGAGATTTTAAGTCAAATAATTGAAAGACATACATATATACATTCATACATACATACATATTTTTTCAATACAATAACATACATACATGCATACACACATACATTCATACATTCATACACACATTGAAACATACATGTTTTCTCAATACAAAAGTGTTTTAAATGTATTAATATAAATTTATGCAATAACTTATATGCTGAATATAAATAGTTTTGACGTCATTTAAATTCACATTAATTTTTTTAACTATAATTGAAAGACACATGGATGCATACATTACATTAACTGGCTTTAATTTACCTATACATTTTTAATGTAAAATGTACCCATAATAATGCATATAAATAGTTTTGATGTCATCTGAATTTACATTAATTTTTTTAACTATAATTGAAACACATGCATACATGCATGCACACAATAGCTTTAATTTACCTATCCATTTTTCATATCCATTTTTTCATATAAAATTTGCCCATAATAATAATTTTTCCAAGAGTTATCAATTGCTAGTTTCTTCATCTTCCTTAGCAGCACATTCTCTCTCTCTCTGCTTTTTTTTCCTGTCAACTTTTTTGGTTCCCTTTTTTGGTGCTGATGCTGTCTGTTATTTCTTGGTAAAAAATATGCTTACAAACTGTCTATTTAATCCAATATAAGGAGTGAGAAGAAGCTATATAGTGGAATGCACACTACACCAGTACAAGAATAACTCTTACAGAATTAGGGTTTTAGAATACAAGATTTCGTTGAGTTTTCATTTCATTCATATTTAAAATCTAAATGGATCAGGTCGAAGCTATTTTGGTTTCAAAACAGATCTATCATATAGCGTGATAGCGACATGTTAGTCAATCACAACGGTTTATTACAAAATCGACGGTGTAAAACGCGTGTTAGTCAATCTGTACTGTCGTTTTGGAACCAGAAGGTCGCGGCTATTCTGGCTCCAAAATGGACCTTTCGTACAGCATACAACGTGATAATGACGTGTTAGTCAATCACAATCATTTATTGCAAAATCGACGGTGTGCGACTAACACACATATTAATCAATCCATACTATCGTTTTGAAACCAGAATAAACGCCTCCCTTAGATCATAACGGTGTTGGACATGCTGCATAGGTTGAATGTTTTAATGGAGAAGAAAATAGGGCACTTTGTGTCAACCATTAAAAAAAATTCGTACTTAGATTAGGCAACTGCCAAGCTTTTGGGATGCAAACTCTGAAGCCAAAAAGATCTATCTGAAAAGTTCGAACCCAAAAAGATCTATCTTCCACTTATATGTCCATAGAAGCTACGACAATGTCTTCTGTAATTACATCTATATACGCCTTTACTAATGAAAGCCATGCCTTTTCATATATTAATCCTGTTTTTTATTAAACCTTTTTTTGTTATCCATTGCAAGTGGAAAAGTTAATGTCCTGAAATCCAAAATACGGTCGGCAGTTTTAGCTACTTTGGGTTTATAGCACACCATGCTGATGAGATGAGTAGTTTTGTTATAATAAGGGTTGCATAGTGGTTGCAATATGTTTGAAAATTGATATATTTAATTAAGTCATATTAATATTTCATCTCAAATTTAGTTTAATTTTCATTTTAATGTACATTTCATAATTATAAATATACAAGTATTATTCTTCAATCTAAAGATGCATAAAATGAATTTAATATAAAAGATAATAAATATATACATTTAAATTTAAGTCAACTATTAATCTACATATTAATAGTATAGTTGAAATATACATTTAGACTAATCAAATAGTATTTTTTATTCAAAAGATACACACAAACATATATTATTCAAATAATATGACTAAACTATAATTTTATAATATTTTAATATTACTCTTTAATGTAAAGATATATACAATGCATTAAACATAGAAGATGAATAATACATATACTTCAAATTAATTCAACTATTAATCTACATACTAGTAGTGTAGTTTGTTGAAATTGGAGAGTAAATATATTTTCTCCATTGTCTAATAAATGAACCACACAGATCTTGACAAATATTTTGATTGTGATTAAATGGATTTCATTTTTAACAACCATCATAAACTTTATTTTCACACAACTCAACTAGATGATGGGGATGAAGAACATCCAACACAAATACCTTCTCAAAAGTATACAAACTTATCCTTGCTCAAAGGTTTAGTGAAAATATATGCAAATTGCTCGTTGTTTTGTGTATAGACTAGTTCAGTTTTCTTATTAAGAATATGCTCATGAATAAAAAGATGGTTTACTTCAAAATGATTTGTGCAAGTATGAAACTTTGGATTCTTGGACATCTTCAAAACATTTTGATTATCACAAAATATGATTGTTGGATCAAGTTACATTAATGTTGAAGATTCCTAAGAAGTCTTCTAAACCATATTGATTCACAAGTTGTTGCAATAAATGTCTTTTACTATGCTTTAGAGGATAACAAAGCAATATTAGGTTGCTTCTTATAACTCCATGAGGAAATAGTGTTGATCATGTTGAAAGCACCAAAATATTGAGAGAGAGGGAGGGGTGAATAAGTATTCCCACTTAATTAAATCCATAAACCTCTTTTTTTAACCAATTGAAGGTATCCTCAAAATATCAAATATACCTGATTGAATTAAAATAGTTAATGCAGAATAAACAAGAACACAACCATAAGATGAACACCCAAATTTGTACGTGGAAAACACAAAATGGGAAAAACCATGGACAGTATTAACTCTCAGGAAAATATAACTAATTTTATAGTTGTGTTTACAAACAGGGTGGCTCACTTCTAGATTACACAAATGGTTCACTATTGGACTACTCAAAGCAGATACAAAGAGAAACAACTAACTTTCAGAATGCTCATTGTAATTGAAAGGGTTGAACTAAGAAAGTTTGCTTCTCGAAATGCATAAAATCAGTTCCAAGTTGAGCGCATATTACAAATATTAGACTTTACAGAAGATCCGGTTAGAGATCTCTGCACCACCATTCCACAGTAGGTCCAGTAAAGGACTACTGCACTATTGATTGCCTTCAATGTTTGCAACTCTCACATACACTACTTCTTTTTTTACCAACTATCTTCTGCACATCACACACACTCACTCTTGATCAATTTTCTTGTCTTCTTCATCACTCATGAACATATATATACTAGAGAGTAGAAATATAAAATAGTGTGTTGGTCAAGCCCAACACATTATCAATAATCTCATGTCGACCCCCACAATACTTCTACACAATTCCTTTACATACGGAAACCAAAGAATATACCGTGATTATAGGAAAATGGCAAGGGTCATCTTAACCCAAGAGAACATACCTATTTCCATAAGATTAAGCTCAATAATTCCAAGATGTAGACTCTACACATACTTTTGATACTTCTGATAAATACCAAAACTATAAATATGGGGACACATAACTGATACCGGGATCAACTAGAATTCCTAACACCGGGATACTGGGGTCAATGGGAACTCAATGGGACATCAAAAGGTCATCATCCAAAGTTGTCCATGTTGCATAATAATTTCTAACCAAAAACTACAACACCTGAACTACACATACATATCCACAACACTTTGCATAACATCCATGACGTCCAAACTGATATCCAAGCCTGCATACATTATCCGGTACAGAACCGAATGACTAGTTTGACATCAATGGCAACATTATTAACACATCTAACAAATAGTAGATCTAAGATTGAAGCAATAACAAAAGGTTGGTTTCTAGAGACTATGCAACTTAACAAATCTGAATTGAAAAAAAAACCAAGTTTGAAATTTTCATTTTTCAAATTTTCATGTTCCTTGAAGATATTTCAAAAATTACTTTTTAGCTAACCAATTTATTTGTTTGGGATGAACCATGAATCCAGATAAGACTCCAACTAAATAAGATATATGTGTATGACTAGTAGTTCAGTAAATAAAAATTCCTATCAAATTCCTATATAGGGTTTCATTAATTGATTTACCATTTGGGTCTTTAGTCAACTTAGTGCATGTATCTGTTGGTGTTAATGAATATTTATACCCTTGTAGTGTAAGTCATGTGAGAATTTCTTTGGTATACTTCATTTTAGAGAAAAAATATTTTTTAGGTGTTTGTCACACTTCACTTCCATGAAACTAATGAAGTAATCCAAGATTAGACATCTCAAAATGGATATTCATATCTCTTACACATCTTGTATTAGTGATTGATTATTCCCTATAATGAGAAAATCATCAATATATAGCATAATGAATATTACCTTATTGTTAAAATTCCTAATGTAGATTTGGATCTCCATCAAAGTTCTGGAATTCTCTTTGGAGAAAGTTCTTATCAATTTACTAGTAACAAGTTCATGGGGTTTGTTTCAAATCATATGGTACCTTTTTTAATTAACACCACATGTGTCTGTTTCCCTTTTTAGCAAATATAGGAGGTTTTGTAACATATACCTCCTCTATCAATTCTCCATTTAGGAATACATTTTTTGCATCTATTTGGAAAATTTTCAACTTGTGGTGGGAAGCAAGTTCTATCAACATTCTAATTCTGATCATATTTCCAACTAGAACAAAGGTTTCATTGTAATCAATACCTTCAATTTTCTTATAGCCTTTGACTACCAATGTAGCTTTGTGCTTGTTGATTGAATCATCAAACTCAAACTTGATTTTGAATACCTATTTACATTTAATGGCCTTCTTTCCAATAGGTCAAGGAACCGAATCCCATGTATGGTTTTTATGAACTAAATTTATCCCTTGATTCATAGCATTTTCCTAATTTTCATCTTTTATTGCTTCATAAAATGTACTCGGTTCATGGTACTTATAATGCTCGACATTTATGCATAATTGACCTCATAGTTTTCTAACCTAATAGGCGTTCCCCTAGCTCATTTTGATCTCATTAGAGAAACATTAGAATTTTTGGAAAGGAAAAATATTATGATTCAATCTCGCTCATCAATTTTCTCTCTTTTTTCTAAAGCTTCAATAAGACTTTCTAATTATAGTTCAACATTTTTAGATGAGTATTATGATAGGCCACTACATCATCTTTCTCTTCTAATAAATCATCGTGGTGAATGGCTAGAAGGTGGCACAATTTTTTAAATTTGAAATCTCTAGAGATGTGATTTTTTCTTGGTATCACACAATAGATATCGTACAAGGATGCAACTTTTATTCTTATCATCAAATTTTCTTCTCTTCTTTTCTCTCATATAACATGCCTATAGGCAATGTTCTCAAGAATTCTTAAATGTCTAATTATTAGTTTTCTTCCTGACCATGGTTCTTTTGGAGAGATTCCTTTTAAGCTATTATAATAAATTTGATTGATCAAATAGGCCACTATATGAACTACTTCTCCCATTAATTTTTCATCAAGATTACAAGCTTTGATTATGGATTTATCTTTTTCTTAAATTTTTCTATTGTCAGCTACTCCATTATGTTGTGGAGTATATGGAGATGATAATTGCCTCTTAATTTCTTTTTTTGGGCAAAATATTGGCAAATTTATATAAAGTATATTCTCCCCCATCATACAGT
Source organism: Cryptomeria japonica (assembly GCF_030272615.1). Lineage (NCBI taxonomy): Eukaryota > Viridiplantae > Streptophyta > Pinopsida > Cupressales > Cupressaceae > Cryptomeria > Cryptomeria japonica. Next base: position 40,082,831 of record NC_081412.1, read on the forward strand.
ATTAGCATTATAATTATTTTATCGTTGTCATTCTTGACTTGATGTACGAACTCTTTCAAAATATCAAATGCTTCAAATATTTTATTGAAAAAATAAGCCAAACCCTTTGAGTGAATTCATCAATGAATGTTATGTGTTGGCACTGAGTTGTCATTGATATCAATCGATATTGCAGGCAGGCTGCTAGTAGAGGCATGTGATCCGGTATGCAGAAGAGTGTACTGGTATGGTGAAAGACAAATAAGTTATCAAGAAGATTAACATGAAGGCTTGTCAATTGGTATGGTGAAAGACAAGTAGTTGTTGAGACTATCAGTGATTTCACCGGTATGAGGTGAGATGAATGTTGGCATTATGTGAACCTGTATGAAGACATGATGACATTGTATGTTGTCATTGATGTCAATATGTTGAAAAGTGAACTGGTATATGTGTTAAGGAGAACTAATATATGTGTTAAGGAGAACTGGTATATGTGTTAAGGAGAATCGGTATGATGAGATGTGAACCGGTACATGGAATGTGATATGACTATCGGTTGGTAGTCTCAACTTTAGGGTTTCCGATTCAAGTATTCCAAGCCTATGTGACTCAACTGATGACATTTGTGATGAGTTAGCATTGTAATGAAGAATAGATTGTGTTGCCATGTTAGCCTTGTGTGCGTGAAGGATCTTGCATGAAGGTGATTGCTCCTATCTACCTCAGGAGTGTGCGAAGTCTGTAAATGGTGAAAACATGTGATGGGTTATCAGCCGCCATGGATGTGGTGGAGAACGAACGATGGAGAATGTCTTGAGATCGGTTCAAGACTGTTGCATTGAATGCAATATGCTCAATGGTCAGGATTGAACCATTTAAATTGCTTAACCTAAAAAGTTTAAGGTTTAGGGTTTATGCTACCGACCTATCTGTTTCCTATAAGGTCGATGTTGTGCTTCTTTCTAAAGTTGTTGGCAAATATGGTGTATGTATCTAAGTGCAGAGATACATGATTCTTGCAAGACTGGATAAGAGGATTGATACCTGCAGAGTGTGAGTGCAGAAGGAGAAAGGAACTAAAGCGGATCTACATTGGTATTGAGTGCTGTTACCAGATCATTGTAATACCTATTGATCTCTAACCACCTCAACAGTTGGAAAATCCCTTAATAGGGTAGCTCTAACCAGCTTACTATAAATCCTTTAACAGGGTGACTCAAATTCATTGAGTTCTTGAAATCCTCTAACAAGATAACCTTTAATAGGGTTTAACCCTTAATCGAGTATTTTAGCCATCCCTTAACCGAGTGATCCCTAGTAGGATCGGTTCCTAACATAACCTATTGTAATAAGTCTTTAACCAGACTAGGCTCCTAACAGAGTGGACTTCTAAAGAGTTCAAAACAACTTTTGGGTATTCATCCCCACTGTGGTTTTTCTCAGTTGGGTTTCCACGTGAAAAATCTGTGTGTTATGTGTGGTGATTTTCATGTGATGGTTTAAGTGATTTGTGTCTGAAGGTAAATCATGCTGAACTAGCTGTTATTATATTTCTGATGATTGATTACCTGTTCATGCATAAGGGTGAAAAGGAAGTGTAGTACTAGGATGAGTGGAAAGCTAAGTTATTAACCGGTTAATGCTTGTCACAGTCATTCTTAGCTTTACCGGTTGTACTTTGTTTGAGATGGGTGTTACTATTTACTAGTCATTTGTAGTGTTTGCTATCTAACCAGTTTCAGGAAAGTGTTTTTACCTGTACTAATTCACCCCTCCCTCTCAGTACTGGTTTGGTACTCATCATTCCTCATTGAGTTATCAATTGGTATCAGAGCAACCTCTAGGTCCTCTGTGTTGTAAGCTTAACCGCTTGAGGGAAAGATCCTATTGTAATGATGAAGAGGAAAGGTCCAAAGTTCAACAGAGATAATTTCAATATATGGAAAGATAGAATGAAGATATACATTAGAAGCATGGGTGCTCAACACTGGAGCTATGTTGAGAATGCTTATGTTGCCCCTACTGGTACTCTTAACGATGACCAAAAGAGAGAGATGTAGAAGAATGGGCAAGTCATGGAAGCCCTAATTAGTAGTTTATCTGACATTGAGTTTATTGATGTCCAAGATAAAGTAAATCCCAGAGAAGTATGGGATACTCTTGAAAATATCTATGGTAGAGATGAGCATGTAAAACAGGCTAAAGAAGAAAGCCTTAGGGGTAAGTTTGAAGACATGCGGATGGTTGAAGGAGAGACCATTCAACAATATGGAATAAGAATCAAAACTATTGTTGGAGACATCAAGAGTGTAGGAGGCAAAATAGAAGACTCCACTGTTGTAAGCAAAGTCTTGAGATCCTTGTTACCGGTCTATGCAATAAGGGTTGCAGCTATTTAGGAGTTGAGGTCAATAGACAAGAATATGGCATCCCTAGACTCCATCATTGCAAAGTTGACTTCTTATGAGCTAAACAGTTTTGATGGTAGTGTGTAGAAGATTGAATCAACCTTTAGAGCATCAACTGCACCATCTAGAAAAGGAAAAGAAGTAAGCACCAATGATGAACAAAAATAGAGCAAAGAAATGAATGATGAGGAGATTCTGATGGAATTTGAAGCTCTTCTTGCCAAGAGACTTCCAAAGGGAACTGGTAAATACAAAGGTAAACTTCCTTTGAAATGCTTTTCCTGTAACCGGATAGGACATATTGCTGTAAAATGTCCTAATGGTGACAACAAGGACAAACCAAAAAGATTCAAGAAATTCAAATGAGGAAACTGGAGAAATTGTTTTGTAGCAGTTGATGAAGGTGTCATAGATGAGGAATCAGAAGATGAAGAAAATGAAGGTATTGTGTTTGTTGCAGTAAAGGAAGATGTGTCAGACAAGAAGGCTCTTATCTCTTGCTTTGATAATTCCAATGAGTGGATTATTGATAGTTGCTACTCTCACCATATGACTGGTGACCGGAGCAAGTTTCTATCTTTGGAAGAGTATGATGGTAGTGTAGTTCACTTTGGTAATGATGCACCATGTATGGTCAAAGGCAGAGGGTCCATCTCTCTGAATGGAAAGAGCAATGCTGACAATGTGTATTGGGTTGATGGTCTTAGACACAACCTTTTGAGTGTTGCCCAACTGAATGATAGTGGACTCACTCTGAAATTCAAGAATGGAGTGTGTAGAATCAAAGGAAAGATTGATGAATTGGTGGCCACCGGTATGCAGACCAAAGGTAACCTATTTCAGTTGAATACAAATATCAGTACCTGTCTTATGGCTAAGTTTGATGATAGCTAGATATGGCATAGGAGACTCTGCCATGTAAACTTTGATAACATTGTGAAGGCTAGTAAGACCAAGGTAGTCAGAGGATTGCTGGTGTTGAGAAAACCGGAAAATCCTTTGTGCAGAGAATGTCAACAAGGGAAAATGTCTTCCTCAACTTTCAAAGGTAAATCTTCCACTGCAGACAATTTACTTGATCTTGTGCATACTGATTTGTGTGGTCCTATGAAAACTAGGAGTGTGCAGGGAGATAGGTATTTCATGATTTTGACTGATGATTGCTCAAGAATGATGTGGGTCACATTCTTGAAAGATAAGTCTGAAGCTTTTGGAAAGTTCAAAGCTTTCAGAGCACTGGTAGAAAAGGAAAGTGGTAGAAGAATCAAATGCCTTAGAACTGATCAAGGAGGAGAGTTCGCTTCTAGTGAATTCAACAAATATTGTGAAGAGAATGGCATCAAGAGGCAACTGTCTGCCCCCCAGACTCCACAACAGAATGGCTTAGTAGAGAGAAACAACCAGACTATGTTTGAAGAAGCTAGAACCATGTTGATCCAAGAAAAAGTTGCTCACACCTTTTGGAGAGAAGCGATGAGCACTACAGTCTACACAATGAACCGGGTAAACATCAAGAAAGGTAAGGATAAGACTCCTTATGAGTATTGGATCGGTAAGACACTAGTGGTAAGCTACTTTAGAGTGTTTGGTAGCAAATGTTATATCAAGAGGAGTGAACATTAGAGCAAGTTCGATGCAAAATGTGATGAGGGAATATTCCTAGGATATTCCACCAAGAGTAAAGCTCTCAAATGTTTCAACAATAGGACTCAGAGAATTGTTGAAAGCATCAATGTAAGGGTTGATGAAAACCTTGAGAAATCAGAGGAAACTGACAGTAAGCAAGTAGGAGATGAACCGGTAGTAACCTTCTAGGAACCGGTTGCAAATCAGCCCAGTATCAATAACTGTGCTCCTACACTGGTTGATGTTGATGCTTATGAAGATGAAGATGAAGGAGAAAAGCAAGAGGAAGCTATTAAGAACATACCTAGGTATGTCAAACTCAATCATTATCCAAAGCAGATCATAGGAGACAAGGATGCAAGAATTCTTACAAGAAGAAAGATCAGAGAAAACTTATGTATGATCTCTAAATTTGAGCCTAAATCATTCAAAGAGGCACATAAAGATGAGGACTGGATCAAGGCAATGGAAGAGGAACTTGATCAGATAAAAAAGAATGGTACATGGTCCTTGGTACCCAAACCAGAGCATAAAAATTTCATTGGAACCAAATGGGTTTTCAGAAATAAGTTGAATGAAGATGGCACAGTGGTAAGGAATAAAGCCAGACTAGTATGTAAAGTATATGCCCAAGAAGAAGGAGAAGACTATGGAGAAACCTTTTCTCTAGTAGCAAGATTGGAAGGAGTTCGTATGCTTCTTGCATATGCAACTTTTAAAGGATTAAAAGTATACCAAATGGATGTAAAATCTACATTCCTAAATGGAGTACTTGAAGAGGAGGTGTATATAGAGCAACCAGATGGGTTTGCCCTATCAGAAGATAGTGACATGGTGTGTAGGCTACATAAATCCTTGTCTGGACTAAAGCAGAAACCTAGAGCATGGTATGAACGATTGCACTCCCATCTTGTGAAGATTGGATTTGAAAGAACAAGTGAAGATAGCAATATCTACTTGAAAGAAAAAGGAGATCAAATTCTGATCTGTGAAGTATTTGTTGATGACATAATCTTTGGTGGAGATGACAAGATGAGTCATAAGTTTGCAGATGAAATAAAAAAGGAATTTGAAATGTCACTCATAGGGGAGATTAAGTTCTTCATTGGACTACAGATTCATAAAATGAAAGATGGAATCTTTATTACTTAGTCCAAGTATGTCAAAGAAGTGTTGAAGACCTTTGGCATGGAAGATAGCAAACCGGTTGGTACACTGATGGTGACCGGTTGTAAATTATCCAAAGAGGATGACTCAACCTTGGTGGATGAGAAGGAATACCGATCAATGATTGGTAAGTTGCATTATGTAGTGCACAACAGACCGGATATTGCACATGCATTTGGAATTACTGCAAGGTACCAGAAAAGCCCAAGAGAATCCCACTTGGTTGCAATCAAGCGGATTCTTAGATATCTAAAGGGAACTATTGACTATGGATTGTGGTATCCTTATAGCAATGGTTTCAACTTGGAAGTATTCACAGATGCTGATTGGGCTAGTAATGTGGATGACCGAAAGAGCACAACCGGTGGTGCACTCTTTCTCAGTGGTAGACTAGTCTCATGGATGAGTAAGAAGCAGAGTTGTATCTCTTAGTCTACAACAGAAGCGGAGTATGTTGTAGCTTTTATAAACTGCACCCAGACTATTTGGATGAAGCATGTATTGAATGGCTTCAAAGTTCCTGTCTCTGGACTAGTAAGCATATTTTGTGATAACACAAGTGCTATCAATATTTCCAAGAATCCGGTTTTGCATTCTAGAACCAAGAACTTTGAGCTTAAGTATCATTTCTTGAGGGAAAAGGTTCAAAACAAAGAGATTGCACTAGAACATGTTTCCAGCAAGGAGCACTTAGTAGACATATTCACCAAGCCTCTCCCAAAGGCTACATTTACCTACATAAGAGGTGAATTAGGGGTGCTGCCCCTTCAAGAGGTGAACTAAGGTATGTGCTCCACATCAGTCAGGTATTGCATTACCAAATCTCTTCAGGATTGATGTGTTGAAGGATGCTACTCCTCAGAGGGAGCAGCATAATGGATCAGGGAAGCTTGTGTCTCCACTTTGGCATTGTTGTCAAAGGGGGAGAAGAAGTGAAGTGGAGAGATATCTACAGAAATTGGGGAGAAGATGTGAAGTGGAGAGATATCTTTGTATATTGCCATCAATGCCAAAGGGAGAGATTGTTGGCATTATGTGAACTGGTATGAAGACATGATGACATTGTATGTTGTCATTGATGTCAATATGTTGAAAAGTGAACCGGTATATGTGTTAAGGAGAACTGGTATATGTGTTAAGGAGAACTGGTATATGTGTTAAGGAGAACCAGTATGATGAGATGTGAACTGATACATGGAATGTGATATGACTACCAAGTTGTAGTCTCAGCTTCAGGGCTTCCGGTTGAAGTATACCAAGCCTTTGTGACTCAACCGATGACATTTGTGATGAGTTAGCATTGTAACAAAGAACAGATCATATTGCCATGTTAGCCTTGTGCGTGTGAAGGATCTTACATGAAGGTGATTGCTCCTATCTACCTTGGGAGTGTGCAAAGTTTGTAAACGGTGAAAATGAGTGATGGGTTATCAGCCGCCATGGATGCGGTAGAGAACGAACAATGGAGAATGTCTTGAGATCGGTTCAAGACTGTTGCATTGAATGCAATATGCTCAATGGTCAAGATTGAACCATTTAAATTGCTTAACCTAAAAATTTTAAGGTTTAGGGTTTATGCTACCGACCTATCTATTTCCTATAAGGTTAATGTTGTGCTTCTTTCTAAAGTTGTTGGCAAATGTGGTGTATGTATCTAAGTGCAGAGACACATGATTCTTGCCAGACCAGATAAAAGGATTGATACCTGCAGAGTGTGAGTGTAGAAGGAGAAAAGGAACTAAAGCGGATCTGCATTGGCATTGAGTGCTGTTACCAGATCATTGTAACACCTGTTGATCTCTAACCACCTCAACAGTTGGAAAATCCCTTAATAGGGTATCTCTAACCAGCTTACTATAAATCCTTTAACAGGGTGACTCAAATTCATTGAGTTCTTGAAATCCTCTAACAAGGTAACCTTTAACAGGGTTTAACCCTTAACCGGGTGATCCCTAGCAGGATCAGTTCCTAACAAAACCTATTGTAATAAGTCTTTAACCGGACTAGGTTCCTAACAGAGCGGATTTCTAAAGAGTTCAAAACAGCTTGTGGGTATTCATCCCCACCATGGTTTTTCCCAGTTGGGTTTCCACGTGAAAAATCTATGTGTTATGTGTGGTGATTTTCATGTGATGGTTTAAGTGATTTTTGTCTGAAGGTAAATCATGCTAAACTAGTTGTTATTATATTTCTGATGATTGATTACCTGTTCATGCATAAGGGTGAAATGGAAGTGTAGTACTAGGATGAGTGGAAAGCTAAGTGATTAACCGGTTAATGCTTGTCACAGTCATTCTTAGCTTTACCGGTTGTACTTTGTTTGAGACCGGTGTTACTATTTGCCATTCATTTGTAGTGTTTGCTGTCTAACCGGTTTTAGGAAAGTGTTTTTACGTATACTGGTTCACCCCCGCTCTCAGTACCAGTTTGGTACTCATCGTTCCTCATTGAGTTATCAATGCATGTGTATGTGAGCATGTTGAGTGATAACCGATAGAGCTTAAATCAGTTTGGTATTTTGCTACCTTCTTATGATGAAGAGGCATAATGTTAAAGTAATCACAAACCACTGGAGGTGAAGATGTGCTATTGGTGTGGTGTTCACTGCCAGTTAGCAGGAGGAGAAGGTCTCACCGATAAAGGTGTGTACTGGTATGAGTTTGCTGAATGATAAAGTATAAAATGACCTTATATCGATGAGATGAATGATTGATTATTGTGATGCCATGTGGAGCTGAGGTGGCAATCATGCAGAGGTCGGTGAAGCCTCCATCGACATGGTTATTGAAATAGCTAGTCGACATTAATGAAATAGCCAAAAATCACGGGATTATAACTAACTGATGCGGCTTGAGGAAGGAAGAATAACAAAGGAAGATCAAGGAGTAGTTGGCACCTAGATCAAAGCAAAGGAATCATATTGCAAGAAGATATTGAGAAGGAAACAACTAATCTTTTTATGAGATGACATATTTCAAGGTAGAAAATCATGTACGTGATTTCTATCTTTAAAAAGTATGCATTGGATAATGGAAAACATGAAAAGATGCATCCCTCAAGTACAAGTGATTGATCCAAGACAGACTAGATCAGATCTCATGCAGATTGTGTCGGTTAAAGGAAACCCTAACCGCACCAAGTTTGAATTGATTCTTGTTGGGAAAGATGAAGTTTAAATATGATGACTTGAGACTATGATCGCTGCTATAGAGTGAAGACAAGTGTAAATTTTTGTCTGAGAGCTGAATAGATAAACACTTCAAGTGTTTATGAGCAAATATCTGACTGATAAGGAGAAGCAGATTAAACCAGTGTAAGGAGCAACCGCTAGAGTGTGCATTGACAATAGAGGTGACAAACTGGCATAAGCTATTCTTAATTAAGGGTGATTGAGTGTGAGTTGAAGGTGAAAAGACATTGCGAGAGGGGACTTAGACAAGTGATCAGCAAAGTCAGGTTGCAGAGTGAGTGAAGAAGTATACAAACCGGTAAGGTTGAAACCGACAGAGAAGAATATTGTAAGGTTGCAAAACTTCATTTGCTATAGTGATTTCATTTGTATATTTGAGCTTTATTTTGTTTTCACTAAGTTGTAGCTTAGTGCAGGGGTTGTAGCTCCTTTTGGTTGTAACTTATAAATTGTGCAGGGGTTGGTGCTCCTTTGAGCTAGTGCTCATAAATCAGGGGTTGGTGTCCTAAATATTTTAATCAAAGTTTCATTATGAGGCTAGATTGGAGCACAAGATCTTCAATAGCTATTCTCACCGAGGTTTTTCCCACATTGGGTTTTCCTCGTATATATCTAGTGTTGTGTGATGTATTATTGTTCATGTGTGATGTTGATGTTTTAGCTAGTCCTTTCACACACTCTACTTGCATTGTTTAAGTTATTGGTTAGCACTCAGCTTGTCCTCTACTTTACCGGTATCTCTCTGTTTAAGAAAAAGAGTTCCAATCACTGATTCACCCCCCTCTCTGTGTGATCCATTGTGTCCAACATTATGAAATATCAATATTTTTCTTATATAAATTGTCTTGATAGCTCCACAAAGATCATAATGAGCTAATTCTATCTTCTTAGAGGCTCTCCAATATTTAATAGAATTAAAATTTTCTCTATATTGTTTCCCCATGATGCAAGATTCATAAAAATGCTTCTTTATAGTGATGAGTGGAAGAAAATATACCATATTTTAATAAAAAAAATTCTTTAGTAATTGAAGGTTATTATGGGCAAGCCTTTCATGCCATAGCTGATTTCTTGAAGCAACATTTGAAACTAAGGATTGAGAGGATTTTTTTCTTAAATAAAATAGTCCTCCTTTCATGTATCCATCACATATTAATTTTCCCTCACTATTAAGCACTTCACAAACTCATTAAATTTTTTTCTATATTTTTGCTATGATTGAGTGACTTTCATAACTTTTAAACAATTTCTCTTCAATAATGACCAACATGATTGCAATAATAACAAAACCTTCCTTTTATTTATTCATTATTATTCATAATAGAATGTAATTGTTGTTCTTGCCCTTGAACATAGAGAAAAATATGTTTGTCAATTCAAATTCATTATATTTATCAAGAAGTTCCTCATGTTGCAATAGTATCCTTGTAGATTATTGAATTGAAGGTTTTATAATTTTCAACTTAATGTAAGCATACATAAATGCTTAAATAATAAGATGGTTTGAAATACCATTGATTTTTGTTAGATGTTTTGTTATCAATCTATTAATTCTTATATATATATTTAAATTTGAAGCATGTATTTTCTCATATCCTTATTGTTTTCAAATATTAAAGTGATTGCATCCTAGCTTGATTTGGTTTAGCTACAATTTACACATTTTCTATCAAAATACTCTCAAAAGACAATTTTATCTCAGCCAATGTTTTTTGAGTTTTTGTCAAATTGTTATTGTAGACATACATGCATGGGATGTCTTTTTCTAGTTCCATATACAAAATAGGTGAGATCTACCAAGTGTATTTTATTTTTCTTTTGATGATACCATTCTCCATGAATATTAGAACTAGTCAGCTTAATAGAAATGAAACTAAAAAATAAAATAAAAAATATTTACGATGATTTCTAAAATAATACAGAGATATCTAGTATTATGTAGCAATGCAGACCAAAAAGGAATATGTCGGACCTAAGTGAATACCAAATTATGAGGGGCTCGAACCAAAATATGTCGAACTGATGTTGGTGGATCACAAAATTATTAATAAAATCAATGGCAATATTCTAACAAGATCTTGTTTTCTCTACCCTCTTGCATCCATGTATTGTTCTTATGTCCACACCTTCAAAACATAAAAAAATACATATAAATTTTTAATTCAATATTAAGTATTTAAATTTTAAAATAATTTGAATACTAAAATAAGTTCAAAAGATCATGCATACCTAATATCACCCAAAACACTTTGTGTGGTATGACTCGGTCCGATCCTCATGATGTACCAACCTCATTTGGTGCAAAGTGCATCTTTTATATGAAATCCATGATAATCCATTTACAATAAGGAGAGAGAGAGAGAGAGAGAGAGAGAGAGAGAGAGAGAGAGAGAGAGAGAGAGAGAGAGAGAGAGAGAGAGAGAGAGAGAGAGAGTAAAAATACTTAATTACTTGAGAAGACAAAAAGGAGAGAGAGATATGCAATCAAAAGCCCCAAAATTAAATTCCTAAAATATAAGTATGTATCCTTCTTAAACATGGAGAAAATTTCATATATTTATATTATATTTTATAATTCCATTAATTTAAGTGGGTTGATTGATGTAGAGGAAGGAATTACTTGGTTCTCAACTCATAATGGCTAAGGGGCTTCTTCAACTCCAACATAGTTTGACTCACAAATGGCCTTTGTCTTGGGACTCACTTTAGGAAAATTTGACATTATTGTACTTGACCCTTCCTATGTCATGAAAAAACCTTTAAATGTGGCCTAAGGTATAATGAGCAACTCCCATGTGAAGATATTCAACAAGAGACCAACACTTGGGGTTTACACCTATTGTTTTGTTGCAACTAGGTATTACAACTTTTATAAAACTAGGCCAAACTAAGAGATAAATTGTTTCAATCCAAAACTAGTGACTTGAGGAACCTTACACAACACATTAAAGTTACTTCATGGAGTATTTTATGGTGACACACAATAGGGTATCCAAAAGAAACTTGACTAGTTATTAGTTGGTTGTTACTATCAATGCAGTCCTTCTATGACAATCATTAAATTTTATCATGTATGGTGGCCACTAATGATCACCAAAACCTTGAATAAGTCTATATGAACTTCACACACACTTCCAATACCTTCTTCAATCACAAAAATCCCAAACTATGCATTATTACATTCAAATTCTCCCTTCTCTATCTTGGCAGTTTGATATTCTAGGAAAATCGGACTAATAGTCCTTAAAAAGCACATGAAAACCTCCACTTCAGCCCCTAAAGGTTTAGAAAATTGTTAAAAAAAAATACACATACCTTTCCACCCATTTTTGTGATTTTTTTACTAGTGGAAAGTCAAGTTATACATTTTTTTCACTTGTTGGGTACCCTAGGTAGGGTTTTGACTAGTTCTCACAAAGAATGCAATATCTTACAAAATACTGAATGAAAATTGATGAGACTAGAGGAGAGTGAAATTATATTCACATGCCAACCAATTAAAATTGGTTTCAGATCATAATATAGACCGCACAGTCTGTACAAGAGGAAAGGGCAGCAAAAAACATGAGAAATATATTAAAAAATGATGTTTTCATTCACCAAATTCACCAATAATTTTTTTTTACACCAAATGAGAGTTGGAAGGTTAAATTTATACATTTATACCCTAAAAAGTACTCCAACTATTCAAACAACCAATTTGTTAACAAAAATTTGGAAAGTTGCTTGACAATTGTTTTGAGCAACATGACAACTTTGTTTAACTTTTATAATTTTTGACCTATGGACCTATAACTTTCCAAAATGGTTCAAAATGGTTCCAAATGGTCATAAATGATTTTATTATACTAAAAAACTATTGGCCATTTGGAGGAATTGATTGTACTTCATTGATGTTTTGTCGTTGATGTCAACACTAGCTGTTTTGGCTGCTTTATCGGTATACTTTTAGTCTCGGTAGGTTGTTTGGTTTATGGCTGGGAAGATCATGATGATCTGGTATACTTTGGTATGATTTGGCTTATGGAATTATCTTAGATATTCTATACATGCTACTCAGATTCATGTTCAATCAGTTGGTTTTGGTTTGGTGATCAGATGCTATCATATATGCTGGTAAGCTTGGTTTGTTGATCCAGTGAGGGTTTCACTGACAAAGAGTTGTTGAATATTTTTTGATGTTATGCATAATTGGTGTTGGTGTGGATTCTAGTAGAGATTTAGGATGTTGATGGTGATTGTGTTTGAGACTTGGCTAATTTGGATAATTGCTTTAGCATGTGTGGACCTAAATTTGGTCTAGTTCTATCTAAATTATGGACTGGCTTAATGTAACATGTTGTTTGGTCTTATTGATGTTCTTTCAGGATGTCTTATGGGTTGGATATAATTTCTTTGGTCTCAGGCCAACATGTTCTATAATTATGTAATTATTTTATTGTTTGGTGATTGACCTTATTGTTTGTGGTCGAGGGTTTGTATATATATGATGTAAGATCTCATTGTAGATCATATAAAAGGATGATAAGATGATATAGGAGCAAATAATGTAATAATAATTCATGCAGAGGATTTGGTTGATCATAGATGATCAAGTTGGTTTTATGCAAGAGGATTAAGTCCTTTGGTATTGAGCTTAACTGAAACTATATTTAGGCATAGGAGATGCTATTATTGTAGTTCATTCTTCCTTCCAGATTGTAGTCTGGAACTTTATGTAGTCAGTGAGACTCCTTTTGTAATGAGCAGTGTGCTATAGGCTGTTGGCCTTCCTGTAAGTGCAGGCCCCTTAATTTGTAATCACATACTTACTGCAGAAGTATTATCTGATTGTTGGTAGGCTTCCAACCATGGTTTTTCCCTTTACCAAGTTTTCCACGTACAAATCTCGGTGCCATGTGGATGGTTTTTTTTCTCTAATTGTTGGTTGTTCTTATTTGGTTTATCTTCTTTTTAGGTAATCGGTTTATGCATTATGGTATTGACCTTATGTGTCTTGGTATTAAAATTTAGATTTCTTAAGGTTCTGGTAATCTGGTGACAACAGATTCACCCCCCCTCTTAGTTGTCTTCCGGTTATTTGAACTGTCTAACAATTGATATCAGAGATCTGGTCCTCTTTGTAGAAGCTTAATTGCTTGAGGAAGATCGTACAACATCTAATAGTTCAAGTTCATCTAGTTCATTTGCTGTTGTCTTTCGGAGAGAAATTCCCAAGCTTGATGGAACAAATTATAGATTATGGAAGATTTAGATGGAGACTCATTTGAGATGTCTTGGTAAGGAAATTGGGGAAACCCCAAAGAATGGTCTATATCCTTTTAATCGGGCATCTGGCAATCCTCCTCTGAAAAAATTTGATAAGGATCTTGAGAATGATTTTATAGCTAGAAAAGCCCTCCTGTGTGAACTTTCTAATCAACAAATAATGAGATTGACTCACAAATCATCAGAAAAATTTATATGGGACAAGTTGGAGACTCTTAATGATGGCGACCCTATTGTTAAGATTGCTAAAATTGATGGTTACCAAGTGAGATATGAAAATTTGAAGATGGAAGAAGATGAAAGGAAAACTGCATTCATGGAAAGAGTAAATGAAATTATCATGGGAATTCATTGTTGTGGTGGATCTCTAAGTGAAGATGAAATAGTTTCTAAAGCTCTGAGAGATTTGCCATCAACTTATAAGATGAAGGCTACTGCAATTAATGAATTGAGAGCAATGACTAATGCTTATGTCAATAGAGATACCTTGGTTGGGAAATTAAATGCTTTTTAGCTTGAAGAATTTGGACCTTTTGGAGCTGTGAAGTTTGAACCTGCTTTTCATGCATTTACATCATCAACCGACAAGCAAGATTGGAAAGCTTTGTATGCAAAGTAATTGGATGATATGAAAAAAGAAGATGATTAATTTGAGCAACTTGAAGCCCTGTGTTTATAGAAGTGTACCTAAAGGACCGGTAGGAAGTAAGTATGAAGTAAAATAACCTTTTAAATATTTTGCTTGTAATAAGATAGGTAATTTTGCATCTAGATGTCTTGAAAGGAATTCAATATTTGAAGAAAGAGCTAGAAGATCTTTTAAGCCTAACCCTGGATATCAGAACAAGCATAAGTATAGGAAAAACATAGATAAATCTTGTTACTTTGCAGATGAGGAAGGTGTGACTAATTTTGATGATGAACCGACATAAGACTCTGCTAGTGGTTCTGACAATGGAAAGGATGGGTGTTCTTGGTTACCAAGGAAGATGTTCCAGAATTGGAAGAGAATGTACCTAAAGAAAAGGCCCTTGCTGTTAAAATTGAAGATAAGGATGAATGGGTAATTGAAAGTGGATGTTCACATCATATGACTGGAGATAAAAGGGAGTTTCTATCTTTGCAAGAATTTGATGGCGGTCTGGTTAGATTTGGAGATGACAAAGCATGTATGATCAAAGGAAGAGGAACTATATCATTAGATGGTAAGCACAATACTCATAATGTTTATTATGTTGAAGCTTTAAGGCATAATATTTTGAGTGTAGGACATTTCATGGATAAGGGATTTCAATTACAATTCAAGGATGGAAAATGTAAAATAATTAATAGATCTAGTTTGGAGATTGCAATTGATACTTGGACAAAAGGTAATATATTTCATTTGAATTCTGGTGAGAAGACATGTTTGATTGCTTTGGCATAAAAGGCTATGTCATGTGAATTTTGATTGCATGGTAAATATCAGTTCAAGTAAGGCAGTTAGAGATATAACTAAGATTATCAAGCCCTATAATATAGTATGTTAGGAATGTCAAATGGGAAAATAGGTCAGAACCTCTTTCAAGAGTATAAAATACAAATCTAATTATGTTCTTGATCTTATTCATATTGGTTTGTTTGGTCCTGCTAGAATCAAAAGTTTTCAAGGTGATAGATATTTTATGCTAATTATTGATGATTATTCTATAATGATGTGGGTTACTTTTCTAAGGGAGAAATATGAGGCTTTTGAAAAGTTTAACATCTTTAAAGATAAGGTTGAAACTGAGACATGATTGAAGATTAAGTGCTTGAGGTCAGATCATGGTGGATAATTCACATCCGGTGAGTTTAATAACTTCTATGAGAAGCATGGCATAAGGAGACAATTTTTTGCTCCCCAGACACCTCAACAAAATGGAGTTGTAGAAAGAAAGAACAAAACTATCTTGGATGCTGGTAGAAACATGCCAATGGAAGATAATCTACCTCATATCTACTGGAGAGAAGAAGTGAGCAAAACAATTTATACATTCAACATAGTTTATATCAATGGAGAAACAGGTAACACATCTTATGAGTTATGGTTTCGAAATACACCTACAGTTAAGTATTTTAGAATCTTTGGTAGTAAAAGTTATATTAGGAGAGATGATTTCATTGGAAAATTTGATCCTAGATGTGATGAAGGAATATGTATTGGTTATTCTAATGAAAGCACAAAATATAGATGTTATAACAAAAGATTGCAAAGAATTGTGGAGAGCGCTAATGTCAAGGTGGATGAGCAAAATAGAAGTCAAATAAGAATTTATGAGAAAGAACTGACAATAGAAATGATCATAACTGAACGAGTAACACCTTTAATGGAACAGACCGTTGAGCCAATTACTCTGACAATATTAGAAAATTCAATAGTAATCGAAGAATAGGAAAGAGGAAAAGAGAATCCAAAGACTCCTACGTATGTAAGGTTGAATCATTCAAAAGATCATATCATTGAAAATAAGAATAATGGACTGATGACAAGAAGGAGATTGGCATTTAATGAGGTATGTTTAATTTCTCAAGTTGAACTAGTATCAATAATTGAAGCATGTAAAGATGAATGTTGGATGAAATCTATGGAAGAAGAACTAGATTAGATAGAAAAGAATAACACATGGATTTTAGTTCCCCGACCTAAAAATAAGAATGTTATTGGAACTAAATGGGGTTTTAGGAATAAATTAAATGAAGATGGACAAGCTGTGAGGAATAAAGCTAGATTGGTTTGTAAAGAATATTCTCAGAAGGAAGGAATTGATTATGGTGAAACTTTTGCACCTATAGCTAGGATTGAAGCTGTAAGATTGTTTCTTGCCTATGCTGCACATAAAAACTATAAGGTTTAATAGATGGATGTTAAATGTTCTTTTCTAAATGGGGATCTTGATGAGGAAGTTTATATTGAGAAACCTGATGGGTTTTCACTTTCAGATGATAAAAATATTGTTTGCAGGTTAAAGAAAGCCTTATATGGATTGAAAAAGGCACCTAGAGCTTGGTATGCAAGGTTGGACAAAATTTCTTTTAAGGCTTGGTTTCACTAAAGGTAATGCTAACAGTAATATATATTATAAAGTCATTGATGATGATATAATAACTATTGAGGTCTTTGTTGATGATATAACTTTTAGAGGTGAAGATAAGTTGTGCATGAAATTTTCTAACAATATGGAGATTGAATTTGAGATGTCTATGATTGGGGAAATGAATTATTTCTTAGGTTTGCAGATTACTCAAATTGATAAAGGTATTTTCATCTATTAAACTAAGTATGCTAGGGAGATGTTGAACAAATTTGGTATGGAGAGTTCTAAACCGGTTAGTACTCCTATGGTTAAAAGTGAGAAATTGACAAAGAAAGATGAATCTGCAATAGTAAATCCTCTAAGATACGAGTCTATAATCGGAGGTCTGCTATATTTGACTTAGACTACACCAGATATAATGAATGTTGTTTGCATTGCATCAAGATATCAAAGTGATCCTAGAGAAAATCATGAGAGTTCGGTGAAAAGGATTTTTAGATACTTACAAGGTACATTTGAATATGGTTTGTGGTACCCTAAAGATGACGACTTTACTTTATGTACATATACAAATGTAGAATGGGCAGGTGATGTTGATGATTAGAAAAGTACTTCCGGTGGAGCTTTAAGTCTTGGAAAGAAACTTATTTCATGGATCAGCAAGAAACAATCATGTACTTCTTTATCTACTATTGAAGTTGTGTATGTTGTTGTTGCTACTAACTGTACACAAGTTCTATGGATGAAGCAAATTTCAAAGGACATAAAAAGGGCATTGCAATGGACCGGTAGTTATTCACTATGATAACTCTACTGCTATAGAAATACCAAAAAAATTGGTATTTCACTCTAAGACACAACACATATCTATCAAGGATAACTTTTTGAAGGGGAAGGTGGAAGAAAATGAAGTTAGATTGGTTTATGTGAACACTAAAGAGCAGATTGTACGTCTTCACTAAACCTTAGCCTAAAAAATCATTTGAGTACCTCAGAAACAGATTAAGAGTTTCTGCCCCTCTAGTAGAGAACTGGTTGATTATATTTGGCATCAGTCTGGTATGCATTATCAGAGATATTATTCATTTTGTTGGTATTATGGATATGTTGCATTGGTTTTGTCATTGATGTCATCACTTATCAACATTTATCCTTCTAGAGACTTTTGGTTATGTTGGACTGACACATTATGTTCACTGACAAGATCAGTGACTTATGCACAGTCATCGGTATATTGCCCATCGACACTGAAGATAACTTGTTATCATCTGGAGATCACTTGGTTATGTCAAAGACATGGTTTGGACAATTGGTTTTGGTAGTCTGGTTGTTGGTCTAATCGGGGTGACATATTTGTTATTACCGGCAAAATTGGTCTAGGTTATGGATTGACATGCATTATCTATTCCAGATCAGCACGACACGTTATGGAGATGATTTAATCATTTGGATATTGTTTTAAATGTATTGAGCCAACATGATGCATCACATCTTGACTTATCTGTAATTGATTTAATTGCAATATTCTTAATTAGCTGACCTACACATTTGGTCTTAGGTTTTGGTATATATGCAAGATCTCATTTGTGAGATGATGTGAGAAAGGAAGAAAAAGATAGAGAGACGGTATATGGTTATGGTATTGTAACATGGTATGTGCGAATATTGAAGATCATATGATCAGACAATAGAGAAGGTTCAAGGAAGGTTTGAAGGTGACTATCAAAGCTTAACCGGTACTGAATCCAGCATTGGAGATGCTACTTTGAGCAGTTGATTATCATTGGATTTAATCATCCAATTGTAGTAAGTGTGACTCCTATTTTGTGATTGAGTAGTGAGCTCTAGGCGATTGGCCTTTCTGCATGTGCAAACCCCATTTGTATACACATACTATCTGTAGTAGTATCATCTGATTGTGGGTAAGGTTTTTCACCGTGGTTTTTCCCCTTATAGGGTTTCCACGTACAAATATTTGTGTTATATGTTGTGGATATTGTTTCTCTTTCTATTTCATGCATTAAGTTTCATCGCTATTGATATTAACTATTAAACTGTTAACCAACATTGAGTTTGGTTTACCAATATTAAGTATCAATTTTGATTAAGTTCTATTTGGGATGAAATTAATTGACAACTGATTCATCCCTTTGTCTCAGTTGCCTCTGGGTCCTAAAAATTGGTATCAGAGCTAAGTTCTCTTTTTGCAAAAGTTTAACAACTTGAGGAGATTCTATGGCAACTAACTTTTTCAAGAAGGATAGTCCAAAACTTGATGGAACTAACTATGGTATATGGAAGATCAGAATGGAGACACATCTGAATTGCATTGGAAAAGACATATGGGATGTTACAAAGAATGGCTATGTTGGTCCTACACCGAATCAACATAATCCACCAACATTGGGTAAGGATCAAGAGAATGATTGTAAGGCAAGGGAAGCACTCTTGAGTGCCTTGTCAGATCAGCAAATCATGGGACTATCAGACCGATCTACTACTAAAGATATTTGGGATAAGTTGGAGACATTGAATGAAGGAGATACCACTATCAAAATTGCAAAAATGGAATGCTTCTGGGTCACGTATGAAAATTTGAAAATGGAAGAAGATGAAAGAATTTTTTCTTTTATGAAAAGGGTTAATGAAATTGTTTTGGGAATACAATGTTGTGGAGGTTCCTTAAGTGAAGATGAAATTGTTTCTAAAGTTTTGAGAGAATTTCCATCGGCATACAAAATGAAAGTAACTACTATTAATGAGTTGAGAACAATGCCTAATACATCAGTATCTAGAGATACCTTGGTTGGAAAACTTTCAGCATTTGAGCTTGAGGAATTTGGTCCTGTTGCTACAATTAAGATAGATTTAGCCTTCAAAGCATCATCATCATCATCATCATCATCATCATCATCTGATAAATCTGATTTGAAAGCACTTTATGCAAGAGAACTTGAAGATATCAGGAGGGAAAATGAAGAACTGGAAGAACTTGAAGCACTATTTGCAAGGAAAATGCCTAAAGGTCCTATTGGTAGTAAGTATGAAGGCAAAGCATAATTTAAATGTTTTAACTTCAATAAAGTTGGTCATATTGCATCTAGATGTCCTAATAGACATGAAAGATTAAGAGAAGAAGCTAAAAGAACATATACGCCTAACCCTGAATATCAGAGATACAGATTTAAGAAGAATAGAGACAAATCATGTTACTATGTTGATGAAGGAATTACTGATGATTCTGATGAAGAACCGATTGTTGGCATTTTTGATGATTATGTTGTGGTTGTCATTGATGAACACACACTTACATTGAGATCACTTTTTATATGTATGAGTTAAAAGCTCAACCGAAATTTGTTCCAACCGGTATGATGCATTATAGTCTTTAGACTATCAGTGTGTTGCAGAAAGTCTTTACCTGTCTAAAGCGGTATGAAGACCCCAAGCGGTTCGAGGATCTTAAGCAGTACGAAGGATCAAGCGGCAGAACACATATTTCCCAGTCTTCATTTTTTTGTCAAAACAGCAACTGGTATTTTGTTTAAACCGGTAATATTCTGTGATGAGTTACCAACTGATATTTTATGATAAGTTACCATCCACCAATTGTTTGATGGTGCCAACACTCCAGTGGTGCTTTTTGTGTCGTGTTACCAAGCATGTCTAGATGCATTGAACCTAGGAAATTGTATTGTAATCCTATTGGACTGACATGAAATCAGATTCCTTTATAAGGACATCATGTCTAGGGTTTTAGGAGTTGGCAAGGGTTTAAGGTGGTTGATAAGTTTTTGGAAGTACGATCTTAACTAAGAAGATCAAGTTTGTGAGCTGTAACGGAGTAAGAGTTAGTGAAGACTAAAGTAATGCTGAAATGCATTAGCTATGAGCAATAGTGGATCTAATCAAGCAACCTGTGCTATTTGCTAGATCACTCACTTGTTGATTACTCACATCTTCGACAAGTCTGAAGCCTTTAACCGAGTAGGCCCAAAAAGCCTTTTGTAAATCCTCTAACAAGGTGGTTCACATCTATGGATCTAAACTCCTCTAGCAAGGTAGTCTTTAATCGAACTTGTCTACTAACAGAGATTGAAGATTCCTAACAGAATCTATTCTAGTAAAGAACATTGTATGACCTTAATTGGTTTGACCTTAACTGGTCTGGTTCCTATTCGGCAGATAGTTACTTGTGAGTTTCATCTCACCGTGGTTTTTCCCATTTGGGTTTCCATATCAAAATATCTTGTGTTATGGTGTTTGTGCTTTTGTGGGTGAATGCATTATTTGCTATTTGGTTCGCATGTGTGCTAACCGGTTTGTTTGCTAAGCTGCTTTACTGGTTTACTGTTAGAATAGTAAAGTGTTTAAGTACAGAGATTTTTGGCATACTAATTCACCCCCCCTCTTAGTATTCATCACCGACAGACAATGGATGGGCTTTATTGCAATAAAAGAAGATCAATCGGCACCTACTGTTCCACCGGTAGAGTAGGCCCTGACAGCTAAAATTGAAGAAAAGCATGAATGGATTATAGATTCTGGATGTTGACATCATATGATTGGTAATAAAAGTAAATTCTTATCTTTTTCAGGAATACAATGGAGGTCTAGTAATATTTGGGGATGACAAAGCTTGTTTGATTAGAGGAAAAGGAACTATATCTTTTGATGGTAAGCACAATACTGACAACGTTTATTATGTTGAAGGTTTGAAGTATAATCTTTTGAGTGTTGGTCAATTAGTTGAAAAGGGATTTTAGTTACAATTCAAGAATGGTAAATGCAAAATCATGAATAAAACTAGTTTGGATGTTGCAACCAGTAATCAGACTAGAGGTAATATCTTTCATTTAAATAACAATGAAAAGACATTCTTGATTGCACATATTGATGAAAGTTGGTTATGGCATAAAAGACTCTGTCATGTGAATTTTGACTACATTATAAACATTAGTTCATATAAGGCAGTAAGGGATTTACCTAAGATTGTAAAACCTCATAATCTGGTATGTAAGGAATGTCAGATGGGAAAGCAAGTTAGAACAACTTTTAAGAGTATTTCTAAGAAATCCAATAATGTTCTTGATTTAATTCATACTAACTTGTGTGGTCTGGCGTGAACAAGAAGTCTACAGGGAGATATATACTTTATGCTAATCATTGATGATTATTCTACAATGTGTTGGGTTACTTTTCTTAGAGAGAAATTAGAAGCTTTTGGGAAATTTGAATTATTCAAGGCAATGGTAGAGAATGAAACCAGTAAGAAAATTAAATGTTTAAGATAAGATCAAGGAGGTGAATTGACATCTAAGGAGTTTAATACATTTTTTGAAGTGAATGGAATTAGAAGACAACTATCAGCACCCTGGACACCTTAGCAAAATGGAGTTGTGGAAAGGAAGAACATAACTATTCTGGATGTAGCTAGAAGCATGATATCAGAAGCAAATCTACCACATGTGTACTAGAGAGAAGTAGTGAATAAAAAGGTTTACACTTTCAATGGAGTTCACATCAAAGGTGAAATTGGTAAGACACCTTATGAATTATGGTTTGGTAATACTCCTACTCTTAAATACTTCAAAATATTTGGAAGCAAATTCTACATTAGGAGAGATGAGTATATTGGTAAATTTGATCCTAGAAGTGATGAAGGAATATTTCTTGGTTATTCATCTAAGAGAAAAGAATATATATGTTTTAATAAAAGATTGCAAAAAATAATTGAGAGTGGAAATGTGAAGATAGATGAACACTTTAGAGGAAATTCAAGGTCTATGGATTCTAAACTGACAGTCGAGATGATAAAAAATGAACCTATAAAGAGTGCACCGGTACAAAATGTGGATCCACTCACACCGGCATTATCAGAGGATTCTACAGTGATTGAAGAACAACAACAAGTGAACACACCTAGGTATGTGAGACTGAATCACTCTAAAAGTCAGATAATTGGGAATAAGTATCAAGGAGTTATGACAAGAGGAAGATTGGCAAATGAAGAGGTATGTTTAATTTCTCAAATTGAACAAACATATGTTATTGAGGCATGTGAAGATAAACATTGGATTAAAGCTATGGAAGATGAATTAGAACAAATTGAAAAGAACAATACATGGACATTGGTTCCCTGGTCTAAAGACAAAAATGTAATTGGAACTAAATGGGTATTCAGAAATAAAATTAATGAAGAAGGTAAGGTAATCAAAACCAAAGCAAGATTAGTGTGTAAGGGATATTCAAAGAAAGAGGGAATCGATTACAATGAAACCTTTGCACCAGTAGCTAGAATTGAGGCAGTCAGATTATTTCTTGCATTTGCAACACACAAGAACTATAAATTATATCAAATGGATGTAAAATGTGCATTTCTGAATGGTGATCTTGAAGAGGAAGTTTAGATTGAACAACCTGATGGATTTTCATTGATAAATGATAAAGATATGGTTTGTAGATTAAGGAAAGCTTTATATGGATTGAAGCAAGCTCCTAGAGCTTGGTATGCTAGATTAGACAAATATCTTTTGAAGCTTGGTTACACTAGAGATAATGCTGACAATAACTTATATTTCAAAGTGACTAATGAAGACATCTTGGTTATTGAAGTTTTTGTTGATGACATCATTTTTAGAGGAAAAGATGGATTGTGTAAAGACTTTGTTAATAAGATGTAGGAAGAATTTGAAATGTCTATGATTGGGGAGATAAAATTCTTTTTAAGATTGCAGATTTCATAGACTGATAAAGGTATATTCATATGTCAAACAAAGTACTTGAAGGAACTATTGATGAAATTTGGTATGGAAAAATGTAAACCGTGTGTATTGTTTCAAGATTTCAAAGAAATCCTAGAGAAAATCATGAATCAGTAGTGAAAAGGATTTTCCAGTATCTACAAGGCACAACAAATCTTGGTATATGGTATCCTAAAGATGAAAATTTGATTTATGTGCATACACCGATGCTAATTGGGCAGGAGATGTAGATGACAGAAAGAGCACCACCGACGGGGTATTCTTTCTTGGTAGAAGATTGATTTCATGGTTGAGCAAGAAACCAAGTTGTACATCATTATCAAAAACAGGATCAAAATATGTTGCAGCAACAACTAATTGTACTCAGGTATTATGGATTAAGCAAGTTTTGAAAGACATAAAGGTAAAATGCAAAGAAACTATAATCATTTACTATGATAATTCAGCAGCAATTGATATATCTAAGAATTTGGTATTTCACTCTAAAAATAAACATGTTTCTATCAAATATAATTTTCTGAAAGAGAATGTTGAAGCAAAATAAACGATATTGGTTTATGTGAATACTAAAGAGTAGATTGCAGATATCTTTACTAAGCCTTTGCCTAAGGAAACTTTTGAATATCTCAGAGAGTAGAGTGGGGTTATACCTCACCAGTAGAGACTTAGACAGCTGATGATTGGCATCAAACCGATAGAATTAACAGAGAAACCTTTTTCTAGATTTGATGGAGGAGACCTACTTCTCAGGGGGAGTAGTTGGATTTAACAATTGGTTATTATAATTGGTTGTATCTGCTATTTGTATTTCTTTGGCATTTGATGCCAAAGGGGAAGAGATATCTATGGAAAAACAAACATTATCCTTTGGGGAGAGATTACTTATTGGGGGAGAGATATATACTCTCTGCATTTGTATTTTGATTTCTGGTATTGATCTATTCTAGAGATTGTTGGTTTTTGGTTTTTGGCAATTTGTTTTGGCACTTAGATGTTTTTCCATGTTGTGTTGCCATCAATTCCAAATAGGGAGATTGTTAGTATTATGGATGTGTTGCATTGGTTTTGTCATTGATGTCAACACTTATCAACACTTATCCTTCTAGAGATCTTTGGTTATGTTGGACCGACACATTATGTTCACCAGCAAGATTAGTGACTTATGCACAGTCACCGGTATATTGTTGACCGACAAGTTATATTGTTCACCAACATTGAAGATGACTTGTTATCATCTGGAGATCACTTGGTTATGTCGAAGACATGGTTTGGACACTTGGTTTTGGTAGTTTGGTTGTTGGTCTAATCGGGTTGGCATATTTTCTATTATTGACAAAATTGGTCTAGGTTATGGACCGACATGCATTATCTATTCCAAATCAGCACAACACGATATGGAGATGATTTAGTCAATTGGATATTGTTGTAAATGTATTGAGCCAACATGATGCATTGCATCTTGACTTATCTGTAATTGATTTAATTGTAATATTCTTAATTAGCTGACCTACACATTTGGTCTTAGGTTTTGGTATATATGTAAGATCTCATTTGTGGGATGATGTGAGAAAGGAAGAAAAAGATAGAGAGATGGTATATGGTTATGGTATTGTAACATGGTATGTGCGAATATTGAAGATCATATGAGAAGACCATAGAGAAGGTTCAACGAAGGTTTGAAGGTGATTATCGGAGCTTAACTGGTACTGAATCCAACATTGGAGATTCTACTTTGAGCAGTACATTATCATTGGATTTAATCATCCAATTGTAGTTAGTGTGACTCCTATTTTGTGATTGAGTAGTGAGCTCTAGGCGGTTGGCCTTTCTGCATATGCAGACCCCATTTGTATACACATACTATCTGTAGTAGTATAATCAAATTGTGGGTAAGGTTTCCCATAGTGGTTTTTCCCCTTATAGGGGTTCCACGTACAAATCTTCATGTTATGTGTTGTGGATGTTGTTTCTCTTTCTATTTCATGCATTAAGTTTCACCGGTATTGATATTAACTGTTAAACGGTTAACCGACATTAAGTTTGGTTTACCAGTATTAAGTATCAAGTTTGATTAAGTTATATTTGGGTTTAAATTAATTGACAACTGATTCACCCCCCCCCTCTCATTTGCCTCCAGGTCCTAACATATTCCGGATTGATGTGGTGATGCTACTATTGAAGGGGAGTAGTTAGTTTGGTGATTTGGTGGTTTATGATTTTTCTTTGATATTTATGTTAGATCTCTGGCATTAATGTCAAAGGGGAAGAGATATTCATGTGAAAAAATTAATGAGATATATACTTTAGGGGGAGAAATTTGCAAAACTTAACTGGGATATCATCTATAGGGAGAGTATGGATAAGAACTTCATTGCTATATTCTTGTATGGAAGATTTGTTTGGCATCTATTGGCACTTGGATGTTTTTCACATCTAGTGTTGCCATCAATGCCAAAGGGGGAGATTGTTGGCCATTTGGAGGAATTGATTATGTTTTTCATTGATGTTTTGTCATTGATGTCAACACTAGTTGTTTTGGCTGCTTTATAGGTATCCTTTTGGTCCCAGTAGGCTGTTTGGTTTCTGGTTGATAAGATCATGATGACCGATATACTCCAATATGCTTTGGCTTATGGAATTAGCTTAGATCTACTATTAATGCTACTCATATTCATGTTCAGTCAGTTGGTTTTTATTTGGTGATCTGATGTTATCCTGTATGCTGATAAGCTTGGTTTATTGATCCGGTGAGGAATTCAGTGATAGACCTTTGTTGAAGATTTTTTGATGTTATGTAGAAGAAGTGTTGGTGTGGCTTCTAGTAGAGATTCAGGATGCTGACGGTGTTCATGTTTGAGACTTGGATGACTGGGATAATTTATTTAGCGTGTGTGGACCTAAATTGGGTCCGGTTCTATCTAGGTTATGGACTGACTTAATGTAATGTGTTGTTTGGTCTTCTCAATGTTCTTTTGGGATGTCTTATGGGTTGGATATTATTTGTTTGGTCTCAGGCCAACATATTTTGTAATTATGTAATAGTTTTATTGTCTGGTGGCCGACCTTATTGTTTGTGGTTGAGGGTTTGTATATATATGATGTAAGATCTCATTGTAGATCATATAAAAGGATGATATAGGAGAGAATAATGTAATAATCATTCATGCAGAGGATTTGGTCGATCATAGGTGATCGAGTTGGGTTAATGCAAGAGTATTAAGGCCTTCGGTATTGAGCTTAACCAAAACTATATTCAGGCATAGGAGATGCTATCATTGCAATTCATTCTTTCTTCTGGATTGTAGTCTGGAATTTTATGTAGTTAGTGAGACTCCTTTTGTAATGAGTAGTGTACTCTAGGATATTGGCCTTCCTGCAAGTGCAGGCCCCTCAATTTGTAATCACATACTTACTACAGAAGTATTATCTGATTTTGGGTAGGCTTCCCTCCATGGTTTTTCCCTTTATCAGGTTTTACATGTAAAAATCTTGGTGTTATGTGGATGGTATCTATTCTCTAATTGTTGGTTGTGCTTAGTTAGTGTATCTGCTATTTTGGAAATTAGTTTATGAATTTCGGTATTGATCTTATGTGTTCAAGTATTAAAGTTTTAATTGCTTAAGGTTTTGGTAATCTTGTGACAATTTATTCACCCCCCCTCTTAGTTGTGTTATGGTTATTTGATTTGTCTAACAAAAAACAACTATCCAACCTAGAACCAATAAATTACAACTTTGCTTGCTATGAGGCTCCTGAGGCCCCTTCTTCATACACCCAAGGGGAATAAAAGAACTCAAGTCCACCAAGTGTAAGTTTGCAATCTATGTGGCCTTCATATCTCCATTCTAAAATATGCTCTTAGTTTTCTTTTTCTCTTTGACTTTCCTTCCTTGTATGGATTTGGCTCTTATGGTTACATTGTTTCCACATTTAGGTGAACTCACCTTTAGGTGAATTGATATAGACAACCAAGTTTGACATCAATAAAAACCATCTAAAATTTGACACAAAATTCTCCAAAAGGTTTACAAGTAGTTATATTGGTCCTTGGGACCTCTATACACCCTTCTCTACACTTGTCTAGTGGTCAAAGGTCTTGTTTACACACCGTTTCTTCTTTATTTGTTGATCACTACCTTCACAAACTAATATACTAGGAAATTAGACTTACTGGTTAAAAGAAGCATGTGAAAACTTTAATATGGAGATGAAAAATCTTGGGATATGATACATGAAACATTGATATGCCTCGCCACCCATTTTTGTGGTGTTTCAATGGTGGAGGGAAGATTAATGCATTTAAATTGCTCACTGGTTACCCGACCTAGGGTTTCTACCAGTCTAGAATGAAAATACAATATCTTTCTTGATACTTAATAAAAAAAATGAAACCAAGACCAAAATAAAATATAATCAAGCCATCTTCATCCCCAATTGGTATTAGGATATGGAATTGGAAGTAAAGTCTATACAAGTTGGGTTTGCAGCAAAAACATGATAAATGTACTGAAAAATGATGTTTTCATTCACCAAATTCACCAATAAAAGTTCTCCAACCCCAAATTAAAGTTGGAAGATTACATCTATAAACTTTTCACCATACAATTTACTCCAACCATTCAACCAATCAATTTGTTAACAAAAACAACTTTTTGACAGCTTTTGGAAAGTTGCTTGATAATTTTTTGAGCAACATCACAACTTCCCAAAACGGTTCAAAATGGTGCCAAATGGTTATAATTAACCTTATTAGGCTTAAAAAAAACTATCTAGCCTAGAACCAATAAATGACAACTTTTCTTGCTATGAGGCTTACTATGCCCTTGTATCATTGATAAATTCTAAATTGTAAAGATGCATACATGTTTTCTTCCTATGATATCTTTCCAATTCTTGTTCATGATGTATTTATTCCATATCAGGTGAATACTTTGACATAGTCTTATTTAACGTTGTCCTTTTATTTCCCATCTCCTTCCTTTGAAAAAATGCTCCTTGA
The DNA here is from genome assembly GCF_030272615.1 of Cryptomeria japonica. Lineage (NCBI taxonomy): Eukaryota > Viridiplantae > Streptophyta > Pinopsida > Cupressales > Cupressaceae > Cryptomeria > Cryptomeria japonica. The sequence goes on from NC_081412.1 coordinate 40,111,292, forward strand.
AAATTCCACATCAATAAAATTGACTTCAAAATGTTTTCTTTATAAAAAATGTGAATTATCCTTCAATTTTGATTTCTAAAAAATGAAAACAAAGCATTTATATTTATATAAAAATGTTTATAGAAAAAAATATTGGCCAACAGGGGGTTACATAGGCCATATTGTATCGAACATGGTCGTTATTGTTGGCAACAAGGCAAAAAATTGAAAGGGGGGAGTGAATCGGTTTTCTCAAAAACTTAACTTAAACACAATTTCAGATCTGATAAATAATAGTGAAAGCATAAATCAAAACCACATCAATAACACACATAACACCAAGATTTTTGATATGGAAAACCCGATTAAAGAAAAAACCAAAGTGGGAATCTACCCACAATATGATGATACTGTGTTAGAATTATATGAAATAATACAATGGGGAATGTACATGCATTTAGCCACACTGCTTAGAGCTCACTGCTCAAACACAACAACAATAAGGGCTACCATCCTAAGGAAGAATCATTGTCTTACAAAAATATTTGGATTACATCTAGAAGATCATGAATTTATAAAATAACATCTCCTCATGCCTAGTTATAGTTCTAGTTAAGCACATATACTTTTCTTTCACGCTTCTTTTCTACTTCTGAAAGATCAAAGTATTATTTGCACATCTTACACATTTGTAGGTGTCATAGATACATCCACAACATGATATTACATTAATTTATACATCTCATCAACCTATCTTTCAAGGTCAAATCAACCCATAACACAAATTACAAATTATAACCACACATGCTACAATAATACATTCAGACCAAAACAATGTCAGCTAAGATAGTATGGACCGAAACCACCACCTCAAACATGAAAGAACTCCAAGAATTATGCCTCAAACATCTGTAACATGATATAATCATCATGTCGATCAAGAATATAAAGAACACCACCGGATCAAGGAAAATCATCAACAACAAGCACAACAATCAATGCATACCACCAACACAAATAGGACAGGCATCATGAATAACCACAACAACAACTGCAATATCACCACTTACTAGAATCTTCATCATCATTATACCGAACTTCAAGAACACTAATTGAACTAACTATCAAACTGAAAGATACACTTGTGGAGCTCCAAATCATGAACCATTTGAATTGAGGACACACTAGAACATCCCAAACACTCTGCCAACTCCACACACCAAGATATTGCAATGTGGAGAAAAATCCAAAACACAGATCAACATTGAACAACAAAAAAACCAACCCCAATACCGAATCTCATAACTTGATCAAATCTCCATGCGAACCTCTAAAACATTATCTGAATCAAATAGAGATACTTATCTCAAAACCCTTTAATCCACAACAACTCATTTGTAACACATTGGCCAGACCAACTTACTTAATTTGAATGCAAAATTGGAACACAAAGAGGAATATGTTGACATCAATGAAAACAACACATTCCAACAAACTTCTCAACAATATCCAACGATCCCCCCCTTTCGCATTGATGACAAAATATGATGTGAAAAACAATCAATGCAAAGAAATAAAATAATCAGCTCCCCTTAGATCATGCACACATCTCAAAACAGGTTTTTCACATAGCTCTCTCCCCCCCTTTGACATCAATGCTAAAGGGACATATTGCACAAATATCTCACCCTTGGCCAAACTCTCTCTCCACATATAGACATCTAAATCATTGACTACTCCTCCTGAATAGCAGCCACCACACATCATTTTGGATCACAAGATATGACTGTGAAATCCATCGTAGTGATGAAAATCCACGCATCTTAGTTCTTATCTAGAGGGGAAATCACCCCTAAATTCTCTCTGAGATACTCAAAAGTATCCTTAGGCAAAGGCTTGATACAGATATCTGCAATTTATTCCTTTGTAGACACATAGTCCAATTTTGCATATTCCTTCATTAAACTCCAACCAGAAACCCTTATTGTTAAGTTGTGCAATACTTAACAAACTATACTTTAGCCCTTCTACCTAGTAAACATCTTCACAATTTGTTTTTTTATTTAAGGAAATATATCCCTTACCTTTTACCACAGAAGGAGCATCATTGTCTAATCTCACCAGTCCTCCATCACAATCCTCCATTCTGAGGAATTTATTTCTGTCACCAGTCATGTGGTGAGTGCAACCACTATCAATTACCCAGTCTCCACACTGATTTGAACTAGAAATTAGTTCCATATCACTTTCCTCTATGCTATCTTCCTTTACCACTACAAATGCAATCCCTTCTCCATCAGATCCTTATGATTCTTCATCATTAACTCCTTTTTCTGCAAGATATCACTTTGAAGGTATCCTTCCTATCATTGTCAGGACATCTGGATGAAATATGACCTATTTTATTGCATGAGAAAGACTTCGGGGTAAGTTTACCTCTACACTTCCCTTTTCCTCTTGGTAGCCTTCTTGCTATTAGGGCCTCAAGCTCATCTTGTTTCCTGTTCTTCAGATAACAAGATGTCATGTTCATGAGAATGACTGGTTCTTGTAGTGGAACTAATTTTGGTTTCTTTTCTTCTTATTGTTGGTGTAAGTGTCATGGATGATTTGAAGGCAACATCAATCTTAGGAAAACTGTTATCATAGTTGCTTAGTTCAAAGGCAATTAGCTTACCGATCAAGGAGTCAAGTGTAACATTGACTATTCCCAAAAATCTGAGCTCCTAAATTGTAGAAACCCTTATGGCATATTGTGATAGCATGGTTCTCAAGATTTGCTGACCACATCATCTTCTTTGAGTTTTCCTCCAGCACTTCTGATGGAATTTACCACATCCTTAATTCTTTTGATGTACTGTTCTATACTTTCTCCTTCTTGTATCCTCATCTCATCAAATTTTCCTCTCAAACTGTCCACATTAGCCTTTTGTACATGAGGATCTCTTCCATAGAGAGTGTTCAACTTCTTCCACATCTCATAGGCTATTTTCAGATCTTAAACCTCAACATACTCATTATGAGATAGAGTGTGAGCAATCATATCCATAGTTGCAATGTTATCTTACTTTTCTTTGATTTGATCTGTAGTGAGAACCCCTGTAGGTTCATTGTACTCAATGATTACATGATTATAGTAATGATCTCCTAGAGTTCTTAGGTAGAGCTTCATTCTACCACACCATAATATGTAATTCTCCTTAGAGAACTTGGGGCCCTCCTTTTGCATCATCTTGGATCTTTCCTTAAGCTATTAAGATCTTCTAAATATAAGGACCAAGACTTCGATACCAATTGTTAGTCCCAATCAGTGCTGAGAGGAGAGAGGTGAATCAACACTATATCGATTATTGTAGATTTAACCTTAATCAAAACCTCTTAATCAAACTTAACACTTATCAATATAAGCAGTATTGATAAGAAACATGCACACAAAAATGTAACAAATAAGACTACCAAGATTTACCACATGGAAACCCAAAGGGGAGAAAAGCACGATGTGAGTAGAAACTCAAAAAATCTGCACTCTTTTGGAGTACGCTTGGTGAGTAGCCATCCCTGTTAGGAGATTACAAAGACACTATTAGGTGCCACTCGGTTAAGGGATTTTATTTAAGGCCTATTAGAACATTTACCCTGTTAGAGGTAGCCTTGTTAAAGGACTTAGGATCATCATTTAATATGTCACCCAATTAAGGGGTTTTACAAAGGGACCTATTAAAGTCCACCTGATTAAGGGATTTTACTGTTGTAGTTATTAGAAAATAATAGAGAGAATGATATGTTGTAATAGCTACTCTTAGCTTAATTAGATCCAAATGAAGCTCTTTGGTTTGACAAGTGGAAGGTATTGACTTCAAAGAAACTTTTGCACCGGTTGCTAGGTTAGAGGCAATAATATATTTTTTAGCTTTCTCTACCTATAAAGGATACAAGGTTTACCAAATGGATGTCAAATCCACATTTTCGAATGGTAATCTTGAAGAAGAGGTGTATTTAGAATAACCAGAAAGATATCTATTACATGATAATGAGAGTTTTGTATGCTGGTTGAAGAAAGCCTTGTATGGTTTGAAGCAGGCCCCCAGAGCATGGTATCCTGTTTAGACAAATACTTGAAAGAGCAAGGATTCTGGAAAGGGAATGCAGACAACAACTTGTATATCAAGGTAAATGGAGATCATATGATTATAGTTATTGTATATGTGGACGATATTATCTTTGGTGGAGACAAGGACATCAAGTGCAAAGAATTTGCAGATCGGATGAAGACAAAATTTGAGATGTCCATGCTAGGTGAGCTGTCCTATTTTCTTGGTTTGCAGATGCCACAATAGGAGAAAGGAATTTTCATCTCACAAACCAAGTATTTTAAAGACATGTTAAAAAAGTTTCAAATGGAGGACAAAAAACTGGTAAGTACTCACATGGTTACCTATTATAAATTGAGCAAACTAAACGAGTCACAGAAAGTAGAGAAGACACTATATAGGTCTATGATTGGTAGTCAGTTATATCTAACAACATCTAGACCAGATATAGTACAAACAATTTGCATGGTTGCAAGATTCCAAGCTGTTCCTCAAAAGTCTCACTTAAACATAGTCAGGAGAATTTTTAGGTACTTGGAAGGATCAATCAGTTATGGCCTATGACATACAAAGAAAGGAGACTTCACTTTGTAGGCTTATACTGATGTAGATTAAGTAGGATGTATTGATGTCTGGAAGAGTACAAGTGGAGGTGCTTTCTACTTAGGAGAGTGGTTAGTATCATGGCACAACAAGAAGCAAGATTTAGTGTCATTATCTATTGCTGGTATATAGCAGCTGCTACATGTTGTTCACATGTATTGTGGATGAAGCAGACACTAAAGAACTTATAGGTGGAGATACCAGAACCTATTCCAATCTAGTGTGATAACTTAAGTGCAATCAACATCTCCAAAAATCCAGTAATGCACTCAAGAATAAAACACATTGCAATCAAGTATCACTTCTTGAGGGAGAAGGTAATAGATAAGGAGGTCATAGTAGAGTATGTTCTAACCAATGAGAAGACTGCTACATATTTACCAAGCCACTTCCTTTGGGCACATTTGAGTACTTGATACAAAAGTTGGGAGTTGTCCCACCACCATGCAACACTTAAATGTGTAGGAAGATGTATGGTTCAAGGGGAGTCAACAATTATTATTATCTTATGACTCTTGAATCATGAAGCATGGACACAGGGGGAGAATGTGTTTTACCGATTGAAGGCATGAGTTGTGATTCACCTTGTCGAACTTTTGATTTCATAACTACTAAAGAGAGAGAATAAGGTTGGAGTCTAATAGTTTTAATGGTGTCAGACTAAGGTTCCCCTTGCCATTGTTGTCAAAGGGGGAGAGAAACTCGTACACAAAGTATTGACATCAATTCCAAAGGGGGAGATTGTTGGCATTGAGTTGTCATTGATGTCAACCAGTATTGCAGGTTACTAGTAGAGTGTATCAACTGGTATGAAGAAGATTGAACTAGCATAAAGAAGAGAGGTGTGTTCTGAGATGACATATGATATCACCGGTATGAGGTGAGATGTAGGAGTGTGTTGGAATGCTTGAGTGATAACCAGTAAGGAATAAACTAGCATGAACATTGGCTGCTTATTTGTGATGAAGATTCAAAATGTTATATGAATCACAACAATACCATGTTATGGCATGAAGACATACCGGAAGGCAAGATGAATTGTCAGGAGGATATGTTGTAGGTAAGAGTGATTGTTCAAAGTGTTGGACATATCGGTAAGGGTTTGTACCATTAGAAGGACTTGTTGGATGTTCTAGTTTGAATCGACCCTTTGTTGGTGAGTTGAATGCTAATGTGTGCTCTGGGGAGATGAGGTGCAAAACATGCAAAGGTCAGTGAACTGTTCATTAGCATGGTTGTTTGTGTAGTAGGTGGTCATTAAATGATAAAATTGCAAATCATGGGTTGATGATAGACTTGTTAGAGTAATCGGGTCTTTACTTGATTAATTAAACAATATTTGTTTAATTATTTAAGTTCCTTTTATCTCTTTTACACTTAAGCTAACTTTAGGTACATAATAATTAATTCTTTTATTAATTATTATGTGCAAGCCTAGGGTCTCCCCTTTTAGGGTTTCTTGACCTATTAGAGGTTAATTCTTTCCTTTGTATCATGTATTGATTGATTATCATATTACACATTTTTGTGAATATTGAGCTCTCATCTTTTTTTAGCATATTTTCTGTGTATTTGTTTTTCCTTTGTTGCTTCCTTGCTACTCCTTGTAACAGGTTTATTCAGCTTGCAGAGATCATTTGGGCTCCTATGGTGTTGTATTTCTCAACTCTCACATGGTATCAAAGCTTCAGATTTGCAACTATCTGTTCTTGTTTTGATATTTTTTGCATTGGAAGTAGATCTGGGGTTTTTCAGAAGTTTTTTTATGCACCTAGTGATAGGCCTTTTTTTTTTCTAAGAACTTTGGGCCTAAACGAACCTCACCATCATTCTCAGAAGGCCCAAAAACCCCTATGGTCATATAAAACTTTACTTGTTTCGGCTCCTGAGCCTTTGGGGGTATTTTTTCTCTAGTACTAGGTCGTACGGCTCTGGCATGCAGTTCGAGAAAAAAATTTCAAAAAAAATTTGTCTTTTTACGAGATGCAGGTCGAATGATTTTTTTGAACAATTTTTTTTTTCAAAAATTAAAAAAATCACAAAAAGGCAAAAGTTAAAAAAAAAAAAAATCAAAATCAAAATTTGGGGTTTCCCCATGGTACGCAGGGTACTGTGGGGCCCCCTGGATGCCGCAGGACTCTGCCCTATCAAAGAGAGGTCCCCCTACCAGTGCCCGCATCGGCACCCTGCCTTGCGGCCTCCACTGATCCCTATCGGTGCCCTTCTTTGTCAACTGCCATAGCAGCCCTGTCAGCCACTGCAGCCCTGCCTGCGACCTTCCTACGCTCCGCTGCCATCCGAGCTCCCTACCCCTGCCCATGCCTGCCCCCACGCTCACTGGAAACTTGACTCTCCCCATCGCCACTGGCCACCGCAGTGTTAGGATTCCCAAGGATACTAAGAGGGGGGGGTGAATCAGTATCTTGTCGGCTAACAGATTTTCTTAACTTATTAAACAAATTGCATACCAAAACAGTGTATCGGTAAACCAGAAATAATGCAGTAAATAAGATCAATAACCACAACATAGAAAGCACACCATTACACAAAATTTTTAACAAGGAAACTCGGTGTGGGAAAAACCTCAGTGGGATTTGTGACCCACAATATTCACTCACTGGCCAATAAATGAATATTACTTACAATAGGGGCTTGCACATGCAGAAAGGCCAACTACCTAAAGCTCACTGCTTAAATACAAAAAGGGAAGTCTCACTGACTTACAAAATGGATTATGAAAATCTAATATTATGTACTTCTTTGGTTCAACATCTGCTATGCTAGGTTTAGTACCGATTTAAGCTCATACAACTTCTATAAGCCTTATTCCAAAATCTGCCTTAATATTAACATCTGCCTATTACATTTCTTCCTTTTTCTTTTAAATGATTTACAAGATCTCATACTTATATGAGTCCTATTACAATTTGCCTTGTCGGCTTTACAAAATGATTTTATAATTAAATAGAAAATATAATAAACAAAATCCTATCGACTGGGGTGTCGATAAACATCTTTGCCGGTGTCGGTGCCTGTGCCTATGTCGATGCTTGTCGGTCCCATAGGATTGTAAGGTTGCCATCGATGACAATACCTTCAATCACCTACAATTTCTCATTGGAGTGTGCGTTTGCCAACAATCTCCCTCTTTGGCATTGATGGCAACACTAATGAGAAAAAGCCAAAATTGTTTTGTCCAAAAAGTGTTGTCCAAAAATCAAAACTGTGTGCTCCCCCTGAGCAGATGATCTCTTCTGTCATTCATTTCTCATCTACTACTCCTTACTCCTTTTTCTCATCCTCTACTACTCCCCCTTTGGCATCAATGACAAAGGTTGTCAATTAATGTCAATTGAGTGTAGTTCCTGTCAAGATGCCTATAACCGGTGGGTTACAATCTGATATAGATCCACTAATGCAAAATTTAAGTTGTTATTGAACCTCTCACTTTCCTTTAGTGCTTCTTTTGTTATTTGGATGGTACCAGTGAGTATGTGCATTTTCTCTTTCGGTGTCTTAAGTCCAGGAACAAGAGCCTCTAAAATCTCTTTTCTCAAAGAGATGAGGATGTCTAGTTTAGGACATAGTCTGCATTTCAGTTCCTTTGCCTTGTATTTTATCCTTTCCTTCTCCTTCTAAAATTTCTCAAGTTTTTAATCAAAACCTACTATTTCCTATTCAACTATCGATACGGAGTCTGATGACCCTATTAGATTATCAGCAATGTCATTGATTTCCTTTTGAGCTATGCTGATCTCTTTATCTATATCCACTGTCAAAAGATCATTCTTGCAGGTGTCTCTGTACAGTTCCTTAAATTCAGTTAAGGTTTTGTTTAGTGCCTGTAGAAGGGTGTCAATGTGTTCCGTGCACTTCTTTATTGTCACTTCAAAGAATTTTTCTTTCTTTTTATTCATTTTCTCTTTGAAAGTCTCCTCATTGATCCGATCAATTGTTAGTAGATTGTCAGTTATATATTTAGATAATGTGTCTAATTTTCTTAAAGAATCTTTATTTTCTATATTACACTTGGGTGCAATCATCTTCAAAATTGGTATGGTGTCATGAATTTCCTTGTATGCAAGTGCATTGCAGTCAGTTATTTTCTTAATAGAATCAAGAAATACCTTTGTTACATTTGTTGGTCTGATTTCTTTCAGTGAAGAATCAGATGATTGACCAACTACCTTAATAATTTGTAATCCGTCGGTGTGAGTAACCTCTTTGCTTATGGGGACATCTGGTAGGTTAGTTTATGCCTGCATTTCTACAAGCAAGGGTTTTGGTTTCTCAGCTATTGCCAGTGGCACTATTTCTGTCTGAACCTTTACTTCATCCTTCTTCTCTTCTAATTTCATAATGTGTACCTCTGCCTATTTCTCAGAGCTTTCCACTGTCGATTTTTCTAATTTTGACTCTGTGTTTTCTACTGGTTTTTCTTTGTTTACCTCTAAACTATCTATAGCTGGTATCTCAACAGATTTGTCAGTGCTATGAGTTGTCGGTTGCTCAGTATGTACATTAGTCTTTCCAATAACCAGGAGATCAGTTGACTGTTCAGTTTGTTGCTCAGCCCCAATTTCAATGTTTCCAACTGTATCCTCAATATTTGTCTCAATTGTAATGTTTTCTGCCGGTGACTTAGTTGCCACATCTTTCTTTCCAATTGTTTCCTTATCAACCACAATGTTGACTTCTTGAGTATCAATATTCATGGTATACAACACCTCAAAATGAGGATTGGTGTCTTCATGTGTTGTCTCCATACTCTCAACATTATCTATTATTGGTGGTGTATCAACAGTTTGTGCCAGTGGAGTATCAGAAGAAGTTGGGGGCAAGTTATCTGTTATCTTTATGCTTGGGGGTCCACCCACCTTACCTTTACCTTTATCCTTTTCTTTTTGATAGACTTTAAAAGTTTTTGGTCGTTTAAGCTCTTCTTTCTTTTCCTTCTCTACAAAGAAGATATCCCATTTATCCATTGTCTCTTCAATGATCTCATTTACTCTGCCACCCATTAACGCTACATGTCGGTGACCAGTGGAAAATACAATCCTATTTGCTTCACTTATCAGTTCATCAATCTCTTCTGCTGATCTTATTAGGTGAATTGCAAGTAGTTTCTCTACCTTAATCTTCTTATCTATTTCCATAATTGCTAACCTTTTTGCATCTAGACTTCTATACAAGTCACTTGGCAAGTCATCTACAACTTATATCAAGAATTTCTTATAAATGTCTAAGTGTAGGATAACAGTGTTTTCTATACTTTCCTTTTCGTCATTACTGAACATGTTATACAACTTGCTGATATTTGACAAGTTACCATCTTTAGTTATTTCATTCTCAGAGTGCCCCCCCTATCAGCCTCACTGGCCTCCAGCCCCTATCGGCCCCTGTCGGTTCCCTTCTTCGTTGGCCACCACAATAGCCCCGTCGGCCACTGCAACCCTGCCCGCGACCTGCCTGCACTCCGCCGCCATCTGGCCTCCCTACTATCACACGCGCCGACGCTCGCACCCACCGCTGGCCACCGCAGCTCCATCTACCAGCCACCATTGTGCCATCCGCCCGCTACTAGAGCGCTGCCCATGAACCTCCTCCTCTTGGCCCTGCCACTGTTACACCTCCCTCTTGCCTCTTTTCATGGGGGTTTTTTTTTTGCCATAACTTGGGAAAATGAAGTCATTTTTTTGAAAACGAATAGGCGTCAGAAAGCTAGTTCTGAGCCAGACCTCATGGTGTTGGAATTTGTTTCCAATTTTTCTATTTGACTATAATTTGTTCCAGTCAAAGTGGGTATCCTTTTTGCACTTTCGGGGTCATAGAATGAGGATCCGAAGTTCGTTTTTCAAAAACTTTATATTGGTGGAAATGTTATTCTGTGTACTTTCCAGCCATATGAGTTTTCTTTCCAGATTCTGCTCTAGGGAGTTTTAATTCAGTTTTTGCTTTTCGGCACTCTGGTAAATATCTTGGTTGTTTCAAGTCTTGGGATCTCTTCTCTGAGTAGGATGTCTCGATTTTGGCTATTCTTTCTATTTCTAGTCTTCTTATCATTGTATCTTCTTTTATGCAAACACACTGAGATAAAGTGCCATCATGCATTGTTTACTTGGGATCTTGCACATCTTGTGCCTTATTGTACATGCACTACTTATAAAGTGCCATGGGGGGTTGATGTTTGCCTTTTGTTTGCCATCTACCTTTGTCTAGTGAGTGTTCCTTCCATGATATTTGCCTCATGATGTGTGTCAAGTGAGTGTTCCTTTCATGACAATATGTACTTTATCATCACCTTCGATGTTCCTAGTTCTTCATCGTGTAGTTCTTGTTGGCCGTTCTTTTCAGTGTACTTGTCCCTCTCCCTTTTCAACATTCTGGGGAGGTTTGTCCTATTGGATCTAATGCTTCCTTGGTTTGATTGATTAGCTCTTTAGGCTTTGGTTTCTCATGCCATCTATATCTTTGAGTTCAGTTGTTTTCCTTTGTTTGCCATCTGATTCAAGTAGTGTCATTTGAGGGCACTCATACAGATTATAGTCTTCATGACCTGGTCATGTTCTATTTTAGTGGAGGTTCTTCAAATTAGCAGTTATTCTTCAATAGTGTTTGTATATTCTTCATGCTTCAGTGATTCTTCCGATCTTCTCTTGTTCCTATCTTTTTGGAACATTCTTGTTTGGGGGCTTTTTTAGTCCTTCACTTGCCTTTTCCATCTTTGTTTGGAGTAGACTTTATTTCCCACATGGTTTTCTCTATTTCTCTGCTTCATAGAGATTTGGTTGTATTTGGGTACCTGATCAGGCCTTGTTGTCGAGATCCATCTTTCCTGCTTTCATTAGCTGTTCTAGGTTTTAGCTTCTCCCTAAGTCTAGCTTAAGGGGGGGTGTTAGAGTAATCAGGTTTTTCATTTGTTTAATTCTTTTATTAATTATTATGTGCAAGCCGAGGGTTTTCCCTTTTAGGGTTTCTTGACCTATTAGAGGTTAATTCTTTTCTTTGTATCATGTATTGATTGATTATCATATTACACATTTTTGTGAATATTGAGCTCTCATCTTTTTGAGTATATTTTTTATGTATTTGTTTTTCCTTTGTTGCTTCCTTGCTTCTCCTTGTAATAGGTTTATTCAGCTTGCAAAGATCATTTGGGCTCCTATGGTGTTGTACTTATCAACTCTCACAAGACTGATGCAGCTCGAGGAATAATGGATGATAAAGAATGATCAGACAGTTGAGGAATTATGATCGAAGTATGGAATCTAATTGCATATTGACCTCAAGAAAGAAATAATTGAATCATAAATGAGTCATCATCTTTCAAGGCTGTTAAAAAGGGTTAGGTTTGCTATTTTTGGCTAACATATTTTGGACAAATGAAAAACACATGATGATTTTGTTGGCATTATGTGAACCGGCATGAAGACATAATGATATTGTATGTTGTCATTGATGTCAATATGAGACATGGTGTGAACCGGCACATGTGATAGGTAAAAAGAGAGAGGAACCAACATATGTATGAACCGGTTTATATGCCAAAGTGAAGTGGCATATTTGTTCAAGATGAACAGACATGTAGTTATGGGAACTAGCACATGGAAGCATTATATGACTACCGGTTGGTAGGTAGCTTCCACTTTAGGATTTCCGGTTGGAGTACATCAAGTCTGTGTGACTCAATCGGTGATCTTCATATGATGAGTTAGCAGTATAATGGAGGATAGATCATGTTGCCACGTAAGCTCTATGCGTGTGAAGGATCTTGCATGAAGAAGACTATTCCTATCTATCTCGAGAATGAGCAAAGTCTGTCAAATGGTGATAACGCATGATGGGTTATCAGCCGCCATGAAATCGGTGGATAATGGACGATGGAGAATGTCTTGAGATTGATTCAAGATTGTTGCATTTATTGCAGTATGATTCAACGATCAGGATCGAACCACTTGGATTGCTTAACCTAACAGGTTTAAGGTTTAGGGTTTTTGCTACCGACTTGTATGTTTCCTATAAGGTCGATGTTGTGTTTCTTTCTAAGGTTGTTGGCAAAATTTGTGTGTGTGTATCCTAGGGAAGTGATACGTGATTCTTGCTAGACCAAAGGAGAGAAGAGATACCTGCAAAGTGAATGTGCAGAAGGTGAAGAGGAGCCAAAATGGATCTGCATTATCATTGAGTGCTATTACCAGATCATTATAATTCCTATTGATCTCTAACCACTTCAATAGTTGTAAAATCCCCTAACAGGGTAGCCTTGACTGGCTTGTTGTAAAATCCCCTAATAGGGTGGTCCTAACAGGCTTGATTCAAATCCCTTAACCAGGTAACTCGAGGTTAATGAGTTCTGAGAAGCTATAGAGCTTAGGAGATCCTTTAGCTATTGAGTTCTTGAAATCCTCTAACAAGGTGACCCTACCGGGTTTAACTCTTAACCGGGTGATCCCTAACTGGATCAGTTCCTAGTAGAACCTATTGTAATGTCTTTAACCAGACATGGCTCTTAACAGAGCAGACTTCTAAAGAGTTCAAAAAGTAGCTTGTGGGTATTCATCCCCACTGTGGTTTTTCCCAGTTGGGTTTCCACATGAAAAATATGTGTGTTATGTGTGATGCTTTTATCTTGTGATGATTTGTTTTACCTATTAAGCATATGAAGGTTCTATGTTTTATGCCTGTCTATAAAACATATTGAACTCACTGTTGTGAAGATCAGATGATTAAGTTTACCTGTTTATGCATGAGAGTATAATGATACTGTAGTATTGAGCTAAGAGGAAAGCTTATTGAGTGACCAGTTCATGACTGATTGAGCTATACTGGATGTTATCGATTGCACTTTGTTTTACCAGTATCCCTGTTTGTCAGTCATTTGGAGTGTTTGCTGTCAAACTAGTTTTGGACTATATTTGTGTTTGTACTGATTCACCCCCCCCCTCTCAGTACCAGTTTGGTACTAGTGGTTCATCATTGAGTTATCAATTGGTATTAGAGCACCTCTAGGTCCTTTGTGTTGTATGCTTAACTGCTTGAGGAAAAGATCCTAGTCAAATGATGAAGAGGGAAGGTCCAAAGTTTAACAAGGAAAACTTCGGTATATGGAAAGATAGGATGAAGATATTCATCAAAAGAATGGGTGTTCAACACTGGAGTTATGTTGAAAATGTATATGTTGTTCCTACCAGTACTCTCATTGATGACCAAAAGAGAGAGATAGAAGAAAATGGGCAAGTAATGGAAGCCCCCATCAGTAGTTTATCTGACATTGAATTTATTGATGTTCAGGACAAGGTAAATCCCAAAGAGGTATGGCATGACCTATAAGGTTGATGAGCATGTAAAATAGGCTAAGGAAGAAAGCCTGAGAGGGAAGTTTGAAGACATGCGGATGGTTGAAGGAGAGACCATTCAACAGTATGGAATAAGAATCAAAACGGTTGTTGGAGAAATTAAGAGTGCAGGTGGCAAAATAGAAGATTCCACTGTGGTAAGTCCAGTCCTGAGATCCCTGTTGCCAGTCTATGCAATAAGGGTCGCTGCTATTCAGGAGCTGAGATCAATAGACAAGTCTAAGGTGTCCTTGGACTCCATCATAGCCAAGTTGATAGCCTATGAGCTAAATAGTTTTGATGGCAGTGTTCAAAAGATAGAATCAGCATTTAGAGCCTCTACTATACCATCCAGAAAAGGAAAAGAGGCTAGCACTAGTAGGGAACCTAATCAGAACAGAGAAAAGAATGATGAAGAGTTTCTGATGGAATTTGAAGCTCTTCTTGCCAGGAGATTTCCTAAAGGAACTGGTAAATACAAAGGTAAGCTCCCTTTGAAATGTTTCTCCTATAACCAGATAGGACATATTGCTATGAACTGTCCTAATAGTGACAACCTTCTAAGTGTTGCCCAGCTAAATGACAATGGCCTCACTCTGCAATTCAAGAATGGAGTTTGCAGAATCAAAGGAAAAGATGGTAAATTGGTGGCCACTAGCATGCAGACCAAAGGTAACTTATTTTAGTTGAATGCAAATGTAAGTACTTATCTTTTGGCTAAGCTTGATGATAGTTGGATATGGCATAGGAGACTCTGTCACATAAACTTTGATAACATTGTGAAGGCTAGTAAGATCAAGGCAGTTAGAGGGTTTCCGGTGCTGAGCAAACCAGATAATACCTTATGCAGAGAGTGTCAATTGGGGAAAATGTCTTCCTCAACCTTTAAAGGTAAATCTTTCACTGTTGACAACTTGTTTGATCTTGTGCATACTGATCTATGTGGTCTTATGAAAACTAGAAGTGTGCAGGGTGATAGGTACTTCATGATTCTCACTGATGACTGCTCAAGAATGATGTGGGTCACATTCTTGAAGACAAGTTTGAAGGTTTTCATAAATTCAAAGCTTTTAGAGCATTAGCGGAGAAGGAAAGCGGTAAAAGGATCAAATGTCTCAGAATTGATCAAGGAGGGGAATTCACTTCCAGTGAATTCAACAAGTATTGTGAAGAATTTGGCATCAAGAGGCAACTGTCTGCCCCCCAGACTCCATAGCAGAATGGCCTAGCAGAGAGGAATAACCGGACTGTGGTTGAAGCAGCTAGAACCATGTTGATTCAAGGAAAGGTAGCTCACACCTTTTGGAGAGAAGCGGTGAGCACTGTAGTCTACACTATGAACCAGGTACTCATCAAAAAGGGTAAGGACAAAACTCCTTATGAGTATTGGACCAGTAAGACACCTGTGGTTAGCTACTTTAGAATGTTTGGTAGCAAATGTTACATCAAGAGAAGTGAACACCAGAGCAAATTTGATGCGAAATGTGATGAGGGAATATTCTTAAGATATTCCACCAAGAGCAAATCTCTCAAGTGTTTCAACAATAGGACTCAGAGAATTGTGGAAAGCATCAATGTAAGAGTTGATGAAACCTCTGAGAAAATTGAGGAAACCAGTATTAAGCAAGCGGTAAGTGAACCGGTTGCAACCTTTTGGGAACCAGTTGTCAGTCAACCAATTACCAGTAATAGTGTTCCTACACCGGCAGATGTAGATGTTGATATTGATGGAGATGAATATGAAGAAGAAAAGCAAGAGGAATCTATCAAGACCATTCCTCGGTATGTCAAGCTGAATCATGATCCTAAGTAGATCATAAGAGATAAGGATGCAGGAATCCTTACAAGAAGAAAAGTCAGAGAAAACTCATGCATGATCTCTGAATTCGAGCCTAAAACATTCAAAGAGGCACACAAGGATGAAGACTGGATCAAGGAAATGGAAGAGGAACATGACCAAATAGAGAAAAATGGTACATGGTCCTTGGTACCCAGACTGGAGCATAAAAATGTCATTGGCACCAAATGGGTGTTCAGAAACAAGCTGAATGAGGATGGCACAGTGATTAGGAACAAAGCCAGATTGGTGTGCAAAGGATATGCTCAAGAAGAAGGAGAAGACTATGGAGAAACCTTTGCTCCTGTAGCCAGATTGGAAGGAGTTCGTATGCTTCTTGCATATGCAGCTTTTAAAGGTTTCAAAGTATATCAAATGGATGTAAAATCTGCATTCCTAAATGGTGTACTTGAAGAGGAGGTGTATATTGAGCAACCAGATGGGTTTTCCCTATCTAAATATAGTGACATGGTATGTAGGCTACATAAAGCCTTATATGGTCTAAAGCAAGCACCTAGGGCATGGTATGAGCGCCTACATTCCCATCTTGTGAAGATTGGATTTGAGAGGACAAGTGAAGATAGCAATATCTACTTGAAGTCTTAAGGAGATCAGATCTTGATTTGTGAGGTATTTGTTGATGACATTATCTTTGGTGGAGATGACAAGATGAGCCACGAGTTTACAGATGAGATGAAGAAAGAGTTTGATATGTCACTCATAGGGGAGATTAAGTTCTTCATTGGATTGCAAATCTAGTAGATGAAGGATGGAATCTTTATCGCTCAGTCCAAGTATGTCAAAGAAGTGTTGAAGACTTTTGGCATGGAAGATAGAAAACTGGTTGGTACATCAATGGTGACTAGTTGTAAACTATCCAAAGAGGATGACTTAGCATTCGTTGATGAGAAGGAATACCGATCAATGATTGGTAAATTGCATTATGTAGTGCATAGCAGACTGGATATTACATATGTAGTTGGCATTACTGCAAGGTTCCAAAAATGTCCAAGAGAATCCCACTTGGTTGCAGTCAAGCAAATTCTTAGGTATCTGAAGGGAACAATTGACTATGGATTGTGGTACCCATACAACAATGATTTCAATCTGAAAGTGTTCACAGATGCTAATTGGGCAGGTAATGTGGATGACCAAAAAAGCACAACCGGTGGTGCATTCTTTCTTGGTGGTAGACTGGTCTCATGGATGAGTAAAAAGTAGAGTTGTATCTCTCAGTCTACAATAGAAGCAGAGTATGTTGCAGCTTTCATGAACTGCACTCAGACAATCTGGATGAAGCATGTACTAGAAGGCTTCAAGATCCCTGTATCTGAACCAGTAAATATATTCTGTGATAACACAAGTGCTATCAATATATCAAAGAATCCTTTTTTACATTCTAGAACCAAGCATTTTGAGCTTAAGTATCATTTCTTGAGGGAAAAGGTTCATAATAAAGAGATTGCACTGGAGCATGTGTCTAGTAAGGAGCAGTTAGCAGACATATTCACCAAGCCTCTCCCAAAGACAACATTTGTGCATTTGAGAGGTGAATTAGGGGTATTGCCCCTTCAGGAGGTAAACTAAAAGTAATTGTTCCACATCAGTCAGGTATTGGAAAGACAAATTTTTGGTTGATTGATGTGTTGAAGGATGCTACTCCTTAGGGGGAGCAGCATGATGGAACAGAGATGTTTGTACCTCCACTTTGGCATTGTTGTCAAAGGGGGAGAAGGAGTGAAGCGAAAAGATATCTGTAGCAAATGGGGAGAAGATGTGAAGCAGAGAAGATATATTTTGTATATTGCCATCAATGCCAAAGGGGGAGATTGTTGGCATTACATGAACCAACATGAAGACATAATGATATTGTATGTTGTCATTGATGTCAATATGAGACATGGTGTGAACCGACACATGTGATAGGTGAAAAGAGAGAGGAACCGGCATATGTATGGACTGGTTTATATGCCAAAGTGAAGCGACATATTTGCTCAAGATGAACCGGCATGTAGTTATGGGAACCAGAACATGGAAGCATTGTATGACTACCGGTTGGTAGGTAGCTTCCACTTCAGGATTTCCGGTTGGAGTACCTCAAGTCTGTGTGACTCAATCGGTGATCTTCGTATGATGAGTTAGTAGTATAATGGAGGACAGATCATGTTGACATGTAAGCTCTATGTGCGTGAAGGATCTTGCATGAAGAAGACTAATCCTATCTACCTTGGGAATGAGCAAAGTCTGTCAAACGGTAATAACGCGTTATGGGTTATCAGCTGCCAGGAAATCAGTGGATAATGGACGATGGAGAATGTCTTGTGATTGATTCAAGATTGTTGCATTTAATGCATTATGATTCAATGGTCAGGATCAAACTGCTTGGATTGCTTAACCTAATAGGATTAGGGTTTAGGGTTTTTGCTACCGACCTGTATGTTTCCTATAAGGGTTGTGTTTCTTTCTAAGGTTGTTGGAAAAAGTTGTGTGTGTGTATCCTAGGGAAGTGATACGTGATTCTTGCCAGACCAAAGGAGAGAAGAGATACCTACAAAGTGAATGTACAGAAGGTGAAGAGGAGCCAAAATGGATCTGCATTAGCATTGAGTGCTGTTACCAGATCATTCTAATTCCTATTGATCTCTAACCTCTTCAACAGTTGTAAAATCCCCTAACAAGGTAGCCTTAACTGGCTTGTTGCAAAATCCCCTAATAGGGTGGTCCTAACAGGTTTGATTCAAATCCCTTAATCGAGTAACTCGAGGTTAATGAGTTCTGAGAAGCTATAGAGCTTAGGAGATCCTTTAGCTATTGAGTTCTTGAAATCCTCTAACAAGGTGACCCTATCGGGTTTAACTCTTAACCGGGTATTATTGCTATCCCTTAACTGGGTGATCCCTAACAGGATCGGTTCCTCGTAGAACCTATTGTAATGTCTTTAACTAGACATGGCTCCTAATAGAGTGGACTTTTAAAGAGTTCAAAAAGCAGCTTGTGGGTATTCATCCCCACCATGGTTTTTCCCAGTTGGGTTTCCATGTGAAAAATATGTGTGTTATGTGTGATGCTTTTATCTTGTGATGCTTTGTTTTACCTGTTAAGCATATGAAGGTTCTATGTTTTATGCCTGTCTATAAAACATATTGAACTCACTGTTGTGAAGATCAGATGATTAAGTTTACCTATTTATGCATGAGAGTATAATGATACTGTAGTATTGAGCTAAGAGGAAAGCTTATTGAGTGACCGGTTCATGACTGATTGAGTTGTATTGGATGTTATCGGTTGCACTCTATTTTACCAGTATCCCTATTTGTCAGTAATTTGGAGTGTTTGCTGTCAGACTAGTTTTGGACTATATTTGTGTTTGTACTGATTCACCCCCCCCCCTCTTAGTACCGGTTTGGTACTAGTGGTTCATCATTGAATTATCAGATTTATCTTCGTAAAGAAGGTTAGAGATCCAAAGTAGATTGAATCAGATTGGATACAGATTTTATAGGAGGGAAACCCTAACCATCCTAAGTTTAAATAAGTTTTTGGTGGGAAGCCTCAATTTTAAAAGATGTCAACCCGAGACTCAAAAATGGTGATGCTGGTGAATGAAAGTGTGTGGGAAAAGACTGCTTGAGTGAAAAATAAGAAAAATCTTAAGTGACTTTGTGTGAACCGGTAGAGAACAAACTGGTAGAGGCATAACTTGGCAAAGTGTGGTCAAGTGTGAATTGAATCTAGTAGTCAGAAGCACATAAGTTTTAGTAGAGTAAGACTCTGTAGAAAGGTATTGTTGCAGGGTATGTGGATTTTTTCATAGACCGGTAAGATTGAAACTGGTAGTGCAGAGTATTGAAGGGTTGCAAAACTTTATTTACAAAAGGGAATTTATTTATGTATGTGAATCTTCATATTGTTTTCAATAAGCAGGTGATTAGTGCAGGGGTTGTAGCTCCTTTAGGTTGTAGCCTATAAATTGATCAGGGGTTGGTGCTCCTTTGAGTGGGTGCTCATAAGTTAGGGGTTGGTGCCCTAAAATTGTAATCAAATCATTTTCATTGTGAGGCTGGATTGGATCAGAAGATCTTCAACAACTATTCTCACTGAAGTTTTTCCCACATTGGGTTTTTCTCGTATATTTGGTGTTATGTGATGCATTCTTGTGTATGTGTTATATTGATGTTATAGGAAATCCTTTTACACACTTAGATTGCATTGTAAATAGTTTATCGGTCAGCATTCTATTTGTTTTATATTGTACAAATATATCCCTGATTATGAAAGAAGGGTTTAAATCACTGATTCTCTCCCCTCTTAGTGATCCATTGTATCCAACAGGGACAAGTGGATGAAAGCTAGTCATGGAACAAAAGATTAAGCCACATAAATTTTGATAACCTAGTTGTAATAATAAAAAAATGTTGTGTGAGAAGTATTCCACCCATCATCAAAGTGGCAAGCACATTTTGTGATGAATGTGTGAAAGGAAAGAAGACTAAGGTGAGCTTCAGGGCAAAAGAACACAACACTTCAAGACCACTTGAACTTGTGCATACACATATATTTGGTCCGACTAGGATAATAGCTCTTATCGATGAAAGGTAATTTATGCTCTTCATTGATGACTATTCAAGAATGACATGGGTCACTTTCCTACAAGATAAATCACAAGCATTTGACAGATTTAAGATCTCTAGGAAGATGGTAGAGAAGGAAAGTGTGTGCAAGCTAAAATGCCTAAGATCATACTAGGGTGGCGAGTTCACATCAAATGAGTTTGAAGATTACTGTGAAAGACATGGAATTATATTGCAATAATCAGCCCTTGGGATACCACAACAAAATGGTGTGGTAGAAAGGAAGAACATGATAGTCAAGGAGATGGCCAGAACCATGTTAAATGAGGTAGGTTTGCTGGACATGTATTGGAAGGAAGCAGTTCATACTATTGCATATACCTTGAACTAGGTTCAACTAAGAACAAATAACATAATGATACCTCATGAGTTGTGCTATGATTGGAAACCATCAGTCATGTAATTCGAGGTGTTTGGGAGTAAATACTTCAATAAAAGAGATCGGGATGGTTTGGGTAGCTTTGACTCTAGGAGTGATGAAGGGATCTTCCTTGGTTACTCAACTCACAGTAGAGCCTACAAATGCTTCAAAAAAAGGCTAAGGAGAGTCATTGAGAGTGTACATGTAAGGGTTGATGAGGATATGCATAATGGAAGACAAGCACAAGTGAACCAGTATGATGATTCTGGTGATGAAGGTGAAGAAGCTCAATCAGACAATAAACTAAAAGAAGCATCCAATAAGGTCCCTAACCGGTATGTGTAGAAAAACCACTCGGAAGAGAAGATTTTAGGTAATAAGAGTGATGGTGTGCAGACTAGGAGAAGTATTTCTTGAAATGATGAACAAATAAATTTATACCTCATGACTAAAATGGAACCTAAGACATTCAATGAGGCCTGCAAAACTCAGAAATGGACGGATTCCATGGAAGAAAAGTTATAGCAAATTGAGAAGAACAAGACTTGGGAATTAATCCCTAGACCGGAAGACAAGAACATCATTGGCACCAAATAGGCCTACCGAAATAAGATGAATGAAGAAGGTAAAATTGTTAGAAATAAATCTAGACTTGTGTGCAAGGGTTACTCTCAAGTAGAGGGGATTGATTTTGAAGAAACATTTGCATCAATAGATAGACTAGAAGCAATTAGGATGTTTCTAGCTTTTTCAACCTACAAGGGTTATAAATTATATCAAATGGATGTAAAATCTACCTTCCTCAATGGAAATTTGGAAGAAGAAATGTACATGGATCAATCGGAAGGGTTTTTGTTACATGATGATGAAAACTTTGTATGCCAGTTGAAGAAAGCCCTGTATGGTTTAAAGAAGAATCCTAGAGCATGGTATTCAAGGCTAAATAAGTACCTGAAGGAAAAAGGATTCAAAAAGGGGAGTGCTGACATCAATCTATACATCAAGGTAGATGGAAACCACATGATCATTGTGGTTGTGTATGTAGATGACATTATTTTTAGAGGCAACAAGGACACTCTTTGCAAAGATTTTGTTGATAAGATTTAGTCAGAGTTTGAGATGTCAACTTTTGGAGAGTTGATGTTACAAGCTAAGATTGTCGTTGCACCAAAAGATTGACCTATCAATGCTCGATACAACCACTAGACTTATAGAATCCACAGGAGGTTGTTAAACTATGTCACGAATCCCCATGAGGGACGCTGGTCCAGTGCCAACAATCCCCCTCCCAATGTCACTTGCTACGGTCTATGTGATTTGAACCTGTGACCAAGATCTGATACCACTTGTTACAAGATAGGGTTGCCGTTGCACCAAAAGATCAACCTATCAATGCTCGATATAACCAATAGACTTATAGAATCCATAAGAGGCTATTAAAACATGTCACGAATCCCTACGAGGGACGCTGGCCCACTGCCAATAGTAGACATACCTTCTTGGTTTGCATATGTCATGGCTAGATAAGGGAATCTTCATCTCACAAACCAAGTATGCAAAGGACATGCTAAAGAAGTTTCAAATGGAGGACTACAAATCGGTAAGTACCCCCATGGTGACTAGAAGCAAATTGAGCAAGAATGATGAGTCATCGGTAGTAGATTAGACATTGTATAGATCCATGATAGACAATTTGTTGTATCTTACTACTTCTAGACCATATATAGTGTAGGTAGTGTGTATAGTGGCTGTAGACACTCAAAATTTTCATGTCTAATTAAATAAATATTTTATTTATTTAATTATCTAAGCCTAATTCTTCTATTAATTAAATAAATTTTTATTTATTTAATTAATTCATTTATCCTCTTATAGCCTTATTTCTCATTTAAATAAATACATTTATTTATTTAAATTATCCCTTTCTTAAATTAAATAAATATTTTATTTATTTAATTGTCCTACTTCTTCTATTAATTAAATAAATCTTTATTTATTTAATTAATTCATTATCTTTTTCTACACATGACACATGTCATTCATCTCTTAATTCCTACACTACCTACCTCTTTCATTATTTTGGTATTTCTTTTACCTACCCTCTAATCCTAGCCGACCTCTCTTTTTATACTTCTCAATCTTAACCCTCCATTTCTTATTGTGTCTTCTATTTAAGAAGATGCTTTCTTCATTGTCAAATCCTAATGACATATCCTAATGACATATTCTAATGACATACCCTAATGACATATCCTAATACCTAATGACTGATTTTGGAGTACTTGGCTACACTACAATTCCACTTGCAACCACATTCCGTTCTTTGTTGAGCTCTTGTGCATATAAAAATCTGAGAGCAAATATATCAAGCAAGATCAATGGAGATAAGAAGAATGGAGATCAAAACCCTATTGGACATGTGATGGTATAATCTTTGTGATTTTGAGTTATTTGCATTGTCTTAGGTAATCTTCATATGTTATGGTGGATCTTTGTTCATTGTTAGGCTAGGGTTTGGTGGTTGAATTCATTTTAGCCTTTCAATATTGTTATTATTGTTATCCATTTTCACCATAAACATTTTGGCATGCCCGGTGGGACATGGATTTTTCTTAGATCTATGTTTTTTTTGCAGATTTTTCTAACCCTATATTGCTATTTTGTAAAACAATTTGGAGAATAACCTTGTGCAGCTAGGGTTTTGGACACAAAATCAAGATCTTGGAGAGATTCGATCATATCTCATAAACGGCTTGGAAATTTTGCACCAAATTGTTTTGGCAGGTTGAAAAAAGTATCAGGAGCTCTCAATCCAAAATTTAGAATTTTTGGAGCAAATTTTCAATTTTTAGGAATTTTTTATGATTTTTCATAAAAAATTTATTTTGAGAGCAAATGAGAGAATTTTTTGGATTTTCTTACATTTTTGGAAATCTCTCATAATTATACACAGGATCTATTCTTTGTGAATTTAATTTTGATGCAAAATATTTCCCTAAAAATCAGATCTTTAAAAATTAGGGTTTTTATTTATTTTGATCAGATCTCACAAACGGCTTCAAATTTTTCCATAAAATTTTTTGTGCAGGTCAGGAAAAGTATCAGACAGATTTAGTAAAAATTTAAGATTTTTTGGATCGATTTTGCATTTTATATGAATTTTTTATGATTTTTCATAAAAAATTAATTTTGAGAGCAAATTAGTGAATTTTTTGGATTTTCTTACATGTTTGGAAATATCTCAGAATTATACATAGGATCTATTCTTTGTAAATTTAAATTTGATGCAAAATCATTCTTCAAAAATCAGATCTTTGAAAATTAGGGTTTTGCATTATTTTATTCATATCTCACAAACTGCTTGGATTTGTTGCAGGAACTTTTTTGTGAAGGTTTGGAAGACCATAAAAAATCTCCAGTAAAAATTTCATATTTTTTTGATCGATTTTGCATTTTATATGAATTTTTTATGATTTTTCATAAAAAATTAATTTTTGGAGCAAATTAATAAATTTTTTGGATTTTCTTACATTTCTGGAAATCCCTTAAAATTTTACAGGTGTTTTTTTTTTATGATGAATCAGGTCTTTGAATTGGTCAACAAAACGCATTGTTGAAGGCCCCTATTTCACAAAGTCTTTTGGATCTAAAATTTACCTAACTTGTGTGCTTGCAGGAAGGGGTGATCATTTGAAACAATCCAAACTACTAATAAATCTTTGTTGCAGGTGCTTGACAAGTTTTTTTGGATTTTTATTGTGTGCCTTGTTTTCATAGACTAGTAAACACTTCAATTGGTGCACTAAAATTGAATCATTGTCTTTTGTGTCTTGAGCAATAGGCTCTTTTTGTTTAATCTTTAGAGGGCCTGTCTACCCGTGTGGTCATTAGGACTACTAGTGAGAAGAGAACGACCCAAGTGGTAGCGAGGAAAACCCACCTCATCCAAACCACTATAATCAAATGTATTCATGGTGAAAACTATGAATAACGTGTGCTGATTAGTTCATATCGACACTATGTCTCCCCATAAACCCATTTGATCAAATTTATTTGATCATTTGTAGGGCATAACCCCTACCGGCTGGGAGCCTTCTCTATTTACAGAGCTGAAAGTGCCGCATGTATGGCCACACGAGCGGATGCCCTTACTAGCACCTTTTTGTTTTAGAAGCCCAAATCCTTCTAGTTGTTGAGGCAGGAGGTCGGACCTCTGGTAGCGGCCCACACACATACGGTTCTTAGTAGAGATACAAAGTTCACCATGGGGAGTTTTCATGGGGACCGATGCTTGGCTGACCCGAGAAGTGAGTGCCGAGGGTGGAGCGAGTGAAGTCAAGCATCTAAGTATCTGCTCTGAATAGCGTAGCCTCGGGGGTAAAACCCCATGTGGGATCAACAACTATTGTCTTGGCCAGCCATAAGAATTGTGCTTGACTTATGTTAAACATTCAAACAATCAAGACCAAACAGCAAAACATTGTGTCTTTTGTGTCTTCAAGTGTATGCAAAACAATTTTACATCAAACAACACACTTTTCTTGGAGTCATTTTGGAGTCTAAACACTTGCAAACACTGAGTCCTCATCAACATTGTGTCCTCTTGTCATGAAAAATAGTCAAACATTCAGATTTGGTCACAACCAACAACTTCACAAATTGGAAAAATTTCACAGTCCAGCAAACAAAAGAAATCAGTTTTGGAATACTTGAGCTTCCTAGGTTGTTTCTTCAGGTTTCATCTAGCATTCAACCTGTCCTTGGGTCTCACATAGTCCATCATTGCTTCACATCTCATTTTACATTCACAATTGTCTAAACTTGAGTCAAAAAGGTCACTTGCTTGTCCTCATCATACTTTGTCAACACACTACATACTACTACACTTTGCTAAGTGGTCCCTCATCAAGGTTTCTTACCTTTGGGTCTCATTTGGTCTTACTTAGAGTCAAGGTCAGCTTACCTCATCAAGAGAAACTATCCTCTCTTTGGAAGTCACACCTACTCTACTACTTACATACTTGGTCTTACACTTTGGACATTGCAAGTACACCTCAAGATTCATTTACACTCCATACAACTCTTGGTCTTCCATACTCTTTTCATATTTTTCATCTAGTTTCTCACATCTTGGTCTAACACCTAGTTCATGGTTGAAACCTGCCTTCAAAAATCTAGGAGAATAGCTAAAGAAGCTCAAGAATCCGCAAACATGAGTTCTTATGAGTATGACAATGATCTATTCTACAATCCTGAGCACACTACATTACCAGACATGAATGTTTATAGAAACAATCCAAATGTGGAAAGCGCAAACGCTATAAACAACAATACTACACACAATGACAATGTTGACAACTCTTCAATACTATCAGCAGACATACAAGAATCTATAATGGATCCTCAATTCAATAGATTGGTTGAAGAGATAATGAGGAGAGATCGTCAATACTTTTTAAACATGATGGCACAAAGTGGAGCTAAAATACCACATGATTTTGACTTATCTCAACTTATGGAAAGTCGACCCTCACAACAAACTCAATCCAACATGGATCAAAGGAGACCAAAGAGTGGAGGAAATAGAGGACCGAATATGATGCCTGAGTCACCATTAGTTTTGCTTCAAAAACCAACAATCCCACATACACAAGCTCAAACATATGATACTTACATTCAAAGACCATCATGGAGGCCTTATGCTCAAACACATGCTCAAGGTATGGATCAATCAAGACAAGTGGATACTCAAGGACATCCTCAAAATTTTGACACAAGGAGACCTCATGTCAAAATTGGGGGCAACACAATGGAAAATGAAAGACCTATTGAATATGGTTTATACACACAAAACAGATATGGGGTCCCTCAACAAGAAGTTATGCCAAGTGCTCCATACATGTCGCAACAATATAGACCTCCATATGGACATGTCTATGATCAGTATCATCCATACATGCAACAAGCTCCTCCTCAAATGGGTGTTTCAAACATGGGGTATGCTACAAGAAATCAATCTCCTCCCAAAAATAATTTAGAGCAAGAAATTAGAGATCTACAAAAGAAAGTGGAGGACATGAGTACATCCAAACCTACATACACTATGAGAGATATATGCCCTTATCCCTTCGATAAGAGCATTCCAATGCCTCCATTTCCTCCACACTTTGTGACACCAAAATTTGACAAATATAGAGGGAGAGGAGACCCCAAGGCACACATAAGACAATTCTTCACAGCTTGCATTGAGGTAGCGGCAGAAGAAACATACTTAATGAGGTTATTCCCACAGAGCTTAGGAGATCAAGCTATGGAATGGTTTTCTCAATTACCTCCCGGTATTAAGTCATGGGGCGACTTGGCAGAAGCATTCATTCAGCATTTTTCTTACAACATTGAAATAGATGTCTCAGTTACTACCTTGTGCAATACTAAACAAAAAGAAGGAGAATCTTTCGCAACATTTTTACAGAGATGGAGAAACCTAGCTAGCAGATGCTCTTGCGAAATCCCGCAAAAACAAATGGTGGAGATGTTCACAGAAAATGTTAACAAGGCTATTGGCTATGATCTCAGAAAAGCTTGTTTGTCTACATTCAAGGATGTCATTGAAAAGGGCCTAGCAACAGAAAAGGTCTTAATTGAACAAGGAGTTAACAAACTATTCAAAGAAAACAAAGAGGACTTCAAAGGAAAGGACAAACCAAAATTTTGGAGCAAGAATAAGAACACAGTTAATGATGGTGTGGTTGATGCCAACATAGTGAGACCAAAGTTCGTCTTTTCTGGATCAAGTTCTACCAACAATCAAGTGAACAATCAAACAACTTCTAAACCACGAAGGAAGTACACTCCATTGGGAGAACCACTTGAATCAGTATTCAAAAAGCTTGTAGCAAACAAAGTGATCACAGTCCCAGATTTTCCTCCATATGAACCAAAGGTAAAACCGAATTGGTGGAATGATGATGAGTTTTGTGAGTTTCATAAGAGCAAGGGTCACAAGACAAGTAATTGCCATCGATTGAAAAACATTGTGCAAGATCTCATTGACAGAGGAGATATTGAGATTGAGGGACATTCATCTAACCAAGAGCATGAGGTGTTTAAGGAACCATTCCCAAAACATGACAAGGGAAAAGGCAAAGTCACAGATGATCAAGCCAATTATACTAGAGCACCTTACAATTATGATTCTACTATCAATCACATCTCAATGGACAATCATATCTCTACTATTACTATCAAGAACAAAAATCCTGAGAATCCTCCTCAACGACCTAAAATTGTCCTAAAGGGTGTGGGATCTTCATCCGAAGCTACCTCCGAATGTCATGTTACAACCCGTCGAGGTAAGATTACATTGCCAGGTGCCTCCACTAAGAATACCAATCCTTTATCTACCAAGCCTGAGTACGATCTTGTAGAACAACTAGGGAAGACACCCGCGCTCATCTCCATTCTTGAGCTCTTACGTATATCTCCTGCACATAAAGCTATCCTTGACAAAATCTTGAGAGACACTACTGTTCCTACTGATCTGAACGTGGACCAGTTTCAAGCCATGGTGGGATACCTTTCCATTCCACATTCCCTTACGTTCACAGAAGCCGATGATGCCTCCATAAGTCAGCCACATAATGCACCTTTACACATTGAAGCCTTCATACACAAACATAGAATCAAACGAGTCCTGATAGATGGAGGAGCAGGTCTAAATATTTGTACATTGAGCACAATTAAACAATTGGGATATTCTGACAAAGCTGTGAATTCTACAAACAAAATTACCATCAAGGCATATGATGATGAAGAGCGTTCATCCAAAGGCACAGTCACCTTACCTCTCAGAGTTGGACCAGTTACAAAGGATGTGGTTTGTCAAGTCCTGGATCTAGATCTCACGTATAACATATTGCTAGGACGTCCTTGGATTCATGAAATGAGAGCAATACCATCTACATATCATCGATGTATCAAGTTCCCACACAATGGAGCTGAAGTGACTGTCAAAGCGGATCCAAATCCATTCATATATTGCAACAATCTACAACCTCAATCAGAAATAACAATCCCAATCAATCGCGAAGCTATTCCTTCATCGGCATATGTGGATCCTGAATCCTTAAAAGCTTCTACACCAAAACAAGCAGAGCTAAAAGAAGACAAGTTCAAGATTAAAGACATGGGATGTGGTGAGTATATCTTTCATGTTGATCAACTCCCACAGTCTCCTAAGCCATTCAGTTGACAAGAACAATCTATAAACAATTTACAAGGAATTGGGTGTGAACCACCTAGTGTTGTGGCTACTAAGTCCGAATGCAAATCTCCTCCAGCGGTGCAAGCAGCTCTTGATATCAATAGTCCTAAGAGTGGTTCCAGCGAAGAATCTATTGAGCATATCGCCAGCCCTCTTGATAACTCACATAGGCTTACCATTTCATCTACTCATTCCATTTCCTGTCCTCTTCCAGACTTGGATCAACAAGAATTACAAAAGCCCTTACTCATTGGGGATAAAAAATCAAGCTTCGAAAAGAAAAAACTAAAAGTCAAAACTAAAGATAAGTCCTTTAGTATAAATCAAAATCAAAAGCTATTGGACTCTGCAAAAATCAAAGTCAAGGATAAAAATCCCATGAAGAAAAAAGAACAAGAGATGATCTCCCCTAATATCAAAATAACTGGGGGCAAAAATTCTACAATTGCTAGTCAAAAAGCATACTTGTTGATCCTAAGTCTCCATCATGCTATCCTACTTTCACTTCTTTTCACAATCATAAGCCTTCATAACTCATCCACTTGTTCCACACATCCTTTCCCTTCTGGCGATACATCATGGACCTTTAATGGAGCTTCCTCGAAGGACTTTGTTATCAGGGATGCCCAAACTTCTTCAGGTGACACGCATACGAGCCTGTGTAGTCCACACACTAGTAATTCTATCTCAGTTCCTTTATCAAGGAAGACAGTCACTCAAGCTACACATAATTCAGTCACGGAACAGTGCATCTACAATCATAAAGTCAAGACTCACACATTTGAGGTAGGGGACTTAGTTCTCAAAGAAAATCCCAAACATCAGCAAGACAGAGAGAAGAAGGGTAAGTTCGAACCAAACTGGCTTGGTCCTTACATCATCACAGCGGTATATGGATCTGGGGCATATCAGCTCTCAACTACAGAAGGTGAACCCTTAGAGGATCCTATCAACAGCATGCACCTTCGAAGGTTCTACACATAATTTTCAGAATATCCTAATTCAAAAAAAAATCAAAAAAATCAAAAATTTCAAAAATACAAAAAAAATTTTGTAAAACAAAAAAATCGTTACTTGGTGAAAACCTGGCAAACAGGCGCCTTGTGACAACAAAAAAATTGAAAAAATCGAAAAAAAAGTAAAGAGAAATAATTTCGTCCAATGGTGAAAACCACTTCGGTGGCGCCCTGGGCAAGTACCATGGTGAAAACTGGGTCACCAGCGCCATGCGTAGAGAGACTTTGCTCCTCCCTCCTTCAGGATTCTCTTTCATCTTTCACTTTGCACACACTCACAACCTATTCATTCACAATAAACTTACCCATTCCCATCATGGCTTGTTATTGATCTACCCAAGATTGGTTAGCCATCCATAACCCCCCCTTTTTCACTCCCTTTCCATCCATAATAAATCGGCTCCTAGCTGTGACTACGGCCAATTCCTACGTCTAGTGATGGGTGTGGAACTGAGAACATCACATGTTTCGAGGAGTACAGTTTCTTCCAGCTTTCTTCAGTCTATTCGCGCACAATCCACAATAAAGCAGCATTTGCATCACAGATCTGCAATAAAGTTACATCTTCTCCACAATAAAGTATCAGTTTCATGGATTCAGTCAGTTTCAAAGGAGACACAGCAGCAACAATGAGATTCAAAATCAAATCTTTCAACAGACTCAGACAACATATGGTTCAGTGCTATCTATCCTTTTTGTGAAAGTGAACATTGTGACCACAATCGAATAAGACTTAAACAAGTGACAAGAGACACTAAACTTGAGGACTACAGTGGATGTTGGTGTCGAGTCTTGGTTTTCTTTTGATTTTATCTTTTTGGTGACATGTCTTTTAGCTTTTCCAGGATGTCTTTGACTAGAGATTCTATCTCCAGGATGTCTTTGACTAGAAAGGCGAGGATGGGGTATCGTCACCTATTTGCATTTTCTGTCTGTGGATTGTCTTTTAGTAATGCTATGACTTGTCCAAGGATATGAGGACACTGTGAGTCTAGTATGAACTGGGGCATTCCTTGTTTGTGACTATCTTATCTCCATGCAAACAGGTACAATGACTTTCTGGGCTGAACAAATGCCTCGATTGTCATAACCTATTCTGCCATAATAAAGCTCGATGATGATAACGCACAAGAAGCTCTTGCACATTCATATCTTCTGTCTTCCATCCCCCTTTCTTGATTGGCTTCCATTGTCCTTCTCGAGTCCGCGTAGCCCGCTATCACATGACTGAGTATAATGACACACCAAAAACATTTGCATTTCATATAGTTACACCTACATCACCACATATAAGCATTTCATACATACATATAGATATCACAATTGCATCACATCCTGCATATAACACATGTTAGCACATCTCACATTTTCATTATGTAAATAATCATTTGCATTATCATATTCATCTACATCACATACATTCACATTTGCATCATGCATCACATATACAACATAAAAGAACAAAAATATATTGCATTGCATCATATAAGCATCCATATCATAAAACATGTATCACATAAGAACATTTCATCACCTAAGGTACACATGCATATAGCTGCCGCAAAAATGGATCATCTCTCATATATAATCAAAAGTGTCATGATACAATAATGTTAAAAGAATCATATGGCTACAAAATCACCCGCAGGTGTCTACAATACAAAAATGGTACAATACTGATACATAGGGAGCCCTCTACGGCTATGATGAACTCCCTTCCTCGGAGCCGCCTGGCCTCGACGGAGTTTGAGCCCTAGAAGGACCCACCCCAAGATCAACTCTCCTAGCCCCTGCGTCCCCTGCAGCCACCCCTCGTGTCGTCCTATCCAGACAAAGGAACCCACTGATAACTCCTGCCAACACTATTGGTAGTGCTAATCCTGTCCATGTCATGGTATCCCATGCCACATGTCCCACCCTCATCCCTAGTCTTGGATCCTAGAACACTCATCTCGGTGCATCCCTATCTCTGTCTCGATCATAGGGTACTAACTCCCTATCGATCGGTATCCGTAGAATCCTGTATACATCCTCCAAGGTGACTATCATCTCACCCATCGGCAAATGCAAACTACAAGTCTCTGAGTGCCATCTCTTAGCCAGTGCAGTCAACAATCCCATGTTCACCTGAAAATCAGGCACATACAGAATGTATCTCAATCCCATAGCCTCAATTGTGGCTCGGTCTTCAAGTGTCAACTCAGGTCGCAACCTCTGAGTCGATGGGAATCTCTCCCGTGACTCCAGCATCGGCAAATACTCCTGCAGTCAAGCAAATCAAATCATGTCAGTCATAGTGACACTCACTGTTCATCACAAAGTGTTGCTATCTATCCTAGTAGTACTCCCTGTTCATCACAAAGTACTACATGTGTGACACTCACTGTTCATCACAAAGTGTTACTCACATTTGCACTCCCTGTTCATCACAAAGTGCTGCTCATATTTTAGTACTCCCTGTTCATCACAAAGTACTCTATCTTGGTACTCACTGTTCATCACAAAGTGCCTTGATCTATCTTAGTCTTCCCTAGAGGACCTTCTTGAGTGTATCCTCTCAGCAGCTTATCCAATCGACAGCGTATGTTCATCACAGAACTGCCGATTTGACCTGGAAGACATAAATTCGCATTTTGGACACAAACACATTTTCTTGACATAAATGCGCATTTATTACATTACCTAGTACGAATTAATGACAATAATAAATGCATCAAAGTACGAGGAGGTTTTGTGGTACTCACTGGCTCTCCTGCCTCCGTTGGCCTCTAGAATCGGCGAACACGGTCGAATCTATGAACAAAAGCCATCGCTGCTGACTGCTGCTGCCCTTTTCTCTCTTTGCACTCTAATCTTGTGAATGTGTAGATGACAATGAGGATGTATTTTCCCCCATGGTCTATCTTATAGATTGCCCTAGCTCTCATTTCCCGAGTCAGTCTTCCTTATCCCGTGACTTTGTCACTTTATCCAATCAGTCCATTCTATCCCGTCTTTCTTATCGAGAGATTGTCTGCAATCTTTTCAGACATTTTCATCCAATCTCTCGAGGGGGCATATAATTCCCATCTTGGGGCAACTCTGTATCAGTTCATCTTATCTTCTTTGAAACAACGCGACAAGCCGCATTGTCTCAAAGAGGGGCAAAATGTAGACACTCAAAATTGTCATGTCTAATTAAATAAATATTTTATTTATTTAATTATCTAAGCCTAATTCTTCTATTAATTAAATAAATTTTTATTTATTTAATTAATTCATTTATCCTCTTCTAGCCTTATTTCTCATTTAAATAAATACATTTATTTATTTAAATTATCCCTTTCTTAAATTAAATAAATATTTTATTTATTTAATTGTCCTACTTCTTCTATTAATTAAATAAATCTTTATTTATTTAATTAATTCATTATCTTTTTCTACACATGACACATGTCATTCATCTCTTAATTCCTACACTACCTACCTCTTTCATTATTTTGGTATTTCTTTTACCTACCCTCTAATCCTAGCCGACCTCTCTTTTTACACCTCTCAATCTTAACCCTCCATTTCTTATTGTGTCTTCTATTTAAGAAGATGCTTTCTTCATTGTCAAATCCTAATGACATATCCTAATGACATATTCTAATGACATACCCTAATGACATATCCTAATACCTAATGACTGATTTTGGAGTACTTGGCTACACTACAATTCCACTTGCAACCACATTTCGTTCTTTGTTGAGCTCTTGTGCATGTAAAAATCTGAGAGCAAATATATCAAGCAAGATCAATGGAGATAGGAAGAATGGAGATCAAAACCCTATTGGACATGTGATGGTATAATCTTTGTGATTTTGAGTTATTTGCATTGTCTTAGGTAATCTTCATATGTTATGGTGGATCTTTGTTCATTGTTAGGCTAGGGTTTGGTGGTTGAATTCATTTTAGCCTTTCAATATTGTTATTATTGTTATCCATTTTCACCATAAACAGTGGCTATATTTCAAGTGACACCTAAGAAGTCACATATAAATGCAGTAAGAAAAATGTTTAGGTACCTGCAAGGGACACTCAAGTATGGATTATGGTACCCTAAATAAGGGGAATTCGTCTTGAAAGAATATACTGATGCTGATTGGGAAGGTTGCATTGATGATCGAAAGAGCACAAGTGGTGGTGCATTCTTTCTAGGTGATCGGTTGGTCTCATGGCATAGTAAGAAGCAAGACTCAGTATCCCTACCCACTGCTAAAGCATAATACATTGTTACTCCCACATGTTTCTCTCAGCTGCTTTGGATGAAGTAGACCCTCAAAGACATATAGGTGGACATCTCTGATCCTATTCCCATCTGGTGTGACAATTCTAGTGCCATCAATATACCAAAGAACCTAGTGATGCATTCAAGGATAAAGCATATAGCCATCAAGTATCATTTTCTCAGAGAGAAGGTTGAAGGACAAGAAGTCTTAATGGAATATGTTCGTACAAGATAACAAGTGGCAAACATCTTCACCAAACCATAACCGGTAAGCACTTTTGAGTACTTAAGACACAAGTTGGGAGTTGTGTCACCTGCCTCATGCACTTAAGTTTGGAAGGAGATATCTGGTTTAGGGGGAGTTCATTATAAAATTCCCCCTCTTGTGGACCATATGCTGGACATAGGGGGAGATCAAGTGTTAATGATGCAGTACTGACATGTTTGAACTTTTAAGTGTAGTGGAAGCACAAAATACAGAAGAAGGAAATTGTTGTAGGAATACCCAAGATAATTTCATGATTACAGGTATGTACTTTCCCACTTGGCAGCACTCATAGTACAATCTTATTTGATTCTTATATGCTACTGGTTGAGTGGATTGTGGCCAAAAGGGGAGAATACTCTATATAACTGGTAGAGAATGAATTAGATGGAAGGATGCCCCAACCCTTTGTCATTTTTGTCAAAGGGGAGAATGGTCAAATGGGCCAGATGAAAGAACATAGTGTAATGACATCAATGCCAAAGGGGGAGATTGTTGGCATTATGTTGTCAGTGATGTCAACAGATATGTAAAGGTCACCGGTAAGTATGTAGTGGTGACCGGTATGGGTGAAGTCAGTAATGATGTCAAACGATATGAAGGATGGAGTGTGTAGGTAGACAATAAAGGTATGTTACCGGTACACATGAAGTGAAGCATCTAACGGTAAAGCAGGACCAATGACAAGCAAGCAAAGAGGCAAAGAAGAGATTAGTAGGTATGAAGGTCCATCGGTGAAGTGAGTCTTAGTCGGTGAAGGATGTCAAACCAAATTGGTAGTCTAAGAAGAGGTGTATATTGACAAGGATGATAGCTGGACACCAGGTGGTGAGCATGCAAAGGTCGATGAATTATTCATCGACGTAGTAGTCTGATGAGAAGCTCGACATTAACAAAAATCCTGCAAATTATGGGATGATGGCAGGATGCTGTGTCTCAAGGAAGACAAAGTGGCAAGGTGATTGAACTAACCTTGCAAGATGATATGATCCTTGTACTCATTGGCTAAAGGAAATAGTCAAACCATTAATGGTGATTAATAGAGAAACACAGAAAACCATGTCGTAGACATCCAAAAATAGAAAACACACATTGAAAAGTGAGGAAATGGCGGTGTTGTTTCATGTGATATGGATCACCATTCCAAAAAAGTGGATCAGATCAAATCTGATATGGATCAAGCTGGTGAAGTAAAACCCTAACATGCCACCATTTAAATGTTGCTTTTGGAAAGAACCCTCATAGATAATACGTCAACAGGAGGCTGAAATTGATTGATGCTTGATGCGAGTTACGAGAGAAAAGAGAGCCTGAGAAAGAATAAATACTATCTATCTAAGAGTTCTTTTACAAAGAGTTAGAGTGTGTATTAGCAGGTTTAACCAGTGAGAGGTTCTAACCGGTAGAGATAGAGTAACGAGTGAACTATTATAGTCATAATATTCAAGCATACCGGTAGGGATTGAAAGGTTAGGAAGGCATCTATGTGTGATACTGTGTAGGGTGAGGTTCTGAGAAAAGGAAGAGAGGTAGAGAAAAACTAGTAAGAGATCAGAGAGATCAATCTAATAACCGACAAAAGAAGGATTGGTGAAACATAGGAAGTTGATAAACAACAAAAATCCATTGATCAGGTGTTGCATAACTCATTTACAACTAGGTGCTATCATTGCATTAAAAATATATTGCATTACATTACATTGAGTTGGTGCTTGGTGTAGGGGTTGGTGCTCCTTCAGTTGGTGCTCCTTGGGTTGGTGCCCTAAATCATTGTAATATATTGTTTCATTGTGAGGCTGGATTGGAGCAGTAGACTCCAACAACATTTCTCACCAAGGTTTTTCCCATATTGGGTTTTCCTCGTACATCTAGCATTGTGGGTTATGGATTTGAGCGTTTTCCTCTTTTGATATCTAATATTATCTTACCGGTTTGATTGTTTAGTATTTAGGTTTTTAACTAGTACTCCAAGCTTGGTTTAAAAAGAAATTGTTTTAGGAACCACTAATTCACTCCCCTCTCAGTGGTGCATTGTGTTCAATAATTTGTTGACTTAGTGGTCAGCACCTCCAGCAGGTTCATGACATGGCTTCGTCTCACCTCCTGTGGATCCTTGTCTCTGGCCGCTCTCTCATTCACTGATAGATCAAGATTTTGGTATAACAGTAGCAGTGATTCCAACAAATGGTATCAGAGCACTAGGTTATAGGTTCAAATCCCAGGAGGTCCCCTTCATTCCATCAATGCAGAACCCTTAGTCAATGCTGAGGGGTGGATTGTTGACTTGGTGGTCAGCACCTCCTAAGGGTTCATGACATGACTTCCTCTTGCCTCTCGTGGATCCTTGTCTCTGGCTGCTCTCCTGTTCATTGATAGCTCAAGCTTTTTGTGTAATGGCAACAATGATTCCAACAATAAATAACTAAGAATACAAGTAGTGATGAAAACCAAAAGGGGTAAACTTTATCTTTTGACATCTTGATGTTCTCTAGCAATAAATCCCTTTAGAAATTCACACAAGTCAAACACTCTATCTTCCATAGAAAGCTGAACCAAGGGAAAAATCCACAAGAGAGTTAATGGTTAGAATGAATCAAAATAAGCATAAAACACATAATCAAATATACCAAAAACCATTATACCTTCATGAAGATGATCTCTTGTTCCTCGGATTAGACCTTCAGTGAAGTGAAGAATGTGCCCCTTCCTCACTTGATTGGATTGGTCCTTGATGGGGATGTGGAATGCTCTCCACTACACAACAAGATAGGATATGATTCCAAGGATGATTATGGATGATATGGATTGGCTATGGAGAGATTTTGGCATTATGAGGGCATGATGGAGGATTTTCATCCTTAAATGGACAACATGAGAATATGATGGAAGTGGATGATTTGTGAGGAGAAGAAACTCCAATTTATAGATTGGAGGAGGCCAAAATGAAGGGCCAAGATTGATTTTGGGATGAAGGGTTGAGATCAATTTGGGAGGGAGCACATGGATTGAGAGGAAAAGGTGTGGGATTCAAGAGATATGCCATAAAAGCACTTATTTCTACACCTCTCAAGGTTCATGGGGAAGAGATCCCAAGTACATTGGGAAGAGAAAAAGGAATATAAAATTCTTTGGGGGAAGGAATAAGGAATTAAAAATTCTAAAATAAGAGGATGTGTGGAAATACTAAATGGATAAAGGAATTAAAAATTCCTTGGGAAGAGGAGGCATGGGGAAATTCAAAGAATTTGAATTTCTTTGAAAGGATCAAGGTGATTAGGGATATGCAAATGATTAAGGAGATTGATTAGGTGTCTTGATGAGTGATTAGAGTGCAAGTGTGAAACTTAGAAGGATGTGACATCAGGAGAGAGAATAAATGGAGGAATATAAAATTGAGGAATAATGATATTCATACTTCTAGAAGAATTAATTAGGCTAAGTGAGGATTAGAAGAAGTGATTTGTAGGAATCACATGACTTAAAGTTAATTATTTAGAATTACTTAACTAAGAGTAATTTAGAAGAATTAATGATTGAGATAAATTTAGAAGAATGGGGAATAATTAATTTTGATAAATTAATTATAGGACTATAGTGATAAAATTATTTAAATTTGATTTAATTAATTTTAAGAGGAATAAGAATAAACATAATTAAATTAATTAATTGTGTAAAAAGGCTTAATTAATTAAATATTTAATTTAATTAATTTTAGGTGCCTACACAAGCATATGTGCCATGTATACAACAATAGCTGAAGTGGAACCTTCCCTATTTCTAAAATAAATCTTCTAATAAATATCATATGTAACATACCTCACCATGGGATTGATAATTTTGTTGATAATCAACGCTCACTGGTCACCCATCACACTAGTTAGGGTTTCAACTTCTTTACCCTTTATTGATTTCTTAACCAGAACATATCCAATGTCACACAAACTAGCTACAACCAAAATGATTTCCATCATGATTGGATAAGGCTTATCTAACATGATAAAATTATTCTACACACAACTAATAATTACCTTGATCACCTCCTCATCATCAAACTAGAGAAATTTAGTCCTTTGTGCTCAAATTCCTTAATCTTCTAGAAGTATACATCACTCAAGCTCATTTCCACTTTTCTAATCTTTTTAGGATTAAATTAATCTAGAAATACCTTCTCCATAATCTGAAAGTCTCCATTGCTTGATTACCCAATGCTTCCATAATTATTCTCTCCACCTCTTTGCTCTACTACTCTCAAACTTCTCATGATCTCTTCAAGAACTCTAATTACCAGATACCCTGTCCAACATAGTCATGATCCACTTAGAAAAGGGGGACCAAACAATTCTATTTGAAAACTCCCCCTAAGACAAAGCAATATGCTCAGTTACTAGAGGAAGAGGTGCCTACACTAGATTCTGGTATACTAGGATTTCTTTCATTGTTCACTTCCTTCTTTCTCCAAACCAAAATTTCCTTTCTTTCTGATTCACTAGCCTTCATTACCCTCTTCTCAATACACTTCTACAATATTTTTATTTCTCCACTGATTAGCATAATATCCAGATTGCTTGCACTTGTAACAACTAATGTTCTTTTCCACTGAATTTACTCACTGTGATCTAGATCTTTACTAATTAGCTTTGTGACCATAACCATTTCATGTATGACAATATCCATGAAAGTTATTATTTACTTGATTTTCTCCAACTTGATTATGATTCTGACTCATAGCATGATTTCTATAGTAATTTTCCTTATTACCAAGCCTCTTGTAATTGTAACACTGAATTCTTATACAGTTTGCATCCTTATGACCAAATTTATTTCATTGAAAAAATATTCATTAAATGATGGGTACCTTTGTGTGTTTGGTTTATGAACCGATAGTCTTCTTGCATTGGTATTCTGATTCTAGGTTTTGCTTGTATCTTTTGAATTCTTCTTTTCTTTTACCTCTTTGCTTTTATCTTTGTCATATAACTAATTTGAACATTTACCAGGGTGATATCCAAGTCCAAGTTTGTCTAAATGATCTTTTTGCATGTTGATCAATTCTTTCAAGAGCTTACTGCTATCAAGAACCTTACTCTCTACCTTCAACTTCTTCAATTCTTGTTCTAGCTTCAAGCATTCTTCAGTCTTCAACTTGATTGATTCTTTCAAGGTTTCCTCTATCTTGTTCTTCTCCTCAAAATTTTGCATCAGGTCTTAAATAGTTTCATTCACCTTCTTCAACCGATGTTTAACCTCCTTATGTCTCAATTTGAACTTGTGGATTTTCTCTCTCAGCTTTTGTACACATTCATCTGCTACCTTCACATTCTCTTTCAGTTACTCATTCTCAAACTCAACACTTTCCAAATCTTCAAGAGCTATCTATAATTCCTCATCCAACTAAAATTCTCTAGTGATACTCACTAGTGTTATGATTCAACCAACAAGGATCTCCCTCAAGCAGTTGAGATTTCAAGAAATGAACCAGAGCTCTGATATTGATTGCTAGATTGGTTGAAAGGACCAAAATATTGAGAGTGGGGGTGGGTAAATCAGTATTCCCATAAATTCTAAACATTCTCACAATTTCTAAACCCTTTATTGGTATATCAATTTCATCAATTGAAATCATCGACATGAAATAGAACATGTAGTATAAACAAGAAACACGACCACAAATGGAACATCAGATATTATATGTGAAAAACCCAAATAGGGAAAACCATAAAGATTGTTATGTATTAAGATAATATAACCAAATATATGGTGTTTACAAAAGTGGTAGCTCACTGCCAAATTATAAAAGTGACTTACTATCGGAATGCTCACTGCAATAGATACAAATGATTTGAGGAAAGTTGTATTTCCAAATGCATAAGATCAGTTATAGATTAAGATCAGATCACAAATCTTCAAACTTATAGTAGATTCGATAAAGGATTGCTATACCATAGTTCACAAATACCTATAGTAGATCTAGTAAAGGATTACTGGAACACTAACCATAACTCTGTATACTCCTTACTCTCCCGCACAACACATACACTATTGATTCACACTTTTCTCTTCTTCTATCTCACTTCACACAAACAAATGTACATACTACTCCTTAACTTCCACATTACACACACACATATCAGAAATCTTATACACCTAGATAATATGTTATCCAAGCAGAAGTAATATGATTCTTGGATCAACACATTATCCAATAAAGACAAACAAAAACATGATAATAAAATCAGCCTCCACAAGATCTTCTACACTCGTTCATCATGTATTTTATTTATTGATGCATATACCTTAATTACTAGAACAAAATAGGGGTCTACTAGACCCATAGATACAAACCCATAAGCAGACAAATCCAAGCAAAACAACACCTAATTCCAAAATACAAATACCATGTATAGAATAGATGTTGAAACATAAAAAATGATAGATACAATCAGATACAACTAATATGCCAAATACCAGAACACAAAACTAATATCAAGACAAAATGTAAACCAAGATAAGCACAACTTAGGATTTCAGAGATGAGGATCTTATGTAGATAATTCCATTTGATCATTTATGCCTTTCATCATATCTCATACCTATCTTCTAGAAATATCAAAAATCCAATTTAAAAACTACTTCCAATAACATACACTATCTGGTCCTAACTAGATAACCAGATTTGACATCAATGGCAACTATGACAATATTCACACAAGTCTTAGAAATGGTTCTTTTTCCAGAAATTGGTGTATCTTCGTCTCTAGAAAACTTGATTCATCCACCATCATATTTTTCAAGGTTAATAAAGTTATCTCTATCACTGGTCATAT
The DNA here is from genome assembly GCF_030272615.1 of Cryptomeria japonica. Lineage (NCBI taxonomy): Eukaryota > Viridiplantae > Streptophyta > Pinopsida > Cupressales > Cupressaceae > Cryptomeria > Cryptomeria japonica. The sequence goes on from NC_081412.1 coordinate 40,152,746, forward strand.
GATTTCAACACCTGGAGTTGACGATCCATGCCTTTGGTTCCACTTTAGCATGTAGAGAAGATTTGTCTTCTAATTTTTTTGACCAGCCATCATTCTTTTCTTCTAAAGATAAGAACAAGTATTATTCATTTGATTCCTCTTCTTCTTCTTCTTCTTCTTCAGATGAGTAGGTCATAGTTGAATATAAACTCTTCTTCTTCTTCTTTTCTCTAACATCTATTCTGATGTTCTTATTAATACCTCTATAGTTTTCCTTTCATTTGTTATCATCATAAGGTATTCCACCATAATCTTTCTTATGCATACATCTAGAAGCATATTTTTTTTTCTTCCACAATTGAAACAATTTAGAGGTGACTTACCTCTCTACTTTCTAATTCATCTCCCCAATCTTCTTACATTTTTTTCTTCAGTATTATCTAAGTCTTCATTCTCTTGCGATTATTTGTCAAGATTTTTTGTGGCCTTGAATTTTGCTTCCTTCCTTCCTTCCTTGATTTCATCTAATTTTTCAATCTAAAATTCAACATGTGGCCTGAGAAGCTAATTCACAATGTATTTATTCATTTCATGACTCTCCTTAATGACATACTTCTTTAGTTTATAGCTTTTGGGTAACGTTACCATTATCTTCATTACAACTTCAATTTATTGTAGTGATCCACCAATACTTCTAAGAGCATTTACTATTTGATTCACTCCATGAATGTAGCCTTCAAAGTTTTCATCAGTAGACATTTTAACATTCTCAAACTTCTACTTTAGATTTTTAATTTTGGCTTGCATTGTCATTTCATCTCCTTCAAATATATTATTAATCTTGTCCCAAATTTATTTAGTTTACTTGGCCAATATAATTTTGCTAAACACTGCATCATTCAAGCAAGTAACAATTACAATATTATCCTTGGCATTACTCTCATATATTTTATTTCATCATGAGTTTTAGGACCATTCACTAGAGTAGTATAACATTTCTAATGTTGGATTTGGTTGATCATTGCTGCGTCTAGGATATGTTATTGTCATTGATGTCAACATATTCTTGTGGTTTATTCTAGTGAGTTTGGGAAGATCTTCTCATCCGATTTTGTAGTTTGGTTATGTTGATCATTGCTTTGCAAAATCTGGTATTTCCTCCGGTATATTTTGGTGTGATTAGATCTTGTGCTAAGGTTTTAGGATATTGTTTAGGATGATCTTGTGTATCTTCACTTCAGACAGTTTGTGATTTAGTTCCCAACAAGTTATCTTTCTTTGTGGCAGTTGCTGACTGGCTGTGTTCTTGAGCTTTCTGATGTTGATTGATGAAGATTTGATAAGTGGTGTTAGTGTATTTATTAGTGATGATTATAATGTACTTGCTGGTGATTTGGTGATCCGCATTGATCGTTGAGCTAGTTTTTGGTGGTTTTTGTCAATCGATATTGATTTTTGTGTTATGTAGTATTTCTGATCGTGGAGTGTGTTGCGATTGATATTGGAGTAATTTCTGGTGGATGTGATCATTTGGGAATTTGAATTAGGTCCATGCTATGTAATTTAAATCATAATATTGGTCTGGTGGTTGATCTTTGTATCATATAATGTAGTTTTTGTAGTTGTGAGTTGAGGGTTGAGGGTTTAGCCGACCTTGTTATCAAGGTTGATTATGTTGGTATTATGGATGTGTTGCATTGGTTTTGTCATTGATGTCAACACTTGTCAACTCTTATCAGCACTAGAGATCTTTGGTTATGTTTGTTAGGATTCCCAAAGATACTGAGAGGGGGGGGGGTGAATCAGTATCTGACCAATAATAATATTTTGTTAACTTATAACATGAAAATCTTTTTAAAACTGTGTACCGGTAAACCAGAAATAATGCAGCAAATAAGAATAACAACCACAACATGAAAAGCACACCATAACATAATATTTTAATGAGGAAACCCGGTGTGGGAAAAACCTCAGTGGGATTTGTGACCCACAATATTCACTTACTGGCCAATAAGGGAATATTACTGCTACAATAGGGGCCTGCACATGAGGAAGGCCAAGTGCTTAGAGCTCACTGCTCAATTACAAAGGAAGTCACACTGACTTACAAAAATGGATTATACTAATCCAATGTCTTGTACTGCTTCAGATTAGCATCTGATATGCCAGATTCAGTATTGGTTTAAGCCCTGCTACATACATAAACCCTTATCCAATAATTCGCATATTTAGGTCTTCTACCTTCTATTCATATTTCACATCATACATCTTACAAAATGATCTACAATGATCTCATACATATATGAGTCATGTTACAATCTTCCATGTCGGCTTACAAAAGATTTTACAATTAATTACAAAATGCATTAATATAAAATTGTTGTCGGCCAGGGTGCTGGTATTCTTATTTTCGGTGTCGGTGTTCTATATGCCAGTGTAGAGTCTATTGGTGTTGGTGCCTGTGTCTGCCTACCGGCATCACATTATTGTAAGGTTGCTATCAATGACAATACCTTCAATCACCTATAATTTCTCATTGGAGTGTGCATTTTCCAACAATCTCCCCCTTTGGCATTGATGACAACACTCATGAGAAAAATTCAAGAATGTATCCAAAAATTGAAGTTCAAAAATATTGCCAAAAGTTGTATGTCCAAAAATGTATTATCAAAACTGTATGCCAAAAATGTATGCTCCCCTTGAGCAGATAATCTCTACTTTTGGATTTTTCTCATCTCTACTACTCCCCCTTTGACATCAATGACAAAGGTTGTCATTCGCTATTAGTGGATTCCTACCTGGATTCTTGTAACCAATGGGCTACAATCTAAAAAATATCTATCAAAACCAAATTCAAACCATTACTGAATGATTTGTTGTCTTTTAGTGCCTCTTGAGTTCTCTGCACTGTACCAGTGAGTATGTGCCTTTTCTCTTCCGATCTCTTCAGTTCGGGAACCAGAGCCTTAGATATTTCTTTTCTCAAAGAAATTAGGTAGTCTAGTTTAGGACCAAGTCTACATTTCAAGTCCTTTGCTTTATCCTTTATTCTCTCTTTGTCCTTCTCTAACTTCTTGATTTTCTCTTCTAGCTCTGCAATCTTTTTTTCTATCTCCAAAAATGAATCTGATGTACCTATCCGATTGTCAGCAATATTGTTTATCTCATCTTGTGCTTTGCTAATTTCCTTGTCTAGATCTTCTATTAGATTTTTTTTTTTTCAAGTGTCTCTATACAGTTTCTTGAAATAAAAAATTATCTCTCCAAGTTGTGGTAATAATGTGTCTATTTTCTCTTTGTTCTTCTTTACAATTTCCTCAAAGAATTTCTCTTTTTCTTTTATCATTCTTTCCTTAAATGTATCCTCATTGATTTGATCAATTGTCAAAATGTTGTCGATGATGAACTTAGACAATGTGTCTAGTTGACCTAAAGAATCCTTATTATCCACAATGCACTTTGGTGCTATCAATTTAAGAATAGGAATGGTGTCATCAATAGCCTTATAGGCTTGTGCGTTACATTCTATGATCTTCTTTATTGAATCCAATAAGACCTCTATTATATTTGTAGGTTTGAATTCTGGTACAGAAGTACTAGATGTCTACCCAACTATTCTTACAATGTCCATACTACCGATAGTAGTAATCACCTTGCTTGATTCGACCTCTGGTAGGTCAGTTTGTGTTTGCATTTCTACAAATAGAGGTTTAGGCTTTTCATTTTGGCCGGAGGCACTATTTCTATCTGAACTTGTTCCTCTACCTGTTCCGGTTTTTCAATCTGTGTCTCTGTACTGTCCTTTGCCAGTTCTTCTGATGTTTTGTCAGTTGTATCTACCAGTTTCTTAGTGGTATCTTCTGTTGCTTTCTCCGTCTATGTTGGTTTTTCTGTGTTTATCTTTACAATTTCATTTACCTCAACCTCAGTATTTACAGCCAATGACTCAGTAGTCACATCTATCTTCTTTTCCTCAGTGGTTTCTCTGTCAACCACAACATTTACTTCTTGAGTATCTATATTTACAATGTACAAAATTTTAAACTTAGGATTTGTATCCTCTAATGGAGTCTCCAAACTCTCAGTTGTCAGTTGACTATTAGTAGTATCTACCGATGGAGTATCTAAAGGAGGCAGGGGCACATTATCAATTATTTTAAGGCTTGGAGGTCCACCTACCTCAGCTTTCCCCTTATCCATGTCCTTTTGGTATACTCTGATAATCTTTGGTCTAAGTAATTCTTCCTATTTTTCTTTTTCCACAAAGAATATATCCCATGCATCTGTTGTTTCCTCTGAGACTTCTTTTATTCTTCTTGCCATCAGTACTACATGCCGGTTAGTATTGGAGAATACTATCTGGTTTGATTCACTAATTAGTTTATCTATTTCATCAATTGAGTTGACTGGATGTAGTGCAAGTAATCTTTCAATCTTAATTTTCTTGTCCAGCTCAACAATGGTTAACCTTCTAGCTTCTAATCTCCTATACAGATCATTTGGTATTTCATCAACAACTTCCATCAAAAATTTCTTGTATATATCTAAGTGTAAAATTACATTGTTCTCTATTGTTTCTTTGTCATCTATAGATAGTGTGTTGTATATTTTGCTGATGTTTTTCAATTTTCCATCTTTAGTTATTTCGCTCAAGAGTTTATCGAGTGAAGCAATATCTTGCTTTACCTTCTTTTTCTTTGGAGTCAACTTTTTCATTGGAGGCCTTATTGCTTGTTGTTTTTGCCTTGTTTTCCTAGGTGTAGGAGAGGGTATCGGTAAGGGTTTTCTTTTTCTATTTACCCTTTTGAATACTGTCGGTATGTCACTCTCAGAGGAGGTTCCAACTGGTGAAAGATGAGCTTCCGGTTAAATTCCTTCCAACTCACTTTCCTTTATACCAGTTTGTTTCAAGACATATTCTTTAATTGCTTTAGCCTGATGGGTTCCTTTTCTTACTATTTCTTGGACCTTCTTAACCATTTTTCTAGACTGAATTCCACTTTCTATTGTTTCAGCATTTCCAAAAACTTTCTCAGTAGGTTCCTTTGGTGCTTCAAGGAGGGATTTTGCATAACTTTCAATAATATTGTCATCTGTCTCATAGCCCATTTCAGTTACCCAGATAGTTCTAGGGACAACTGCCTCCATCCAGATTTCATCTTTCTTGATTACAAACCAAATTTCTTTCTGATATTTGTTCATAATAGCTTGTGACAGTCTTACTCTAGTTTTCATTCAAGCCTTCAATGCTTGAAAATGTTCATTTAAGTTTTTCTCCTGGTTTTCTCCCATATTGTTCAATAGATCCAATAGTTGCTTTTTTACCAGAATGTCAAAGCCAAAATCTCTTGCACCAATACTGGGTACTTGTTTTGTAATGTAAAACATTAAACATACAAGTAAATTTCCAAATCTAAAGGTTCCTTTCTTATCTCCTTTAATCTTCTTCAGATTATCTACCAGCTCATCTTTGAGCCATTCACATACATTTACTCTTGCATTATCACTAACCATGTCATAGGCACTTTTGATACATAGGCTAGAAATTAAGTTCAACCTATTTGCATGTGTAGATTTATAACCTAAGATCATACTGATATATATGACATTGAGGTCTTTTACATTGTTTACCCTTAGAGACCTTTTGTCGAATGTTGCACCTGTTAAATCCATTACTATGTCATTTGAGACTCTTTTGGTTTTGTCAGGTTTGCTACCAGTGGAAGGTAACCCTATTACTGCCTTAATGACTTCCTTTGTGATTTTATGAATTGAATCCAACCAGAAGAATTCACCATGTACTCTGCTTAGAAAAATTCTTATAATATCCTTAGGAAAATTAGGGATGGTAAGGATGTCCACAAAACCTAGGGTTTCTACTATCTTGTGTTCTGGCTTGACATTTCCATCTACATCACAATTCACAGTTTTGTAAATGTTATTGATCTCATCATTATCTAATTCCTCAATATGACAATGTATATACATCCTAGGGTCTTCAGCATATACAACTCCCTTAGGAATTTGAGAGAATGCACCTATGCTATCATCTTTCTTCACTATTTCAGGAACTAGTTTGAATACGGGTCTAGGGCACTTAACAACCTGAACAACAGTAGGGTTTGCAATAAATTCAGGAGATGAAGAAGCCATAGTTATAAATACCTCAATCTTCCTTAAGGATGAATGCTTGGATGAATTGCTTCACTTCTTTGCTAATAATGCCTTCGCTCAGGAATTTTTGCGCGCTTGAAGATTTGAATGCTCGGTGAATGAAAAAGGAGACAAAACACTTGCTTTATAATGTTATTTTCTTCAACTACCACATTTAATGCTTGCCGGTTAAGTCACAACTTAACTTATCTACCGGTATAGAAGTAATTTCAACTTCTCACCATCAACCGAGGGAATAATAGCATATTTTTAGTTTGTTGCTAAACCCTCAAAGGATTTTTCCTTTAGTTAGATGAAGAGTCTCCTGCTGGTGGAGTGTTACTCTATTCTACTAGTGGAGGAGTATTCCCATCAACATTCTGATCTGACTTTCTGATCCATTGTTTTGAGACTTCTTGCTTTACCTCTTCAACCTTTTCTTTACCTTTCAAACTAGGACCTTTGTTATTTGCTAGCGAGGACTTGCTTCTACAAAATTTTGCAATATGTCCAATTTTGTTACAAGCATAACAAGTCACATTGTTTTTCCAAATAGCTTTCCCATATCCTATACCGGTATGTGTTCTGCATTTATTAGATAAGTGTCCAAATCTTCTACAAACATAACATCTTACATTCATTCTGCAATTTTATGAGTTATGACCAACTTTGTTTCATTTAGAACATTGATCGGTGGGTGTATTAGTGTTCTGATAATTTATAGATCTACATTGATTTTCTCTATGACCATACTTGTTACAATTAAAGCATTTCCCATTGAATTTATAAGAATTAGGTTATCTTACTGATTTGTTATGATCATGATTGTTTGTAGTACTGGAGCTCTCACCAATTTCAAAGCCAAGGCCATTTGTATCACCATTAGGTTTTTGATTCTTCAGCATGTCAACAAGTTCTTCTGAACTTTTCTTGAATTTCTCCTTGTGTTGATTTGCAGCAGTTAGTTTATTTTCCAAGATTCCTTTCTATCTCATTAGTTCAGTTCTGTCATTTTGTGTGTGCATCAAATATGTCTTCAACATATCATTTTTATGACTAAGTCTTGTGTTTTCATTTCTGGCATCATTTAGTCTTCTAGTTAAGTCTTCTTCAATTTCTTTACAAAATCTCATGGTCATATCTTTCATCTCATTCTTTGTTGTACTGATTTCTTGTCTTAGCTTGTTTACCAAATTATTAAGAGTTTCCTTTTCATCTTCATCATTCTGCATCTTTTCACAGAGTTCTCTTCTTTTATTTCTTGCTATAGTAAAATTCTCTTGAAGTGCTTGAATGATATCCTGAGCAGCCTTCAGATCATCTTCAAGTTTGATATTCTTCATCTTTTTTGCATCATAGTCTGAAAGAGTTGTTTCCAATTGCTTTCTCAAGTTTTCCATCTCTACCGATGTCAAGATCTTCCTCAAGCTATTAGGATTTTGAAAATAGAGGACCAAACTCTGATACCAATTGTTAGGATTCCCAAAGATACTGAGAGGGGGGGGGGTGAATCAGTATATGTCCGGTAATAATATTTTCTTAACTTATAACATGAAAATCTTATTAAAACTATGTACCGGTAAACCAGAAATAATGCAACAAATAAGAATAACAACCACAACATGAAAAGCACACCATAAAACAATATTTTAAAGAGGAAACCTGATGTGGGAAAAACCTCGGTGGGATTTGTGATTTAGATGTCGGTATTGTGTTTGCATTATTAGAGAGAGGTGAGTTTGTGAATAAGAGATTTATCATTCAGTGAAGTGTTGAGGTAAGATTGGTATTGCAAAGAAGACATATGTTCTTAATTGGAACTATCATCAGACATTTTTAGATGTTGTCATTGCAGTTCATTTCTTCTTGATTGTAGTCTGAATCATATTGTAAGTCAGTGAGACTTCCCTGAGGGTTGTAGCTTTCCGAGAAAATATCTTTTGAGAAATGAGATCTAGGTAGTGTTCCTGAATGAATGTGCATTCCCCATTGTAATATTTTTACATACTACTAGAGAGTATCATCTTACTGTGGGTAGGTTCCCACCATAGTTTTTCCCTTAACTAGGTTTTCCACGTCAAAAATCTTGGTATTATGTGTTGTCCTGTTAATTTGCTTATCTGTTCATTGTTGTAGTTTATCAGTTTTGTTTTGAAGTTTAATTTTCAAATCCAGTGAAGACTAATTCACCCTTCCCCCCCTCTCATTCTCCCCTCTTGATTGTTGATAACAATTGGTATCAAAGCTAGATCCCTTGGTAGAATCTTAATCGCTTGAGGAGATCAGAGATGGAAGCTCAAGGTATTATTTTCAAGAAGGACAGTCTGAGGTTTGATGGAAGTAACTATACTATATGGAAGAGCTAGATTGAGGTGCACTTGAAATGTCTTGGAGAGGATTATTGGAAGATTACTAAGAATGTCTATGTTGTTCCTCAGAATGGACCATCCAATTCTGATGAGGTTAAGGAAGAAAAACATAAAATCAAAGTGAAGGAAGCATTGCTTAGTACGTTGACTGATTCTGAAATGACAAATGTTATGGGACTTAAGACCACACATGAGATCTAGGAGAAGCTTGCGATCCTGCATGAAGGTGATAGTCAAGTAAAAGTCGCTAAGTTACAGAGCTTGAAAGGAAAGTATGTGACAATGAAGATGGGAGATGATGAGAACATACATTCATACATGCATAAGGTGAATGAACTTGTCCTTGCTATTAGATGTGTCGGTGGAAATATTGAGGAAGATGAGATTGTTTTTAAGGTGTTGAGATCTTTGACTCCTACTTATAAACATAACATTGTCACTATTGATGAGATCCAGAGTGTGACTATAGTAACAAGAGATGTGTTGGTTTGTAAACTTGTTGCATTTGAGCTGAGAAAATTTGGAGAATCGCATGGAAAGTCTGAGACAACATTTAGAGCATCAGCATTTGTATTCGGTAAGAAGAAATATGATCCTAATGAGTGTAGGATATCCATATATGAAAGAGAAAGAAGAGAAATAGTAGAAAAAGAAAAAGATCTTGATGAGTTTGAAGCATTGATTGCCCAGAGATTGTCTAAAGGTGTCGCTAAGTATGATGAAAAGTTACCCTTGAAATGTTTTTCTTTTAATAAGATAGGAAATTTTTCTTCTAGATGTCTGAAAAGAATGGCTAAGTATGAAAGACATGACAAGTTTGATAAGCATGATAGGAGTGATAGATATGAGAAGCATGAGAAGTATGATAAGCCTTATAAGTCTAATCGAAAGTTTAGGAACTAGAAGAACTATTATTATGTTGCAGATGAAGGTGTTATAGATGATGAATTAGAAGGAGATGAAATTGTGTTTATTTCCATTAAAGAAGATAGACCTATACCTATTGATTCCATTAGTTGTTCTATTGATGAAAAAGCTTTGGCTGTAAGGTAGAAGAAAAGGATGAATGGGTGATAGTGGTTTTTCACATCATATGACTGGTGATAAAAGAAAATTTCTAAGCATGGAAAGGTATGATGTTGGAATAATTAGATTTGGAGATGACAAAGCCTGTGTAATCTATGGGAGAGGTTCTATTTATTTTAATGGTAAGAAAAATATTGATGATGTCTTGTATGTTGAAGGTTTGAGGCATAATATTTTGAGTGTTGGATAGTGTTGGTATTTTGGTATGGTTTTGTCATTGATGTCAACACCTACTAAACCTTATCAACTCTGGCACTTTGGAGAATCAACAACATTCACCGGTATTAAGCATTAAGTTGGTTAAGTTTTTTTTGATTTGAATTTATTAGACAACTGATTCACCCCCCCCCCCCCCTCTCAGTTGTCTCCAGGACCTAACAGATAGATGGTTGATAAGAGTTATGATCTACATTTCAAGGAAGGTAAATGAAAGAAATTGAATGCCTCTGGTATGGAGATTGCATCCAGAACTAAGACTGAAGGTAACATTTTTAATTTGAATGCTAGTGAGAAAGGTTGTTTGATTGCTAAGATAGATGAGAGTTGGTTGTTGCATAGAAGGATGTGTCATATAAACTTTGATTTATTAATTAAGATTAGTTCTATACAAGCTATGAGAGATCTGCCTAAGATTGTTAAACTTGTTAATCCAGTATGTAAGGAATGTTAGTTGGGTAAGAAAACAAGGATTTCTTTCAAGAATAAATTGTTGAACACAAGATGCCACTGAGAGCGGGGGTGAATTAGTGATTTCCAAACTTAACCCTTTTCTACCCTATGTGTGTATACTGGTTAATTTATCTAACAGAAAGTAGACATACTGTTTAGATGGGAGTATAACACAAATGCATCCACACATAAAAGGGACATCTCATAACACCAAATGTATGAGTAAAACCCAAGATAGGAAAAACCAAGGTGATAAGTGCTGCTGGAGACTACTGTTCCAATCCAACCTCACAATGAAAACCTCGGTTACAACATTTAGGGCACCAACCCAAGGAGTACCACTCCTGCTTTAGGGAGTCAACCCAAGGAGCACCAACCCATGATTTTAGGGCACCAACCCAAGGAGCACCAACTCCTGCACTGAACTCCAACTTAGTGAACTAAAATGAATGTAATCAATTACAAAAGTAATATCCTTGTAACAAAAGAACTTTGTAACACATATGCAAGTCTCTTCAGTGATTCTCTACTCACCTTTCTATTGCAACCTTATCTCCTGATGGAACTTACTATCTATTGCACCCTTATTGATTCAACCTTTTCTTCTTCTTTGTCAGTTCTACTCTTTGTTGGATCTCCTTCCTCTATGTCACAATGTTGCTAGTCACCGTCGGTCTTATTTACTCACTCAAATGTCTACTATCTGATTACTACTAGCTTTTAGCTTACCTTCTATGCAATCTTATGTGACTCTTCTCTATCGGATTAGTCTCCACCAGTATACTCCTCTTTCAGAATTAATGGCAGGCTACTAGTTGCCTCACTCTTGACCGTTGAACTCTTCAACCCGATTCTCTCTCACACACTCAGTCTCTTCCCTAATTGTCATTGAGAACTTGACTAATTGGCTCTCTTCACCAACCTCACTCTTTCATGTAGAAGAACCATCTACTTATTTGGCTCACACTCTTATAGCCATACTTTCCCGCCTAAATATGAGTTCAAACATTTGCATGCTAGGGTTTTTTCCATGCACTGAATCCACATCTAATCTGATCTCTGATCATCATGGCACATCGTATCCGATCATATCTCATGTCCTTGATTGATGACTTACAACTCATCAATCAGCTTCACCATGTTATTTACCTTTCAACACACATCTTCTATCTTTAGTCATCTATAGCAAGATTTTTGGCCTTGTGTCTGGTCAATCGTGTGCATGATGTGGTTTCCTTCACCTATTTTGATCTACAAGATCAGTCTGTACTGGATCTTTGTTGTTTTCTTGATCTTGAGCCATAATCCTCCGCCTTCCTTCCTCGATCTTTGTAGTCATCTTTAAATGTTGGACCAACCTCCAATGAACTCAATGATACATCGCACCGACTTGTGTATGCATGCCACTTCAACCCCATATGGCCTCTTTTGCTACATCTTATATTTTGGTCCAGACAGAGTCACCGACCAACCACACAACTGGGTTCTTCTACTAGTTCACAAACCCTGCTAGTTATACCCTATCCAGTCTACCTTCAACTTTTCACTTTGTTTCTCTCCTGGTGGAACACTTAAAACTGTCAACAAACTTGCCAACCTACCTCACGCAAATCTTCAATAGATGGGCACCTTTCACTTCCACACCTTATCAGTTTTACCAGTGAACATACTTACCGATAAACAGCTTGATGACACCATATCATCAACCTTCAATAAAATCTATCTGTTTGCAACTGCTCAACCTTGCCTTCTTCATTATTTGGCTGTGGTGCAAGAGCACCTAGGACTTAGGCTAGTGGTGATTTCTCAATTTTGGCTTTGTACTGACCCTAGCCAAGTTAGTTAGTGAATAAGGACTCTAGCAGGGTTCAAGAGTTCGTATTTAGAGTCAATGTAGGCCTAGGTTGAGTTCATTCTTCTTAGGTTTGCATTTTGTGCCTAAATACTTGTTTGAGTAGGTAGTTGACCTTATTGATGTTCAAAAGTGTCAAAAATTGGTATAGGAATTAGGGAGGGTTAAATTAGTCTTAGAAATGTTTTAAAAGTCATGTGGGATGACTTAGAATAGGCCTCATAGGATGAGAAGGCCAAAAGGTGAAAAAGTGCAAAGTTGCAAAAAGTTGTCATGACAACTTTTGTCCTAAATTGGTTAGCGATGGAGTTAGGGATTGTCCAATTCCCTATAAAGACTCCACACATGGGAAATTCTATAAGAACCCTCTCTTGCATGGTTACCAAGGTTGGAGACTTGGTTTTGTAAGTTCAACAATCTGAAACTACTCTTTTTCAGACTAGTTGGCAACATTTTGGCTTGTTTTGTTCATTTTTGTAAATGTAAATGAATTGAATCCATTAATCCAAAAATGGATTGAGTTTATTTGGTGAGTACAAATTTTTTAGTTCCATTTCAAGCTTTGTAGATAGTTTAGGTAAGTGTTTTCTTGTTTTGGTTTGCACACAACCAATTTTGGTTTGTATATAGCAGTTTTATGTAAAATGGTTGCCCCATGAAATCCACATGTGCTACCATCATGGCCTATTGTGACATGAAGGGAAACCACTTGCATAGTGTACATATGCAGGGACAAGTGCTGGAGATAATTTTCAATATGATTGTCACATTGTTCTAGGCGAGTCCAGGAGCAACCTAGATAGAGGAAATAGGGTGAAATAGATGTGCAAAGTGCAGGGGTGAATGCCAAACCACCATCTAAGATTTTTCAGGGGTCCATGAAGTTGGGAAAGATTTTCCAATGCAAGGAGAAGCCCTAAAAAAATCATTTGATTCACAAACACCAACTTGACCAGTGACTGTCGGCTAGAAGGCCTAGAAACCCTTCAAAACCCTCATTTAGCATATTGTACGGTGGAGTAAGGAGCCAAAACCAAAAAAATCACTTGAGGTTAGGTGTATCTTTGAGGAAAATCTAAAATTTCTAGGGGGTCTTTTGGACCATTTTCCTCCAAGCCCTAGAAAACCATATTTTGGAGGCCTAATAGAGCTAATTCCTTGTAGCCCTTTTCTAGGCAAAATGGTGAAATTGGTAAGGAGGGAAAACATTGCAAACCTCAAATGGACCCAAAAGGTATTCAAAACATGTTAGTAGCCACCTCCACACCTCTGCATCAACTCGCAATAGTAGGAGGTCAATTTGACAAGTTGAAGCAAAGAAAGCCATAATTGAGCACATGGGAAGCATTGTAACTTGGTAGAGGTCCTAGCTAAAACACTTGAAGAAAACACCTTGGAATGGTTAAGAAGAAAGACCTAGAAGAGATTGAGAAGGACTTGTGGGTATAGAATGCAATTAGGCCTGAACAGTTGGTGGAATTGAGTAACACAAACTTGGTGAAGTGTTGAGAAAACTAGGTGAAGCCCCCATCAAATTGGTATCAGAGCCTATATGATTTGGGCTAGGTGAGTATATGTCCTTAGTGGAATCTATAGGAGATGAGAGCATGGTGACTAATGTAAAGCTGGAAAGGAAAGTGGATGATCAGGAGGAAGAGAATAGGTTCCTGAAGGAGAAGTTGCTAGAATTGGAAGGTAAGCTTGGTGAGGTAGAAACCAAGGTAGAAGGAGCGAAAGGGAAGAGTAAATAAGTGTTAGAGATTGACAAAGTACTTGAACCTAACCTTGTCCTAGAACAAGAACCTTTCCTGAAGGCATTAAAGGCCTTAAGTGGTAAATCACTAGAAGGATTGCCATTGTTCATTTGTAAGATGGAGGAAGAAGTGGTCCTACAATGGATAGAAGGCATGGAGAACCATTTTGAATGTGAAGGCATAACTGATGCCCACAAAGTCAAGGTAGCCAAGTCAAGGATGAGAGGAGTTTCTCTCACATGGTGGAAATTTGTGCAAGATGAGAGGAAGAAAATGGGCAAAGCACCCATCTCTTCTTGGAAAGGGATGCTAGTCAAAATCAACGAAGTCTATCTCCCTAATGACTATGAAGTGAAAATTAACAGGAAGAGGAAAAACTTAAGACAAAAAGACCTTGATGTCAGTAGCTATACAGAGGAGTTTCACAAACTTAGCCTTAGATCTCATGTGGTGGAAGAAGAGAGTCTCAAGGTTTCTAGGTACCTAAATGGTGTACGGTGGAACATCCAAGAAGAAATTAGTTTAATGAGCCCAAAAATAGTCCATCAAACCTATCAAATTTCCCTTAAGGTGGAGGAAAAACTGAAAAGAAGACATGACTCAAGCAGCAATAGGGGCAGAGGTAGAGGAAAAGATAATAGAGGCCATAGGGGAGGCTTTGGAGGAAGAAGTTTTGAACAAAGAACACTAGTAAAGGAAGATTCAATAGAGGAAGGGGATCAAACAGTGGTTTTAGAGGAAGATCTAGTGGCCAAGGTAGATGTTCCTCATATTTTGCAACAATGAAGTGTTACCATTGCAACCAACTTGGTCATACAACACATAGGTGTCTAGAGAAGGGAACATCATCACATGGTAATGAAAGGAGAGTGAACTATCTTCAAGAAGAGTCTTCAAGCAGCAAGACTTCAGAGGTTGCCTTAGAGTCAGAGGTAGGTGACAACTTGATGATTAGGAGAACTTTGATCAAAGAACTGGTCAGAGAAGAGCCAAGCCAAAGAAGGTCCTTATTTGGGATCAAATGCAATATTATGAACAAATTTTGCAAAGTAATCATTGATTCAGGATTTATAGACAACATTGTGTCAGAAGAGGTAGTGAGTAAGCTCAAATTGCAAAGGATACCTCACAACAATCCTTATAGAGTCACTTGGTTGAACAAAGGCCAACATGTCCTAGTCAATGAGCAAGCATGGGTGGATTTTACCATTGGGAGGTATAAGGACAAGGTGTTATGCGATGTCCTACCCATGGATGCATACCATCTTCTAGTAGGAATACCATGGCAATTTGATAGACAAGCTATCCATGATGGAGCCAAGAATGCATACTCATTCAAGAAAGATGGAGTCACAATCAAGATTCAGTCTATCCTTGAGGAAGGTGAAAAGAGGGCAGCAGGTCCTAATGTTCTTTTGGTGAGTGAAAAATAGTTCTTGAAGACACTTGAGGAAGGTGAAGGTATAGGGTTTGCACCAGTAATGAAGCCCAAAGATGAAGACAAGAAAGAGCAGCCAAATTTAGTAATAAAGGTGCAAGATTTGTTGAAGAAATTCAAAGAAATAGTAAGTGATGGACAGTCGACCACCTTACCTCCAAAAAAATCATAAGCCATCAAATAGACTTCATTCCTAGAGCATCCTTGCCTAATAAGGTAGCTTATAAAATGACTCCCCAACAAAATATTGAGATTGCCAAGCAAATCCAAGAGCTCTTAGACCAAGGCCTAATTAGGAAAAGCATTAGTCCTTGTGCTGTCCCTACCATGTTAGCCCCAAAGAAAGGTGGTACTTGGAGATTGTGTACTGAATCTAGAGCTATAAATAGGATCACCATCAGATATAGGTTCCCTATTCCTATAATAGAATACCTAATGGATTGTTTAGGGGAAGCCAAGTACTTTACCAAGATTGACCTTAAAAGTGGATACCACCCAATTAGGATTAAGGAGGGTGATGAATGGAAAACTGCATTCAAGACTACATAGGGTCTCTATTAGTGGCTTGTAATGACATTTGGATTATCAAATGCTCCAAGCACCTTCATGAGACTCATGAATGAGGTGATGAAGGACTTCATTGGTAAATTTGTGGTGGTATATCTAGATGATATTCTCATTTTCAGTAAGGATAGAGTAGATCATATTAATCATTTGCAAGATGTATTACAAAGATTGTGTGATGAAAAGCTAACCATGAACTTGGATAAGTGTGAGTTTGTTAAGAAGATTTTGGTTTACCTTGGGTTTGTGTTATCTCAAGGAAACCTCAAGATGGATCCCAACAAGGTTGAAGCCATTGTAAATTGGCCTACTCCTAAGTTAGAAACATAGGTGAGAAGCTTCCATGGACTAGCTTAGTACTATAGGAAGTTCATTAGGCAATTCAATGCTATATGTGTCATCCTCAATTTCAGCATGGCCAAAATCATGAGGCAACCCTACAAAACTGGTCTGTTTCATACCTTACAGTCTCTAGGAGAGCTTAATCAACTTCATTGGTTAGTTCATTTAGCTCCTTTTCATTTTTAGTGTTTTCTTGCTTTTCCTAAGTTTGCAGTTTTACCTGCAGTTCAGACTTTAAAGTCCAAGCTGCAGGATCTTTTCTTTGTTGTTTGCACGTCGGACTTTAAAGTTCGATGTGCATTTGCAGGTGGTCTTAGTCTGCAGTTTGGACTTTAAAGTCTGACCTGCAGGTAGTCTTCCCCTGTAGTTTGGACTTTAAAGTCTAAACTGCAGACTGTTTGACCAAATATTGCATGTCGGACTTTAAAGTCTGACTTGCAAGGATTTTTAGCTTGCATGTCAGACTTTAAAGTCTGACATGCAACTGCATGTTGTCATTAATGCTTCATTAATCGATAATTTTAAATTTTATTTAGCTATTTTTGGTTTCATTTAGTCGTTATCATTTGTGTTTTCTTTCTCCTTCATGTGTCCTCCTTCGTTGTCACTCTCCCCAACTTGGATTTGGATCTTTGCTATCATATTTTTCAATCAAGTGTAGCGGAAGAGCTAGTGTTTGTATTTTATTTTATTTCCAGGTTTCTCTTTTTGGTTTGCATTTTTGTTGTTCTTCCCTTTGTTTTTTGGGTTTTGCTTAAGAGGGCAATCAGACTTTAAATTCTAATTTCTCCCTCCCTATGTCATATCCTTCTTTGACTGCACATTGGGGTTAAAATCGTGATCTATAGCCTTTTGGAGACTTCCCGCATATGGGACTTTAAAGTCCGACATGCGGGTTGATAATCTTCGCATGTCGGACTTTAAAGTCCGATATGTGAAGGTTTGAAGGATCGATTGACATGTCAACCAATTGTTTTTCTCCTTTGTGATCACATCGGACTTTAAAGTCTGATGTGCTGGTTTTTCCAATGGCTTTACCCTCGCACATCAAACTTTAAAGTCCAATGTACTAATTGATTTTCCTCAGAATGCACATCGGACTTTAAAGTCTGATGTGCTGATAACCTACCCTGAGTTTGTACATCGGACTTTAAAGTCCAATGTTCTAATCAACATTATTTACCCTCACACATCAGACTTTAAAGTCTGATGTGTTGATCAAGGTATTTTGTCATTGCACTTCAAACTTTAAAGTCCAATGTGCAATTTTTGTTTTCAAAAGAGCATGTCAAATATTTTTCCCTGACCTATTGTTTTTGGCAGTTTTACTCCCAAGCCTGTTTTGAGTCTTGTTTTTCGATCCGTTTGAGAAAAATTGATTTTGATAGTGATGAATAGATAATCATCAATGTTGAATGTAGTCATCATGAATGTCAAAGATCCCTCACAACAAGCCCGAGTCTTCCTCAAGTCAGTTGGAATCTTCTCCAAGTAAAACATCATCAAGAAAGATGATGTACAAGTACAACAAGTACTTGAATTTGTTCCCAAAGAGTTTAGTAGAATTAAATATCAAGGAGATAGGAGACACCAAAATTGAGCATGTAGATATGCAATAATTTATTGATCAAGTTAAGAAGGCTCCTACTCACCTAACTAATCTGATCAACTCTGAGTTGCATAAATATGCATCTTTTCCAGTTGCAGCTCATGATCCAGAATTTGTGCTTGCAGTAGCAGACCACTTTGATCCAAATACAAGACAGGTCAAAGATGAAGATCAAAATGTCATCATGACCCTGGTCAGTGTATTCTTCAATATTGTCTTCAAAGGCTCCTCAATTGAAGAGGTGGCTGATATTACTCAAGAAAGTGCTCAAGAGTACTATGAGAAGAACAAGAATAAATGCAAGAAGGTAATCAATATTGTTTTCCTCTCTATCGTAAGAAGTTGCCTAACCAGACAATGGCCTAAAGGCTTTCACAGGAGTGATTTCAATGAGGAGTACAATGACATGGTCACCATGTTATCAAGGGTAAGGGGGTTAAAAGACTCTCATTACTTTCAAAGCTGGATGTGCTACTATATGAAAATAATCAGGAAAGGAGCAACAAGAATTGATTGGATGAATAGATCAGTGATGCCCTCTGTGCTCAGTTGAAGGAGGTCAAAGTAACACTGAAATTTTATATGACTTCATACCTGGTTTATGTGGCTACTTCAATGAGGCAATATCCAGGCTTATCTACTAAGGGTGATAGGAGGTTGGTACCCGTTTGGGAGTACTATGATCAACTTACTATCAAGAATTAAGGTAGTCATTATAGAAGAGTTAATGATGCCTTCTTTGTTGTATGGAAGTACATTTTTTATAAAGGCCCGCAGAAGCAGAGAATATCAAAGGTTGCTTACAATAGGGTATCTCATTTTGGGTGTGTATTCCTACGGTTTCCCAAATTCACTTACATCCGAATAAGATGTTTCTGAGGTGAGCCCTTTATTCTACCAAGGTTACCTTCAGACAAAATCGTCCTCATGGAGTTGTGCAGACAGCTGATTAATGTGCATGAAAAACAATCACAAGCACATAATACTGGGCTGAAATTCCCAGAATCAATCGGTAGGTACTCAGTGCTAACCAATCCCAAGGCCAAAAATATGGAGGAATAAATACAATGGAATACCATGAGAATATTCAAGGCCCAAACCAATTTTGACTTTCATGGTATAAAGAACAAACTCAAAAGGAGTTATAGTCATGTTTATGGGTTGGAGGATGTTTGGGCAGACTGTCAAAATGATGAGGATATAAGAAGGATAGATTTCAACTGCCTCACTCTGGAGAAAATTGAAAACTTGGATCTAGCTAAGATTTCAATGACCATGGAAGATACGGATGACATAATAGACCCGGTCCATTATGAGAAGAAAATTGCTGACTCTCCACTTCCTCCCATACAATGGTCAAAGAAGGAGAGAAAATAAATCACTCAAAGGGTTGCTCCTATCCTAGAAAACACCAATGCATGGTTGGTAAAGAAGAATCTCAGGATGAAACAACTTCCTTCTAGTTCAGGAGATGATGATAATAGTGATGGTCCAGTTGGCAAGACAACTAAAGCTGAGACAAGAACAAAGAGCAGGGCAGACCCGCAAGCACTGTCCTCAGCTCCTGTGATACAATCAAAAGGGAAAGGGCCCAAGATTAAATTTATAGTGAAAGGGTCCAAAAAGGGTGAATCATCATCTGCAGTACAGGAAGCAATGACTAAAGAGCCAAAATAGCCACCTGCCAAGGAAATTGAAGAAGGCAAAATTCCTTAACAAGAGGAAGAACAAGAAAAAGAAACATCACACCCAGTTGAAGTTGATGCCCTAATTACCTCACAAGTAATCATCCACTCTATTGACTCTGACTCTGACCAAGAGGATGAGGATTTTCAAGAAGATGGGGATCTAAGTATGGGTATAGCACAACCAAAGGCCGCTAATCAGTTTTTCACAATAACCAACTTCTCCAATCTAGATGATATCCCTTCATCTACTTTTGAATCCACAATGATGGATTTTAATGAAACCTTGGAAGAGGCACTTGTAGAATAGGTTTCAATAGACTTACCTGTCACTACCACCACCACCATAGAAATTCCGCCATTGGTAAGTGTTGAAGTTGCAATATCGACACCTTCAACTCTCCCATCTGTAACTAAAGAGGTGTTAGCAGTAGCAAATGTCCCACTAGATACTTCAATATCAGTGCCATCAATAACACTCACAACTACTCTAAGCTCCAGTCAACCTGCTCCCAAAACTTCAACTCAAAATCAGCAAGGAGCTACTACTCCATCAGCCAATCCAGAACAACCCCCTTGGATGGAAGTAGTGGCCCCTAAGAGGAAAAAATAGGTGATCTCTCTAGATGAGTTTGACTGTGAACTTTTGGTTCCTCCAAAGCCTAAGGGAACAAAGAAGCCAAAGATGGTATCTCAGGTGGCAGTAGACCCAGCTTCTAAGAGAAAGCATGCCGAAGTTATGGTGCCATCATTAGAGAAGGACAAAGGCAACATACGATCTGAAGATTATACCATGCAGGTCATTGAGCTTGGGGTGGAAACACATGAGAGTGTGAAATTGGATTCTTAGACAACCTTTAATTCTTTGTTGAGAAGATTGGATCAGGAGAGGGATGAGAAAAACATCTTGAAGCAAAAGTGTGAACAACTAACCAACGTTCTTCTATAGCTCACACGATCTTCTCAAGAGATTGAACCCATAGGATCCTCAATAGATACCGAAGCCCTCAAGAATATTGAACAGGTAGGAGCTAAAGGCCGAGTGATGGATGAATGGATTTCATGGCTAAGGTCAGAAGGCTCTCATCTTTTGAGTTCAACAGTGGGACTATCATCAGATTATGAAGTAATCTAGAGTTAGATGCAAGGACTCAAAACCTCTTTATCACAGGAGATTGAGGAAGTTATGAAAAGTACTACCTTGTGGAGCAAAATGGAGGACTTCAGGATATATGTCCATGTTGAAAATAAGGTAATTCCTACAAGGGAAAAGTACATCCAAATTTTGTCTTTATTGTCTCATAACAAAGAGACAATAAGATTAATGATTACGAAACTGGACTAGGAGAAGAAAGAAGGTGATGATGAGGTTGATCTCATTTTTGCTAAAGTTTCTAATCTTCCTTGTTATTTATATGATGGCGATCAGAATCTCGTCACTGCTGAAGTTGTCACATAGGAATTCCTTTCTTTGATGGATCACTGCACGGGAAAAGATTTCTCACTTGATACATTTGATAAGCTATTAGAAATCCAAGTCAGTTTTGAAGTCCTCGCATCTATGCTAAAGGATGTTAAAAAGAAACAGTTAAAAATTGAAGATTCAATTTCTCGTGTCTGAGTGATCACAAGTTCTACCCCAATGCCAAACAAAGCAGAGATGAAAGCTATCTTGGCTAAGTTCGAAGAATTTAAGAAATCCAATGAGGAGAGGAATGAAGAATGAAGTGCCCCCTTTTGGCACCTTTTCTTTATATAGTTGCACTGGTAGATGCTATCAATTTTTATGCAGCTGAACATTTTCTTTATGTTGTAGTTGTAGAAAAATGGGACTATGCAGTTGAATAAGTCAACTGTGTCCACCTTTTTCTCAACTTCTTTTCATATATAAGGAGGAACTCATTTGTAAATATTTATATTTTTCATGCTTAGCAAAACTCTGCATAATTTTTATCCCAACTAATACTTTGGGCTTTTGTGGTGGAAATTCTATCAAGCAAATAAAGAAAACAATTTTGTTGATCTCAAACTTTGTGTTGTATCAAGAAAATTGTTTATATAATTTAATGTTCCTATGTTCATTGAATATATATGTTATTTATTTCTTTGATCTTGAAGATATTGTTATGTGAGTTAAAGAGCTCCTGAATCATGCAAGTGGATTGTGTGCTCTTAACATATTTGGGAAACCTTCTAATAAATTAAGTAACTAGTGGTAAGCTTTGTATTGCTGTTGTTACTTGTAGTTTAAAGGATTAGAAATTTATACTTGAAGACTTTGAGCTACAAGCTAAGTTTCTAATTGTTTTATTTGTAATAATCAATTTAAGTTAGTGTTACCTTCAAGGAGACTTTTTGCTTCTTAATAGTAACTCTTGGTGTAGTTTTTTAGATTCATGGTTCTTTTCTTTAAGTATCTAAAGAGATAGAGAAATTGTAACTAGGTGAAGGGAGAATACATAAACTCTGCAAAAAAGAGAGTTATATGCCCAACACCAACCAACAAATATAATTTCTTATTAATTAGAGGAGAAATTTCATAGGGAACCTCCTCTTGATGAGAGGAGAGATTAATTTCTTAGCATAGCTTTGTGTGAATTATATATTTTGTCATTAGTACGCTGGTGAAAAAATATTTGCCAACAATGTGCACCAATGTTAGACACCATTAGAGGTGGAATAAAGGCAAAGTTTTAGTGGGGTGAACAAGCAAACAAAGGTTTTGAAACCTTGAAGGAGAAGATAGCTACTCATCCAGTGCTAGTGTTGCCTAGTTTTGGGAAACTTTTCATAGTGGAATGTGATGCAAGCAATGTTACAATAGGTGTTGTCCTAAGACAAGAAGAAAGACCAGTAGCTTTCCATAGTGAGAATCTAAGTGATGCCAAGAGGAAATACTTCTCTTATGATCTTGAGTTATATTCTTTAGTGCAGGCTTTGAGGAAGTGGAGACACTATCTCCTCCCTAAGGAATTTGTAGTCTATAAGGACAACCAAGCATTGAGTTTTCTAAACTCACAAGACAAACTTAGTCATAAACACATGAAATGGGTGGAGTACATGCAAGCCTACACATTCACCATCAAGCACAAGAAAGAGCAGTTAAACTGGGTGGCTGATGCATTAAGTAGGAGACTTTTGACAGTCCAAGAAATCCAATTGAGGAGCATAGGTGTTGATAGTTTTAAAGGCTTGTACCCAGAGGATGAAGACTTCTAAAATTCCTACAAGGTGTGTAAGGAGTATCAAAATCACTTCCATAGTGAGTATTCTGATTTTACTTTGCAAAATGGACTATTGTTTAAAGGTGGGTAGCTTTGTGTGCCTAGAGGCTCAATGAGAGAAAATCTCATTCAAGAGAAGTATAATGGCAACCTTAGTGGAAATTTTGGAGTCAATAAGACTCAAGAGTTGTTTCAAAGGTATTAATATTGGCAAAGGATGAATCAAGATGTAAAAAAGTATGTGGAGACTTGCATAGTTTTCCAAAAGGCCAAAGGTACTTCTTCAAATGCCGGTTTATACCAACCTCTTCCCATACCAAATAGACCTTGGGAATGCATTAGTATGGACTTTGTAGTAGGTTTACTAAGGACAAAGAAGGGATTTGATAGAATTTATGTCATTGTGTATATATTTAAAAAAATGGCTCACTTTGTGCCTTTCAAGACTACTCATGATGCATGCCAAATAGCTCATTTGTTCTTCAAAGAGGTAGTAAGGATACATGGTTTACCCACGAGCATTGTTTTAGATAGGGACTCAAAGTTCATGAGTCATTTTTGGATGACACTTTGGCAAAATCTTGGCACCAGCCTCTCTTTTGGATCAGCTTACCATCCTCAAAAAGATGGACAGACCAAAGTGGTGAATAGAAGCTTGGGAAACTTATTGAGGTGCCTTACCAAAGAATATGGTCAGACATGGGATCAAGTACTCTCACAAGCTGAATATGCATATAATGACACCATGAATAGGACTACCAACAAGAACCCTTTTGAAGTGGTCTATGGTGTGCACCCCAAAGGTATTTTGGAGTTGAGAGACTTAGGAAGTGTAGTAGCAAGAAGGGGATATGCAAAATCCTTTGCTCAATGAATGAAGGAGGTCCATGAATCAATCAAGTAAGCATTGATATAAAACACCAGCAAACTCAAACAAAAAGTTGATCAAAGAAGGAAGAACCTAGAATTCCAAGTGGGAGATCTTGTCATGGTGCACCTAAACAAAGCAAGGCTACAACAGGGAGTGCCTGACAAGTTGCAAATGAGAAGGATAGGTCCATGTGCCATTCTAGCCAATTATGGAGAAAATGCATACAAGGTGGATCTACCCAGTGACATAGGATTGTCACTGGTTTTCAACATAGTAGACTTAGTTTCCTACAAGGGACCAATTCAAGGTTAATATCGTAGTCACTTAGAGGTATTAGATGATGTAAACAACCTTCAGTTACCAGCCAATCCAAATCCAAAGGCTAAGAAGGTGTTGAGTTCAAGGTTTGCCAAGAAGACAAGGCATCAAGCCTATTGGGAGAACCTAATCAAATAGCAGGGTATGGATGATGTTGAAGCTACATGGGTGCTTGAGACAGAGTTTAGGAAGCTAGGAATTGATCAGAATCTAATTCCCAAGGAGGTGACTTGATTTTCTTTTGTTTGGGAGAATGGTGCAAGAGCACCTAGGACTTAGGCTAGTAGTGATTTCTCAATTTTGGCTTGTACTGACCCTAGCTAAGTAAGCTAGTGAATAAGGACTCCAGGAGGGTCCAAGAGTTAGTGTTTAGAGTAAATGTAGGCCTAGGTTGAGTTCATTCTTCTTAGGTTTGCATTTTGTGCCTAAATAGTGGTTTGAGTAGGTAGCTGACCTTCTTGATGGTCAAAATTGTCAAAACTTGGTAGAGGAATTAGGGAGGGTTAAATTAGTCTTAGAAATGTTTTAAAAGTCATGTGTGATGACTTAGAATAGGCCTCATAGGATGAGAAGGCCAAAAGGTGAAAAAGTGTAAAGTTGCAAAAAGTTGTCACGACAACTTTTGTCCTAAATTGGTTAGTGGTGGAGTTAGGGATTTTCAAATGCCCTAGAAAGACTCCACACATGGGAAATTCTATAAGAACCCTCTCTTTCATGGTTATAAAGGTTGGAGAATTGGTTTTGTAAGTTCAACAATCTGAAACTACTCATTTTCAAACTAGTTGACAACATTTTGGCTTGTTTTGTTCATTTTTGTAAATGCAAATGGATTGAATCCATTAATCCAATAATGGATTGAGTTTTTTTAGTGTGTATAGAGTTTTTAGTTCCATTTCAAGATTTGTAGATAGTTTACATTAGTGTTTTCTTGTTTTGGTTTGCACACAACCAGTTTTGGCTTGTATATAGCAGTTTTATGTAAAATGGTTGCCCCATGAACTCCACATGTGCTACCATCACGGCCTATTGGGACATGAAAGGAAACAACTTGTAAAGTGTACATATGCACTAAAAAGTTCTAGAGATTATTTTCAATATGACTATCACCTTGTTCTAGGTGAGTCCAAAAGCAACCCGACTAGAGGAAACATGGTGAAATAGATGTGCAAAGTGCAGGGGTGAATGCCAAACCACCATCTAAGATTTTGGAGGGGTACATGAAGTTGGGAAAGAGTTTTGAATGCAAGGAGAAGCCTTGAAAAAAT
The DNA here is from genome assembly GCF_030272615.1 of Cryptomeria japonica. Classification (NCBI taxonomy): domain Eukaryota; kingdom Viridiplantae; phylum Streptophyta; class Pinopsida; order Cupressales; family Cupressaceae; genus Cryptomeria; species Cryptomeria japonica. The sequence goes on from NC_081412.1 coordinate 40,177,924, forward strand.
CATTTGATGCCCAAACACCAACTTGACCAGTCACTGTTGGCTAGAAGGCCTAGAAACCCTTCAAAACCCTCATTTTGGGATTTACATATTGTATGGTGGAGTAAGGAGCCAAAACCAAAAAAATCACCTGAGGTTAGGTATATATTTGAAGAAAATTCAAAATTTATAGGGGGTATTTTGGACCATTTTCCTCCAAGCCCTAGAAAACCGGATTTTGGAGGCCTAATAGGGCTAATTCCTTGTAGCCCTTTTCTAGGCAAAATGGTGAAATCGGTAAGGAGGGAAAAAATTGCAAATCTCAAATGGACTCCAATGGAATTAAAAACATGTTAGTAGCCACCTCCACTCCTCCACATCAACTCACAATAGTAGGAGGTCAATTTGACAAGTTGAAGCCAAGAAAGCCATAATTGAGCACATGGGAAGCATTGTAACTTGGTAGGGTTCCTAGCTAAAAAACTTGAAGCAAACACCTTGGAATGGTTAAGAAGAAAGACCTTGAAGAGATCAAGAAGGAATTGGGGGTCTAGAATGAAATTAGGCTTGAAGAGTTGGTGGAATTGAGTAACACAAACTTAGTGAAGTGTTGAACAAACTAGGTGAACCCCCCATCAGACTGGTTCTCCTATCAATTGGTTTGTCGAACTGACAAACATGTCCTTCAATGTCTGTACCAGCCACTCATCATGTCTACTAGGCTAATCCAGTGCATATATCTGATCTCATGCACCTAAGGCAACTTAGTGTTTCACCGGTTAATCCGGTGTGAGCCTTCAATCACTTGTCTTCAATTCTGTTGTCTTATCTCAGAGAGATATGTTGCACTCCATGCATATTGGGAGATAAGCTCAGTATTACCAGTTATCAATGGGAGTGGATCTTTGTCATTTGCATCTGACATTGCACCAACATGGCTTCCTTGTTTGAGCATGCATATGTTCAAACAAGCACATATGATCTAGTTGGGCACACTCACTGTCAGTCATCTCTTCATATGGTGACTGCATCTTTATCCAGTGGGAGTCCTATTGTTTCACATCCATACAACATATTGGTGGCCTGCACATACTTTACCTCTGGTGTTGATGTAATTTTTATAACATTCTACCTCTTCATCACAATGAACATCCCAACATCTTTCTCTCTTGGTGGTTGGCAATAGTGCACTGCCAACATGTCACTTACTGGTTTGCAGTCCTTATGTCTTCAACATAGGTCAACCCAAACCTGTGTACCGGTGACTTGCTAGGCTAGGTGACATCAAAAACATCACATCCTGTATGTATCAAAGACTGTGCTGCACATACATTTCCTATACTGGTTTCCATCCTATATCGGTTGACATTAATGACAACAAAATGCTAACAATCTCCCCCTTTGGTTTTGATGTCAACACATGTAGTATCTGATATACTATAGATTATCTCTCCCCCTTTGAGTGATTCATGGATTTTCACACATGTAGTATGCAACATAATACATAATCTCTCTCCCCCTTTGAAAATAATGTCAAAGGGAACTGATAGGGTTTCTCTCCTCCTTGTGTCTACCGGGCATTGACACATTTTTGTATCTCCCTTTTTCTTTACCAGATGTTTCTCCTCCTTTATATCCTCTCAAATAACAACACTTGAGATGGAGGGCTCAACCACCAATTGAAACCAATTTTCTCAGCAACTAAGTGTATATAAAAATTGAAAACACATGCATATACATCTGAAATCAATTGAAGGTACATGTGTTAGTGAATACAACATACCTGTCGGTCAGACTGCATCATTTCCCCTTTATATGAATAAGCCATTCTAACCCCAAATATCTCACAACCCCGAATACTTCCAAAGACACAAACACACCGGTACAACCATAGACACTTACACACCCACTATGTCCAGCAAGTTTGATACTATTCAGAAAACATAGTTGTCAACTCCCCCTGAGCCATAGAGCTCAGGTCCTCATTGCTTGTTAGGTTCAAAACCAGAGCTCCAATCTGCATCATATACCAGTTGGGTTGTGCATATGTGATCAAATAATGATCTATCAGCTCCATTATATTCACCACAACATATGACATGATCCTAGATATACACAATGCCATACTATATCAATATCTTGCCATATATCAAACTGGTTAGGCCAAAAAGATGCATGTATATATGATCAACTACCTGGCCATCATACATCATTCATGTCTTTTTCCAATACCACTTGAGACATAGACACCTCAATCCATGATATCGGAGTTAATGCAATAATCCTGGACCTCATTATCTTACATAACCTACAAATACCAGTTAGTATTTATACTGGTATCATACTCCACATACTGGTATCATACTCCACATACTGGTTTACTGCATCGGTTCATCATCTCTAATGAAGCACATTACTCTAACTCCTGTCTTCTTATGTCAATTTCCATCTGATCCCAATTGTTAATTATTCATATATTGACACATGTAGTAGTATTCCATCTCTAATCTGTAGGTGTGTAGCCAAGGCAACCACTACACACACTTACCATCTCATTTCCTTCCTTCATACTGACAACCACTTGTTCTTCCATTTGTCCTCTTCCATAGAAGGGTCGAATGATATGGTCAGTGAACTACTCCACCTAAGGTCCTACATCTCATTTAAGCCTTAGGAGATATCACATGTGCAATGAATGCACAATGCTAGTCCTTGGTTCTACTATCTTCCTTCTTCCTCCAAACTTGCTTGGTCTCATTCTTCTTCCCATTTTCAATCTTGGGAGAGGGTCTTGCTTTCTTTTGTTGAATGGTCCTTGATTTACTAGATTCTCCCACATGACCAGAGATGTTGATGTAGAAGAAAAAAATGTTCATGCCCTATGCACGATTGGGGGACCTTCTGCGAAACCGTTTTGACCATCTTCTTTTGGTCATGCCATTGTAACCAGCTACCGGAACCGATGGACCTCTTGATCTTGCAGGGACATTTCTCGTTTGGTTACATGTAGGTCTCTAACTGCTATATTCTCTAATCCCATTTTCATATTGAGCATAGCTGCTACACCGGTTGTCATGTGACTACTAGTTCATCTTTCTGTAGTTATGAATTTTATGGCCAAATCCATTACACCTCCAACAGACAACATTGTTGTTTCTAGGAAGAGCATACTGTCTATTCCTAGACTTCATTCTGCATTCATCTTCCCTATGACCATAATCTTTGCAAGAGAAGTAGTAACTGGTAAAGAATGGCATATGACTTATAAATTTGTTTTTCCATGCATATGGAGATCTTAAAGGTTTAGTATTTCCATTTTTGCTTCTCTGGGGATGGATCTTTAGATTGTACATTCTGTGGAGGTCTTCCATCTGATCTCTTCTATTCCCACACTTGCTTTGTCTTGTGGGTGGTAGTATTTCCATGTCTTCTACTGGGAGGAGGTCTTCTTTGTTGTCTTCTCATGTTCTTGCTTTAGGTGAAGCTACCTTCTCCCATCTTTCCTTTTCCTTTGGGATTTGCATTGTTGCTCCTTCTTGCAGTACTGGTCATCATCCTTGGCTTCATCTCTTCACCAGTTGTGGTTAGATTAATCTTCTTCTAGGGAGTATTCTAGAAAGTGAAGTTCTATCCCTTGTTATCTCTATTTGAGGAGACGAACAAAATTCCATTATGGGGGACACTCTTGCTGGTGGAGCATGTTGGCATTTCATGAAGATTGCATTGATGAAGTATAGTATTGTCACTGATATAAATAGAAATTGGTAATGGAGGTGTATTAGAAATGGTAGTGATGCAATAGTACAACCTATAGTAAAGCAGTGAAGGAAACTGGTATTACTATTTGAAGTAGAGTGATCAACCAGTAACCTTAACCCGTTGATATGCAGAACCCTAACTGATGGAGATTGGAGAATTGGGTGTGATGATCTATGATTGAATGGTGATCAAAGTTGAAGATTCCACGTATGAATATCGCAAGTGATGAGTTTCAAAGTGGATTTGGCAAGTGAAGATAATTGTTTATCTTGGGAATGAACAAATAAATAGCATGAAGTGAATAACGCGTGATGAGTTACAGGATTCGATGTGCGGTGATCCAGGAGGGGTTCAAGTTGTCTAGAACAATGTGTAGTTGATTGCTATGTAATCTAATAGTCATGTTTGAACCAATATATTTGTAATCTCTATGAGATCTTAGGTTTTGTGTTATGTTACCGACCTATTGTATTTGTATTTAAGGTCGATGAAGTTGTTTGTAATTTGTGTTGGAAAATTTGTTAAGTGTGAGTTGTTGTTGCCGAACCAGAAGGAGTATCTACATAATGTTGTGAAGGCAGATAGGAGCATAAAATAATCTGATTAAGTAGAGCAGTGCTATTACTAGATCAGCAAAGACCTATTATTTTCTAACCATTACAATAGTTAAATCCCCTAACCGAGTAAGCTTTAATATGCGTCTTGTTAAAATCCTCTAACTAGGTGATCCATTAGCTTAGATTTCAAATCCACCACTAAGGTTACATTTTATAGGGTATTGCCTTTAACAAGGTATCATAGTCAATCTCTTAACCAAGTGGTCCTTAACCGGATATGTTCCTAAAAGGACATACTTGTGGGTATTCATCCCCACTATGGTTTTTCCCATTTGGATTTCCATGTGTAAAATCATTTTCTCAAGTGGTGAATGATTTTGTGTGTTTTTGATATGGTTAATATGTATAACTGGTAAAACCACTTAGACATGTTTAGATGACCAGAAGTGATCTGAAATAAGCTATTACTAATGCTAGTAAAGGGTTTTGATGTTTTGGTTAAAAGGTATCCAAGTTTCAGATCTATTACATTGTACCATTGATATTTTAGTCAACTAGTAAGTTTGACAGTGCAGTTGCAGTTTTAGTTACAATGACTAAACCGATTAAGTTAGCAAGTTGTTTCTGAGTTTGATTTCAATTTGGTGAAAGTTTAGTTTTTTTTCTATCTACTGATTCACCCGCTCCCCCTCTCAGTAGTTGACTAGATCCTTATTGTTTTATCATATTATTAATTGGTATCAGATCAGTCTAGGTCCTCTTGTGTTTAGGCCTAATAGCTTGAGGAAAAGATTTTGGAGAACAAGACGAAGAAAGAAGGTCCGAAGTTTAATAGGGAAAACTATAGAATTTAGAGTGATAGGATGAAAATCTATATCAAGAGTTTAGGAAGCCAATACTGGGAATGTGTTGTTAATAAATATAACTTGCCTAGTGGAATTTTGTCAGATAATCAAAAGAAGGAGAAACAGGAGAATAATCAAGCATTGGAGGCCATCATTAGTTCCTTATCTGATTCAGAGTATGTTGATGTTCATGGATTTGAGACTACATATGAAGAATGGAAGAAACTAGAAGAGATCTATAGTGGTGATTAGCATGTTAAGATTGCTAAGGAAGAGAGCTTGAGAGTTAAATTTGAGGATATGCGGATGACTGAAGGTGAAAATATTCAATAGTATGGATAGAAGATCAAAGAGATAGTCGGTGAAATCAAGAGTGCTAGAGGTACAATGGAGGATACCACTATGGTTAGCAAGGTGTTGAGAACCCTTCTATCGATTTACTTTATCCAAGTTGCAGCCATACAGGAACTCAAGTCTATTGATAAATCAAAGGCAACTCTTGACTCTATCATTGGTAAACCAACCGCTTTTGAATTAAATGCTTATGATGGAAGTGTTTAGAAATCAAAATATGTGTTTAAAGCCTCAGTTTCAACCCCACTGGTAAAGAAAAGTAGAGAAATAAGCTACAGTCATGAATCGAGATCCAACAAAGAGGTAGATGATGAAGATAGTTTGATTGATCTTGAAGCATTGTTGGCCAAGTGATTACTCAGAGGTACCGGTAAGTATAGTGGTAAATTATTGTTGAAGTATTTTGCATGTAATTGGATTGGACATATTACTGCAAACTATCAAAATGGAGATAATGAGGAGAAACATGAGAAGTTTAGAAAGTATAAAGGCAAAGGTAAAAGAAACTATCTTATTGTAGTAGATGGAGGAATTACAGATGAAGAATCTGAGGAAGATGAAAATGGGGACATTGTCTTTGTTGCTATTAAGGAAGAGATGTCAGATCAGAAGGCTTTAGTCTCTCACATGGATAGTTAGTCCTGATGACTAGATTATAGACAGTGGTTGTTCACACCACATGACCAATGACCAGAGTAAATTTTCTTACTATGAATTAATTTGATGGAGGTGTTGTGAGATTTGGGAATGACTCACCCCACATGGCAAAAGGAAAAGGAACCATCTCTCTTAATGGTAAGAGTAGTACAGATGATGTCTATTGGGTTGAAGGATTGAAACATAATCTTTTGAGTGTTGTTCAACTCAATGATAGAGGTTATCCATTGGAATTAAAGGATGGGATGTGTAAAATCTATGGAAGTAAAGGTGAACTGATCACAACCGACAAACAGACAAAAGGTAGCTTGTTTCACCTAAATTCTAAAGTCAATAGTTGCTTAATTGCAAAAGTATATGATTGTTGGCTTTGGAATTGAAGATTTTGTTATATAATTTTTGATAACATTGTAAAAGTCAGCAAGTCCAAATCGGTAAGAGGTTTTCCATAGTTGGACAAACCGGTTAATACTTTGTGCAAGGAATGTCAGTTAGGAAAGATGGCATCGTTAAATTTCAAGGGGAAATCTTTCTCAGCCAAACATTTTCTATATTTAGTTCATATCAACCTTTATGGACCATTGAGGACTAGAAGCATTCAAGGTGATTGATATTTCATGATCTTTGCTAATGATTGCTCAAGAATAATGTGGGTCACATTCTTGAAGGACAAAGCAAAAGCCTTTAGCAAGTTTAAGGCATTCAAAGCCTTATTTGAAAATGAAAGTGGAAGAAAGATTGATTTCTTAAGAACTAATCAAGGTGTTGAATTTACTTCAGAGGAATTCACTAGATACTATGAAGATAATGGAATTAAGAGGCAACTTTATGCACGTAGGATACCACAATAGAATGGTATAGCAGAGAGGAAAAATTTGTCAGTGGTTGAAGTTGCAAGGACTATGCTAATTCAAGGAAGTGCAGCTAAGACATTCTGGAGAGAAGCTATCAGCACAACTATTTACATAATGAACCAAATATTGGTTGAAAGAGGTAAGGATAAAAACCCTTATGAATACTAGTATGGTAGATCACCTAATATTAGTTACTTTAAGATTTTTGGTAGTATATGTTTTATCAAAAGAGGTGATTATGTTGGTAAGTTTGATGCTAAGAGTGATGAAGGCATATTTCTTGGTTACTCTACTAGGAGTAAAGCCTACAAGTGTTACAACAATCGGACTAAAAATTTCATTAAAAATATTAATGTCCGAGTAGATGAGTTTCCTGAAGATTCATGAGAAACTAGTAAGGAGAAGGAGGAAGATGAACCTTACATTCTGATTTTGGAACAAGAACCAATAAAGCCAGAAGTTGGTGAATTGAATACTGTAGCCCTAGTTCAACCGGAACAGGTAGATTTTGTAGAAGATGAAGAAAGTGAAGAAGAAGAAGAACCTAAAGATAATTATCATATTATTCCAAGGTATTCTTGACTCAATCATAATCCTGATCAGATTATTGGAGATAAAGATGCAGGTGTTTTAACTAGAACAAGGATAAGAGACAATTATTGTATGATATCCACCATTAAGCCTAGAAGAACAAAGGAAGCCTTTGGATATGAACACTGGACCAAGGATATGGAAGAATAACTTGACTAGATTGAGAAGAACAATACATGGACATTGGTACCCAAACCGAAGAACAAGAATGTAATAGGTACAAAATCGGTATTCAGAAATAAACTGAATGAAGATGGAGTAGTGGTTAGAAATAAAGCCAAACTGGTATACAAAGGTTATGCACAAGAAGAAGGTGAAGACTATGGTGAGACATTTGCACCAGTTGCAAGATTGGAAGGTGTTAGGACTCTACTTGTATTTATATTATATAAAGGATTCAAGGTATATTAGATGGATGTGAAGTCAACATTTCTAAATGAAATATTGGAAGAGGAAGTATACATTGAACAACCAAATGGTTATGCTTTGACTGATGAAAAGGATATGGTGTGCAAATTACATAAGGCACTTTATGGTTTGAAGAAAGCACCTAGGGCATGGTATGAAACACTATATTCTCACTTAGCGAAGATTGGTTTTCATACAACCAATGAAGATAGTAACATATATCTCAAGACAGAAGGAGATAAGATATTGGTTAGTGAGGTCTTTGTGGATGATATCATTTTTGGAGGTAATGATGACATGTGTAATGACTTTGCTAATGAGATGAAAAGTGAATTTGAGATGTCTTTGGTAGGTGAGATAAAATTATTTATAGGTTTTCAAATTCAACAGATAAAGGAAGGTATTTTCATCACACAGTCCAAATATGTGAAAGAAGTATTGAAGAATTTTGGAATGGGAGACTATAAACCAGTTGGAACACCAATGCTTATAGGCTATAAATTGTCTAAGGAAGATGATTTTGCATTAGTGGATGAAAAGGAGTACATATCTATGATAGGGAAACTACATTATGTTGTTCACCACAAACTGAATATTTCTCATGCAGTTGGATTAGTTGCTAGATTTCAGAAAAGTCCTAAGGAGACACATATGGTAGAAACTAAAAGAATATTCAAATATCTAAAAGGTACAATTGATTATGGATTATGGTATCCATATCTAAAAGACTTTGATTTAAAAGTCTATACAAATGCAAATTGGGTAGGTAATGTTGACGACAATAAGAGTACAATCAGAGGAGCATTCTTTCTTGGAGGAAGACTTGTGTCTTGAAGTAGAAAGAAACAAAGTTGTATCTCCCAATCAATAACATAAGCTGAATATGTTGCAGCATATATGAATTATACACAAGCAATCTGGATGAAACACATTTTCGAAGGTTTCAAGTTGAAAATCTTATAACCGATAAAGATTTTATGTGATAACACCAGTGCAATAAACATTTCTAAGAACTTGGTGTTGCATGCTATAACTAAGCATATTGAGATGAAGTATCATTTTGTGAGGGAGAAAGTGTAGAGTAAAGATGTGTCACTGGAGCATGTTTATTCGAAACAACAGCTTGTAGATATCTTTACTAAACCTCTACCTAAGGAAACATTTGAGTATCTTAGAGGTAAATTAGGGGTTGTACCCCTACATGAAGTTAATTAAGCAGATGTGGAAGACATCATTCCTAGAGCCTATTGGAAATCTTAAGGAAGGATTGGTGTAGAGAGGAGCTACTCCACAGAGGGAGAAGCTAGTTGCAGAACAGTTGAGTATGACACTGTATGTTTTACTTTCACTTTGGTATTGATGTCAAAGGGGGAGAAGAATTATATAGGGGATGAGAACTGTACAAGGGAGACAAACTGTATATGATTGATTTATAGCCAGTTACCAGTTGAAGACATGAAGACAAGTTGAAGGAGAGTATATGAAGAATGTAAACCAAGATTCCTATTCTTGTATATGTGCATTACTCAATCATCACAATCAAAGGGTATTGATATTTGTATTTCCATCAATTACCAAGGGAGAGATTGTTGGCATTTCATGAAGATTGCATTGATGAAGTATAGTGCTGTCATTGATGTCAATAGCAACTGGTAATGGAGTTCTATTATAATCGGTAGTTATGCAATAGTGAAACCAGTAGTAAAGAAGTGGAGGAAACCAATATTACCGTTTGAAGCAAAGTGATCAACTCGTAACCCTAACCCATTGATATGTAGAACCCTAACTGATGAACATTGGAGAATCGGGTGTGATAATCTATGATTGAATGATGATCAGAGTTGAAGATGCCACATATGCATGTTGCATGTGATGAGTTTCAAAGTGGATTTTCCATGTGAAGATAACTGTTTATCTTGGGAATGAACAAATGCATAGCATGGAGTGAATAACACATGATGAGCTATAGGATTCGATGTGCAGTGATCCAGGAGTGGTTCAAGTTGTCTAGAGTAATATGTAGGGTATATCTATGTAATCTAATGGTCATGTTTGAACCAATATGTGTAATATCTATGAGATCTTAGGTTTTGTGTTGTGTTATTGACCTATTGTATTTGTGTTTAAGGTCGATGAATTTGTTTGTAATTTGTGTTGGCAAATTTGTTAAGTGTGAGTTGTTGTTGCCAAACCACAAGGAGTATGTGTAGAATGTTGTGAATAAAGATAGGAGAATAAAAGGATGTTATTAAGAAGAGTAGTGCTATTACTAAATCAGAAAAGACCCTGTTGTTCTCTAACCATTACAACAGTTAAATCCCCCAACCGGGTAAGCTTTAACAAGCGTCTTGTTCAAATCCTCTAATTGGGTGATCCATTAGCTTGGATTTCAAATCCTCCACTCAGGTTACCTTTTATAGGGTATTTCTTTTAACAAGGTATTGTATTCAATCCCTTAATAGGGTGGTCCCTAATCGGATCTATTCCTAACAAGACATTTTTTGTAAAGCTTCTAACAAGGCTTGGCTCCTAACAGGACGAACATCATAAGAGTTCAGAATACTTGTGGGTATTCATCTCCACCGTGGTTTTTCCCATTTGGGTTCCCATGTGAAAAATCATTCTGTCAAGTGGTGAATGATTTTGTGTGTTTTTGATATGGTTAATATGTATAATTGGTAAAACCACTTAGACATGTTTAGATGATAGGAAGTAATATGAAATAAGCTATTACTAATACTAGTAAAGTGTTTTGATGTTCTAGTTAAAAGGTATCTAAGTTTTAGATTTGTTACACTCTATCATTGATATTTTAGTCAATCGGTAAGCTTGACAGTGTAGTTGCATTTTTAGTTATAGTGACTAAACCGATTAAGTTAGCAAGTTTTTTCTGAGTCTGATTTTAGTTTGGTAAAAGTTTATATTGTTTTCTATCTACTGATTCACCTCTCCCTCTCAGTAGTTGATGATATCATTATTATTTCATCATATTATTAGAGAATTCACCTGCACCACTTCCTAATCCTTTGGTATCCTTGGAGTGTTTTTGTTTCTTCAACATTTTATCCGAGGAATCACTGCTGCCATATTTCTCCTACTAGCTAATGATATTCTTTATATTTTGCCTCTAGCATAGATGCTATATCTTTACACCGGCACTCCTTGGTGTGTTCTTGTTGAGTCTTCAATTCTAAGATACATTTCTCAGATTCTTCAAGGCATCTGATCAACCAGTTTTGTTCCACAACTGCAAAATTCTTGAATAAATTGTATTCATTCCTCACTCTAGTAAGTTCTTCGAGTGCACTTACAAGTTCACCTTCAAGATCAAGTTATTCTTCATCTTCTTCTTCACCTTCACTATCACTACCAAACACATCTTGCTAGTAGGAATGATCTCCATGATCATTCTTAGATGTGTGCCTTTCATCCTCTGATCCTTGAGCCATGAAGAGGTGGGTTCCTTCTTCATCATTGTTGTGGTTGCTAACAGATCTCCCTTCATCATCTAAAGATATATGAGTTGTATTTCTCATCTTGTCTTCACAAACCAGTTCTGCAGTGCTAGGCTCATTTCCATAGAGATTCTTCAATCTCTCCCATAAATTCTTTGTCAATTTGCATCTATCCACCTATGAGGAGATATCATCTATGAGACCACAGAATATAGCCTTCATTGCTACATGGTTGCACCTATATATTCTTTTTGCTTTTGAATCAGTGGGAGGATTGACTTGATTAGGGAAGACATTAACAACCAACATCCACAGATCAAACCCTAAGGAAGATAGGTAGACTTCCATACTACAACTCTAAATAGAATAATTTGAACCATAAAAAATAGAAGGGATTGAAAATAAACAAACCATTGTATTCAAATACAAGAACCTACCCAAGCTAGATAAAGCTTATCAACTAGGAACCTAGGCTCTGATACCAATTGTTGACCTCAAGATGCCATTGAGAGGGGGCTGAATAACTGATTCCCAAACTTAACCCTTTTTTATCCTATGTTTTAATACTGGTTAGTTGATCTAACATAAAGAAGACATATTGGTTAGATGGGAGTATAAAACAAATGCATCCACACACATAAAAGAGACATCTCATAACACCAAATGTACGAGGAAAAACCAAGATGGGAAAAACCTCGGTGAGAATTGCTGCTGGAGACTACTACTCCAATCTAGCTTCACAATGAAAACGTTGGTTACAAAATTTAGGGCACCAACCCAAAGAGTACCACTCCTACTTTAGGGCACCAACCCAAGGAACACCAACCCCTAATTCTAGGGCACCAACCCAAGGAGCACCAACCCCTGCACCGAGCTCTAACTTAGTGAGCTACAATGAATGTAATAAATTACAAAAGTAATATCCTTGTTACAAAAGAAGTTTATAACACATATACAAGTCTCTTCACCGATTCTCCTCTATCCAATTTATTGTTGGTTCTCTTCTCACTTTTCTATTGCAACCTTATCTCCTGATGCAACTCACTCTCTGTTGCACCCTTACTGGTTCAACCTCTTCTTTTTCTCTGCCATTTCTTTTCTCTATCGGATCTCCTTCCTCTCTGTCACAATGCTTCTAGTCACCACCAGTCTTCTTCACTCAATTAGATGTCTACTATTTGATTACTATTGGTTTTTAGCTTACCTTCTTTGCAATCTTCTATGACTCTTCTTTGTCGGTTCAATCACCACCGGTATACTCCTCTGTCATACTTAATGGCAGGCTATTGGCGGCCTCACTCTTGTTAGTTTAACTCTTCAACCCAATTCTCTCTCACACAATTAGTCTCTTCTCTGATTGTCATTAACCACTTGACTGATTGTCTCTCTTCACCAACCTCACTCTCTCATGCAACAACACCATCTATTTCTTTCGCTCATACTCTTATAGGAAGACTTTCCCGCCTAAATATGAGTTCAAACATTTGCATGCTAGGGTTTCCACCATGCATTGAATCTGTATCCAATCTTATCTCTGATCATCATGTCACATCATATCCAATCATATCTCATGTCCTTGATTCATGACTTACAACTCATCAATCAACTTTGCCATGTTCTTTACCTTTGAATGCATGTCTTCTATCTTTAGCTGTCTGTAGCATTATTTTTGGCCTTTTGTCTGGTCAATCACATGTCTTGTGTGGTTTAATTCACCCACTTTGATCTACAATATCAACATGTACTAGATCTCTATTGTTTCCTTGATCTCAAGCCAAAATCCTCTACCTTCCTTCCTTGAGCTTTGTAGTCATCTTTAAATGTTGGACCAACCTCCAACGACCTCAATGACACATCACACCAACTTGTACATGCATGCCACTTCAACCCCATGTGGCCCTTTTGTCGACATCCACCTTTGATAGGTCTACTATGTCGATCCAGATAGGATCACTGACCAACCACACAACCAAGTTCATCTACTAGTTTACAAACCCTGTCGGTTATACCCTAGCCAGTCTACCTTCAACTTTGCACTTTTCTAATCTTCTGGTGGAACACTTAAACCAGTCAGCACACTTTCCAACCTACCTCACACACATCTTCAACAGATGGGAGCCTTTCACTTCTATACCTTTTTTAGTTTTACCGATGAATATACTTACTGGTAAACACCTTGATGACAACATGTCATCAACCTTCAACACACTCTATCTGTCTACAACTGCTCAACCTTGCCTTCTTCATTGTTTGACTGGTTCTCCTATCAATTGGTTTGTCAAAGTGATAAATATCCTTCAATCTCTGTAGCGACCACTCATCATGTCTACCTAGCTGATCTAGTGCATATCTCTAATCTCATGCACCTAAGGCAACTTAGTGTTTCATCGGTCAATCCGTTGTGAGCCTTCAATCACTTATCTTCAATTATTTTGTCTGATCTTAGAGAGTTATGCTGCATTCCTTGCATATTGGGAGATAAGCTTAGTATTATCACTTACTGGTGGGAGTGTGTCTTTGTCATCTACATCCAACATTGCACCAATATGGCTTCCCCATTCTAGTATGCATATCTTCAAACATGCACATATGATCTGGTTGGGCACAGTCACTGTCAATCATCTCTTCATATGGTGATTGCATCATTATCCGGTGGGAGTTGTGTTGTTTCACATCCACATAACATACTGGTGGCCTCCACATACTTCACCTCCAGTGTTGATGTGATTTTTGTAACATTCAACCTCTTCATCATAATCAACAACCCAACATCTTGATCTCTTAGTGGTTGGAAACAATGCACTGCCAACATGTCACTTACCGGTCTACAGTCCTTATGTCTTCAACACAAGTCAACACTAACCTAGGCATCGGTGACCTAATAGGCTAGGTGACATCAAAGACATCATATCCTATATGTATCAATGACAGTAATGCACATACATCTCCCATACTGGTTGCCATCCTATACCATTTGACATCAATGATAACACAATGCCAACATAAATGGCATATATCTAATGGATTGCTAGATCTTGTGCATAGTGACATGTGTGGAGGGTGATAGATACTTTATGTTGCTAATTGATGATTATTCCAGAATGATGTGGGTTATCTTTTTGAAGGAAAAATCAGAAGCATTTGAGAAATTCAAGATATTCAAAGCTAAAGTTGAAACTAAGTCTGAATTGATGTTGAAGTGTCTGAGATTTGATAGAAGTGGACACTTATGTTCCAGTGGGTTCAATTCATTCTGTGAGATGCATGGAATTAGAAGACAACTATCTGCTCCTAGAACCCCACAACAAAATGGATTTGTTGAAAGGAAGAACCATACCATTTTGGATGCTACAAGAACTATGTTGATTGAAGGGAATGTTCTGAAGGTCTACTTGAGAGAAGCTATTAGCACTGTAGTCTATACATTTAATAGAATTCATATCAAAGGTGATACCGGTAAGACCCCTTATGAGCTTTGGTTTGGTCATGTTCATACTATGAAATATTTTAAAGTTTTTGGTAGCAAATTTATATCAAGAGAAATGAGGATATTGGAAAGTTTGATGCTAGAAGTGATGAAGGTATCCTTTTGGGATATTTTACAAAAAGAAAGGCCTACCAGTGCTATAATAAGAGACTAAGAAAGATAGTTGAGAGTGGAAATGTGAAGGATGATGATAACCTTGGGAAGGAGATCAGATCTTATGATGATGGTCAACATGTTGTCTTAGCTCCTATTCAGCCTGAAGTGCCTAAGCAAAATGATTTGCTAAAGAATATTAATATGGATGCTGCTGCTACTAGTGATGATGTGCAAGAACCTAAGGATTAGGACAACCAGAAGTCTCCAAGGTATGTAAGATTGAATCATTCTGAGAATTAGATTATTGGTGATAAGAATAAAGGTGTGATGACTAGAAGAAGGTTGGCTATAGAAGAAGTATGTTTGATTTATAAAATTGAACCTAAAGATGTTGTCGAATATTGTAAAGATGATAACTGGATAAGAGGGAAGAAGAGTTAGATCAGATCAAAAAGAATAATACTTGGGAAATTGTGCCTAGACCTAAGGATAAAAATCTTATTGGTACTGAAAGGGTTTTTAGGAACAAATTGAATGAAGCCGATGAAGTAGTCAAAAGTAAAGCTAGATTGGTCTGCCAAGGATATTCACAGCAAGAAGGAATTGATTATGAAGAAAATTTTGCTTCTGTTGCCAAAATTGAAGCTGTTAGACTGCCACTTACTTATGTTGCTCATAAATATTTCAAGGTATATCAGATGGATGTCAAATCTACATTTTCGAATGGTGATCTAGAGGAAGAGGTTTACATTAAGAAACATGAAGCATTTTCACTATCGGATGATGGAGACATGGTATGTAAGTTGAAGAAAGCACTTTATGAATTGAAACAAGCTCCTAGAGCTTGGTATGCTAGATAAGACAAATAATTGTTGAAATTGGGATTTACTAAAGGTGCTACTGATAGTAATTTATACATTAAGATTGAAAATGATAACATTCTGATTGTTTAAGTATTTGTTGATGATATTATCTTTGGTGGTGATAATCATATGAGTATGAATTTTGCTGGTGATATGTAGAAAAAATTTGAGATGCCTATGATTGGTGAGATGAATTTGTTCTTAGGTTTACAGATTGAACAGATAGGAAAAGGTATCTTTATATCTCAAACTAAGTATGTGAAGGAACTATTGAAGAAGGTTGGACTAGATGATTCCAAACTGGTTGGAACTCCTATGGTGTCTAGTTGTAAATTGTCCAAAAATGATGAATCCTCGAAAGCTAATCATAGCTTGTATAGATCTATGGTTGGTGGACTGCTATATCTTACTTAGTCTAGGCCTTATATTATGCTTGTTGTGTATGGCTACTAGATATCAAGTTGATCCAAAGGAAAGTCATGCCACTATTTTTAAGAGGATATTATTGGCATGTTTGGCATAACTGATGCAGATGAAGAATGATGACTGAACAAGTAAAGGATTGTTTGTGATGACATTGTGATGAAGAGATTGAGATTGCATGACTGGATGACTTTGATCGATTATTTGTGTTGTCATTGATGGCAACTGATGTCTACTATGTTGTATTTTGTCATCTTAGTCTTTTTGATCTACCGAAAATGCCTTACTGGTATTGAGGACAATGAACAAAGAATTAGGACATTAACTAGTAAATAAGGAGATGTTTTGATTGATTCTGGAGATTGGTGATGATTGAAGTGTTGAGGTTTGGAATATGAGTTTGTATCATTGTAATATGTATCTTACTAGAACCGCATCATGTTTTGGTTACTGGAAGTCATGTTTATGATTTTTATGATATTTTTGCTAGGGTTTAAGGACTGGTAAAAAATTCTCTTAACCAGTAATGATTTTTGGTTTGGCGGTGATCTACATCAAGTTCAAATGATTGGTGATGATGTGGCATAACCCATGTGAGGTGTTTGAATTATGTTTTGCCACAATCAAGATCGAATTTATTGGGAATGTGCAAAGTTCTTAGTGGAATGAGCTAAGGATTTGACTTTGTATCAGATCGAGTTGTTGTGATGAGTTACAATCACTCAATGGTTGATATTGATTTGTAATTAATTGTAATGATCCATATGATGATCTGTAATGAATTGTAAAGATCTATGATGATCTATGATGTAAGTCTTAGGTGTTTGTAACCGACAAAGTTATAAAGGTTATTTAGGTTGGTACAGTTGATTTTTGTTGTGTCAGTGGTCTTGAGAAGTGTGTGAAGCCAAACTAGAGTGTGAGAGATCTACCAGAATGTTGCAGATTTGGAGTAGAATTGGATCTGATCAAGCAAGTAGCTAAGTTCTATACCCAGATCATTCACCATTGTTCTCTAATAATTATAGTAGCTAAAATCCCTTAACCAGGTAGGTCCTAATAGGCCTTACATTGTAAATCCCTTAACCAGGTAGCTCAACATCTGAGTGTTAAATCCTATTGTGAGGTTGATCCTAATAGGTCATAGCTCCTAACAGGGCTCATTATCTGAATCCCTTAACTAGGTGACTCCTAATAGGGCATCATTGTAAGCTTCTAACTAGGCTTGGCTCCTAATAGAGTGCATTCTAAAAGAGTGCAAAATATTTGTGGGTACCAATTCCCATCGTGTTTTGTCCCTATTTGGGTTTCTACATAAAAAAACATGATGTTCATATGTTGAATATTTAAAGTGATATTATATTTTATTTTTAGTTAATTCATGGTAAATGAACACTTAATGTGCAGAATGATAAATAAGTTTATCAGATGATTATCAGTATTGGTAAAGAGTTTATTACTGCTTTATGATTGATTTGGTGAAGTTTTATAAGGTTGAGTTTTAAGTTTGAAATTCTTGTTAGTATCCTCTAAGATTAACAGATATTTAGATATCTAAAGGGGACTGTAGATTATGGTTTATGGTATCCAAATAATGATGATTTCATGTTGTGTGCCTACACGGATGCAAATTGGGCTAGTGATGTTGATGACTGGAAGAGTACTACCGATGGATCATTCTTTTTGGGAAAGAAGTTGGTTTCTTGGACAAGTAAGAAACAAGATGGATTATCCTTATCTACTACTGAAGCTGAGTACATTATTGCGGCTAGTAATTGTACTCAGATAGTTTGGATGAAGCAAATATTGAAAGATATCAAAGTTATTCATGATGAGCCTACTCTCATTTATCGTGATAATTCTAGCGCTATAAGCATGTCAAAGAATCCATTGCAACATTCAAAGACTAAGAATATATCAATCAAATAAAATTACTTGAGAGAGCAAGTCAATGAAGAGAAGGTGAAGCTAGAATATGTATCTACAAAGGAACAAATTATTGATATTTTCACTATGCCTTTTCCTGTAGATACATTTATCTACTTGAGAGACAAGCCAGGGGTATCCACCCCTCCTGATGAGAACTAGATGAATTGAGTTGCATCAGTTTGGTGGATTTTAGAGCCTTGTTCTTTTATCTAGATTGGTGTGTTGGTGTTGCTCCTCTACTAGAGTAGTGTGTTGATTTGGTTATATAACCCAGGGGGAGAGAGATTCATGTTTTTATTTTGGGAGAGAGATTGGTTTTCTATTTTGAATATCTTTGGCATTTCTGTCAAAGGGGGGGAGAGATCATGTGAAAAACTGCATCATCTACCTTGATCTTAGGATGAATTTGCTAGTGAGATCTTCTTTCTTTTCATTGATTGTTTTTCACATTCATATGTTGCCATCAATGCCAAAGGGGGAGATTATTAGATTTGGTTGATCATTTCTGCTTCTAGGATATGTTGTTATCATTGATGTCAACATATTCATGTGGTTTATTCTGGTGAGTTTGGGAAGATCCTCTAATCTAGTTTTCTAGTTTGGTTATGTTGATCACTATTTTGTAGAATCTAGTATATTCGAATGTGATCAGATCTTGTGTTGAGGTTTTGGGATATTATTTGGGATGATCTTGTATATCTTCATTTCATATGGTTCATGATTTGGTGCCATGCAAGTTATATTTCTTTGTGGCAGTTGCTGATTGGTTGTGTTCTTGAGTTTTCTAATTTTGATCGATGAAGATTTGATAAGCGGTGTTGGTGTAGTTATTGGTGATTATTCTAACATACTTGTTGGTGTTTCCTAGTAATGTCCTATTTTTTAGTGATCTGCATTGATCATTGTGTGAGTTTTTGGTGGTTTTTGTCAAATGGTATTGATTTTCATGTTATGTGGTATTTATGATGGTGTAGTGTGTTCTAGTTTATCTTGGCATGATTTTTGGTGGATGAGATCATTTGAGAATTTGAATTAGGTCCATGCTATGTAATGTAACTCATAATATTGGTTCGGTGGTTTATCTTTGTATCGTGTAATGTACTTTTTGTAATTCTTAGTTGAGGGTTGAGGGTTTAGCCGACCTTGTTATCAAGGTAGGTGATTTGTATATATAGGTGAGATACTTATGTAATTTAGGTGTTAGTATTGTGTCTGCATTATCAAAGAGAGGTGAATGTGAGAAAAAGATATTTATCATTCAGTGAAGTGTTGATGTGAGATTGGTGTTGTAGAGTAGATAACTATGCTTAACCAGAATTGTCATCAGGCATTTGTAGATGATATCATTGTAGATCAGTTCTTCTAGATTATAGTCTGAGTCATATTATAAGTCAATGAGACTTCCTTGAGGGTTGTAGCCTTTCGGGAAAATATCTTTTGAGCAGTGAGCTCTAGGCAGTGTGTCTGAATGCATGTGCATTCCCCATTGTAATATTTTCACATACTATTGTAGAGTATCATCTTACTGTGGGTAGGTTCCCACCATGGTTTTTCCCTTAACCAGGTTTTCTACATCAAAAATCTTGGTGTTGTGTGTTGTGTTGTTAATTTTCTTATCTATTCATTGCTATAGTTTATCAATTTTATTTTGGAGT
Organism: Cryptomeria japonica; assembly: GCF_030272615.1. Classification (NCBI taxonomy): domain Eukaryota; kingdom Viridiplantae; phylum Streptophyta; class Pinopsida; order Cupressales; family Cupressaceae; genus Cryptomeria; species Cryptomeria japonica. The sequence goes on from NC_081412.1 coordinate 40,197,833, forward strand.
TTAATTTTCAGATCCGGTGAAGACTGATTCATGCCCTCCTCTCCTCTTAGTCTTTCCTCTTAATTTATACTAACACTTAATTCTTTCCAAAACTTAAAAGATATATTAGTAAAATGACACTCCATCCTTTCTCTTCAATAAGTACAATTTGTACCATCAAACTTTGGAGACTTGAGTGTATATTCTTGTATCATCCTAGATCTTCCACAAGAAATTAAGGTTTGAAAGAGGAACCTTGATTTGATACCAATTGTTGAACACCACATGATTAAGAGGGGGGTGAATTAGTTTGGACCTGTAATGGTGGGAAAATGGTGAATGATAGATCAAGAAGGAAACTACCCTTTCCCTCAAAGAGAGATGAGATCTTCACTATCATTTACCATTCAAGCAATTTTCACTATTGGTACATTAGAAAGAGGAGAGGATAATTCACTATATTCAATCTCTCCACATGAAGAGGGTAGATTGAATTCTGAATGAATTGGGAACGCTAAGTTGATCCCATCTTCCTTGTTTGAAATGGAGAGAAATTGATTCAATTATGTAGTGAAAAAGTGACAAAGAACTGACTATAACTTGAGATTAGAATATGGGATGAAGCTCTGCACCTGGATTTGGTAGTAAAATGTTGAGATGAAGTCAACCTATGAATTTGAGGAAAAGTTGTCAGGACCGTGGTGGGAATGTACACGGTCCTTTGAAAAATCCAAGAAACGAAAAGGGTTTTTTCACCTCTCCAAATGAAGCCCGAATTTGAAAGTATAGTTGTGCATCTGGAACGTACACATAGAAAAGAGAGGGAAATGGGTTGGGATTGGGGGTTTGACTTTAGGTCAAACCCAAGTTTTGGAATTAACCAAGTAATGAAAGAAAGTACTTGCAAGTAGATGTAAATGAAAGACTGAATTGTAAATGACCTCAAGGGAGGTTATGATAGCAATGTTGATACAATTGCTTGTGTGGAATTGAATGTTGAAATCAATCTCTGCTTCAATGTTTGAATCCTTGACTTGAATGCAACACCTAGCCTTGAAGAGAGATTTGAAAATGCTCAATGCTGGAAAAGAATTCTTGAATTCTTGATCACTTGTGCAACTTGAATCTCTCCAACTTTGACTTATCCAACTTAATGAATTTCCACTTATGCAAATGAGAGCATGGATGCCCCTTAAATACATGTTACTAGATTTGAATTTTTGTCATGGGCCAACATCGGGGGAGTTTACCACCTGAGGCACAAACAAAAATGTAACCATAGGAAGGGTCCTGCACTAAAATAGGGCAAGGACAAGGGCGCCAAGCCCCTGCCCTGGGAGGAAAAGGGAACCATGCCCCTATCCAAGGGAGGACAGTGACACCACAGCCCTATCCTACCCCTTTTTCTAGAGCACAGTGTGGACAGGCTGATGCAGAGGCCAAGGAAGAAGCTATTTTTGCAAGCTGAGCAATCTTCAATCTCCGATCAGGCTAGAGGATTCGATCTCGCATGCATGAGGACCCTAATGCAGTAAAAAAATGGTAGGGTCATAATTTTATGACACTACACTTAGCCCCCACTTTAGTGGGAGTATAAGCATATGCCAATATTGTTGGTAAAGTACAAGGAAACAAGATTGAAAGACTTTTACCAAATTAAGGAGGCAAGATGCGGCAAGCCCCCAGTGGACTTAGGATCTTATGACTTTGATTGACAAAGTAAAAGGGAATATTGACAAGAGGAGAACCATGACTGCAAGTAGTAAAGTTCGCTTCACTATGAGTCATGAAAGCAAGGATAAAAAATATTACAAAGAAAAACAAAGTTCACTAAGTAATTATAAGTATCACAAGAAGGAAACTATGAGTGGAGTGTATACCCCCATATTAAAGAGATCGCACATGCCTTATCAGGGGCGATTTATTTAATGTAGGATACACCCAAGAAAGAGAGAAGGAGGGAGCATGTTATCGCAAGGATTTATCCCCCAATAAAGGTATAAACCCAAGGATAATAAACATAAAATGCGAGGTAGTGTCGCTTTCCTCGGGGTCAGTGTGTTATTTGATAACTCATGTATATCATGTATGTATATGCATATAATAATCTTCATTCCCCAAAGAAGGACACTACCTTAGAATAAAGGGAAGAGAGGATGTCTTTTGAGTCAACATGAAAGAGACCAAGAGAAGATCTCAATACTTTGTATCATCCCTAAGGAGACAATAAGGGAAAAATAGAAGAATAGGGATACATATAGAAGAATGGTCACAAAAGGGAAAGAAATGAGAGATAGAAAGATCTGTAGTACTAATATTGCTAATCTATCATGACATCCACCTCTCAATCTTGCTGATCACTATTTCTGGAAGGCGAGAAAAATGCCAGAGGAGTGACATCGAGAACAATAGATGGAGCTATCACAAGATCCAAACAAGGACTATGCTCATGTTGTAAGTCACTTTGTTCGATTCTAGGAGCTAGGATTAGGGTTTGTGAAAACTCATCCAATAAATTCTTGTCCACATCAACATACTCATACTCACTGTCAGAAGCATTAGGAGTTGTATTTCCATTATGAATAATATTTTCACCCCTTCCTTCATCAAAGTTTAGAGAAAGAGGAGAAAGAACACGAATAGAAGTAAAACCATCACATGTTTTATGCAAATTATGATTTGGAGATGTAGGTTAAATATCTTTCTTAGGAGAAAAGGGAATCATGTCAACTATTGGAGTCTGAGGAGATTGAGTATTTTGAGGGATAGCTTCACGAGCTTGAAAATAGCATCTTTGTCGATGTTCTCTCACACAATGATTCCATCAAGTCTTAGTGGAAGGCTAAGGAAGAGGAGGAATACTTGAAAAAGTAGGAATGTTTCTCTCCTTGATAGTGGAAGGTTTAGGTTGAGGTATTTTTGGCTGAACAATAGGAGAAGCATGCCTCTTCTCTCGATAAGAGGAAGGAGGTGGAACTACACCATAGAAAGGAGGAATATTAGGTGTAGGAAGGAGACCAGATCCATCATGAGGAGGAGGTATAGGTCTAACCTTAGGAAGAATATTGTTGCTCTCCTTAAGAGAAGGTAAAGTCACATCCATTGGAATAGGTTGATGATCTTCCTTAGGAGGGAGATTAGTTTGATCCGTGAGGGGAAGAACCTCATCTTTAAGAATAATAGGGATGTCAAGTGTTGGGGATCTAGGTTGACTTAAGGATAATATCATATCGCTCTTCCATTTTTGATAAGATTGAAAAAGATCATCACTCCTTAATGGAAGAGATTGAAATTGTTTAGGCCAAAACAGATCAATAGGAACACCAGGGCTTCTTTCAGATGGACAAAATAAGCTACAATTCATAGTTATGATTTCTCCATTATGAGGAAATTTAAGACACTTGTGGATAGGAGAAGAAATATCCTTCATGGAAGATAGCCATGGATAGCCCAACTTCACACAGAATTGCTCAGAAGAAGGTATGATAACTGTTTATGGTGAAAATGGATAACAATAAACAACAATATTGAAAGGCTAAATGAATTCAACCACCAAACCCTAGCCTAACAATGAACAAAGATCCACCGTAACATATGAAGATTACCTAAGACAATGCAAAATAACTCAAAATCACAAAGATTATACCATCACATGTCCAATAGGGTTTTGATCTCCATTCTTCCTATCTCCATTGATCTTGCTTAATATATTTGCTCTCAGATTTTTGTATGCACAAGAGCTCAACAAAGAACGGAATGTGGTTGCAAGTAGGATCGTAGTGTAGCCAAGTACTCCAAAATCAGTCATTAGTCATTAGGAATTAGGGTCTGACAATGAAGAAAGCATCTCCTTAAATAGAAGACACAATAAGAAATGGAGGGTTAAGATTGAGAGGTGTAAAAAGAGAGGTCGGCTAGGATTAGAGGGTAGGTAAAAGAAATACCAAAATAATGAAAGAGGTAGGTAGTGAATGAATTAAGAGATGAATGACATGTGTCATGTGTAGAAAAAGCTAATGAATTAATTAAATAAATAAAGATTTATTTAATTAATAGAAGAAGTAGGATAATTAAATAAATAAAATATTTATTTAATTTAGGAAAGGGATAATTTAAATAAATAAATGTATTTATTTAAATGAGAAATAAGGCTAGAAGAGGATAAATGAATTAATTAAATAAATAAAAATTTATTTAATTAATAGAAGAATTAGGCTTAGATAATTAAATAAATAAAATATTTATTTAATTAGACTGGACAATTTTAGGTGTCTACATTTTGCCCCTCTTTGAGACAATGCGGCTTGTCGCGTTGTTTCAAAGAAGATAAGATGAACTGATACAGAGTTGCCCCAAGATGGGAATTATATGCCCCCTCGAGAGATTGGATGAAAATGTCTGAAAAGATTGCAGACAATCTCTCGATAAGAAAGAAAGGCTAGAATGGGTTAAGCGAATAGAGTGACAAAGTCACGGGATGAAGAATACTGACTTGGGAAATGAGGGCGAGGGCTAGGGTAGGCTATAAGATAGACCACGGGCAAAAGACATCCTCATTGTCATCCACACCCTTAGAAGATCAAAGTGCAGAGTGAGAAAAGAGCAGCAGCAGTCAGCAGCGATGGCATTCATTCATAGATTCGACCGTGTTCGCCGATTCCAGCGACCAGCCGATGCAGGAGAGCCAGTAAGTACCCGAAAACCTCCTCGTACTTTCACGCATTTTGAGTTTTGTCATAAATGCATGTTTAGTAGCAATAAATGTGCTAGGAATAGGATAGTTTAAATATGCAAAAACGCGCAACCGCATCTGTGTCAGTGCCAGGCACGTCTGTGTCGGACAGGCGCGTCTGTGTCGGGTCCAGGCGCGTCTGTGCCTGGAACCGCGTTTGTGCTGAGTGCGGACGCGTTTGTGAAATGTAGAAGCGTCTGTGCTTTTTAGGAGCATTTATGTCATGTAGGGACGTCTGTGTTCCCTGGTCGCGTTTGTGCATGGTATAGGCACGTTTGTGTTCAAAAAACGCATCTGTGTTTCAGAAGCGCGTTTATGCAGTCTATAAGCACGTTTAGGAGTTAAAATCGCGTTTGTATGTTAAAATGCATGGTTTTAGTCTTTTAGGTCAAATCAGCAGTTCTGTGATGAACATACGCTGTCGATTGGATAAGCTGCTGAGAGGATACACTCAAGCAGGTCCTCTAGGAAGATTAGGATAGATCAAGGCACTTTGTGATGAATAGGGAGCACCAAGATAGGCAGCACTTTGTGATGAATAGGGAGTGCGAATGTGAGTGACACTTTGTGATGAACAGGGAATGTCACACACATAGTACTTTGTGATGAACAGGGAGTACTACTAGGGTAGATAGCAACACTTTGTGATGAATAGTGAGTGTCACTAAGATAGATAACCAAATGCATTTAGATAGCAAGTAGCATTTTGTGATAAACAGTGAATGCCACAATAACTGACATGATTGATTGTTTTGACTGCAGGAGTATTTGCCTATGTTGGAGTCACGGGAGAGATTCCCATCGACTCAGAGGTTACGAGCAGAGTTGTCGATCCAGGATAGGATTTCCATTGAGGAGATGGGTCTTACACATGTGCTATTTGTGCCTGAGTTTCGGGCAAACATGGGTTTGCTGACTGCGTTGGCTGAGAGATGGCACTCTGAGACGTGCACGTTTCATCTGCCTATGGGTGAGATGACAGTGACATTGGAGGATGTGTACAGGATACTGCATATCCCGATCGATGGAGAGTTGATTCCATATGATCGTGACGGTGATAGGGAGGCATTGAGATGGGTGTTTCAGGATCCCAGTTTGGAGATGCGAGCAGGTCACATGGCCTGGGATACCATGACCGCCACAAGTTTAGCATTGCCGGCTGTTATTGGGGGAGCTATCAGTGGGTATTTATGTCCAGACAGAGCCACACGAGGATTGGCAGTTGGTTGGGGAGGGGCATTGGAGACACTGATGATAGAGCACACCAGGTATGCATGGGGGCCATGCATCTTGGCACATTTGTACTATGAGCTGCATCAGTTTGTGTACCACGGATCAGTGGGCTTGGGCTGCGGCGTTACTCTCCTTCAGGTGTGGGCATATGAGCACCTTCCCATCACACGGCCGATCCACTTCAAAGGCAGAGGGCAAGGACGGAACTTCGTGCATTTGTACGACATGATCACATCCCAGCCTCGAATTGGTAGATTGGAGCATTGGAGGTGCGTCATAGATGACATAGACATGGTTATCTGGAGGCCGTACCTGGGGTACGAGGAGTGGGATGATGACGCATTGGAGCTACCCTATGCATTCAGGAGCAGGTATCTGATTGGGTGGATGCCCTATATTCTAGAGAGGCAGCTTGTAGACAGGGTATGCAGGCAATTTGGCCGTATTCAGCGAATGCCACGAGGCTCGGGCATGTATGCCCGTACAGTCAAAGATCAGGTACAGTTTGGGCCGCTTCTATCATATGATCAGGCTGTGACACAGCTGGCAGAGATGATGCCATTACCATGGGACATGTGGTCGGAGGTAGAGGATGCAGGGATGGACGCAGAGTACTCTGCGTATTGGGCAGAGCATCCATTTCCTAGATTGACAGATCCGGGAGAGCTGTTGGAGGGAGAGGCCGGGGGGGATGATGATGATGATGGAGGAGGAGATGAAGGTAGGGGCAGACGGAGGCAGAGAGCAGTGGTGGGGGAGAGGCGAGTAGCACCTCGGAGGGAGGGAGGACAGGAGAGAGCAGCTCCGGGGGTGAGAGGTCGGGGTGGATTGCCCCTACAGGTGCCAGCAGCACAGGGTCCTAGAGCACAGGGACCTAGACAGGTGCAGGCAGAGGCACAGGGACAGGCACCTGTAGAGGAGGAGCCACAGGCAGAGGCTGAGGGCGGGGATTCTGAGGAGGATGAGGTGTTGAGGCTACGAGAGATCTGCCAGGGCCAGGCAGATGAGATTGAGGATTTGGTGTGGGAGAGGGATCACCTCAGGATCAGGCTCAGGCACACAGAGCGGGAGAGGGACCAGGCCATCCAGAGATATACTGAGGCTGAGACAGCTCTGAGGGTAGGGAGGCAGGTAGTAGAGGATGCAGGGGCAGGCTACGCATATGTCTTGCGAGCCAGAGAGGAGATCACCTACTGGAGGGATCTATACTATGCTGTCGTGCCAGCAGATCAGCGGGCGAGGAGCTTCCATAGATCGTCGCGCACAACGACGGCTACGGGAGGGAGTCGCAGGAGACAGGCGTCCAGCGGTGGGGTCATGGGCCCTCCACCACCACCAGAGAGACAGGGGGATCCTGGAGCAGGACCATCTATAGCTCAGACTCCGTCGAGGCCAGGCGGCTCCGAGGGAGGGAGTTCATCATAGCCATAGAGGGCTCCCCATTGTATCAGTATATGTACCATTTTTGTATTATAGACACCTGCGGGTGATTTTGTAGCCATATGATTCTTTTGACATCATTGTATCATGACACTTTTTGATTATATATGAGAGATGATCCATTTTTTGCGGCAGCTATATGCATGTGTACCTTATGTGATGAGATGTTCTTATGTGATACATGTTTTATGATATGGATGCTTATATGATGCAATGCAATATATTTTTGTTCTTTTATGTTGTATATGTGATGCATGATGCAAATGTGAATGTATGTAATGCAAATGAATATGATAATGCAAATGATTATTTACATAATGAAAATGTGAGATGTGCTAACATGTGTTGTATGCAGGATGTGATGCAATTGTGATATCTATATGTATGTATGAAATGCTTATATGTGGTGATGCAGGTGTAACTATATGAAATGCAAATGTTTTTGGTGTGTCATCATACTCAGTCATGTGATAGCGGGCTACGCGGACTCGGGAAGGACAATGGAAGTCAATCAAGAAAGGGGGATGAAAGATAGAAGATATGAATGTGAAAGAGCTTCTTGTGCGTTATCATCATTGAGATTTATTATGGCAAGTAGGTTATGACAATCGAGGCATATGTTTGACCCAGAAAGTCATTGTACCCATTTGCATGGAGATAAGACAGTCACAAACAAGGAATGCCCTAGTTCATACTAGACTCACAGTGTCCTCATATCCTTGGACAAGTCATAGCATTACTAAGAGACAATCCACAGACAGCAAATGCAAATAGGTGACGATACCCCATCCTCGCCTTTCTAGTCAAAGACATCCTGGAGATAAAATCTCTAGTCAAAGACATCCTGGAAAAGCTAAAAGACATGTCACCAAAAGATAAAATCAAAAGAAAACCAAGACTCGACACCAACATCCACTGTAGTCCTCAAGTTTAGTGTCTCTTGTCACTTGTTTAAGTCTTATTCGATTGTGGTCACAATGTTCACTTTCACAAAAAAGATAGATAGCACTGAACCATATGTTGTCTGAGTCTGTTGAAAGATTTGATTTTGTTGAGGCTCATTGTTGCTGCTGTGTCTCATTTGAAACTGACTGAATCCATGAAACTGATACTTTTATTGCGGAGAAGATGGAACTTTATTGCGGATTTTCGATGCAAATGTTGCTTTATTGCGGATTGTGCGCAGATAGACTTGAAGGAAGCTGGAAGAAACTGTACTCCTCGAAACATGTGATGTTCTCAGTTCCACACCCATTACTACACGTAGGAATTGGCCGTAGTCACAGATAGGATCTGATTTATTATGGATGGAAAGGGAGTGAAAAGGGAGGGTTATGGATGGCTAACCAATCTTAGGTAGATCAATATCAAGCCATGATGGGAATGGGTAAGTTTATTGTGAGTGAATAGGTTGTGAGTGTGTGCAATGTGAAAGGATGAAAGTGAATCCTGAAGGAGGGAGGAGCAAAGTCTCTACACATGGCGCTGGTGACCCAGTTTTCACCATGGTACTTGCCCAGGGCGCCACCGAAGTGGTTTTCACCGTTGGACGAAATTATTTCTCTTTACTTTTTTCGATTTTTCAATTTTTTTGTTGTCACAAGGCGCCTGTTTGCCAGGTTTTCACCATGTAACGATTTTTTTGTTTTATAATTTTTTTTGTATTTTTGATTTTTTTGTATTTTTGAATTAGGATGTTCCGAAGAGCTTATGTGTAGAACCTGCAAAGGTGCATGCTGTTGATAGGATCCTCCAAAGGTTCACCTTCTATAGTTGAGAGCTGATATGCCCCAGATCCATATACTGCTGTGATGATGTAAGGACCAAGCCAGTTTGGTTCGAACTTGCCCTTCTTATCTCTGTCTTGCTGATTCTTGGGGTTCTCTCTGAGGACTAAGTCACCTACCTCAAATGTGCGAGGCTTGACCTTGTGATTGTAATTATGACTCATTCGTTGCTGGTAAGCCTTGAGATGATTAAAAGCAGTGTGTCATCGTTCCTCCAGCAATTCTAGTTCTTGTAAGCGAGAGACCCTGTAGTCTTCATCATTGATTATGTTTCTCAAGGAGACCCGTAAAGAAGGTAGCTCGACCTCAATAGGCAAGATGGCTTCAGCGCCGTAGACAAGTGAGTAGGGTGTAGCTCTAGTAGGTGTGCGGACACTTGTGCGCTAGGCCCAAAGTGCAGGATTGAGTTGGACATGCCAGTTACGGCCAGCGTCGTCGACTGTCTTTTTAAGGATTTTGAGAATTATTTTATTAGACGCCTCAGCTTGGCCATTACCTTGGGGGTAATATGGTGTGGAGAAACGATGGGAGATATGGAAGCGCTCACAGAGTTCACGAACATCCTGATTTTTGAAGGGACGCCCGTTATCAGTAATAATGGAAGTAGGAATCCCGTATCGGCAAATGATGTAGTTCAGGATGAAAGTAGTGATTTGTTTCCCAGTAACTTGTGTGAGAGGCACGGCTTCAATCCACTTTGTGAAATACTCTGTAGCTGTGATAATGAATTTATGTCCATTGGAAGAAGGAGGGTGAATCTTGCCTATGAGATCGAGTCCCCATTGACAAAAGGGCCAAGGAGATGCAAGTGGTTGTAGTTCCTGTGCTGGTGCATGTATGAGGTCTCCATGAATTTGACACTGTTTACACTTTTTGACAAACTAATATGCATCTTTTTCCATAGTAGGCCAGTAGTATCCAGTCCTGATGAGTTTCTTGGCCAAGGTAGGACCACTAGTATGCGGACCACATATCCCTTCGTGCACTTCTCGTAATGCAATCTGAGCTTCGTCATTCTCTAAACATCTAAGAAGGGTGCCATCTAGACCTCGTCGGTATAGGATATCAGCTAGGATAATGTATCGGGAGGATTGGCGAATGAAAGTGCGGCGTTGGTTGTTCGATAGATCGGGAGGTAAGATATTGTCGTGAAGGTATGTGAATATGGAACCATATAACTGGGATTCAGGACCAACAACACATATCATTTCCGTAGGAGTGATCTCATATGACGGAATCAGCAGGTTGTCTACCAGGAACTCATAGCAAGTCTCATTTTGCGGTAGATCAATGAGCGAAGCAATTGTAGCCATGGCATCTGCAGCACGATTCTATTCTCTTGGTATCTGCTCAAACTCTATCTTTGCAAAGTGCTGTTTTAGATCATCTACCAGTTGTTTGTAAGGCAGTATGTTTTCATCTTTTGTTTGATAATCATCAGTTGCTTGACGGATGACCAGTTGAGAATCCCCAAAAACACGAAGTTCTTGGATCTTCCACTAAACTGCAATTCTTAGCCCAATTGTTAATGCCTTGTATTCCGCTATATTGTTGGTGCAAGGAAATGATAAGCGGTATGACTTTGGTATAGAATCGCCCTGGGGAGTTATAAAAAGTATACCTGCTCCTGCCCCATGCTGTGTGTATGAGCCGTCAAAATATAATTGCCATGGCTTTGCAGGTGATATCGTTAGAATGGACTCATCTGGAAATTCCGACTGTAGAGGAACATCATCTATCATAGGAGCATCTGCCAATTGATCTGCAATTGCTTGTCCTTTTATGACTTTTCTGTCCACGTATTCAATGTCGAATTCACTCAAGATCATTACCCACTTGGCTAGCCGCCCAGTAAGTGTAGCCTTGTTGAGAAGATATTTTAGTGGATCAATTCTGGCAATCAACTTAGTCTTGTGAGTGAGCATATAATGTCATAATTTCTGTGAAGTAAAGACCACAGTGAGACATGCACGCTCAATTGGTGTGTAGTTCAGCTCATATCCCACCAATGTGCGACTGATATAGTAGACTGCTTTTTCCTTGTCGTCAGGTATTTGCTGTGCTAGGAGTGCCCCCAGTGCTGTTGGAGTAGCTGATATGTAAAGTAGCAATGGTTGATCTGGAATTGGTGGCATCAAAACTGGCGGGTTCAAAAGATAGTCTTTGAGTGCCTGAAAGGCCTGTTGACAGTTCTCATCCCATTTGAACTTGATATTTTTGTGTAGTAGGTGCTGGAAAGGGTTACACTTATCTGCAAGTTGTGCTATGAATCTTCGTATGGACTGGAGTCTCCCTTGTAAAGACCGAAGTTGACTGATATTCTTGGGTGGCAGCATGTCCAAGATAGCCTTGACCTTAGCTGGATCAGCCTCTATTCCTCTTTTAGACACAATGAATCCTAGGAGCTTCCTAGAGGTTACTCCAAAGACACATTTCTTTGGGTTTAATCTTACCTTGTACTTTTCCAACCGATCAAAAGCAACTGAAAGTATGTCCAAGTGTGTATTTCTGTCTATTGATTTAACCAAAAGGTCGTCAACATAATCTTCCATGGTTATGTGCATGAGATCATGGAAGATAGTAGTCATAGCTCGTTGATATGTGGCGCCTGCATTTTTCAGCCCAAAGGGCATGACATTCCAGCAGAAGGTTCCCCATGGACAAGTAAATGATGTTTTATGTTGATCTTCGGGTGCTATCCTGATTTGATTATATCCAGAAAATCCGTCCATTAAGGATAACATCTCATGGCCTGCTGTGAGATCAACAATTAAATCAATGTTTGGTAATGGGAAATCGTCCTTTGGACAAGCCTTGTTGATATCTCTGAAGTCTGTACATATTCGGATGCTGCGATCTGGTTTGCTAACAGGTACTAAGTTGGAAATCCATTCAGAATAATCAATTGGGCGTATGAATCCGACATCTAGTAATTTCTCCAGCTCTGCCTTGACTAATAATGCCACTTGTGGATGCATTTTCCTTAATTTCTGTTTTACTTGTTTTGCCCCCGGTTTGACCGTTAAATGATGCATTACTAAATCGGGGTCTAGTCCAGGCATATCAGCATAAGACCATGCGAAGTTGACTTGTCGTTCCTTAAAGAAGCTTATGAATCTTGCTCTCTCGGCCTCTGTCAATGATTGAGCCAAAAATATGTTATGTGGAACCTCTGCTATACCAATGTTTGTCTTTATAGTCTCCTCTACCAACATGGATGATTTTTCCTCGTATGATGCTGGGAGAATGTCGAGCCTTCCATCTTCGGGCACCTCAGAGAGGTTTTTACCTTCAGATACGTCCTTTCTTTTTACTTTTTTAGAGTCAGATAACGCCACAATGTGGTTTTCACCATAAGACCCTTGTTTTGTTTTTATTTTCACATTTTTGCGACTAGAAGGCCCGACACCTTCACCAAAGTATGCCATGTTATTAAGCTCTATAGTGTATCCTGCTTTGTGGTCTCTAGGAGGAAGATCATCGCGAATGCCAAGATAATCGACAATAGCTTCGTCATTTTGAAATGTATCAAACTGTGCTGGTCCATCATGATCCTAGTCAATGAGTTGGGGGTGGACAAGGGGAAGGTCATTAGTGTTTTCAGAGTTTGTTGGACTAATAGTGAAGATGTGGTTATATTCAGGTATGTCAAGACAATCGTCGAGGTCATCGATGGCACTCTCCTCATCAGTTTCGATCGTGAGCGAATCCAAATTGTCATCACTAGTAGAGCCTTCTGGGATAGGTGTCCTCATCCTATGTGATTTTGACCTAGGACCTTGAAACGAAGCTTGTGCGGGATCCTTATGGGTTGGTTCTTGACCCACTCTGAACTTTGTGTAAAATTTCTCCTCCTCTGTAGGTTCATCTGGCTCTCTGAATGTTTCAGTGAGCTCATAGTCACTGGAGGATTTGTTTGAACCCCATTCCCACTCGTTGGAGTCTGTGGAATAGTCATCCTCTTGTGGAACTTCGGCCACTTTGATTTGCCATACCTGTTTTGTTCCTTTATTGTGTAGTCTGGGATTTAGAAAACCAAGCCCTTTTGAGCGTTCCCTTCTTGTAGTTAGCTCAGGTTGTAAGGGCTCCATGACACCTCCTTTGCGTAGTCCGAGAGGGCTTTTTCCATCATACCCGAATCTTTCCAGAATTTTGAAGCCTTTGCCATAGTTCTCACAGGGTATCATAATCTGGTCATGTGTTTCCTCTTCAACATCCTTATAGAGCATTTTATATAAATTTTCTTCTTCTAATTCGCCCCATTTTTGAAAGATGGTAGGATCCCATTTGAGTATCATGATGGAGATTTGCTTGTTAGGATGTGGCCTCCCATATTGACGATCTCTCCTCATTATCTCTTCAACCAATGTATTGAATTGAGGATCCATTATAGATTCTTGTATGTCTGCTGATAGTATTGAAGAATTGTCCACGACATCATTGTGTGTAGCATTGTGTATAGTATTTGCGCTTTCCACATTTGGATTGTGTCTATAAACATTCATGTCTAGTAATGTAGTGTGCTCAGGATTGTAGAATAGATCATTGTCATACTCATAAGAACTCATGTTTGCGTATTCTTGAGCTTCTTTAGCTATTCTCCTAGATTTTTGAAGGCAGGTTTCAACCATGAACTAGGTGTTTAACCAAGGTGTGAGAGACTAGATGAAAAGTGAAAAGGTATGGAAGACCAAGAGTTGTATGGAGTGTAAATGAATCTTGAGGTGTACTTGCAATGTCCAAAGTGTAAGACCAAGTATGTAAGTAGTAGAGTAGGTGTGACTTCCAAAGAGAGGATAGTTTCTCTTGATGAGGTAAGCTGACCTTGACTCTAAGTAAGACCAAATGAGACCCAAAGGTAAGAAACCTTGATGAGGGACCACTTAGCAAAGTGTAGTTGTATGTAGTGTGTTGACAAAGTATGATGAGGACAAGCAAGTGACCTTTTGACTCAAGTTTTAGACAAGTATGAATGTAAAATGAGATGTGAAGCAATGATGGACTGTATGAAACCTTAGAACAGGCTGAATGCTAGATGAAACCTGAAGAGACAACCTAAGAAGCTCAAGTATGCCGAAACTGATTTTCTTTGTTTGCTTGACTGCTAAAGTTTTCAAATCCTGACACAGACGCCTCTGTATACTTCACAGACGTGTTTTCCAGACACAGACGCTACTCTATTTGACGCAGACGCTGACAAAAACACAGACGCTATTCTGTACTTCACAGACGCGCTTATCCGACACAGACGCGGTTTTAACAGACACAGACGCGTTTCTGTAACCTTAGTGCAATTTTTCGTATCTGTGAAGTTGTTTTGCTGTGACCAAATCTGATTGTTCGACTGTTTTTCATGACAAGAGGACACAATGTTGATGACTCAATGTTTGCAAACTGTTTAGACTCCAAAAGTGTGTTGTTTGATGTAAATTTTTTTTTTTTACATACACTTGAAGACACAAAAGACACAATGTTTTGCTGTTTTGAATGTTTGAGTGTTTAGCATAAGACAAGCACAAATCTTAGGGCTGGCCAAGACAATAGTTGTTGATCCCACATAGGGTTTTACCCCCGAGGCTACGCTATTCAAAGCGGATACTTAGATGCTTGACCTCACTGGCTCCACCCTCGGCACTCACTTCTTGGGTTAGCCAAGCATCAGTCCCCATGAAAACTCCCCATGGCGAACTTTGTATCTCTACTAAGAACCGTATGTGTGTGGGCCGCTACCAGAGGTCCGACCTCCTGCCTCAACAACTAGAAGGATTTGGGCATCTAAAACAAAGAGGTGCTAGTAAGGGCATCTGCTCGTGTGGCCATACATGCGACACTTTCAGCTCTGTAAATACAGAAGGCTCCCAGCCGGTAGGGGTTACGCCCTACAAATGATCAAATAAATTTGATCAAACGGGTTTATGGGGAGACATAGTGTCGGTATGAACTAATCAGCACACGTTATCCATAGTTTTCACCATGAATACATTTGATTATAGTGGTTTGGATGAGGTGGGTTTTCCTCGCTACCACTTGGGTCGTTCTCTTCTCACTAGTAGTCCTAATGACCACACGGGAAGACAGGCCCTCTAAAGATTAAACAAAAAGAGCCTATTGCTCAAGACACAAAAGACAATGATTCAATTTTAGTGCACCAATTGAAGTGTTTGCTAGGCTATGAAAACAAGGCACACAATAAAATTACAAAACCCTAGCTAAGGCCCTGCAACAAAATTTGTTAGTAGTTTGGGTTGTTTCAAATGATAACCCCTTCCTGCAAACACACAAGTTAGGTAAATTTTTAGAAAACCCAAAAAGACTTTGTGAAAATAGGGGCCTTCAACCAAACGATTTTGCTTTCAAGACAAGCTGCACAAACTTGGTTAGCTAGATCTGCAAGGGTTAGCCGAAAATAAACCAGATCTGAAACCCTAAGTACAAAATCCGGAAACCCGAATCAAAGAAAAATTGAAAAACTGCAAAATAGAGTGCACAGACGCCCTTATACCAAACACAGACGCGTCTGTACGACACAGACGCGGTTCTGTAGTTCACAGACGCGATCAGAGGTCACAGACGCGATTTCAGATTGCAGACGCGATAAGATCAATCACAGACGCGATTAAAATTCTCAGACGCAATTCCAGAAACCTACAAAAATAAAAATCTGGCAAAAACACAGGCGCGATTTACGATATCACAGACGCTTCTGAAACACAAAAACGCGATCCGAACACTCGCAGACGCGGAAAAAACCCTAAAATGTCGTCGAAATTGTCCGATCTGCAACTTCAAAAATGCAAAATCTGCAACAAAAATGTTAAATGCAAAGGGACAAGAGTCCCACCGGGCGTGCCAAAATGTTTATGGTGAAAATGGATAACAATAAACAACAATATTGAAAGGCTAAATGAATTCAACCACCAAACCCTAGCCTAACAATGAACAAAGATCCACCGTAACATATGAAGATTACCTAAGACAATGCAAAATAACTCAAAATCACAAAGATTATACCATCACATGTCCAATAGGGTTTTGATCTCCATTCTTCCTATCTCCATTGATCTTGCTTAATATATTTGCTCTCAGATTTTTGTATGCACAAGAGCTCAACAAAGAACGGAATGTGGTTGCAAGTAGGATCGTAGTGTAGCCAAGTACTCCAAAATCAGTCATTAGTCATTAGGCATTAGGGTCTGACAATGAAGAAAGCATCTCCTTAAATAGAAGACACAATAAGAAATGGAGGGTTAAGATTGAGAGGTGTAAAAAGAGAGGTCGGCTAGGATTAGAGGGTAGGTAAAAGAAATACCAAAATAATGAAAGAGGTAGGTAGTGAATGAATTAAGAGATGAATGGCATGTGTCATGTGTAGAAAAAGCTAATGAATTAATTAAATAAATAAAGATTTATTTAATTAATAGAAGAAGTAGGATAATTAAATAAATAAAATATTTATTTAATTTAGGAAAGGGATAATTTAAATAAATAAATGTATTTATTTAAATGAGAAATAAGGCTAGAAGAGGATAAATGAATTAATTAAATAAATAAAAATTTATTTAATTAATAGAAGAATTAGGCTTAGATAATTAAATAAATAAAATATTTATTTAATTAGACTGGACAATTTTAGGTGTCTACAATAACAAAGTCAACATCCAAGGATTTAGTATGAACCTCAATAGGAAGGGTGATAGAACCAATGGTAGGAGAAGAGAAGCCATCAAATAACTTCACAACCACATTAGAAGTATCATATAGTGGTTTATGCAATTGTAAAGTGAAAAGATACTCTTTAGTTATGACATTAACCATGCAAGAGGGATCAATCAAGGCACCATGGCAAGGGATATCCTTAACCTTTGCAACTATATATAAAGGGCCATCAGGTGCTCTAATGGTCTCACGAGGGTCAAGTGTAATCTATGGATCTATTGACAATTTGGTGGAATTGATTATGTGTTGCATTGATGTTTTTTCATTGATGTCAACACTAGCTGTTTTGGTTGCTTTATCAGCATCCTTCTAATCCTAGTAGGTTGTTTGGTTTTTGGTTGGATTAGATCACGATGATCAAGTATGCTCCGGTATGTTTGGCTTATGGAATTGGATTACTCATGCTATTCTGATTCATGCTCAGTCATTTGGTTTTGATTTGGTGATCAGATGCTTTCTTATATGCTGGCAAGGTTGGATTGTTGTTCCAGCGAGGGTTTCACCAGCAGAGCATTGTTGAAGATCCTTGGTGATATGTATACATGGTGTTGGTTCCACTTCTAGTGAATTTTTAGGATACTTATGGTGATCATGTTCGAGATTTAATGTAATGTGTAGATTTGACTTCTGAATACGTTTTCGGTATGTCTTATGGGTTGGATATTATTTATTTGGTCTCTGGCTGACATATCTGTGTAATTATGTAATTGTTTTATTGTTTGGTGGCTGACCTTATTATTTGTGGTTGAGGGTTTGTATATATAGATGTAAGATCTCATTGTAGATTATATATGGGTTATGGGATTATGAGATTACCAGTGTGAGTAATGTAATAATCATTTAGGCAGAGGATTTGGTCAATTATTGGAGATCGAGTTGGGTTTATGTAAAAGGATTTATTCCTCCGATATTGAGCTTAACCAGAACTGTACTTAGGCATAGGAGATGCTATCATTACATTTCATTCATTCTTCCAGATTGTTGTCTTGAGTTTTTTATAGTCAATGAGGCTCCTTTTATAATGAGCAGTGTGCTCTAGGCTGTTGGCCTTCCTACAAGTGCAGTCCCCTCAATTGTAATCAAATACTTGTTTCAAAAGTATTATTTGATTGTGGGTAGGCTTCCCACCACAGTTTTTCCCTTTACCGAGTTTTCCATGTATAAATCTTGGTGTCTTGTGGATGGTATTTACTCTTTGATTATTGCTTGAGCTCAATTGGTATATCTACTATTTCGGTATTTGGTTTATGCATTCTGGTATTAAAGTTTTAATTTCTTAAGGTTCCAGTAATCTATTGACAAATGATTCACCCCCCCTCTCAGTTGTCTTCTGGTTATTTGAATTGTCTAACAGTTGGTATCATAGCCTGGTCCTCTCTGCAGAATCTTAACCACTTAAGGAAGATCCTATGGCATCTAACAGTTCAAGTTCATCATGCACATCTATAGCTATTTTCTAGAGATAAATTCCTTGGTTTGATGGATTAGATTATAGGGTATGGAAGATTTTGGAAATCATAGAAACTGGGGTTACACCTTATAATTCGGCATCTGGAAATCCTTGATCGGTGGGCCTGGATAAGGAGCTAGAGAAGCACTTTTGTGTGCACTCTCTGATCAACAAATAATAGGACTAATTGACATTGCAACTACAAAGGCTCTATGGGATAAATTGGATACTTTGAATAAAGGTGAGCCTACTATTAAAATTACAAAACTTGATGGTTACCAGGTGAGATATGAGAATCTGAAGATGGAAAAAGATGAAAGGATTACTGCTTTTATGGAAAGAGTTAATGAGATTGTTATAGGAATTCAATGTTGTAGTGGATCTCTGAGCAAAGGTGAAATAGTTTCGAAAGTTCTGAGAGCTTTACCACTATCTTATTAGATGAAGACTACTGCAATTAATGAGTTGAGAACTATGGCTAACAATATTGTTAACCAAGATACTTTGGTTGGGAAATTATCTTCTTTTGAGCTTGAAGAATTTGGATCTTCTAGAGCTATGAAGTCTAAACCATTTTTTCAAGCATCTACATCATCAACTGACAAGAAAGATTGGAAAGCTTTGTAGGCAAGAGAATTGGATGATATGAAGAGAGAAGATGAAGAATTTGAGCAACTTGAAGCCCTATTTTCTAGATGAGTACCTAAAGGATTGACAGGAAGTAAGTATGAAGAAAAAGCAAATTTTAAATGGTTTGCATATAATAAGATAGGTCATTTTGCATCTAGATGTCCTGAAAGGAATTCAAGATTTGAGGAAAGAGATAGAAGATCTTTTAAGCCTAATCTTGATTATCAGAAAAAACATAAGTACAAGAGAAACTGAGATAAATTATGATATATTGTTGATGAGGAAGGTGTGACTGACTTTGATGATGAAACAACACAAGATTCTGCTAGTGGATCCGACAATGAAAACAAATGGGTGTTCTTGGCTATTAAGGAAGATGATTAGGTACCGGAAGGGAAGCAACCTGAATAGAAGGCCCTTGCTGCTAAAATTGAAGACAAGGATGAATGGGTAATAGATAGTGGATGTTCACATTATATGACTAGAGATAAAGGGAAGTTTCTATCTTTGCAAGAGTTTGCTGGCGGTCTGGTTAGATTTGGAGATGACAAAGCATGTATGATCAAAGGATAATGAACTATATCATTGATGGTAAGCATAACAATGATAATTTTTATTATGTTGAAGGTTTAAGGTATAATCTTTTGAGTGTAGGACAATTGGTGGATAAAGGAATTCAATTACAATTCAAGGATGGAAAATGCAAGATTATTAACCAATCTGGTTGGAGATTACAACTGGTACATAGACTAAAGGTAATATATTTTATTTGAATTCCAATGAGAAGACATCTTTGATTGTACAGATTGATGAAAGTTGGCTATGGCATAAGAGGCTATGTCGTGTAATTTTTGATTGCATTGTGAAAATCAGTTCTACTAAGGAAGTTAGAGATATACCTAAGATTGTGAAGCCCTATAATCTGGTATGTAAGGAATGTCAAATGGGGAAACAAGATAGAACTTATTTTAAGAGTATACAAGAAAAATCTAATGATGTTCTTGATCTTACTCATACTGATTTGTGTGGCCTGCTAGAATCAAAAAATTTCAAGGTGATAGATAATTTATGCTAATCGTTGATGACTATTCGAGAATGGTGTGGGTTACTTTTCTTAGGGAGAAATCTGAGGCTTTTGAAAAGTTTAAAATATTTAAAGCTAAAGTTGAGACAGAGACAAATTTGAAGATTAGATTCTTAAGATCAGATCATGGTGGAAAATTCACACCCGGTGAATTTATCAACTATTGTGAAAAGAATGGGATAAGGAGACAGTTGTCTACACCCCGGACACCTTAGCAAAATGGAGTTGTGAAAAGGAAAAACAAAACTATTTGGATGCAGCTAGAACTATGGTTGTGGAAGATAATCTGCCTCATGTCTACTGGAGAGAAGCTATGAGCATGATGGTATTCACATTCAAAGGAGTTCATATCAAAGGAGAAACTGGTAAAACACCTTATGAGTTATGGTTTGGTCATACACCGACAGTTAAGTATTTAAGAATCTTTGGTAGTAAATGTTATATCAAAAGAGATGATTTCATTGGAAAGTTTGGTTCTAGATGTGATGAAGGAATATTTCTTGGTTATTCTAATGAAAGCAAAGCATATAGATGTTATAACAAAAGATTGCAAAGAATTGTGGAGAGAACTAATGTCAAGGTAGATGAGCATAACAAAAGTCAAATCAGAGCTTATGAGAAGGAACCGACAGTGGAAATGATCATAACTGAACTGGTAGCACCTACATCGGAACAAAATGTTCAACCAGTTACTCCGGCAGTACCAAAAAATTCAATAGTAACTGAAGAACAGAGCAAAGAAACAAAAAACCAGAAGACTCCTAGGTATGTGAGGTTGAATCATTCAGAAGATCAGATCTTTGGAGATAAGAATAAAGGAGTGATGACAAGGAGGAGGTTCACAAATAATGAGGTATGTTTAATTTCTCAAATTGAACCGGTATTGTAATTGAAGCATGTAAAGATGAATGTTGGATGAAACCTATGGAAGAAGAATTAGATCGTATAGAAAATAATAACACATGGACTTTAGTTCCCCGGCCTAAAAATAAAAATGTTATTGGAACTAAATGGGTTTTTAGTAATAAATTGAATGAAGATGGACAAGTTGTAAGAAAAAAAGCTAGATCAGTTTGTAAAGGATATTCTTAGAAGGAAGGAATTGATTATGATGAAACCTTTGCACTGGTAGCTAGGATTGAAGCTATGAGATTATTTCTTGCTTATGCTGAACATAAGAACTACAAGGTTTATTAGATGGATGTTAAGTGCCCTTTTCTAAATGGAGATCTTGAAGAGGAAGTTTATATTGAGCAACCTGATGGTTTTTCACTTTCAGATGATAAAAACATGGTTTGCAGGTTAAAAAGGGCTTTATATGGATTAAAACAGGCACCTAGAGCTTGGTATGTAAAGTTGGATAAATATATTTTGAAGCTTGGATTCACTAAAGGTAATGCTAATAGTAATTTATATTATAAGATCATTGATGATGATATACTGATTATTGAGGTCTTCGTTGATGATATCATTTTTGGAGGTGAAGATAAGTTGTGTAAGGAATTTGCTAACAATATGAAGAATGAATTTGAGATGTCTATGATTGGGGACATGAAATTTTTCTTAGGTTTGCAGATTACTCAAATTGATAAAGGTATTTTCATCTATCAAACTAAGTATGATAGAGAGTTATTGAAGAAATTTGGTTTGGAAAACTCTAAACCAATTGGTACTTCTATGGTTAGAAGTGAGAAATTGACAAAGAAGGATGCATCTGCATCAGCAAATCCTATGAGGTACAAGTCTATGATTGGAGGTTTATTATATAAGACTCAAACTAGACCGGATATAATGAATGTAGTTTGTATTGTATCAAGATTTCATAGTGATCCTAGAGAAAATGATGTGAGTGCGATGAAGAGGATTTTCAAGTATTTGTAGGGAACAAATGAATATGGTTTATGGTACCCTAAAAATGATGACTTTACATTATGTGCATATACATATATAGATTGGGCTAGAGATGTTGATGACCGAAAGAGAACATCTGCTGGAGCTTTCTTTCTTGGAAAGAAACTTGTTTCATGGATCAGCAAGAAGCAGTCATGTACCTCTTTATCTACTGCTGAAGCTGAGTATGTTGTTGCTACTACTAACTGTACACAAGTTCTATGGATGAAGCAAATATTGAAGGATATAAAGGTGGATTGTAATGAACTGGTAGTTGTTCATTATGATAACTCTGTTGCTATTGATATATCAAAAAATATGGTATTTCAATCTAAGACAAAACACATATCTATCAAGTACAAATTTTTGAAGGAAAAGGTGGAAGCAAATGAAGTTAGACTAGTTTATGTGAATACTAAAGAGCAGAATGCAGATATCTTAACTAAACCTTTTCTTAAGGAATCATTTGAGTACTTCAGAGATAGATTGGGAGTTTCCACCCCTTCGGTAGAGACTTGATTGATGCGGTTTGGCATCATTCTGGTATGCATTATTAAAGATACTACTCATTCTGAATTGATTTGGGGATGCTACTACTCAAGGGGAGTAGTTAGCCTTGTGATTCAGTGGTTTATATTTTTTCTTTGATATTTTTGTCAGATCTCTAGCATTGATGTCAAAGGGGGAGAGATATTTGTGAAAAATAGATCTTACAGAGCTTTACTGAGACATCATTCACAAGGGGGATTTTTCGGTTCAAAACTTCATTGTCATATTATCTTGAAGAGTTTGTTGGATGTCTTCCAGTAGGGGAGAGTTGTTTGGCATTTCTTGGCACTTGGTTGTTTTTCACATCTAGTGTTGCCATCAATGCCAAAGGGGAAGATTGTTGGCAATTTGGTGGAAATAATTATGTGTTGCATTGATGTTTTGTTATTGATGTCAACACTAGCTATTTTTGTTGCTTTACCAGTATCCTTCTGATCCTGGTAGGTTGTTTGGTTTCTGGTTGGATTAGATCATGATGATCGCGTATGCTCTAGTATGTTTGGCTTATAGAATTGGATTACTCATGCTACTTTGATTCATGCTTAGTCATTTGGTTTTGATTTGGTGATCAGATGCTTTCCAATATGTTGGAAAGCTTGGTTTGTTGTTCCAGTGAGGGTTTCATCAACAGAGCATTGTTGAAGATCTTTGGTGATATGCATAAGTGGTGTTGGTGCAACTTCTAGTGAAGTTTTAGGATACTGATGGTGATCGTGTTTGAGACTTGGTTGATTAAGATCATTGCCTTAGCGTGTATGGACCTAAATCGAGTCCCATATTATCTAGTTTATGGACTGTCTTAATGTAACATGTGGATTGGAATTCTCGATACATTTCCGAGATGTCTTATGGGTTGGATATTAATTTTTTGGTCTCTGACCGACATATTTTGTAATTATGTAATTGTTTTATTGTCTAGTGGATGACCTTATCGTTTGTGGTTGAGGGTTTGTATATATAGATGTAAGACCTCATTGTAGATCATAGATGGGTTATGGGATTATGAGATTATCTGTGCGAATAATATAATAATCATTCAGGCAGACGATTTGGTCGAGCATTGGAGATGGAGTTGGGTTTATGTAAGAGGATTTAGTCCTTTGATATTGAGCTTAATCGAAACTGTACTCATGCATAGGAGATGCTATCATGATAGTTCATTCATTCTTCCAGATTGTTGTCTAGATTTTTGTAGCGTCCTAAAATTGCGACACTTGCAATTTCGACTGCATTTCGGTCTTCACGATGGCGACGAACACGCAACCTGAATGGAGATCCCGAAACCTGATTACGACACTGAAAACTGCATTTTTCAAGCACCCTGGCCTGAACCTCCTTGCACCCTGCTGTCCCGGGAGGTGGGACCAGAGCGCCCAGCGCCCTGGTCCTTCAGGACCAGGGCGCCCAGCGTCCTAGTCCCTGGGTCCTATTTTGGGCCCGGTCTCCTTTGGACTTCGGGTCTTTTTGTTTGCAATTTGGAAAATAAACTTTCCTGGTCGGCCTAAGGTCGGGAAAATCAGTCTATCAGCCCTAATTGACAAGTATATAAACTACATTTTCCTCTTTCATTGGATATGATGGAAAAGGCGTGGAAACTATACTCAAGCATTCAAACATTCAAGCATTCCTTCAAGCAATTGATCATTTCAAGTCTCCATTCAAGGCTAAGTGTTGCATTCAAAACAAGGATTCAACAATTGAAGAGGAGATCACATACTACATGCTACATACAACATCTATACCTTCACACATAAGGATACAAACATCCTTACAACAAGGTATTAGTACTTGTTTTACATTACAGACATTTACATTTACAACATTGCTCATTTCTTGGTTAATTCCAAAACCGGGGTTTGACCTAAAGGCAAACCCCTAATCCCTAACCCCTAAATCGTCTTCACTTTTTTGTGTGTAGGTTGCAGGTACCCGGCTGAAATTGAAGATCTGGAATCCTTGTGCAGAGACGAACAGATCCCCCTTCGTTTCGCGGATTTTTCGGAGGACCGTGGTGCCGGGTGCCATCGTCCTGACAACTTTTGCTCAAATTTGCAGGACAATGCCGTATCGACATTTTACTGCTAATTCCAGGTCTACAGCTTCATCCTATATCTCTATCTCAGTTTATAAGCGAATCTTTGTCACTTTCTATGCATTCCTAGCTTAATTCTTCTATCAACATTCTTTACAAAAGAGGGTAGCCTTGCTTTCTTAACCCTTGAAACACATTTAGCATCCAATCTTGTATTGTGTGGGATTGGATCTTGTGGGTTTCAACCCCTCTTTTGAATGTAAAGTCTCTCCCCTAAGTGAAAACCATCAACCCTAGTGAATCTCCCTTCTCTCTCCTTGGAGTTGGAAGAGGGGAGAGCAACTAGGGTTCGATCGCGATTTTCCGCTTTACATTTTGGTGAACCCGACGTGAACATCCTTTCTGATTATTCATGATTAGATCTGAAATTTGATTCTTTGATTACATTTCCATGTTTGATCTTTTGCAAAATTTTAGAGGTGATTGCATAAAAACCCTAAAATTTCTTTTTAGTAATTGAACTTGTGAAATATTTAATTGTTAATGCTTGCTTTAGATCTGCCCTTCTATTACAAATTATCAATTCATATCTGTGCTTTAATTTTGAAAATTAAGTGGTTAAGTGTCAAAACCCTAATTTTTGAAACCCTCTTGATTCAACCTTTGTCCGACAATTTCACTGATCAAAACATCTCCAAATCAGCTGTAACTTTGGATTCCGCAATAAAATCACAATATCTTTCATCCCTGAAAATTTGGAAAAAAGTTGCGAGGACTGTGTGCACTCCGAGCGCCATCGTCCCTGACATTTTTTCCGAAATTTCGGGAGTGAGATCTTACTGTATTTTCCTGCTAAAATCCAGAATTTTGGCTGATTTTATCAATTATAACACTTTCAAAATTACAGTCAAAGTTGGTCTTGTGTTTGCTTGGTTTAGGGCTCCTAATCATTCAAAAAACATCGAAATTGAAATTTTGTGTCAAAATTGTGTTCTTACTATCCTAAATCTGAAAAGTGTGTTTGCATTCATTCGAAATTTCATTGCTTTATTCAAATTCTTGCAATTTGTGACTTTTGAAATTAAGTGCTTAATTACAACAACTTTGATTTCCGCTTTCAGAATTGAATTTTGCATGAAATTGAGTCAATTTTTGAATTTCAAAACTTGCATTGCTTTTGACATTCCCTCTAAAATCATAAAATTCAAAATTTCAGTTTCCCTCTCTTTTTCAAAATTCAAATTTTGCATTTTTCGACAATCTTGGTAGGGTTCAATTTCGAGATTGCAACTTTAATTTGGCCTATCTACAGATCGTAAAATCACTCAATTTTTTCAGATTAGCTCTAAAATCATCATAACTTTCATCCCTGCAAATTTCGAAAAAAGTTGCAAGGACCGTGTTGCACTCCGAGCACCACGGTCCCAGACATTTTTTCTGAAATTTCGGGAGACTGTCGTGATTGCATTTAACAGCTTAAATCCAGAAGATTGGCTGATTTTACTGAAAATTGCTACCTCTAAAAATCAAAACTTTCTCTCTCTCTCTAGTGCATGAGTTTTACAACAATAAGCCCTACTTACACTATTCCCGTTAGACGAAGCCGTAGAATTAAGTCTTTCCGAGGTTTAACTACTGAGGAGATGGAACCTAATTTGAATAGCCTTTTTAACGAGGACATGGGTAATTCCTCTAATCCTCCTAATGATGAAGAAGCTCTCCATGAGGTTTCTGAAGAACAAATTTCAAAATTGGATAACCAATTTGACGATTTTCGACAATGGATGTCTCAAGAATACCCTGATAGTCAAGCTCTTCCTTTAATTGAGGGTCTAAAACGTATGCTTCAAAGTGATAAGAATGGAATTGATATTTTGCGTGGTATTGCACACATTGTGGATTCGAATGTGATGCCTATGAAGAGTTGTGCTAAAAATTTGGGTTATACACAACCTCCTACTCAAGTCAATCATTCTATTCCTTTGATGACTTCTATTGCTAGCGTACCTACCTTTACATCAAACATAATGGCTACTTCTACACAAGACATTCCTCCTGTGATCACCAGTCATGGGGGCAATCCTTCTTCTTCAATTAACCCTCTTCCTTCATTTATTCTGACTTCTTCATTCATTCCTTCAATGAATGTTCCTATTACATCTCCACAAATGAACATGATGCAAGGGGGTAATTCATTCAATCATTCCATTCCTCCTTGTAGTATTCCTCCTGTCCAATCATCTCCTATGACTAATTATCATAGAGTCCCACCACCTTACTCTTTACCTTCTTTCAATAACATAACACCTCCATCTCAATCTAACACGTCTAATATGAACTCTTCGACTGAAGCGACCATTAACAATCTTGCACAAACTGTCTCTTCTTTACAACAACAAATTGCCTCTATGAATCAATCTAAGTTTAGTGTGCCCACATTTGATGTTGCGAGCCCACTTTCTCTTGACATTGTTCGAGCTATCCCTCCTAAACATGTTGAAATCCCGCATTTGGAACTGTATAATGGTAAAGGCGATCCTCTAACACATGTTAAGACTTTTCAAACAATTTGTACTGATTTTGCTTATGACCAAAGGTTGCTTGCAAAACTGTTTACTAGAACATTAAGAGACAAAGCCCTACAATGGTATTGCTCGTTGCCTTCTTATTCTATTACTTCTTTTGAACAACTTGCAAATGCTTTCATTCAACAATTTCAAAACAATATAAGTCCTAAAGTTACTTTGATTGATTTAATGCATTGTAAACAAGGTGTTAAAGAGAAAGTGACTGATTTCATTGGTAGATATAAGCATTTGTATGCTCAAATTTCTTTTCCAGTGCCTGACAATGATATTCAAAGAATCTTTATTTCTAATTTACAAAAAGATATTCGAGACAAACTTCTGTTTTCTGAGTTTACTTCTTTCCAACAGTTGTGTGCAACTCTTCACAATTATCAACTGACTGTGAGTCAAATGGAACAATCACATCCTATGGCTCCGAGTGATAAGGGTGATAGCAGTCAACAACCATTTGGGAAGTTTAAACCGAACAGAGATTCCATCAAATTCAATGAAAACATCATCAACAACAATGTGAATGCAGCATCAGGTGTGCCTCCTATTTCTAAATTTTTCAAGAAAGAAAGAAAGTATACCCCTTTGAATGAATCATTGCATAGTATTATGAATAAGTTATTGGAACAAAATGTGCTTACTCTTCCTCCTATAAGGCAAATTGATCCTGCAAAGATTACTTCACCTTATTTTGATAACAAATCTTTTTGTCAATTTCATCGTCAGCCTGGGCATGATACTGAAAAATGTTTTTCTTTAAAGGGTAAAATTCAAGATTTGATTGATAATAATACTATCTCTGTTTCTAGAGTGAATGATAAAGGCAACACATCTGTAGCTCCTCCTAACCAAAATCTTCAGATTTTCACTGATCCATTACCTTCTCATACCTCTAATGCAATTGAGGCTAATGATTCCTCTCTCTCATCTGATGGTCTTGTGTCTATGACTCCGAATGTGATTAACTTTGTAGAGCAGCAAGAAAACCCTAAAGAACCTTCCATCACATTTGATTCTAGTGAAACCATTAGGGCACCTGATGGTCCTTTATACATAGTTGCAAAAGTCAAGAATACACCTTGCCGTGGAGTGCTTATTGATCCTTCGTGCATGGTTAATGTTATTACTGAAGAATTTCTTTTTACTTTGCAATTGAATCAAGTGATCTATGACAAAACAGATGTGATTGTGAAACTATTTGATGCATTTTCTTCTCCTGCAATTGGTTCTATTACTTTACCTATTGAGGTCCATAACAAATCCCTTGATGTGAACTTTGCTATTATTCCTTCATCCGAGCAATTTCATGTGAAGCTTGGCTATCCTTGGCTATCTTCCATGAAAGCTATTGCTTCTGCTATTCATAAGTGTTTGAAATTTCCCCATAATGGTGAAGTTGTTACTTTCAATCATAGTCTCTTTAAACCAGCTAAAAGAACTTCTAGCGTTCCTATTGATTACTTTTGGCCTAAACAATTCCAATCTCTTCCTCCGCGAAGTGATCATCTTTTCAAATCTTATCAAAAGTGGAAAACAGATATGGTCCTATCTCTAAGTGAACCTAGAACACCTAAACTTGATATTCCTATCATTCTTGAGAAGGAAGTTCTTCCTTTGAAAGATAAAACTAATGTCTTTCCTCAAGAAGATTCCCAACCCATTCCTATGGATGTGACTATGTCTATGCCTAATAAACCTTCTAAAAGTAGACCTATACCTCCTCGTCATGATGGACTTGGTCTTCTTCCTAAACCAAATATTCCTCCTTTGTATGGAGCAGTCCCTCCTCCTTCTTAACCAAATATTCCTCCTTTGTATGGAGCAGTCCCTCCTCCTTCTTTTTATAGAGAGAAGAGACCTTCTTCTTCTCCTATTATCCAGCCTAAGAGACCACAACCTAAACACCCAAGTGATAAGGATGAGAAAATTCCTCCTCCTCAATCTTCTCCACTTCCTACTAAGACTAGATGAAATCATTCTGCACGTGAACATCGACGAAAGCGTCGTCTTGGAGCTCAAGCAGTTGCTTCTCAAACTTTGCAATCTCCAAAAACACCTTCAACAAGCATTATTCCATTTTCTCCAAAATCTCCAAAACATAAGATGCATGATGGTCTTGATCCTGTGCGAATTAAAGACCCTATTTTTATAAAACTTGATGATGCTATAGATGAAAATGTTATTCATGATGAAAATGTTACTCCTTTTGCTTCTGATAGTGAATATGAACTTGTTGATATTGATAACCATTTATCTAATGAATTTTCTAAAGCACTTATCCTAGCTCCTAGACAAGAACAATGTGGCTCGGAACATGAACATAGCCCTTGTTTGGATCTTGTGATAGCTCCATCTGCTGTGTTGAATGTTCCTCTTCTAGCGTGTTCCTTGCCTTCCCGAAACATTGATCAACAAGATCGGGGGGTAGATGACGTGCTAGACTAGTTACATTAGCATAGCAGATTCTCTCCTCCTCTCTTGTGTTACTTCTTCTATATGTTATTCTCATTCTTCTATTTGTTGTCCTTGGTGTTGTCTACTTGAGGACGATGCAAAGCATTGAGATCTCTTTTGGTCTCTCTCATGTTGACTCAAAAGACACATGTGTTCCCTTCTTCTAGGTGACTTTCCTTGATTGGGGAATGAAGAACAATTATGCATACATACATATGATATATATACATGAATTATCATACAGCATACTGACCCCAAGGAAAGCGAAGTCACCTTGTGCTTTGTGTTTTGTGTCTATTATCCTTGGGCTTATCTCACACTTGGGGGCTAAATCCTTGTGATAACGTGCTCCTTTCCTTTCTCATTTCTTATATGTATCACTACCTTAAAGCAATCACCCTCGGTGAGGCATGTGCGATCGCTTTAACATAGGGGGGCATACATCCCGTTCATATCTTTTCAAGATACATGAAAATTTCTTGACAAATTTAGCTTTGCCTTGAAAATTTTTGATATCTTTCTTGCATGACTCATAGTGAGGGAACCTTACTGCTGACAGTCATGGTTCTCCCTCGTGATCTTCCCTTTTACTTTGTCAATAGAAGTCGTAAGATCCTTAGTCCACTGGGGGCTTGGTGTGTCTTGCCTCCTTGACGTGGTGAAAGTCTTTCAATATTGTTTCCTTGTACTTTACCGGAAGTATGAGCATACATACTCCCGCTAAAGTGGGGGCTAAATGTAGCGTCCTAAAATTGTGACACTTGCAATTTTGACTGCATTTCGGTCTTCACGATGGCGACGCAACACGCAACCTGAATGGAGACCCCGAAACCTGATTACGACACTGAAAACTGCATTTTTCAAGCACCCTGGCCTGAACCTCCTTGCACCCTGCTATCCCGGGAGGTGGGACCAGAGCGCCCAGCGCCCTGGTCCTTCAGGACTAGGGCGCCCAGTGCCCTGGTCCCCCAGGACCATGGCGCCCAGCGCCCTGGTCCCTGGGTCCTATTTTGGGCCCGGTCTCCTTTGGACTTCGGATCTTTTTGTTTGCAATTTGGAAAATAAACTTTCCTGGTCGGCCTAAGGTCGGGAAAATCAGTCTATCAGCCCTAATTGACAAGTATATAAACTACATTTTCCTCTTTCATTGGATATGATGGAAAAGGCATGGAAACTATACTCAAGCATTCAAACATTCAAGCATTCCTTCAACCAATTGATCATTTCAAGTCTCCATTCAAGGCTAAATGTTGCATTCAAGACAAGGATTCAACCATTGAAGAGGAGATCACATACTACATGCTACATACAACATACTACTACAACATACAACATACAACATCTATACCTTCGCACATAAGGATACAAACATCCTTACAACAAGGTATTAGTACTTGTTTTACATTACAGACATTTACATTTACAGCATTGCTCATTTCTTGGTTAATTCCAAAACCGGGGTTTGACCTAAAGGCAAACCCCTAATCCCTAACCCCCTAATCATCTTCGTTTTTCTGTGTGTAGGTTGCAGGTACGCGGCTGAAATTGAAGATCTGGAATCCTTGTGCAGAGACAAACAGATCCCCCTTCGTTTCGCGGATTTTTCGGAGGACTGTGGCGCCGGGCGCCATCGTCTCGACAACTTTTGCTCAAATTTGCAAGACAGCGCCGTATCGACATTTTACTGCTAATTCCAGGTGCGCAGCTTCATCCTATATCCCTATCTCAGTTTATAAGCGAATCTTTGTCACTTTCTATGCATTCCTAGCTTAATTCTTCTATCAACATTCTTTACAAAAGAGGGTAGCCTTGCTTTCTTAACCCTTGAAACACATTTAGCATCCAATCTTGTATTGTGTGGGATTGGATCTTGTGGGTTTCAACCCCTCTTTTGAATGTAAAGTCTCTCCCCTAAGTGAAAACCATCAACCCTAGTGAATCTCCCTTCTCTCTCCTTGGAGTTGGAAGAGGGGAGAGCAACTAGGGTTCGATCGCGATTTTCCGCTTTACAATTTTTATGTAGTCAGTGAGGATCCTTTTGTAATGAGCAGTGTGCTCTAGGTTGTTGGCCTTCTTGCAAGTGCAGGTCCCTCAATTGTAATCACATACTTGCTGCAACAGTATTATCTGACTATGGGTAGGCTTCCCACCATGGTTTTTCTCTTTACGAGGTTTTCAACATACAAATCTTAATGTCTTGTGGATGGTATTTATTCTCTCATTATTTCTTGAGCTCAATTGGTATATCTACTATTTTGGTATTTGGTTTATGCATTCTGGTATTATTCTTTTGGGTTCTGGTATTTAAGTTTTAATTTCTTAAGGGTCTGGTAATCTCTTGACAACTGATTCACCCCCCCTCCTCTCAATTGTATTTCAATTATTTGAACTATCTAACAGGATCCTTAGGAAAATCTTGTGTTTCTACCATATTAACCAAGTTTGGATCCATAGAGGTGAATTCTTCATAAGAGAAAGAATTAGGCACAATCTCAATAATGATAGAGGTATGAGATGGCAAAGGATAAGCAAAAATCTTAAGATTTTGATTAGGAGGAGATACTGATTTATTCCCTTTATCATTCACGCCTGTGACAGATATAGTATTATTATCAATCAAGTCTTGAATCTTATTTTTCAATGAAAAATACTTTTTAGTATCATGACCAAGTTGATGCTGAAATTGGGAAAATGAATTGTTATCAAAATAAGGAGATGCAAGTTTGGAAGGATCAATTTATTTTATAGGAGGAAGTTTGATAATATTTTTGTGCAACAATTGAGACATAATACTATGTAAAAATTCATTCAAAGGACTAAACTGTCTTTCTCTTTGGAAAAATTTAGAAATAGAAGGCACACCTGTTGTAGCATCACATGGTTGTTGTTGATTGGATCATTGAGCTTGATGAAGCTTTTTGTCAGTTTCAACATTGGAAACGGTTGTTGAACACTCTCCCTCTTATCACTTGGAGCCATAGGAGTGGATTGCTCCATTTGACTCACAGCCAGTTGATAATTGTGGAGTGTTGCGTACAACCACGAAAAATAAGTAAACTCAGAGAAAAGAAGATTTTCCTTGATATCTTTTTGTAAATGGGTTAGTGCAGGGTCATGGGGGGGCAAAAAGTGGTGATGTGAAAAAAATAGCCTTCTCCACTCACCTGAAAATGTGAAAAATTCATGTTGACTTTTTGCTTGGCCTGAGTGTCAGTACACCTTGGTATGGTAAACACCTAAGCAAATCGGATATCGGATACAATTGGATATCCAATTTTTATTTGTAATTTAAATCAAAAAATAAATTATATAATATATATTGTAATATAATAATATATTATATAATATATGATATATTATTATATTATATTATATATTATATAATACATAATATATAATATAATATTAGATTATTAAATATTATATAATATATAATGTAATAATATATTATATAATATGTATTATATAATATACAATATATAATATATAATTATATAATATAATATAGAAATATATTATTATATTATATAATATAATGTTATTTTAAAATAATTTAAGTATAAAAATTGGATGTCCGATTTTAATGTATAAATGTGTGGTCCCAAAAAAAATTCCCATTGTTGCCTCTTTTTTTACTATTGCCACATTAATGGCAATGACAAAAATCGGATATCCGATAAAATCCGATATCCGATCTTATTACTCATATTTTAGAGAGAGATTATGGGAGAGGGAGAGAGATAGAAAGAGGGGGGAGAGGGAGAGAGGGGGGAGAGAGAGAGAGATTAGGGGAGAGGGGGAGAGAGAAATTAGGAGAGAGAGAGGGTGTTGGCATATGGACACTCCAATGAGGCATTGTATGTGATTGAAGGTTTTGTCATTGATGGCAATCTTGCAATCCTATGGTACCGGCAAGACATCATACCGGCAAAGCATTATACAGGCAAGACAGTGCACTGGCATCAACAAGATCACTCTACACCAACACCAGCACCGGCACCGGCACAGAAGAAAAGATGTATACCGACATAGAGGCCGACAAGATTTTTGTTATGTAATATTTTGTTTATTATTGTAAGCCAACTTGGCAAATTGTAAAATGACTCCTATATATAAAGGAGATCATTGTAGACATTTAGAGAGAAAAAAAGTAGCGAGCATAAAGAAAATTATTAGGCAGACCTAACGTGTGAATTATAGGTCAAGGGTATATGTAAAGAACAGAGCAAGAACCAGTATTGAATCTGGCATTGGAGATGCTATTGTAAAGCAGTACAAGTTATTGGATTAGTATAATCCTTATTGTAAGTCAGTGTGACTTCTCATTGAGCAGTGAGCTCTATGCAGTTGGCCTTCCTGCATGTGCAGGCCCCTATTGTAAGTAATATTCTCTTATTGGCCAGTGAGTGAATATTATGGGTCACAAATCCCACCGAGGTTTTTCCCACACTGGGTTTCCTTGTTAAAAATCTTGTGTTATGGTGTTCTTTTCATGTGGATGTTTCTAATTCTATTTATTGCATTAATTCTTGCATACCGGTATACTGTTATTTTATGTTCTACATGTTTTAACTTAAGAAAATCTTATCACCAGTTAGATACTGATTCACCCCCCCCCTCTCAGTATCTATGGGAGTCCTAATAATTGGTATCAGAGCCTGGTCCTCTATTTTCAGAAGCCTAACAGCTTGAGGAAGATCTTGACACTGGTAAAGATGGAAAATCTGATGAAGCAACTTGAAGGAGCTCTTACAGGCTATGATGCAGAGAAGTTGAAAAATATCAAATTAGAAGATGATTTAAGAGCAGCTTAGGATATCATTCTGGCACTTCAAGAAAATCTTACTATTGCAAGAAATAAAAGAAGAGAACTTTGTGAAAATTTGCAAAATGAGAATGATGAAAAGGAATCACTTAATGACATGATAAGCAAGCTGAAACAAGAGATCATGACAACAAAAAATGAAATGCAGGATATGACTATGAGATTTTGCAAAGAGATTGAGGATAGAAAGAAGAATGAAGAAGAATTGACCAGAAGACTAAGTGATGTAGCAAATGAGAAAACAAGACTTAGCTATGAAAATGACATGTTGAAGATAGATCTGATGCATACTTAGAATGACTCAAATGAACTGATGAGACAAAAAGAAATCTTGGAAAGGGAATTGGAAACTGCAAATCAAGATAAAGAAAAATTCAAGAAAATCTCAAAAGAACTTGGTACCTTATTGAAGAATCAAAAACCTAAAGGTGACACTTCTGGAATTGGCTTTGAAGTTGGTGAAAGCTCTGGTACTACAAATACTCAGGATCACAACAAACTGGTAAGACCACCTGATGCTTATAAATTCAATGGAAAATGCTTTAATTGTAATAAGTATGGTCATAGGGAAAATGAATGTAGATCTAGGAATTATCAAAATATCAATACACCCATCGGTCAATGTTCCAAATGCAACAAAGTTGGTCATAACTCTGAAAACTGCATAATGAATGTGAGATGTTATGTTTGTGGAAGATTTGGACATTTATCTAATCAATGCAGAACACAAACCAACATAGGTTATGGGAAAGCTATTCAGAAAAATAATGTAACTTGTTATGCATGTAACAAGATTGGGCATATTGCTAAATTTTGTAGAAGTAAAGGTACACTGGTAGACAACAAAAGTGCTAGCTTGAAAGGTAAAGAACAAGTTAAAGAGGTTAAGCAAGAATTCTCAAAGCAATGGATTAGAAAAGCTGATCTAAATATTGGGAATACTCCTCCACTGGTAGAACCAACAAATGCTTCACCGACAGGACAGAGTGATACTTCACCAGTAGGACAGAGCAATGCTCCACCAGTAGGAAGTTCTTCATCTAATTGAAAAAAAATTCCTTGAGGGATTGGCAATCTAATGACACATATGCTATTATTCCCTCGGTTAGAGATAAGAAGTTGAAAATTACTTATTACTGGCAAACAATGTTAAGTGAATACTTAACCAGCATGCAATTAATGTGGTAGATGGCGAAAAGACATTATAAAAATAAGGTTTTGGCTCCATTTCATTTCACCGTGACTTTAAACTTTCAGAGAGCACGAAGAATCCGAGCTAAGGCATTTCGAGCAAGAATCAAGCACACTCCAAGCATTCATCCATGCAGGACAGAAAAAGGTATTTAATCATGGCATCCACCTCTGCAATTGAATACATAGCAAACCCTGTTGTTGTGGAAGTAATTAAAAGACCTAGGCCCGTATTTCAATTAGTCCCCGAGATAGCAAAAAAGGATGACACCTTAGGTGCATTTCCTCAAATTCCTAAAGGTGTTGTATATGCTGAAGACCCTAGAATGTACATCCATTGCAACATTGAAGAGTTAGGAGATGAGGAAATCAAAACCATGTATAAAACCGAGATATGTGATGATACTGATAATGTTAAAGCTGAACACAAGATTATTGAAACCCTAGGATTCACAGAAATCCTTAGCATTCCTGAATTTCCTAAGGATGTGATTAGGATAGTGTTAAGCAAAGTTTATGGAGAATTTTTCTGGCTAGATGCAATTCATAAGATCACCAAGGGAGTGGTAAAAGTTGTCATAGGGTTACCGACCACCGGCAAGAGGCCAGACAAAAACAAGAAGGTTTCCAATGATTTAGTCATAGACCTAATAGGTGCAACATTCGATAAGAGATCTCTAAGGGTTAATTATGTAAAAGGTATCAATGTGAGATTCATAAGTATGATATTAGGTTACAAAGCCACTCATGCTAATAGACTTAACTCAGTTTCAAGTTTATGCATTAAGAGTGCTTATGATATGGTAACAGACAATGCAAAAATTAACATCTGTGAATGGTTAAAAGATGAACTGATAGACAACCTTGGAAAGATAAAGAAGGATAAGAAAGGAACTTTTAGATTTGGAAAGCTGTTAGTATGCCTAATGCTTCATATAACAAAACAGGTTCCCCATATAGGATATAAAGAACTAGGATATGACATACCGGTAGGAAAGCAATTGACGGAACTGTTTAATACCATGGGTGAGAACAAGGAGAACAACATTCATGACTTTTTCCAAGCATTAAAGACAAAAATGAAGAAAAGAATAAGGTTATCTCAGAAAATTGTAGACAAATACAAAGATGATATATGTCTTGTTATTAAGAAAGATGAAATATGGATGGAAGCAGTCATCGCAAGAACAATCCAGGTAACCAAAATGGGCTATGAGACAGATGACCACATAGTTGAAACTTATGCTAAAGCACTTCTAGAAGTCCCCAAAGAACCTAAGGAAGAAGTATTTGGTAGTGCTAAAACCATAGAAAGCCAAATACAATCTAAGAAAAGAGTAAAGAAGGTAGAGGCATTTGTGAGGAAAGGATCCAGACAAGCAAAGGCCATTAAGGAAGATGTATTAAAGAAAACCGGCATAACAGAAGATGAGTTGGCAGCCCCACAACCTAAAGCTCATCTATCACCAGTAGGTACCTCTTCAGAAGGTGACATGCCAACAACTTTTAAAAGAGTTGTTAGGAAAAGAGATCCCTCACCGACAACCACTCCTTCACCTAGAAGGACAAGGCAGAAGCAACAAGTTGTGAGATCTCTAGTTAGAAAGGTCACACCTAAGAAGAAGCTAACCCCTAAGAAAAAGAAAAAGACAAAAACTGACTTGGCACCCCTAGACATATTGCTAAATGAGATCACAGAGGAAGGAAAATTGAAAAACATAGAGAAAATTTATGACACTCTATCTACTGATGAGAAAGGGCAAGTTGAGGAAAGTGTAATACTGCATATGAACATGTACAAAAAGTTTTTGATGGAAGTAATCAATGAAATTATTGATGATTTGTACAAAAGACTTGAGGCTAGAAGGCAAGGAGTGATTGAATTAGACAAGAAAATAAAAATAGAAAAGCTACTTGATGTATATCTGGTAAACTCTCCAAAGGAAATTGATGATTTGATTGCTTAGGAAAATCGGACAGTATTCTCTACTGCACACCAGCATATTTCACTAATGGCAGGAAGAGTTACTGAAGTAACAGAAGAAATAGAAGATGGTTGGGACATATTCCTGGTTGAAAAGGAAAAACAAGAAGAATACAGGAACCCTAAGCCTATTAAAGTATATCAGAAGGATAGGGACAAAGGGAAAGGCAAAGTTGGTGGACCTCCAAGCATAAAGGTTAAAGACAACCTACCTCCACTTGTGAAAATTACAACCATTGAAGACCAACCGACAGCAAAAAGTATGGATGTAGAGGATAGCAATCCAAATCCTGAAGTCCTATACACTGTAAATGTTGATACCCAAAAGATCAACATAACAGTGGATAAAGATACAATTAAAAAGTCAGATATGGCTGAAGAGCCTCCAGTAATAGGAGATACAGAGAAACCAGTAGAGGATACAGGGAAAATGATGGAATCTGAGGCACAAATAGAGAAACCAACAGAGCTAAAGGCTCCGGAACAGGCTCACAAGGAAACAGTGCCATCGATAAGTAGTGAAGCAGGGAAACTAGTGCTAAAAGAAATGCAAACACAAACTAACCTACCAGAGGTCAATACAAGCATGGTTATTTCAACCGGCACTCAGACTCTTGGATCATCATCAACATTCAAGTCAACTAATGTGACTGAGGTATTATTAGATTCTATTAAGAAAATAACTGACTGCAGTTCATAGGCTTATAAAGAAATAGATGATTCAATACCATTTTTGAAGTTAGTTGCTCCTGATTGTAATATAGATAATATAGATTCTTTAAGACAGTTGGATACATTATGTAAATACATTTCTGGAAATATTGAGAAAATAAAGGAAGAATCAGTAAAGGACATGGTAGAAAAGGAGAAACAAAAATTCTTTGATGAAGAAATAAAGAAGTGTAATAGAGACTTTGACACACTTCTACCGGAACTATGTAGTTTGTTGAAAGAGTATAAAAATCTATATAAAGATACATGCAAAACAAACTTCTTGACTATAGATATTGACAAGAAAATAAGCAAGATGCAGGATGAGATAAATAAGCTTGCAGACAATTTTGTCAACTCACCGGATTCATTATCTGTTTTTGAAGAGAAGTTAGAAAATTTTGAGGAAGAATTGCTCAAACAGGAGAGAGAGAAAGAAAGAATAATAAACAAGGCAAAACACTTGAGATCTAAACTGAGTCCAAGATTGGACTATCTAGCATCTCTGCGAAAGGAAATCTTAGAGGCATTAGCACAGGGAAGCAAAACACTGGTAGAACATTTGCAGCATTTCACCGGTACTGTGAAGAGGACTGAAACAACAATAAAAGATAGCAAAAAGTTTATGGATAGTATAAACCTAATTTTGGATGATCTTTTTCAGATAATAACTACCCAACTACAGGGTTGAGGATATGGACAGATGTAACTACAAACTCTACTAACATCTTGACAACCTTTGTCATTGATGCCAAAGGGGGAGTGGTAGGATGAGAAAGTTCAAAGACAGGAATCATATGCTCAGGGGGAGCCCCTCATATTTTTGGTAAACATTTTTTGAAAATTTTTGACTACACATTTTGGACACTTTTTGAAATTTCTCATGAGTGTTGCCATCAATGCCAAAGGGGGAGATTGTTGGCATATGGACACTCCAATGAGACATTGTATGTGATTGAAGGTTTTGTCATTGATGGAAACCTTGTAATCCTATGGCATCGACAAGACATCATATCGACAAAGCATTATACAGGCAAGACAGTGCACCGGCATCAACAAGATCACTCTACACCGGCACTGGCACTAGCACCGGCACAGAAGAAAAGATGTATACTGACATGGAGGCCGACAAGATTTTTGTTATGTAATATTTTGTTTATTACTGTAAGCCGACATGGCGACATGGAAAATTGTAAAATGACTCTTGTATACAAAGGAGATCATTGTAGACATTTAGAGAGAAAAAAAGTAGCGAGCATAAAGAAAATTATTAGGCAGACCTAATGTGCGAATTATAGGTCAAGGGTATATGTAAAGAACAAAGCAAGAACCGGTACTGAATCTAGCATTGGAGATGCTATTGTAAAGCCGTACAAGTTGCTGGATTTGTATAATCCTTATTGTAAGTCAGTTTGACTTCTCATTGAGCAGTGAGCTCTAGGCAGTTGGCCTTCCTGCATGTGCAGGCCCCTATTGTAAGTAATATTCTCTTATTGGCCAGTGAGTGAATATTGTGGGTCACAAATCCCACCGACATTTTTCCCACACCGGGTTTCCTCATTAAACATCTTGTGTTATGGTGTTCTTTTCATGTGGATGTTTTTGATTCTGTTTATTGCATTAATTCTTGCATACCGGTATACTGTTATTTTATGTTCTGCATGTTTTAACTTAAGAAAATCTTATCACTAGTTAGATACTGATTCACCCTCCCCTCTCAGTATCTGTGGGAATCCTAACAGAGGGGGGGAGAGAGAGATTAGGAGAGAGAGGGGGGAGAGAGAGAGAGTGACCATAAGGGGTTGTATGTTGTCCTTAGGGGTCATATGGTGTGCCATGACCCCTTAGGACACCATATGACCCATAACGACATAATTTGGTGTCTTAAGGGGTTGTATGGTGTCCTACAGGGTTGTACGACATAATATGACCCCTTAAGACACCATAAGACCCATAATGACCCAATATGGTGGCCTAAGGGGTCATAGGACATAATATGACCCCTATGGACACCATATGACTCATAACAAACCAATATGGTGTCATAAGGGGTCGTATGTTGTCCTTAGGGGTCATATTGTGTCGCATGACCCATTAGCACACAATATGACCATTACTAACACAATTTGGTGTCTTAAGGGGTCATATAGTGTCCTAAGGGGTCGTAGGACAAAATTTGACCCCTCAGGACACCATAGGACCCATAACAACCAAATATGGTGTCTTAAGGGGTCATATGGTGTCCTAAGGGGTCGTAGGACACAAAATGACCCCTTAAGACACCATAGGACCCATAATGACCCAATATGGTGTCATAAGGGGTCGTATGTTGTCCTTAGGGGTGATATTGTGTCCTATAACCCCTTAGGACACCATATGATGCCTAACAACACAATTTTGCATCATAAGGGGTCATATAGTGTCCTAAGGGGTCGTAGGACACAATATGACCCCTATGGACACCATAGGACCCATAATGACCCAATATGGTGTCATAAGGGTTTGTATCTTATCCTTAGGGGTCATATGATGTCCCATGACCCCTTAGGACACAATACGACCAATAAAAACACACTTTGGTGTCTTAAGGGGTCATATGGTGTCCTAAGGGGTCATATGGTGTCTTAAGGGGTCATAGGACACAATATGACCCCTATGCACACCATAGGACCCATAACGACTCAATATGGTATCATAAGAGGCTGTATGTTGTCCTTAGGGGTCATATGGTATCCCATGACCCCTTAGGACACCATATGACCCTTAACGACATAATTTGGTGTCTTAAGGGGTCATATGGTGTCCTAAGGGGTCATAGGACACAATATGACCCCTTAAGACACCATATGACCATATGGTGTCATTAGGGGTCATATGGTGTCTTAAGGGGCCATATTGTGTCCTACGACCCCTTAGGACACCATATGACCCCTAACAACACAATTTGGTGTATTAAGGGGTCATATGTTGTCCTAAGGGGTCATATTGTGTCTGATGACCCCTTAGGACAACATATGACCCCTTAAGACACCAAATTGTGTTGTTAGGGGTCATATGGTGTCCTAAGAGGTTGTAGGACATAATATGACTCCTTAGAACACCATAGAACCCATAACGACCCAATATGGAGTCACAAGGGGTTGTATGTTGTGCTTAGGGGTCATATTGTGTCCCATGGCCCATTAGGACACAATATGACCAGAGAGTTTTTTAGTGGCGAATCTTCACCAATTGGTGAATTCTGCGCGAATAGTGAGGGGCACAATCATGGTCAAATCGCCCAGAATTTTGAAGAACAATGCAAATATTTGTAATCTAGTTTTGCCATTGACCACACACTGTCGACGTGCATGCCCATAATATTCATCTAGAATCACTCGGACGTGGGTATTAGATCACCTCCGCTATTCGCAAGCAATAGTAAAATGACCACGTACCCAGAACCTAATTTGCCAATGGTAAATTAAATGTTCATTGCATGCGTCGACCAAATTCGCCAATATCAATTAAAACATTATAAGCATTCGAAGACCCATTTTGCCTCGCTTAAATTAAATTTTCATTGCACGCCCGCGCAATTCGCCAAAAATGCAATTAAATTAAATGTTTATTGGCAATTGTGACACCCGGGCCCTGCGCAATTCGCCAAAAATGCAATCATGGATTTCTATAAATACACTATTTCTTACACTCTTTCTTACAATTTGTTCATGTCTGATTAGTAAATTGGGAGCTCTCAGAGACTCGAGTCTCGATTCGCATTCCGCAAATTGAGTTAGAAAGTCGAAGTTCATTGTAGGGCGGAGGGCTAGAGTTACAATCCTACAACACAGGCCCAAGCATTCATTCCTGATTCTTGATTCAGAGAATTGAGAAGGCATAAAGGTGAGTAATCATTTCTTCATACTTGATAGTATTAGTTTGAACTTTTAATTCGTAGTGAGAGGTCAAGACTCAAGATGTCACAGTCAGACATGGGTGAGACTACTCAGGGTGGTGAAGGGATTGGGATGTCAGACAAGGGTAAGACTCCTTAGGGCGGTGAAACTGAAGGGATTGGGAGGCCATCAAAACGCCCAAAACTTAAACTTAAAGATAGTACCATAAAGTCTTTTTTTGGAATTGGCAAAGTTTCTGGTCCATCAACCTCTGCAGTTGTAGAACCCATTCATAGTAGCTCACCACCATCACAAGGTGGGATTGTCATTGAGTTAAATGCATCAAATGAGTATGACAATACCAACATGGCAGAAGATGTTCTAAGGGATACACACAATGAGATACCATTGGCGAATGCAAATGCTAGTACTGAAGATGATGTTGGTAGGAAGAAAAGAAAAAGGAAAGTAAAACTGGGGCGAGAGTGGGAGATGACAAGGAGTTTTAAGATTGATTGGGTAGCAAAGTACCCATTCATTGAAGCGGTCCCAAACAATGATGAACAACCAACAGAATGCAGGTGTAAGATTTGTAGCTGGAAAACTATAAGAGAGAAGAAGATGCAGCTAAAGCTTGACACCATAGAAAAGCATATTGGTAAGGTTTATGAAAAACATATCATAGACGGAAAGGAAACACGAGTAGTAAGATGGAAATCAAAGGAAGAATGTCTTCATGTTAAGTATGTCATGGAATATGAAGAGCATAACCACAAAATGACAATGATTCATAATAGTGGATTTGGAAATACAATCAAGGTTGGGCTTGAACATGCAACGAAAGATGCAAATCTAGCAAAGACTGTTCAGATGAGTGTTGTTTTGAATATTACGTTGAGAGGGCATCCTATGAAAGATTTCCTAGAATTTAGTAATTTATTATCTTTTTTGAATGTTCCTCACTATCCTATGTCACATTGGTCAATAAACGCTGGATGGGAAATGGCAAACTATCTCGCTGAGGTGAAAAAGCAAAATTTACAAAAAAGTGTAAAAGAGTCAAATTTCATTTCATTATCCATAGATGAAGTTACTATGGTAGATAACACTGCTTGGGTTTGTGTGCATGTGTATACCATAAAAGAACACGTCTGCCGAGCTCATCTACTCTATGTTCATAAAATGAGGGGCAATTCAACAGCAAAACATTTATATTTAGAAGTTAAGAAAGCTTTGAATGAAATTGCTGGTATGGATGACTTGACAATTGCCAAGAAGTTGGTGTGTGTTGGAGCTGATGGAGCTGCAGTAATACAAGGTCAAAGGACCGGTCTTTGCACAAGATTAAAAACTATTATTGCACCATACATGGTTGGCATTCACTGCATGGCCCATCAAATGAATTTAGCATATAGAATTGTAACCAATTTCCCTACAGTGTCAAAAGTTGAACATCTGGTCCACGAGCTCCACTCATACTTCTACCAAAGTCCTAAACGTTTTGCAGAATTTTGGATTTTTGCTGAGGGAGTAGCAGGAGGAAATAAGCTTATTAGGGATGTTGAGACCAGATGGATCTCCTTGCATGGACCAGCGAAACGAGTTCTAATAGAATATCAATCCTTAATCGGACTAATGTATGAGCAATGCCTCATAGTAGACAAAGCTCCTGATCTCTTACATAAGTTAAGTCATATAGAGACTCTGTTAACTTTAGCTAGTCTTCTCCCCATGCTGGATTCAATGAACAAACATGTTAAGAAAACTCAAGACAGAACTATGTATATCAATGAGTATAGCACTCTACGTAAAATGACATGCTTGAGCTTGGATGGTCTATATTCAGATCTAACAGGGCGAAGCCCAAATTTTTTTAGGTGGCAGATAATTACAGATTTGAATCATGCCGAAATTTTTTTACATTTCAATACAAAAAATAAGTTATGTGTCTTTGTAAAAGGATTTCAGATACCAATGCACCAATCTAAGACATGCAAGCGAGGTAGAGCACTACTAGTTAAAAAGGAAGATTTCGACATGATTGTTAAATCTGTTAGTGATAATTTGAAGTCTATTGCATATGAACTTTCAACTGAGATTTGTTAAATATTTCCTTGATAAGAAATACTTGAAGCCATGGTGATGCAGAGATCTTGTGCCTAGCTCTCCAATTCACCCTTACTCACCCCAACTCCTCAACTCACCCTTCTACTCAAGCTCCTCCAAGGTAACTTGTTAGGGTACACTCCTTAGACCTCCAAGGCCTTAAATCTATTGGCTTTCCTCCTAGGTATAGCCTCTTGAGGTTTCTTGTTGGTTTTGACCCAAATCTCTGATTTTGAGATGGTCTCCTACTAGTTTCCCAAAACTCCAACTAGGCTCCAAAGACCTCCGCCAAGGATGT
This sequence comes from Cryptomeria japonica, assembly GCF_030272615.1. Lineage (NCBI taxonomy): Eukaryota > Viridiplantae > Streptophyta > Pinopsida > Cupressales > Cupressaceae > Cryptomeria > Cryptomeria japonica. The sequence goes on from NC_081412.1 coordinate 40,242,381, forward strand.
TCACTCTAACCATGTTTAAAGTTTGTTGTTATGTTTTTTAGGTATTTTAAAGTTCATTTTATTCATTATAAAGTTCTACACCTTCCTCCCAAGCCCTAGGCTTTCAACTTGCTTCTACCGGCTGCTATTAGGCCTAAATGACTAGCCCTTCTTGGACTATTTTTTTGGTCTTTCCCCCCAAAATTTCCTAACCAACCCAAGATATTTTTACATATTTAGATACCCATTTGGAAGTTACACAAGATCACAAAGTTTACCATCTGGGTTTGTCATACAACTAGGGTAACTCAAAATGAGCTATTTTTAAGGGGTTTAGGGCTTCCAGGCAGTTTTGGAAGATGTGCTCCAAACTCTTCACCAGTCAAAATATACAACTAGAAAAATCTAGGATAATTTTGGTACACCCATAGACCTTTCCAAAACACTATGGTTTGCTAAGGTATCAATTCTCCATGACTCTGAAAATGAGCAATCTATGCTGCCCCCACACACTAGCTACAAGCTTGTGTGTTGTTCATCTCACCCATTCTCCTCCTTGAGGCCTACAAAAAAACAAAAAACCTACTCTAAAACTATTTAAAGAGCCTAAAAAATCCATCCAATGGATTGAAACTTGTTCCATTCATGGATGCTTAGGTAAAATGCATTTTTACTATCAAAACCCCAAATTTCAAGGGTTTGTGAGCAACTATTACAAAAATAGTGATAACTTTTGATTCAAAGCACTTCAGACCTTCATATTATACTTGTTGGAAAGGTAAAGAAAATTTATAACTTACTATGCTACTATTAGCACCATACCAAACTGTACAGGTCATACAAAATCAGAAATTCAAAGCAAAAATAGTCCAAATGTGAGAAAAAGCATAGGAAACCCTTGGCAAATGAATTGAATGCAAACCCGAAGTTGATTAACCTTGTATTGGAGATGTTTAGAAGGTTTTATACACAATTTCAAGTTGGTTCCAACCAAATTCTAATGCCATTTCCTTCATGGACAACTTTTGCCTAAAAATGCAAAAGTTGTCATGACAATTTTGACAACTTTTACCCATGAGTGCAAAAACACACTCCAAGGCTCTCAAGTCATTAAAAATCACTCAAATGGAATCCTAAAATTGATTAAAACTATTTCCAAATATTCTAGCAAGTTTCCAGGAATCCACCTGGTATAAACCAAAAATTGACATTTTGACAACATTTCAGGAAAATGACAATTTTGGATCCTGAGCACAACAAAAGTGTGGAAAACCAAACTATGGCTTCAAAAAGCATCATAGGACTTATTCCACCTTATTACAACATAAAATAACTTGAAATCACACAAAAACTCTAAAATTCAAGAAAAGACAACTTTGAGCTAGGTGCCCTGCACCGTACTCCCCTGGGGCAAGGAACTCAAGTCCCTTGAGTTATCAGGTCTGCTAGTTGTACTTCATGATGAATTATGTCAGCTTCTAAAATACACATAGCCTCTGAATTAGGTAGACCTTCCCACTTCACAATATAATGTTTGTAGATGCCCTTTCTTGTCTTCTTGATCACCTTGGTATCCAAGATGCTTTCCAACTGAATCGGTTGACTAACTAGTAAATCCTTCACCCAATCCTCTTCAGATTGCAATGTGGTATCCATCTAAGAGGTTTAAGTTTCTCCTTTATAGGGATACAAGTCACAAATATTGAAAATAGGAGATATGGCCAAAGAAGGAGGTAGTTCAACCTCATAGGCATTTTGGCCAAACTTATGCACAATCTTGAGTGGCCCAATCTTCTTCATCATCAACTTGGTTGGATGTCCTTTTGGAAGTCTTTCCTTTCTGAGATAAGCCAAAACTATGTCTCCAACCTTAAATTACAAGTTCCTCCTTGATTGATCAACTTGTTCCTTATATTTATCTGATTTTTGTTGCAAGGACTGTCGTACTTTGTCATGAATTTCCTTAATACCTTCAGCAAAACTCTCTCCTTGAGCACTCTTGTGGGTCATTGTACAGATATCACTAAGTTCTAAGACACCTCTAGGATGCATTCCATAAACAATTTCAAAAGGACTTCTACCTGTGCTCTGGTTGATTGAATCATTGTATGCATACTTTGCTTGGCTAATCACCAAGTCCCAAGTCGGACCATGCTGCTTAGTGAGACACCTTAGGAGATTACCCAAGGACCTATTGACCACCTCAGTCTGACCATTTGATTGTGGATGGTAGGAAGATGAAAATGAGATTCTAGTACCCAACTTCTTCCACAAGGTTCTCTAGAAGTGACTCAAAAACTTAACATCCCTATCACTCATAATGCTAACTGGAAGTCCATCAATTCTTACTATTTCTTTGAAGAAAAGACCTGCAATATTGGTGGCATCATTGGTACTCTTACAAGGGATAAAGTGAGCTATTTTTATGAACCTATCTACCACCACATAAACACTATCAAATCCTCTTGGTGTTCTTGGTAAACCCAACACAAAGTCCATGCTCAAATATTCCCAAGGCCTTTGGGGTATGACTAAGGGCTGATATAAACCTACATTACTTGCTAATCCTTTTTCTCTTTGACATATGGCACATTGTTCAACAAATCTCCTTACTTCTAATTGCAACTTGGGCCAATAGTAGAACCGACTAACCTGCTCCATTGATTTATCATCGCCAAAATGACCTCCTAGACCCCCTTGATGTTTCTCTTGAATGATGTTTTGTCTCATAAAGCATTGGGGTATACAAAGGAGATGTTCTTTAAACAACAAACCTTCCTATAGCATATACTCTGAGTAGGAAACATGAGAAGTGTTAGAAAAATATGAACATTTAGCATATATATCAGCAAAATCTTTGTCTTCTTTGTAGAGGTCTCTCAACTCCTCCAACCCCACACTGTGCAATTTAATCTCTTGTATGGTCATGAATCTCCTACTGAGTGCATCAGAAACTTTATTTGAGGTGCCTTTCTTATGCTTGATAGTGAAGGTGTAAGATTGTAGGTATTCTACCCACTTGAGGTGCTTTTGATTCAACTTCTCTTGTCCATTGAGAAAACTAAGGGCATGGTTGTCAGTATAGACCACAAACTCTTTGGGCAGCAAGTAATGACGCCACTTCTTCAAGGCTTACACCATGGAATACAACTCCAAGTCATACACAGAGTACTTTTGTTTTTCTTCATTCAACTTTTCAAAGAAAAAGGCTATGGGAAGACCCTCTTGACTCAAAACAGCCCCTATTGCCCTTTGACTAGCATCACACTCAACTGTAAATAATTGATTGAAATCAAGTAACCTAAGGGTAGGTAACTCAACTATCTTCTTTTTCAAAGACTCAAATCCCTTTTGGGCCTCCTCTGTCCACCTAAACTAACACTTGACTTCCCCTTTGATAGTATTGAGCACAGGAGCACACACATGACTAAAGTTTCTTACAAACTTCCTATAAAAGGATGCTAACCCATGAAATCTCCTAACATCACTAATATTCTTAGGTGTAGGCCAACTAAGGATTTCCTCAACCTTACTAGGATCCATTTTTTACTAGGATCCATTTTGAGACAACCTTGTGAAATGACAAAACCAAGATATACAAGTTCAGTCTTGAGAAGCTCACACTTTTCAAGGTTGATTTTGAGTTGTGCCTTTTCAGCTTCTTCAAGACCATCTCCACATCCTTGAGATGTTCTTCTTTGGACCTACTAAATATTAGATTATCATCAAGATATACAATTACAAATTTACCTATGAACTCAGCCAAGACTTCATTCATGAGCCTTTGAAAGGTGCTAGGTGCATTGGTAAGGCCAAATGGCATGACCAACCACTCATAGAGGCTAGCATTGGTCCTAAAGGTTGTCTTCCATTCATCCCCTAGTCTGATTCTTATCTTATGATAACCTGATTTTAAATCCACCATTGTGAAGTAGCTTGCACCCCCAAGATTGCCCAACAGGTCTTCTATCCTTGGCATAGGGAGTCGGTACCTTATAGTGATCTTATTGAGTGCTCTATAATCTATACACATTCTCCATTTTCCCCCTTTCTTGGGTGCTAAGATAGTAGGTACAACACATGGACTCAAACTCTTTTTGATGAATCCTTTGTCTAAGAGCTCCTGCACTTGTTTGACAATTTCTTCATTTTGACTAGGTGTCATTTTGTAAGCAACCTTGTTAGGAAAACTTACCCTTGGAATCAGGTCTATTTGGTGATTTACATCCCTCATTGGTGGCAAAGAATCAAGTAGATCTTCTCCTATTACTTCTACATATTGTTTGAGTTGACCCTTCACCTCTTGTGGCACTTCTTCCATTGGATCTACCTTACCTTCTTCACTAGGTTTGAGCACAATAGCATATCCTTGATCTCCTTATTTTATCACCTTAAGAAACTCTTTTCCACTCATCATCATCACACTTGATCCCACTTTTTTTTCCTCTTTTGGATCAATTAATGGATCCATTTGATACCTCTTACCATTCTTGATAATGATATAGCTATTCATCTCTCCATCATGCTGAGCCTTTACATCAAATTGCCATGGACGTCCCAACAGCAAATGGCAAGCATCCATAGGCAATATATCACATAAAATCTTGTCCTTATACTCACCAATCTCATAGTCTACCCATGCTTTCTCATCAACTAAGACATGTTGGCCCTGGTTGAGCCATGAGAACTTGTAGGGAGTGAGATGTGGTAGCCTCTTTAACTTGAGTTTATCCACCATTTCAGTTGAAACTATATTCTCAGTTGAACCTGAGTCTATAATCACTTTGCAAATTTTTCCTTGAGACTTAAAGGTTATTCTAAACAAACTCTTCCTTTGTGGTGGCTCTTGAGCTTGAGGAATCTTCAACAAAGACCTTCTTAGCATTAAACTTTCACCATCTGTCACTGGGCCTACCTTGCTGATGTTGGCATATGCACACTCCAATGAGACATTGTATGTGATTGAAGGTTTTGTCATTGATGGCAACCTTGCAATCCTACGGCATCGGCTAAAGCATTATACCGGCATCAGTAGATCACAATCTATAGCGGCACTGGCACAGAAGAAAGAAAGTATAGCGGCACAGAGGCCGACAAGATTTTGTTATATTTTATTTTGTTTATTATTCTAAAAATGTGTAAGCAGACTTGGCAAATTGTAAAATGACTCTTATATATAAAAGAGATCATTGTAGACATTTGAAAGAGTGATGTAGAAGTGATATAAGGAAAATATAAGGCAGACCTATTGTGTGAAATATAGGTCAAGAGGTATATGTAAAGAACAGAACAGGAACCGATACTGAATCAGGCATTGAAGATGCTATTGTAAAGCAATACAAGTTATTGGATTTGTATAATCCTTATTGTAAGTCAATGAGACTTCACATTGACCAGTGAGCTCTAGGCAGTTGGCCTTCCTACATGTGCAGGCCCCTATTGTAAGTAATATTCTCTTATTGGCTAGTGAGTGAATATTATGGGTCACAAATCCCACTGAGGTTTTTGCCACACTGGGTTTCCTTGTTAAAATCTTGAGTTATGGTGTTCTTTTCATGTGGATGTTCTTGATTATGTTTATTGCATTATTTCTTGCATACTGGTACACTGTTATATTATGTTCTGCATGTTTTAAGCTAAGAAGTTCCATTAACCAGTTAGATACTGATTCACCCCCCCCCCTCTTAGTATCTGTGGGATCCCTAACAATTGGTATCAGAGGCTAGTCCTCTATTTTCAGAAGCCTAACAACTTGAGGAAGATCTTGACACCGGTAAAGATGGAAAATCTAATGAAGCAACTTGAAGGAGCTCTTCCAGACTATGATGCAGAGAAATTGAAAAATATCAAATTAGAAGATGATTTAAGGGCAGCTCAAGACATCATTTAGGCACTTCAAGAAAATTTTACTGTTGCAAGAAATAAGAGAAGAGAACTTTGTGAAAAATTGTAAAATGAGAATGATGAAAACGAATCACTTAATGATATGATAAGCAAGTTGAAACAAGAGATCATGACAATAAAAAAAAAAATGCAGGATATGACTATGAGATTTTGCAAAGAGATTGAGGATAGGAAGAAGAATGAAGAAGAATTGACCAGAAGACTAAGTGATGCAGCAAATGAGAACACAAGACTTATCTATGAAAATGACATGTTGAAGACAGATCTGATGCATACTCAGAATGACTCAAATGAACTGATGAGACAAAAGGAAGTCTTAGAAAGAGAACTAGAAACTACAAATCAACACAAAGAAAAATTCAAGAGAAGCTCAGAGGAACTTGGCATCTTGCTGAAGAATCGAAAACCTAAAGGTGACACTTCTAGAATTGGCTTTGAAGTTGGTGAAAGCTCCGATACTGCAAATACTCACGATCACAACAAACCGGTAAGACAACCTAATGCTTATAAATTCAATGGAAAATGCTTTAACTACAATAAGTATGGTCATAGAGAAAATGAATGTAGATCTAGAAATTATTAGAATATCAACACATCCATCGGTCAATGTTCTAAATGCAACAAAGTTGGTCAAAACTCTGAAAACTGCAGAATGAATGTGAGATGTTATGTTTGTGGAAGATTTGGACATTTATCGAATCAGTGCAGAACACAAACCGACATAGGTTATGGAAAAGCTATTCAGAAAAATAATGTAACTTGTTATGCATGTAACAAGATTGGGCATATTGCTAAATTCTGTAGAAGTAAAGGAACACCGGTAGATAACAAAAGTTCTAGCTTGAAAGGTAAAGAAAAAGTTGAAGAGGTTAAGCAAGAATTCTCAAAACAATGGACTAGGAAAGCTAATCTAAATATTGGGAATACTCCTCCACCAGTAGAACAAACCAATGCTTCACTGGTAGGATAGAGTGATGCTTCACCGGAAGGATAGAGCAGTGCTCCACCGACAGGAAGTTCTTCATCTAATTGAAGAAAGTTTCTTTGAGGGTTTTTGCAATCTAATGACACATGTATTATTATTCCCTTGGTTAGAGATAAGAAGTTGAAAATTACTCATTACCAGCAAACAATGTTAAGTGAATACTTAACCAGCATGCAATTAATGTGGCAGATGGCGAATAGACACTATAATATTTAGGTTTTGGCCCCATTTCATTTCACTGAGATTTCAAATTTATGAAGAGCGCGAAGATTTCGAGCTAAGGCATTTCGAGCAAAGAAGCAAGAGCACCCCAAGCAATCATCCATCCAAGGTAGTAAAAGTTATTTAATCATGGCATCCACCTCTGCAATTGAATATGTAGCAAACCCTATTGTTGTTGAAGTGATAAAAAGACCTAGGTCCATATTTTAGTTAGTTCCGGAGATAGTAAAGAAAGATGATACCTTAGGTTCTTTTTCTCAAATTCCTAAGGGAGTTGTTAATGTTGAAGACCTCAGAATGTACATCCACTACAACATTGAGGAATTAGGAGATGAGGAAATTAAAACCATGTATAAAACCATGATATGTGATAATACCGGCAATATAAAAGATGAACACAAGATCATTGAGACCCTAGGATTTACAGAGATCCTTAGCATTCCTGAATTCCCCAAGGATGTGATTAGGATAGTCTTAAGCAAGGTACATGGAGAATTTTTTTGGTTAAATGCAGTCCACAAGATCACCAAGGCAGCTGTGAAAGCTGTCACAGGGTTACCGACCACCGGTAAAAGACCAAATAAAACCAAGAAGGTTTCCAATGACCTAGTTATAAAACTAACTAGTGCAACATTCGACAAGAGGTCCCTAAGAGTTAATGATGTAACAGATATCAATGTGAGATTCATCAGCATGATATTAGGATATAAAGCTACTCATGCAAATAGAATTAATTTAGTCTCAAGCTTATGCATTAAGAGTGCTTATGACATGGTCACAGACAATGGAAAAATTGATATATGTGAATGGTTAAAAGATGAATTAATTGACAACCTTGGAAATATCAAGAAGGACAAAAAAGGAACTTTCAGGTTTGGAAATCTGCTAGTATGTTTGATGCTACACATAACAAAATAGGTTCCCGGTATAGGTTACAAAGAACTTGGATATGATATACCGGTAGGCAAACAATTAACAAAACTATTTAATAATATGGATGAGAACAAGGAAAACAGTATTCATGACTTTTTTCAAGCATTAAAGACCAAAATGAAGAAAAGAATAAGGTTATCATAGAAGATTGTAGACAAATACAAAGATGAAATATGCTTTGTAATCAAGAAAGATGAAATCTGGATGGAAGTGGTCATCCCAAGGATAGTTTGGGTAACTGAGATGGGCTATGAAATAGATGATCACATAGTTGAAACATATGCTAAGGCACTTTTGGAAGCCCCCAGAGATCCTAAAGAAGAAGTATTTGGTAGTGCTAAAACCATAGAAAGTCAAATACAATCTAAGAAGAGAGTGAAAAAGGTTGAGGCAGTTGTAAGGAAAGGTTCTAGAAAAGCAAAAGCCATCAAAGAAGATGTATTAAAGAAAATTGGTATAACAGAGGATGAGTTAGCAGCTCCACAACCTGAAACTCACCTATCACTGGTAGATACTTCTTTAGGAAGTGACATGCCTGCAACTTTCAAAAGAGTTGTAAGGAAAAGAAATCCCTCACCGGCAACCACACCCTCACCCAGGAGGACAAGGCAAAAGCAACAAGCAGTGAGATATCCGGTAAGAAAGGCCACACCAAAGAAGAAACTGACACCCAAGAAGAAGAAAAGGACAAACAAAGACTTGGCTCCTCTTGATATACTGCTGAATGAAATCACAAAGGAAGGTAAACTGAAAAACATAGAGAAAATATATGACACTCTAACAGCTGATGAAAAAGAGCAAGTTGAAAATAGTGTTATATTACATATGGATATGTATAAGAAGTTTTTAATGAAAATAGTCAATGAAGTTCCAAATGAACTATTCAAAAGAATAGAAGCAAGAAGACAAGCAGTGATAGAACTGGATAAGAAAATAAAGATTGAAAAGCTACTTGCTGTATATCTGGTAAACTCTCCACAAGAAATTGATGACCTAATTGCTCAAGCTAACCGGATAGTATTTTCTACTGCACATTGACACGTTGCTTTAATGGTAGGAAGAGTCAATGAGGTAACATAGGAGACAGAAGATGGATGGGATATATTCTTGGTTGAGAAAGAAAAACAAGAAGAGTGCAAGAACCCCAAACCCATAAAAGTTCATCAGAAAGATAGAGACAAGGGAAAAGGAAAAGTTTGTGGACCATCTAGTATCAAGGTTAGAGACAACTTACCCCCACCTCCTTTAAATACTCCACCGGTAAAAACAACAACTACAGATGATCAACCGACAGCTAAGAGTATGGATGTAGAGGATAATAATCCTAATCCTGAAGTCCTATATACTGTGAATGTTGATACTCAGAAGATCAACATAGTGGTAGACAAAGATTCAACTGATAAGGCTAATATGGCTAGTGAGCCTCCAGTAGCAGGGGAAACTGCTAAACCAGCAGAAGATAAAGAGCAAAAGGTAGAGACTGAGACACAAACTGAGGCATTGAAACAAACAGAGCAAAAGGCTCTAGAACAACAACAAGAACAGGTACATAAGGAAACAGTGCCACCGACAACTACTGAAAAACCAGTGCTTAAAGAAATGCAGACATAGACAAACCTACCAGAGGTCAATACAAGCTTGGTTACCTCCACCAGTACTCAGATTGTTTGATCATCATCAGGATACAAATCAACAAATGTGACTGAGGTCCTATTAGATTCAATCAAGAAAATAATAGACTGTAGCTCACAAGCTTACAAAGCAATTGATGATTCCATACCAATTTTGAAGGTAATTGCTCCCAATTGTAATATAGACAATAAAGATTCTTTAGGACAACTGGATACACTGTGTAAATATATATCAGAAAACATTGAGAAAATAAAAGAAGAGTCAGTGAAGGATAAAGTAGAAGTTGAAAAACAGAAATTCTTTGATGAACAAATAAAGAAGTGTAATAGAGATTTTGACACACTTCTACCGGAATTATGTAATTTGTTGAAAGAGTACAAAAATTTGTACAAAGATACCTGTAAAAAAAAAATTTTGACTGTAGATATAGACAAGAAAATGAGCAAGGTACAGGATGAGATCAATAAACATGCAAACAGTTTTGTCAACTCACCTGATACACTATTAGTTTTTGAGGAGAAGATAACAAATTTTGAGGAAGAACTACTCAAATTGGAAAGAGAGAAAGAAAGAATAACAAGTAAGGCAAAACATTTGAGATCAAAACTAAGTCCAAGATTGGAATATCTAGCATCTCTACGGAAGGAAGTATCTGAAGCACTAATACGGGGAAGCAAAACACTGGCAGAGCATTTGCAGCATCTCACTGGTACAATGAAGAGAACAAAGACAACAATAAAGGATAGCAAGAAGTTTAAGGATAGTATTAACTTGATTTTGGGAGATCTTTCTCAAATTGTAACCACCCAGTTACAAGGTTGAAACTACAAACTCTACTAACATCTTGACAACCTTTGTCATTGATGCCAAAGGGGGAGTAGTGGGATGAGAAAATTCAATCACAGGACAGGAACCATATGCTTAGGGGGAGCACACACATTTTTGGTAACAGTTTTGGACTACACATTTTTGGATACTTTTTTTTGAAGTTTCTCATGAGTGTTGCCATCAATGCCAAAGGGGGAGATTGTTGGCATATGCACACTCCAATGAGACATTGTATGTGATTGAAGGTTTTGTCATTGATGGCAACCTTGCAATCTTATGGCACCAGCAAAAGCATTATACTGGCATCAGCAGATCACAATCTACATCGACACCGGCACAGAAGAAAGAAAGCATACCGGCACAGAGGCCGACAAGATTTTGTTATATTTTATTTTGTTTATTATTGTAAAAATATGTAAGCCGACTTGGAAAATTGTAAAATGACTCTTATATATAAAAGAGATCATTGTAGACATTTGAAAGAGTGATGTAGAAGTGATATAAGGAAAATATAAGGTAGACCTATTGTGTGAAATATAGGTCAAGAGGTATATGTAAAGAACATAACACGAATCAGTACTGAATCAGGCATTGAAGATGCTATTGTAAAGTAGTACAAGTTATTGGATTTGTATAATCCTTATTGTAAGCCAGTGAGACTTCCCATTGAGCAGTGAGCTCTAGGCAGTTGGCCTTCCTGCATGTGCAGGCCCCTATTGTAAGTAATATTCTCTTATTGGCCAGTGAGTGAATATTATGGGTCACAAATCCCACCGAGGTTTTTCCCACACCGGGTTTCCTCATTAAAATCTGGTGTTATGGTGTTCTTTTCATGTGGATGTTCTTGATTCTGTTTATTGCATTATTTCTTGCATACCGGTACACTATTATATTATGTTCTGCATGTTTTAAGTTAAGAAATTCCATTAACTAGTCAGTTACTGATTCACCCCCCCCTCTTAGTATCTGTGGGATCCCTAATAGCTGAGAGGGGAAGACACACTTTGATTGTCTTCTTCCTGCACTAATTGTGTTCTTCTCTCACCCATGTATGAGTGTGAAGAGCTGGTTGCTTTCTCTGGACACTTTCCCATTGTGTGGTCAATTTGATTAAAATTGTAACATCTACCAGTGAAAATTGAATTTCCTCTTCCCGAGCTTCCAAATCTACCCCTAGAATTGTTTCTTCCTCTGAAGGATCCTCTAAATGGCCCCCTTGAAAAGTCTCCACCACCTTCTTGCCTTGAGTTTTCTTCATTGATTGATGTTTGTTGTCCTCTATTAAAAGTGCCCCTTCCTCTAAAGGATCTGCCACCTCTAAACTTTTGATTTTGTTCACTCTTCTTGATATTGTCTTCTGCCCTTAATGCTAACTGAAAACACTTATGAATGGCATCAAGAGTAAGGATACTAATTTCATCTTGTATATTTTGTCTCAATCCACTCATGTATCTAGCCAATTTCTCTACCTCATTCTCATGCTTCTTAGCTCTGAGGCTTAGTTTATGGAATTCCTCCGTGTAAGCATTGACATCTAGCTCCCTTTGTTTTAGATTTTGTAGTCTCTGATGAATTTGAACCTCATAATGTCCTAGAAGGAATTGTGCCTTAAGTTTGATCTTCATATGCTCCCATGAAGTTATCTTCTTTTTGCCTTCTTGTATCCTTTCTTCTTGCATCATATTCCACCAAACCAATGTTGATCCTGTCATTCTTGATTTGGCCACATTAACTCTTTTCTCTTTTGCTACCTCTTTGTAATCAAAGTGATTATTGAGAGCTTCTATCCAATCTATCAACTCTTCTCCATTGAAGTTTCCTCCATATGTGGGTAATCCATCCAGATTGTCCTTAGAAATGGATTTGATTGCATCTAGGAATAACTTTTGGTCTTGAGGCACAACTACTACTATTGGTTCCTCTCCATCTTCCACTTCTTCATCAGTCCCATCACCCCATTCTGTCTTAAGCTTTCCCTTCTCCTTCTTTGCCTCTCTCGTTCCTCTGCTTCCTTCTGTATCCTTCAATCCTTCTATCATCTCTGCCACCATCTGTCAGATGGCTTCTAGAGTCATTGCCTTTAGAGGCATTGAACTTGCTTCTAATTCTTCACAATCTGACATACACCAAATCTTTCAAAGAATGGCTCTGATACCACTCTGATGCAGAGATCGTGTGCCTAGCTCTCCAATTCACCCTTACTCACCCCAACTCCTCAACTCACCCTTCTACTCAAGCTCCTCCAAGGTAACTTGTTAGGGTACACTCCTTAGACCTCCAAGGCCTAAAATCTATTGGCTTGCCTCCTAGGTATAGCCTCTTGATTTTTCTTGTTGGTTTTGACCCAAATCTCTGATTTTGAGATGGTCTCCTACTAGTTTCCCAAAACTCCAGCTAGGCTCCAAAGACCTCCACCGAGGATCTTCACTCTAACCATGTTTAAAGTTTGTGGTTATGTTTTTCAAGTATATTCGAGGTCATTTTATTCATTATAAAGGTCTTCAATTTCCTCCCAAGCCCTAGGCTTTCAACTTGCTTCTACCAGTTGCTATTAGGCCTAAATGACTAGCCCTTCTCGGACTTTTTTTTTGGTCTTTTCCCCCAAAATTTACTAACAACCCCTAGATATTTTTACATATTCAGATACCCATTTGGAAGTTACACAAGATCACAAAGTTTACCATCTAGGTTTGTTGTACAGCTAGGGTAACTCAAAACAAGCTATTTTTAAGGGGTTTAGGGCTTCCAAGGAGTTTTGGAAGATGTGCTCCAAACTGTTCACCTGTCAAAATATACAACCCAAAAAATCTTAGATTCTTTTGGTACACCCATACAAATTTCCAAAACACTATGGGTTGCTAAGGTATCAGTTCTCCATGACTCTGAAAATGAGCAATCTCTGCTGCCCCCACACACTAGCTACAAGCTTGTGTGTTGTTCATCTCACCCATTCTCCTCCTTGAGGCCTGAAAAAACAAAAAATACCTACTCTAAACCTATTTAATGAGCCTACCCAAGCCATCCAATGGATTTCAACTTGTTCCATTCATGGATGCTCAGGTAAAATGCATTTTTACAATCAAAACCCCAAATTTCAAGGGTTTGTGAGCAACTATTACAAAAACAATGATAACTTTTGATTCAAAGCACTTCAAACCTTCATATTATACTTGTTAGAAAATAAAAACAAATTTATAACTTCCTATGCTACTATGAGCACCGTACCAGACCATACAGGTCATACAAAATCAGAAATTCAAAGCAAAAATAGTCCAAATGTGAGAAAAAGCATAGGAAACCCTTGGCAAATGAATTGAATGCAAACCAAATTTTGATTAAAATCATATTGGAGATGTTTAGAAGGTTTTATACACAATTTTAATTTGGTTCCAACCAACTTCCAACACCATTTCCTTCATTGACAACTTTTGCCTAAAAAGCAAAAGTTGTCATGACAATTTTGACAACTTTTACCTATAAGTGCAAAAACACACTCCAAGGCTCTAAAGGCCTTAAAAATCACTCAAATGGAATCCTAAAATGGATTAAAATGATTTCAAAACATTCTAGCAAGTTTCTAGGCATCCACCTGGTACAAACCAAAAATTGACATTTTGACAACATTTCAGGAAAATGACAATTTTGGATGCTGAGCACAACAAAAGTGTGGACAACCAAACTATGGCTTCAAAAAGAATCATAGGACTTATTCCACCTTATTACAACATAAAATATCTTGAAATCACACAAAAACTCTAAAATGCAAGAAAAGACAACTTTGAGCTAGGTGCCTTGCACCACATGGGTTGTGTGTATCCTCAATTTTGGCATTCAATTGGAGATAATCCAAATGAAGCAAAGATGTTTCATAAAAAAATAGAGGAATTGATATTGACATTTTCAAAAGATGCATATTGCAATGGACAACCAATAGAAGGAATTTTAAATTAAGATCATCTTAGAAAACAATGTAAACAGTTTGCATTGGTTATGAAACAACAGCTGGTTAACTTGGAGAATCCATTTGAACTTGGATCAAGCACAAGGCTTTGGAAAATGATAGATCAAAGTGAAGCATTGCATATTGCAATACCATAATATTTGAGACTTGCTGATTTATGTCAAACAATGATATTGGGGTTAGTGGAAGATGAGAGAGTTTTCAGTGCATTAGGGCTTTTGAAATCAAAGATCAAAAACAAATTAGACAAGAATTTGGAAACTTGCTTGAGGTTGTTTGTAACCTAGTATAATGTTAGAGATTTTCCATATGATAGGACACTGACAATCTAGAATTCCATGCGTGATAGACGAGGGTTTGCAACACTTTAAAAGCTGGTGGTGCTACTGCTAGTGCTAGTGCTGAGACAAATGAATATGATGGATCACAGACTTAGAGTCAGAATGAAGACGAAGACATTTTTGAATACCTGACTCAGAATGAAGATGAACTTGTTAGTACTAGTCATTTTCTGGATCTTGAGTCCATTTGGGATATAGAAGCCTCAGACAGTCGGACTGAGTCACTGAAGTGAATTAGTAGTCAGTTTATAGGTATTTATAATTATACTACAATTCTTGAGTCATATTAAAATTTCAATTTGCAAAATTGTAATACTATAGTTGTCATTGATGATTTTTGATATTGTATTCCTTGAATTTGTCAATCAGAAGTAGAACGGATACTTATTTCATATTTTTTATTGTGAATTTGAATTATTACTAAACAATTGAATTATTAGTAAATTGGTATTTGGTTCCACATTATGTAACATGTTGAACATGAAATGCAACAATTTGTGTCACAAGATCCATAAAATTATTCATATTGCATAACTGTTACTGCTAGAACGTTTCTACTATTCTAAATTAAATGCTTAAAATGGTGTTCAATGCGATTAGGGTTTTGTGTTTGTTTTCTGTCTTAGTTGCCTAGTAAACTGAAGTTGTCTTGGTTGGTCAGACATGTTTAATGGTTATTGCTAGCTCAAAGGTCCTTTATCATCAAGTTAGTTTAAGTCGTGTGCTTGTGAGTGCTAGGAGATTTTAGTTGTCGCTACCTCGCAAGATGTTTTGCACTTGACCATTTTATGTTGCGAGGTTGTGACTGGGTGTGATTTTATATTGCCACACGGTCGCGAGGTGTTCATGGTTAAGTCATTTTAATTTGAAATCATGCAATGTAGTTGGTATCGTAGCTTCGTTGGTTTCGTTGCTTGCTCGCAGGTTTTGAAATTGTTTAGCATTTTAAGTTGCGATCTGGTGACAGGTAAGTTTTGGTCTAATTTTGTGGTCATCGCATGCTCGTGGGTTTGTAAGTCTTAAGTCAAAAAGTGTTGCGAGCATGCGATGGCGGTTAAGTGCCTTGTTGTCACGGGATCGCAAGGGTTTAAGTCAAGTTAAGTTTCAAGTTGCGAGCTTGCGATGAAATAAGTTATTTTGTTAGATTTGCAGTGGTCACCAGCTCATAGGTAAAGAAAGAATATTACAAATGTTGTTGCAAGGTTGCGACTGAAGGGCTTGATGAAGATTAACGGTTGTCACTCACTCGCAAGATTCTTTGAGGATTCGTAAAAGGGGTTGCGAGCTTGCGATTAAGAGGATTTGGTAGCATTGTCGCTAACTTGACGGTTCCTTTCCAAATTGTTATAATTGGTTGAGAGTGTGCGATTAAAAATGGGGATTGACACGTGGACTTGTTTGTCGGGTTCTGTAAAAGTTTTGACATGATCGAGCCAAGATTTTGACATTTGTACAATTGCATTAATGCATTCGATCAGTTTAATTGAATTAATGTCACACTAGCTAGTTCATGCAAGTGTGGTAGTTAATGAGACTTGAGAGAAGTGACGATGCCCAAATACCATTTTATGTTGCGAGGTTGCGACTGGGTGTGATTTTATGTTATTGCAAGGTCACGAGGTGTTCGCGGTTAAGTCATTTTAATTTGTGATCATGCGATGCGGTTAAGTCGCTTGCTCACAGGTTTTGAAGTTGTTTAGCATTTTAAGTTGCGATCTGGTGATAGGTAAGTTTTGGTCTGATTTTGTTGTCATCATATGCTCGCGGGTTTGTAAGTCTTAAGTCATGGGATCGTAAGGGTTTAAGTCAAGTCAAGTTTCTAGTTGCGAGCTTGCGATGAAATAAGTTGTTTTGTTAGATCAATGGTTGTCGCTCACTCATGAGATTCTTTGAGGATTCGTAAAAGGGGTTACGAGCTTGCAATTAAGAGGATTTGGTAGCATTGTCGCTAACTTGCTAACACATGGACTTGTTTGCTGAGTTCTGTAAAAGTTTTGAATGCCAATTGCCAATCAAATAGAAGGGCATGAATTCAAATTTCACTCGAGTACTTCAGTTTGAAGTTTGAATTAATGCCATTATGCCATAGTAGCTAGTTCATGCAAGTGTGGCAATTAATGAAACTTGAGACTTGAGAGAAGTGACGACGCCCAAAATTCAAATAGTAAATACCATAAATTGCATGATCAAGCCGAGGTTTTGTATAATTGCATTAATGCATTCTATCTTCGAGGTAATCCAGTGAATTGAGCTTTGCAACAATGTTGGAGAATTCAGAGTGTTGGGTGTGAGAAAATTTCAGAAAATTGGTTAAGTTTTTCTCTTGCAGCTAAAATGAGCCAAGCGACGAGTGGTACTGGAGGTTCCAAGCCCAAGCCCAAGGCCACGACAAGTGGAGTAGGAGGACCTGGAGGTTCCAAGGCCAGTGCCACTGAGGAAATGATGGTTAAGAAATACAAAGATGAATTTGTAGATTTGATGCCAAGGACTTCCGTTGCTTTGAATACAAATCATTTGGCATGGAGAGATTTATGGAGCCAATGTAGAAACCCTACCACGCTTAATATGACTGGTTCTGCTTTGTTTCATTATTTCTGGAAAAATAAGGTTAAGGGTGTCCCGATGTCAAACCCTTGGGATTTAAATATGGCAAAGTTAATTGTGCTAGATGTGTATGTTGATGTGGATTTGATCAAAGAGTTGGCCAAACGCTATTGCCCAGTATCTAGGGTAATCAAAAGAAAGAACCAGTCTGCCCTAGTTTCAATTAACAGAGCTAGCTTTGTTGAAGCTTTCCAGATTACTCTTGCTGCATGTACAGATATAGATTTGGAGCGGATTGCAGAGGATTATGACAAATACAAAGGTGTTATCAAGAAGCATGCAATCCCCAGATACATGCCTAGGGTGAATAGGAAGCTGGTTATAATTACAGAGAGTATCAAACCACCATTTGATATCATGCCTTTCCACCATTATATGCATTGTACAATCTATGGATTGTGCAGAGTGTTGGGTTTTGATGGAGATTCAATAGTGTCAGTTGAATTACTGATGATGGCTATGGACATTCAACACCCAGATGTTAACAAAGATTACAATTATGTGGGCTATGTGGTTGAACACATTCATAATGCTCTAGTTGAAATTTAGAGTGGTGCACCCAGCCCTACATTCAAGAATTATTCATTCTTGATGCACTTAATCTTGTTCTACAATGTTGAGTTCGTGGATAAATAATTGGAGCTTTTGAAAGAAGAATTTGGTGTCTTAATGCCAATACAAAGATGGACCCAAGTTTGGGATAGTAGTTCTCCCCATTCTTCTTTCCTTTTCTTTGAAAATTGGATTGTTTCACCAATTATGGAAATGCTAGGAATAAATAGGGAACGATTGTCAATTAATGTTAGGAGAGTTTTGAGACCTTACCAGTTTGTTCCAAACTGGTCTATTTCACATAACTAGGGGGAATTTTATTTTTTTGATAACTTTACTGTGATGAGAGTCTATGGGTGTCCTCAGCCTCCCCATATTTTACCAAAATTTGTTCCAATTAGGATTGCTTTTATAGAGTTTATCTGGCAATTGACCCTAGTTGAAAAAGAATACCTTGATAAACACGGGAAGGGTTCTCTTCTTCCTAGGCTTTGGGTTGCATCTGATTTTACCATTGGTAGGAGTTCCTTTGATGAAGTAAACAATTTCCTTAAACAGTATAGGTTGGTTAATGTTGTGTCTAGATTCTGTGATTTGAAACAACTTATTAATGTTGCAATGCCAAAAATGACACCTTGGGCCACAATAAAGGAACATGAACCATTGGATGATGAAGATGTGGTTAGAAATTTGTTGAGAAAAGATGAAGTACAAGAAAGGAGAAGAAAATGGAAATTTGATGAGAGTTGAAGCATAATTGTTGGCTACTGACCCTAGTTTCTCAGGTTTTTGCCCTGATAGCCCATACCTGGAGAGGATTAACAAAATGCTAAGTTTATATGAAACTTTGATGGAATAAATGCCTCAAATTCCAGAAGTGGCTGCTCAGCAGCAAGACCCCCAAGATGGACATTCTTCACATGGCAAGAAGCCACTTAGTGTGTATGCTGATGATGTAGAGAGTGGGGATGAAGTTCAATCTACTCGAGTGCTAGCTGCAAAGAAACAAAAAACCACTGAGGTTTGTACAATTGTGAGGAGAGACCCTTCTAGAGCAATTGTTATAGAACAAGGACACTACTTTCATCAAATAAGGAGACATCTTAGAGAAGCAGGGCAGAATGAAGAATAGGGAGAAACAAATGAAGCCCTTGCTCAAGGTTTTGATGAGCGTGTGATGTTGTCAAATGAGTTCATGAAAGATGATGAATTTATTAAGTCAGATGAATTTAAAATATTTTTGACAAGGTTGAAACAAAATCAATTAAAACAAAATCTGATCACAGAGGAAGCAAATGAAGAAAAGAAAGAGGAGATCATCAAGGCACTGCAGGAATATGATCCTGACAGGGAGGATATCTGTGGAATAGGCAAGACAATTGATAAAGAGTACTAGTATGATTATGATGCCTGACTGGTATATCCAATCTATTTTTATTATTGATCAGATTAGAAAGTAAGAGGACCCAATGTTTAGAACTGAATTTGAAATTGGAGATGTAATAAGAGGATCAGGATTTAATCCTAAGTCAAAGACACTTGTTGCTTGGTCTTTGGCCCCTTCCACTTAAAAGCCCCACCTTCTAAATATCCAAGTAGAAAAGAAAGCTGATAGAATGATTTGGAACTTGCATAACACAACTGACACAGAGATTGCCTCAATTTTTACTCAAGTTTCTTTCATGAATTTATCAAAAACAAAGGATTTGTCAAGAAGATGCACAGAAACATATACCCAATTGATTGCATTGTCTAAAAAATATGAAGAGACACTGATGAAGAAGGGCGCTCTAGAGGAAGACTTAGTGGAGTTGAAAGAAAAAATTGCAAATGAACCCCCTCCAATACAGATTATAGAACAAGTACAAGAAATACTAGCTGATGTGACAACAAAAATGGAGGAATACATAGGGAAAATTGAAAATATTGAAAAGGAAAAAAATTTCAAGGCTATCTTTGTTGTGTCAGGAATTCTGAAACACAGGATTAGTGTATTGAAAGGCAAATTGATGGTTGTGCATGATTTGCACATTTCTTTGAAAGAGGCAAGCAAAACATCCTTTGAGGTTGTCGCTTTTCTTGGACCTTTGTTCAATCTTTGGTCAGGAAGAAGCAGATTAATGGATAAGCTAGATACTGCAATGATGTATAGTGACGAGTTCCCTCCCAAGATCAGTGACACTAAAGACATGGTGGAGGTAATGAATGTAGCTTATGGATTTTTCACAGGGAAGGATGTGCTTATAAATGAAAAATTGCAGACATTTGGGGAAGGTTATAATAAATTGGTGCCTTCAATTTATGGTAGTAATGGAGATTTGAAATCAGTTTTTGATTGGACCAGCAAATTTGATTTGATTCTAGAGCAAGAAGAAATAATCAAGCATGTAAATGAACATGTTTATGCTGATTTCCTTAATGGTCTGCTTGATTCACTGTTCAAGGTTGAGGTTGACCATGTAAAGTTTATTGTTGAGTCTAGGGAAGTTACAGATACCAGATGGATAGATTTAGTTGCAAAGTTGGAAGATGTAAAGGCATTTAGTTGGCCAAAAGACAAAGAAGGTGGACAAGTGACAAGCCATGCTAAAGTCAAAGAAGAAATCTCAGGTTGAGGTTGCTACCGAAGATTACTCACAGTAATCCTAAGCTTGTTCAATCCTCAGGTTGAGGTTGCCACTTTTATTGATCAATGATGTTGAACTTGAAAACTCTTATAAAGTTATAATAGCTCAACTGTTCAAGAATTTGACAAGTGCATAGTTGAATCGCATTGTGAATTTACTTTCTAATATCATTATGATTATAATATCAATATCATTTGCAGTTTGAGAAATGAGATCTTCACATAATTGTCTTTGTGTTGAATTTATGTTTTCACTATGAATTGAATGGTCAAGGGTTTTTCAGTTTACATATGAATCTGGGTTGTGTATGTAATGGCATTATTCATAATTTCATTCCTATTTATCTGCAAATGAATCTTATTGAAGTTTATTATTAGGTTGTCTTGAATTGTAAGTGACTCTATGCCCTAGGATAAGGCAGTGGTCTATTGTCTTGATGTTTTACTAATTATGTTGTATAATTGTATTCCTATCTAATAATCTATTGTGGTGTTTAATACTTTCATTCTTAATACTCTTATGATTTTATATGCTATTGATGTTTATGTAATATATATGGAGGTGTTCTATGAGTGTCTATAATCTGCCCACCAATTACAATGAGGTCAATCCTTAATTACTTAATATGATTCCAGACTAACAAAAATTTTGCATTCCTGGGCATAATAGGATTAGGAAGCATTAAATGAAAAATCACATACACCATAACAATGCAACAAATGAAAAAAGTTAAATCCCATGATTTTGATCATTTGAAAGAGATAGAATTATACACAAAATAAATTTATATATAACTCCTTCAAGAACTTGCACAAAGCTTGACACTAAATGCTTTTCATTTGCTCTATAAATGACTATACAGTATACAACTTTCTCCCTTCACCTAGAGTCTAGAATCGCTACTGGAACCAGAAAAGGAACACCAATGACTATACAACTTGCAAAACTACTTGAGCCATGCCATTATCACCCTGATGCCTTCATTTTGGATATAATGTGAGATGTTACATTCTGTCCAAGTCCAACAGATCATTTCCAAATAGAGGAGGAATCCTTCATGCCCAGGAACAAAGAAAATGGAAAGAGGAACTTGAGCCTTCATGCCCATGATCAAGGAAAGTGGAAATAGGAGCTTTAGGGTAAATATAATCTATTGGGGAGGGGTTGCATCTTCCATGTCATCATAAAGATGATTGGCTACCACTCCCCACCCAAATAAATCCTTCTTTCATTCCTCTATGGGCTACTTCTTCAAACCCCTTACCATCCTATGGTAGAGTAGAAGCAGAGGATGTGCCATGCTTGGCTCTTCTTGACAGGAAAAGGCTTTCACACCCCCTCTGGCAATCCTTCTCACTTTCACAACCCCTCTGACAATAAACAAACTCACACAGAAGAAGAAAAAACACCCATATGGTATCACAGAGCACACAACAAGTACAACTCCATGCATGATCCTACTCAAACATCATCTTCCTTTCTGAGGAAAAAAATCACTCTCAGAAAATGAAAAAGGTTTATTTTCTCTTCTACCAATTAAGTCACCACTCCATTGTATTTATAACATTTTCACACTTCATTTGGTGATGCTCATTGTGCATTCACGTGAAAAATTATCATTTTGGTGGTTTTCAACATGACTATAGACTCTAGAAGTCATCATCATGCCTATCAAATCCACTACATCCTGCTAAGGCTCATCTATTGTGAACGATTTTGTTCTGATTTTATTCCTCCTTGATTAAACAAATTCTACTTCAAAATCCCTGACAACAAGCAACCTAAGCTCTTATTTCTCAGAGAAATCTGTGATCTCCCATCTCTAACTCAGAAGCTATCAAATCCTTTTATGCCTATGAAACCATTGTCCTCGCTTGTCTAATCAACCTCAACTCAAGAGAAACCTTAAAACTAGTCCTTCAGGAACGAGTCAACATCCAAGACTTAAAAATTTTAGGTTGCGAGCTAGCGACTAGATAGTTTGTGGTTAAGTTTTATGGTTATCGCCAGCTCGTGAGGTAAAATGTCTGAAGATGTGATCAAGCTGCGAGTTGGCAACAAGGTGGTTTGGGTTTACATCGCGAGGTCTCTAGCTTTTTGGGTGTTAGCATTTTATGTTACCGAGCTGGATATTGTTAGTGAAATTGCTTTAGTCATGAGGTCTTGAGTTAGTTTGAGATAAATAGTTTTATGTTGGCGAGTACGCTACTAGGGTTAAAGTTACCACTATCTCCAAGTCATTGCGGTGACGAGGACTTAACATTTGTGGTTGAGAATTGGCGAGTGCCAGGTCAGTTTCCCTCAGTCACTAGATCTCGAGGTTAAGAAGGCTTAGCATTTTCAGCTTGCGAGTTGGAGATAGAGAGAGTCGTAAGGGCTTGTCGCTAGGTCACGAGATTTTCTAATGGACAGTCTTCAAGGTAGAGAGTTGACAACTGTGTACCACGTGTTTTAATTAATTCAAGTTAATATCTTGAAATCGCTAATATTTTATTTTTATGGTTTGAAAATAGCTTGAAATCGCAAATATTTTATTTTTATGGTTTGAAAATAGCTTGAAATCGTCAATATTTTATTTTTATGATTTGAAAATAGCATGAAATTGCCAGTATTTTATTTTTATGGTTTGAAAATTGGTTGAAATCGCCAATGCAAATAATTTTTTGGTTTTAAAAATATTACCATTGGCCCATGTAATTATTTTTTGGGTTTTAAAAATAGTACAATTTGCTAGGATTCTTCACAAACTTTGAGCGATCATGGCTAATTTGCCAATGGAGATTATTATTTTTCTCCGTAAACCACACAAATTCGCTAGTAAAATTAAAATTTTCTTTGGAATTATACAACTTTCACCAAGTTTTTACACCTTGTCCAAGGGGCGGGGTTCTTAAAGTTTTCCCTAAATATGACCCATAACGATACAATTTGGTGTCTTAAGGGGTCATATGGTGTCCTAAGGGGTCATATTGTATCCTACGACCCCTTAGGACACCATATTACTCCTTAAGACACCGAATTGTATCATTATGGGTCATATGGTGTTCCAAGGGGTCATAGGACACAATATGACCCCTTAGGAAATCATATGACCCACAACGACCCATTATGGTGTCATAAGGGGTCATATGTTATCCTTAGGGGTCATATGGTGTCCCATGACCCCTTAGTATACCATATGACCCATAATGATACAATTCGGTGTCTTAAGGAGTAATATGGTGTCCTAAGGGGTCGTAGGATACAATATGACCCCTTAGGACACCATATGACCCCTTAAGACAACATATTATATTGTTAGGGGTCATATAGTGTCCTAAAGGGTCGTAGGATACAATATGATCCCTAAGGACATCATAGGACCCATAATGACTCAATATGGTGTCATAAGGGGTCGTGTGTTGTCCTTAGGGGTCATATGGCATCCCATGACCTCTTAGGACATGATATGACCCATAATGACAAAATTTGGTGTCTTAAGGGGTAATATGGTGTCCTAAGGGGTCATAGGACATAATATGACCCCTTAAAACACCATATGACCCCTTAAGACACCAGATTATGTCGTTAGGGTTCATTTAGTGTCGTAAAGGGTCATAGGACACAATATGACCCCTTAGGACACCATAGGACCTATAACGACCCATAACAACCCAATATGGTGTCATAAGGGGTGGTATGTTGTCCTTAGGAGTCATATTATGTCCTACGACCTGTTAGGACACCATATGACCCCTAATGACACAATTTGGTGTCTTAAGGGGTCATATGGTGCCCTAAGGGGTCGTAGGACACAATATGATCCCTGTGGACACCATAGGACCCATAATGACCCAATATGGTGTCATAAGAAGTCATATGTTGTCCTTAAGAGTCATATGATGTCCTACGACCCCTTAGGACACCATATGACCCCTAACAACATAATTCAATGTCTTAAGGGGTCATATGGTGTCCTAAGGGGTTGTAGGACATAGTATGACCCCTTAGGACACCATATGACCCGTAACGACACTACATGGTATCATTAGGGGTCATATGGTGTCCCATGACCCCTTAGGACACCATACGACCCATAACAACACAATTTGGTGTCCTAAGGGGTCGTAGGACATAAAATGACCCCTTAGGACATCATATGACCCCTTAAGACACCAAATTGTGTCGTTAGGGGTCATATAGTGTTTTCAAGGGTCGTAGGACATAATATGACCTCTTAGGACACCATGGGACCCATAACAACCCAATATGGTGTTGTAAGGTGTTGTATGTTTTCCTTAGAGGTCATATTATGTCCTACGACCCCTTAGGACACCATATGACCCCTTAAGACATCAAATTCTGTCTTAAGGGGTCATATGGTGTCCTAAGGAGTCGTAGGACACAATATGACCCCTATGGACACCATATGACCCATAACGACCCAATATGGTGTCATAAGAGATCGTATGTTATTCTTAGGGGTCATATGGTGTCCCATGACCCCTTAGGACATAGTATGACCCATAATGACACAATTTGGTGTCTTAAGGGGTCATATGGTGTCCTAAGGAGTCGTAAGATGCAATATGATCCCTTAGGACACAATAGGACCCATAACGACCCAATATGATGTCATAAGGGGTTGTATGTTGTCCTTAGGGGTCATATGGTGTCCCATGACCCCTTAGGACATAACATGACCCATAACTACATAATTTGGTGTGTTAAGGGGTCATATGGTGTCCTAAGGGGTCGTAGGACACAATATGACCCCTTAGACCACCATAGGAACCATAATGACCCAATATGGTGTCTTAAGGGGTCATATGGTGTCCTAAGGGGTCATAGAACACAATATGACCCCTTAACACACCATATGACCCATAATGACACCATATGGTGTCATAAGGGCTCATATGACCCATAACGACACCGTATAGAGTCGTAAAGGGTCATATTGTGTTCAAAGGGGTCTTATGTTGTCTTAAAGGGGTCACATGACACAATATGACCCCTTAGAATATAATATGACCCATACCGATACAATTTGGTGTCTTAAGGGGTTATATGGTGTCCTAAGGCATTGTAGGACACAATATGACCCCTTAGGACACCATAGGACCCATAATATCTCTATCCTTTCCCTCTCCCCATCTCTCTCTCCCTTCACCCTCCCCATCTCTCTATCTTGTCTCTCTCTCTCTCTCTATATATATATATATCCCCCGGTTTCTCTCTCTCCCCTCCCCCCTCTCTCTCCCTTCCCCCTCTTTGTCTCTCTCTATCTCTCTCTGTCTCTTTGTCTCTCTCTGTCTCTGTCTCTGTCTCTGTCTGTCTGTCTATCTGTCTCTATCTCTCTCTGTCTCTGTCTCTCTCTGTCTCTATCTCTGTCTCTGTCTCTCTGTCTCTGTAACTGTCTCTCTCTGTCGCTCTGTCTGTCTGTCTATCTGTCTCTCTCTCTCTCTCTCTCCCTAATATCATAATAACTTATTAAAATCGGATATCCAATTTTATCAGATATCCGAATTTTGTTGTACAATTTTCAAATTTCAAATTTTGGCTCAGGAATGCTTTGGGATTTGGCTTGGAAGTGACAAGCCTGGAAAGTCAACTGAAAAAATGTATTTTTTAGTATTCCTTGATTTTCTAGACTTTACACTAGTGGTTGACGACTTTTTTTGTAGCCAAAATTGATAAAATGAAAAGGGTTTCGTAAGGACGTTCTCAGTTTTCTAACAATATAAGGCTTGTCTTATTTCGACTTTAATAAATAATTATTATTTATTTTCTAATTGAATTTTGACAATAGTCCTGATTGATAGACTGATTGAAAAACACTCGTAACTTTCAAACGGTATAACATTTTTTGAATGCGAAATATGCATCACATCCTATGCTTCGTCTACTATAGGGAAAAATTGAAAAAAAAAATTATAAGGTTTTGACCAAGTTAAGGTGGTCAGACATAGGATTTTTTGAATTTCTAAAAAGTTGTAGTAAAAAAATCATAAATAATTATTTACTTTATAAAAAATTATAAAAAAATAGAAATGTTGATCCCTCAAGGGAGGTTGTGATGGAAATGTTGATAAAAGTGTTTGTGTGAAATTGAATGTTGAAATCAATCTCCTCTTCAATGGTTGAATCCTTGACTTGAATGCAACACCTAGCCTTGAAGGGAGACTTGAGAATGCTTAATGCTGGAAAAGAATGCTTGAATGCTTGAATGCTTGATCACTTGTGCAACATGAATCTCTTCAACTTTGACTTATCCAGCTTATCAAATTTCCACTTATGCAAATGACAGGATGAATTCCCCTTAAATACATGTTAGTGGATTTGAATTTTCATCACGGGCCGACATCGAGGGAGTTTCCCGCCTGAGGCAGAACCAACAGTGCAACCCTAGGAAGGGTCCTTCCCCAAAATAGGGCACAGACAGGGGCACCACACCCCTGTCTTGGGAGGACAAGGGCGCCACACCCCTGTCCAAGGGGGGAAAGTGGCTCCATGCCCCTGTCCTACCCATTTCTCTAAGGTAGAGTGAAGACGGGGTGATGTAGAGGCCAAGGAAGAAGTTTTTTTTGCAAGTTGAGCAATCTTCGGTCTCCAATTAGGCTAAAGGATTCGATATTGCATGCGTGAGGATCCTAATGTAGTCAAAAATTGCTAGGGTCGCAATTTTATGACACTACAAGACTTAAATACTTAAATATTGATCTCCAAACTTTAAACCACAAGAATATAATCTCAATAATAACAAAAGGTAAAAGCACAAAGTTGTGTCACACTTTTATAAAGGAAATGGCTAATGTTGATTCAACTTTTTTAATTGAATCAATAGAAAGTGTAATATATATTTTGAATTTTGAAATGATGTAAACTAATAAAATGTATACGTTTTTGTATATTTTATGTTTGTAATTTAAAAATAAAAATTAAAAATTATTTGAATATACTTTCTTTTAAAGTAAACACTATAATTTTGTTGTTGATAAAATGTTGAAATTAAAGTTACACTAGGCATCACACTTTATATAGTAAATTTTAGATTTTTTTCTTCAATTTTTTTGTGTATATTGATAACTTGAAACTTTATTGTAAAAATATATTTTCAACTATTTTTTATGTATATATATTTTCAATAATTATGAAAAGTTGCGTGTACTGAAATATAGCTCTTTTTCGTTTGCCTTTGCCTTTTTTTTCTTAATTATTTATCCAAATTATAAAAAAATATATCATCTTGACATAGACTCTTTTACCTAGTGCATTTATATTTTTTTCAATATTTTTTTCAAAATTTTAGTGTTTTTCCTTTACTTGAGATGAGCAACCTTATATTTTAGTGCTGATGACCTAGTTTCAATAAAAATAAAATATAAAATATAAAAACTAATTAAAATATTAAAAGATAAATTTTGGAAAATTCACTCATAGATCTATAAAAGGGTATTTTTACACTTAAAAAAAATATATTTAAAAGAGTACGAGTTGTTGAAAAATCAAGTTTTTCAAAAAAAAAAATTGGTAATTAGACCCAAAGTGGTATAAAATATACATTTACTAGATAATTCCAATTGGAAAAGTTGTGGTCGATATATAAGATAGCTATAATGTATCTCTATAGAACATATGTCTGAATAAAATTAAATTTTAGTTAGAATTACTTAAATTCACTTGTATTTATAAGTTGGCTTGAAACGTGACATAGTTTTGTGCTTTTACCCCAAATTATGAAAGTATGAAGCAAAAAAACACATGAACACTAGATTTACATGGAAAAACCAATCAAGGAAAAACCACAGTGAGAATCAAATTCACAATATAAATATAATCTATTACAATGTTGCTTCTAAAAAAACTTTCTCCTAAGAGGACTTGAAAAACTAAGGTGCACAACGTTAGGGCAAGATACAAGTGACTTGTAAAACTGAAACTCACTATTTCAAGGCAAGAGATAGAAAGCTACCAAGAGACTTACTGTCTTCCAATAGAGAAACAAGTAGCCAAATTGGAATGAACAAGATCTCTTGATCATGAAATTGATCTTGAACCACTATGTCAAGTGATCAATATAATAGTAAACACTTTTGCTACCAAAACACAATCTCTGAACTATCACATTGAGAATACCATTATCAGACCTCTTCACAATAGTCTTTCACACATCTACAATACTAGATTTTCTTGTAGGTCTTTCACACCTTCCATATAAATTAATTCACACATATTTCACATGCTTACTAATACATATGCAATCTC
Organism: Cryptomeria japonica; assembly: GCF_030272615.1. Lineage (NCBI taxonomy): Eukaryota > Viridiplantae > Streptophyta > Pinopsida > Cupressales > Cupressaceae > Cryptomeria > Cryptomeria japonica. Next base: position 40,271,196 of record NC_081412.1, read on the forward strand.
TTATATAAAAGATTAATCATAAAAAACCTTAACTAGGTCTTCCATAGATAAAATATACATTATTACATAAATTTGGCCACTTGAACCTAAAATATTAAATGAAGTCAACTATAGGAGATAGAGAGGACCCATAAACATCATAATACAATATTTCCCAATGATTCCTATGAGCACACACTTTAGCACATCCTCCAAGGTTAACATCTAATGAAACATGTAAATAAACAATGAAGCATGCCAACCAATCAACCTAAAAAATTTTGTGATGCATGAAACTCAATGTAGATCTACACATGCCATGGTGAGACCCAAAAACATTATCCATACACATCCTTTGAATCAAACCCAAAACAAAATAATATGATCCAACTAGGATACAATGTCACATTCACTCGCAAACCAAACTCGCTGATGACACAAAACATAGAGCATCAAAACTTCACATGCCAATCAAATCATCATTTGGAAATTGAACTAGAAAACTACACAATCCATATGAACATGTCCTCCAAACTACAACACTTGAATTTACCTATCCGGAAACCATCAAACATTTTTTTGGACATGTTCTAATAAACAACCTTACTATCAAAAATATCAATAATTAGCTCAACCAACTGAACCATAGAACATCTGCAAACCTAATAGTGCAATATACATAGAGAATATACATTATATATAGAACCATAACATATAATTTTTACATGTCAGAGGAATGCAAGCTATTCTTCCACTAAGATATTAAATATTTTCTTGCATATTGAGACTTCTACTATACAACCCTTTTAAAAATACATCAACATCTGCACTAGATAATTCAATGATACCAAAACACATAAATTGCCTTTCCTGCATATTGAAGCTTCCATTAGATCATCTTTAATACTTCATCTCCATATTGGAACCCATAATTACTCTTTCCTACATATTGGAACTTCCAATAGATCATCCTTGCTTCAACATCTATGACTAAAAAAGGGTGGTTGATATCAATGACAACACAAGATAGGTTGACATCAATGACAACACATGACCATAACTTAGGTTTCTAGCAAAACAATGAAAAATTAAACCAACCTCATTCAAAAAAATTGGCATTAAAAACCAATTACAAATAAGTCCACACAAATTATGCAACAATAGACCGATAAAATCCCACACAAAATAGACAAAATAGGAATGCCAAAAGATCAAGAATGATGAAGAGAACTAATCTGAATTTGTTCTTGTGAATACCAAGCTCTAAGATGCAAAAATGGTAGATGAGCATTTGTCTTCCTTAGAGATCAACCTCATCTTCTTTTATCCTTTCATAGTATTTCTCCACAAAAATAAATTTTATCGGAAAAAAATAGATTATTCTAAACATTTTCTTTTCATTAATCATTTCCATTATCATTGGAATTTGGTAGAATTATGATTAAGTTAGTATCTAAGAATTTAATTTGATTCCAAACTTCTACAATAATTGTTAAGCTCCTTTAAGTGCATTCTTTTGTTATTGTCGATTTGTACTTGAACATAGTGAATGAATATGGTATAATTAAATCTAATTTTGGATATGTTTTAATGTGTGAATTTTATTTGTCAATTAAGATTTCATTAAAAATGTGATTTTATATAATATTTTTCTTTAGTTTAATTGTATCTCTTTAAGTAAAATATGAAGAACCTTTAACTTACTTAAAGAATGCCAAAAATTAGTAATAAAAACATTGGAAGAAACATTTCAAATAACAATTTATTTCAATTCAATAAATATCACCAAAATTTTACTTTTAACAAAAATAATAATTAATCTTTCCTTTCATCCATTCTATAATTTCAAAAGAATACATTATCTAATAATCAATCAACTTTGACATTGATACATCCCATTTTCGGCCGAAGCTATTCTCGCTCCAAAACAAACCTTTCATATAGCGTGATAGCGATGTGTAAGTCAATCGCAGCCATTTATTGCAAAATCGACGGTGTAAAACACGTGACTAACACACATGTTAGTCAATCAGTACTGTCGTTTTGAAACCAGAATAGACGCGTCCCCAATTTTCCTCCCTTGAGTACTTTATTCATAACATTACATTAATCAATATATGACATTTCCTATATGCTTTTTTTGTCACCTACTTCCTTTGAGTATCTTATTCATAGCATTAGGTTAACCAATATATGACACTTTATATATGCTTTTGACACCTACATGAACACAATACCAAGGAATATAAAGTCTAGTATTTAATCACTTATTACTTGCATTGTATTCTTTTCTGTATGGTATGCGAAACCTTCTCATTATTTACTTATATTATGCAACTACAGTGTTCATTTCTCTATAAAATATATCAAAATTTCCTTTGACTAGTCCCATACATTATTATGTTCCTATCATTCATCTTCTTCATCATGAAATCTGTTTTTCAAACTATTATCATTGCGCATAGATTTACATGCAATTGCTACTTCTTTATCTACGTCACTTCATAGTCTTTACCTAAAGTTATTCTTTCCTGTTAAAGCTCGAGTACAAATAAGAATGACTACTATGACGAATAATAAGCACTACCTCCAAAATTATTTTGTGAAATAATTATACTACTGTACGTAGTATACATTCTTTTTCATATTGAATTAAAGCACAGATCTCAGCAAATCTGACAACGAACGGTAGATTTACTGGCTACTGCAGGCACCCAAAAGTCTTGCAGACATAATAGGAAAAACCAACAATGGAACAATAATTACACCTTTTTTTTTTTCAACTTTTGTTATTATTTAGCATATTTTCTCGTCACCCTTCACGTTCATTCAGCTTCATCTAAAATCTAATTTTATAAATATCTTAATACAGAATCCAAGATATGATTTTATTTGGTATCTGGCTTGGAGATTATATAAATAATGTATCCCTTTAGTGGTGCTGTGACCTTTCAAAGAAATATCAATTACAGAGGTGAAGGGCAAGCCCAGAGTCTCCAATAGGAATAGAATGTGTCTACTTCGACTGAAAGTAGTGCATTCCTAGTGTAAGGGGAAAAGGATTTCCATACTTTAGGTTTGAAAGGGACGACTGGGGCAATAGGCTTCATAACAGAGTTGGATTCCATCAGGTATAGGGCTATAATAATGAAAAGCCCATACTGTTATGGGAGTGGATCCTAAATTCAATGATAGGACTGATATCAGAAAGGTAAGAACAAGACATGAATGCCAACTAAATGCTACTATAGTTTCTTTTTCTCTCATAATTTATAAGAAAAAACTATGTTAATATCTTTATGTAATCATGATTATATGATATTTATATATATTTATTGTCTTTTGAGATAGAGACGACCATGTTTGTTTTTTAAATATCTGAAGAAATAGGAAAATACAATATTTTATAGAGAAAAAAAGATAACATTAGTTTATAATCATGATAATGTAGGCTACGAATAAGGGTCAATGATATTAAAAAGATAATTATAACAATCATTGAAGCTTTTCAATAATGGATTTGTTTATATCAATATTCATCTTGTTAATTATCTAGTTTATGTGTGATGAATGCATTAATAAGTGGCATGATTACATATATTTGTATGGTGGAGTGATCACATAATTGATAGGTTGGCAATATCTATTGTGATCTTTTCAACTAATCTTGAATATTGAAAACATGTTTTGAGAGTGCAAAATTTGTTTGGAGGGGTTCCTTCAAAAGGAGATAAAGTTTCACTATTTTGAAAATGATTTTAGAGAAAAGAAAATGGCTATCAATTGTAGTGTGAAAAATTGCATCTTGTGCTAACTTCATGCTTACACATTACTTTTGGTGCATTTATGACAATATTCATGATTGAGATTTCACAATTCCAACTTCATAGATAGAAAACACAAAGCGCTAGCAACTTGTGATTTGATTTTGGGAAGAAATTGATCAGACGATAGTACAACATGCAATTGTCCCAATGAAAATTTGAGATTCAAATGAATATTCTATATAGATTATTTCTAATGTGTGTTCTAGTGCCCAAACATGCTTATTATGGTTACTCCTACCCATTCCAAGAAACAAAACTCTCAACTTTGCTCATTTGCCATTCTAGAAACTCTCTAGCAATATTTATTAGCTTGTGTTCATCTCTAATTTTCTCATACCAAATCTTTGTCAAATTTCTCTTATCTCTTGGACTCTCAAACCAACCATGACTCCTCTCAAATTATCTATCACAACTACTATCTCAGGTGTAGGGCGCCAACTTTTGGGAACAATCTCTTGCATGTATATTGGATCTCATATATTTATCTTGCCTATCTGTTCTCATATAGTATTTATTTTATCATGATATGGGTTTTACTTCACATCAAGGATATTTTATATCAAATGTCTATTTTATTTTTGTCTATTCGATCATATCTAGTTGTTTGTGGAGGTGAAAACACTAAAGTAGATGTTCACTAAGGAAAACCCCTATAAAACCCCAACATTTTTCTCTATCTCTATATGTACAGGCAATGAAATTCAACAACTGAAGGATATTATTATGATAGGTTTTTGACTTTTTTGGGATCTATTCATACAGTCAATCACATGGTCATGTAGATGTCCCTATAGCACGTTGTCATCCAACGTTGAGGCTTTGTTCATCTAGTATAGTAATTTGTATACTTTGTAGTATCCATTTCTATAATCCAAATATTTTTAGTTTATCATATTTCAGAGTTATTAAGAATTTTGAGTTTACGTCCATGGTTTAGTATACTTTAAAGTTTTAATTCAAGTTGTAGTCACATAAATCTATCCACTTAATTAAATGAATACTTAGTATTTGTTTGATTATTTAACCATCAATCAATAAATATTTAATTAATTCATCTTAACCCTCTTCTCCTATTAATTAAATAAATTATTCAATTTATTTGATTTAATTCACTTAACCAAATTCAGACCATTAATTAAATAAATAAATCATATTTGTTTAATTAAATGTTCTTTCACATTTAAACAAATTAATGTTTATTTAAATCCCCCAAAATCTCATCTCTCAAATTTAAATAAATTATCATTTATTTAAATCACCTTTATCCTCCACCCACTTCCATTTTCCTACAAATGCAAGTTGCACAGCTACTTGAAATAAATAGTTTATTTATTTAAAATCCTATTTATCCTCACCCACTTGAAACCTTTAATGGCATCCCTTAAAGTCTTCAAACTTAATGGCTTCCTTCTAGAGTCTTCTCAAGCCTTTAATGGTTTCCCTTAAAGTCTTCAAACTTAATGACTTCTTTCTAGGGTCTTCTTAAGCCTTTAATGGTTTCCCTAAGTCTTCAAGCATTTAATGCTTTATCTTCCTTTTTCTCATGTAAATAAATTAAGATTTATTTAAATAAAATCCAAAATTCACATTCACATTTAAATAAATTAATATTTATTTAAATATCTATCCAAATGCAAATTACACCATTTAATTGAAATAAATGATTTTATTTTAATTGAAAATCCCAAAATTCTTCCCACTTGCATTCTCCTACAAAATCCACTTGCATGCCTAAATCCCTTCTAGATTCTTCTAACTACTTCTAATTAGCCCAATCCTATCCTAATCATTGTTACATTCCTAAATAAAAGGAAGTAACTTCGCAAAAACTTCTGAAGTCTTCAATAACCATTAAAGGTTTTCTGTCTTCAAATGGTTAACCTCTAAAGTCTTCCAAACTATTAAAGGCTCTTACATAACCATTTATGGTTAAATCACCTTTTACCTTTGGTTAGAGACTTTCCTCTAACTTAACCATCCTTTTGACTCATGGGTCTCTTCAAAGCATTTATTTCTTTGACTAAGGTAACCATTTAACCCTTACACATTCATTTATCCCTTGGATAAAAAGAATATCCATTAACCTAACCCTAACCCAACCCCCTCAAGTATTTAATGCTCCTTATCTCTCCTCTCAAGCCTCCTCATGGTGACACTTGTCAACATGGGATTGGGTTGAAAGTCTCACATGGATTGAATATCTTTCAATCCTAATCCTTGTTAAGATTGCTCAATCTTAACCCTTCATTTCCCCATTTCTTCTATAAATAGAACCCTTATCCTCAAGTAAAGGAGGAAGCATTAGAGTATTGTTACTATATTGGTATTAGCATAGAGCTTTCTTATAGCATCACTATCTACACTTGCATAGCATTTGTTTATCATATCCAACCATCTTGAATCTCCATATGGCATCCATAGCTAGTGCTAAACGCGGAGAGCTACACTCATTTGGGACTTGGAGAAGGGAGAAACAAGGGAGAAGCATCAAAAGGCATCATGGAAGCATCTTAGGGAGGCTCTTCTCCTTTCTTTTGTTTTGTTAAACTTATTTCATGCTTTTTGAAATCTCTTTTGATATGTTTGGAATAGTTTTTAGCTCTTTGTTTTGGTTTTATGGTTTAAACTAACTTATTAACATTGAACTTTGTTGTTGCCTTGTCCCCATTTCCATGACATCATTTGGTGAACCTGACATGAATCAAACACTTTTGTAACTTCTAGGACATTTTTTTTAGGCTTGTGAGCCCACCATGTGCACTAACCCTTTTTTTTTAATGTTTTAGTTGCAGATTTTTTAATTTTTTTTGTGCAGGTTTTGGAAGGAGTCAGTTTAAACATTTTAATTTCTTTGGTTTAAAACTTCATCTTTCTTGTTTTTCACAAAGGGATAAAAATAACTTCACATTTTTTATTCGGTGCAACTAAAACAAACTCAACTTTTTCATTTGGTGCATTAAAAAAGAACTTCATTTTTCTTGTTTTTCACAAAGGGATTAAAATAACTTCACATTTTCTATTTGGTGCAATTAAAACAAACTCAACTTTTTCATTTGGTGCATAACAAAGAACTTCATCTTTCTTGTTTTTCACCAACGGATAAAAAGAACTTCACTTTTTCTATTTGGTGCAACTAAAAAAAATTCAACTTTTCATTTGGTGCATAAAAAGAACCTCACATTTACGTTTTTGCTACAAAGGCTACATGACTTTATTGTTGTTGACCACGTTTGCGTTTCAAAAGTTTGTCAAGTGTCAAACATTTTGATATCTTTTTTAAAAAGAACACCATTTTTGTTGGAACAACCTCTCCAAATAGTTAGATCACATTGCTATAAACTTGGTTAAAAAGAACAAGTGTTTTTGGTGATTGGCACACTTGTGCAAAGTTTGTCAAGTGGTCCTACTTCTAACACACACTATCCTCTCCCTTGGCTTTCATGGTCCTAGGTGCAAGATAAAAGTGTTAATAACACTCAAAATTTTATCTTTGTAAGAGAGGCCTTTCAAGAGACATATCACTCTTGGGAACGACCTCGCATGGTAAATCCTTCAAGCCACTATAGAAATTAGGTGTGAGAAAAAGCTATATCCTTGGGTATAGTTGTTCCTACAATGTAACTTGTCGAAAGGACATATGAGCCCCACCACAAGTTACAAGACTCTTAAGTGAGTCACTACAAAATGAACTTATGCCAAAAAATATAGAACATTACTAGACACCTTTTTATATAGAGACCCACCCATTCTATTGATTGAGGATATTTGTGATAAGTTCAGTGCAAGAGACTATATGGTTTTGCTCCCAAGATACTCACCATACATATTTCCTTGAATAGAAACAAGGCTTTTGGAAAGGCTACTTGTAGCTTGATAAAAGTGGTGACTCCCCCATCATAGGGATCATCTATCTATTATGCTCACGCAAGACTTTAGTGTATCACATCCTTACCTGCTATGGTGGGATTCATAAGGTATGTAGTACCAAAGTTGAAGAAATATCAAGATGTGGGCTGAAATTATCACAATTTGCCATTTGACCTTAGGGATAAAGTGTGTTTGAAGTGTCTTCGTTTTGTGTCAGACCAGTGATAAATTGAGCCAACTTCAGGATTTTGGAAAAACATACAAAAACATTTGAAAAGGGATCAAAAAGTTCAAAGATTGGGTTGATTTAGACCCACACCTATTTGTGCCTTTTGAGGTAACATTATTGTGTTTGTGTGCTTGCTCTATTTTCTTGTCAAAGAAAGTCAAAAACTAATTCAAAAACAAGTATTCATCCAACACAATTTTCATCCAACATTTGACCAACAAACATCAAACAAAGTGCAAACAAAATATCAAATTATATGACCATCCTTTACATTTTGAGAAAAAGGAATCTTCATCAATATATCAATTTGAAGAAAAGACCATTGAGCTCAAAGGCTTTCATCAAAAGAAGGAAATTTTTCTATCTCAGTAGATAAATTTTTGTCTCACACAGAGCCTTCTTGCATCATATGTATCTATATCTTCAAGGAAAATCCAATGAGTTCAATAAGGAGCCCTTGAACAACAAAGCTTTTACTTAGTATGGAGCTTTGAGTTATCATAAAAATAAAGGAGGCAAAATCAACCCTGCTTTCTTTCCAAACATTTGCATTACATATAACATAGCTCGAGAAGAACCACCAGCCTCTGAGGAAGAAGAAGAAGAATTTGTCCCATTTGTAACACAAAGTTTTTATTGAAGTTCACATTCTATCCATTCTCACATTCATACATCATCAATCCATTTCAACTCTCAAAACATAAAGAGGTCTTGTCCTAAGTTCTTTATTAGATATTGCTTGAATCAAAACAACACATCACTTTTAGAGTGTCTATACATCTAGGATAAACTCATCCTAAGAGGCATTTCTACGCAGGTTAAAAATAGTCTATGAGTGTGTCTTCTCATTACTAGGTATCTTGGTTTGTAACACATCTCAGACCTCACTATACCTTATCATATCAACATTGTTGACAACACAAAAAGAAATTCATAAAAGGACTTTGATAACATCAAACCTTCAGTGTTAAAGATTCATCTTTTAAACACTTCACAAAACATTTTATCTTTCAGTTCATCACCAACTCATACTCACTTTCACCAAAATTCATAAACAACTTTCAAACAAAATGGCTCACACTAGATCAAGAACCAGATAGGAAGAGGAAGATGAAAATCACAAATGACTTTCAAGAAGCCTTTTAAGGAGGCACAAATGATGAAGGACCCTAATCATCAAGGGAATCCTCCTCAATGGTTCATTAATCCATTCCTTATCTTTATATACATTGGGGAAACCAAATACATCTTTCTTCTAATCCAAAAAGCTCCAAAAAAATCAAACTATCCAAAAAAATTAAAATAAAAAAATTGACAAAATCAAATAAAAATTGAAAATCAAAGCATGAATGCATGACTCATCCATCAATTCAACAACAAAAAGGCCCTCAAAGTCTGCAATCAAACTAATCACATGTCTTGTTAATCAATTAATCACTCAAAATATATCAACATCAACATGTCTTGTACAAGGATAGGTACACTTGAAACCAGACAGATCAGTCTTATATGGGGTACTCACTCTTTGAAACCAGACATTCCCATCAATCATTGAGTCTTGATAATGAATCCATCTATCAACATCAACATCAACGTCAACATGTCTTATACAATGATAGGTACACTCGAAACCAAACAGATTGGTCTTATACGGGGTACTCACTCTTTGAAACCAGACCTTTTTATCAATCATCAAACAAAACAAAATAATGACATAGATCAGTATGATTGCTAGATTTTGTTCTAGTTAGCCCTATCTTTATCAGTATGACATTTAATAAAACATCTCATATCATACATCTCATTTTCAATAAACATCTCATCATCATCTAGTCACATTCATCTTGCATCCATCACATGCATATCTGATCTTTCTTCACTTTCATATCTTCATCATTCTTCCAAATCGCATCCATCATGTCTTATATAGGCTGTATCATTCTTGAAACTAGACGCTTTGATCATCTTAGTCTTATATAGGATATATCATTCCTGAAACCTGACACTTTGATCATCTTTGTCTTATACAGGAGGTTTCATTCCTGAAACCAGACTCGATCCCAATCTTATCAATTCTATCTGACCTTTTCATCTGATCCATTATATCATGTCTTATACAGGATGTATCTTTCTTGAAACAAGATGCTTTGATAATCTTAGTCTTATACAAGATATATCATTCCTGAAACCAGATGCTTTGATCATCTTTGTATTATACAGGAGGTGTCATTATTGAAACCAGACTCGATCCCAATCTTATCAATTCTATCTAACCTTTTCATTTGATCCATTATATCATGTCTTTTACAGGATGTATCATTCTTGAAACCAGATACTTTGATCATCTTTGTCTTGTACAGGATATATCATTCCTGAAACCAGACGCTTTGATAATCTTTGTCTTATAAAAGATGTGTCATTCCTAAAACCAGACTTGATCCCAATCTTATCAAATCTATCCATCCTTTTCCTCTGATCCATTACATCCACAACACCAATAACAACACCACCATCACCCACAATCCCATCAGTAGCATCTGTAGCACCTACTACACCAATGAAAATGCCTACACCACCCACAATCCCATCAATAATACCTACAATACCCACTACACCAATAATACTACCCACAACACTGATAATACTACCTGCAACACCCATCATCCCACCAATCAAACCAACAACCCCATCAGCAACAATGAATACATCAATAACACCATCATCAGTATCACTGCTCCCAGCCACATTGACAGAACTGGTAAACCCATCATTGGCACCGACAGTACCAGCAATTCCATCACAAGTAGCACATCAACTGATCACGCCTACAATGTTTAACTCAAAAGATATCCCAGTTTGGTATAGTAATCAGATACTGGAAAGCGACTCAGAGACTGACTCACATGAGTGAGAATTTGATTTCGTACATCTCAATACTTCAGATGAGGAAGATGCATCATCACCTCCACCTCACAAAGAAATCCCTATTTACGAAGAAGCATAGATTAAAACCTCTTGGGTTCTTGAACTGGAAACACCTTCCACAGATCCTATGTCAAATCCTGCACCTGATTCTGACAGGGAGAGTACCATCAACGACCTTCATCATAATGTTGTAACCCTCACTAACACATCCCATGAACTTAACCTGATTGATGAAGTAATCCTTGATATCCATCCTGAACTCATCGAATGGAACCAATGTAATCCCGCATGCCTTGACCAATTCCAAAATGATGAGGCGATCATTGACTTTTTGGAACTATGGGATAACATACCAAGCGGGTAATACAAAGTTGGATTCACCATCGAACTTAATAATGCAACATACTTTGGGGTAGATGCCAAATGTTCAGTTGCAAAAATATTACAATAAAAAATGGATCTTCCAGTGAAAACCACACTGTGGCACTATTTGATCCCAAAAAAGTAAAAAGAAAGAGTGTATCCAATGGTGAAAACCTCTCTGAGGAACCTGAGGATGAAAGACTTGACATCCTCCCCTCTAGTACAAATCAGGAATGATCAACGATCCTTATTGAGGAAATAAAATAATTCAATGTGGGGACCACTGAGACTCCTCACCACATACATCTGGCATCTCTTTTAACTTCAAAGGAACAACCTAAGTTTGTAGAATTCTTCTAGAAGAGTCTAATCAAGTTTGCATGGTCATATGCCGACATGCCTGGTCTCGATCCTAATTTGGTCATGCATCAGCTCACCGTAGCAGAAGGAGCTAAGCGTGTCAAACAAAAGCTTCACAAGATGCACCCCCAAATTGCAGTACTAGTCAAAGCAAAACTTAAGAAACTCCTGGATGTTGGTTTTATTAGACCAATTGATTATTGTACCTGTCGCCAAACCAAATGGGGGCATCCATATCTGTACTAACTTCAGAGATATAAACAAGACATGTCCTAAATATGACTTCCTCCTACCAAACATTGACATGATCGTGGACCCAACAACAAGACATGCCATGCATTCTCTCATGGATGGATTTTTAGGGTACAACTAGATAAAGATCGCTCTGGAGGATCAACATAAAACTGCCTTCACATGTCCATGGGGAACATACTATTGGAATGTAATGCCTTTTGGTCTAAAGAATGCAGGAGAGACCTATCAAAGAGAAATGACCACCATATTTCATGATATTATGCATACCATAATGGAGGATTATGTTGATGAATTTCTAGGAAAATCATTAACAAGAGAAGTTCATCTTGCAATATTAGTTAAAATCTTTGATAGACTAGAACAATATCATGTTTGACTAAACCCAAAGAAATGTGTCTTTGGAGTAACCTTAGGGAAGCTTCTAGGATACATTGTTTCAAACAAAGGCATTCAGGTCGATCCGACAAAGGTTAAAGAAATCATGGATATGAAACCTCCAAGGAACATCAGTTAGCTAAGGACATTACAAGGGTGGCTACAATCCATCCAAAGATTCATTGCACAACTAGCAGATAAGTGTCATCCCTTTATACACCTGTTACACAAAAACATCCACTTTCAATGGGATTCCAGATGCCAACAAGCATTCTAGATGCTTAAAGACTATCTCATGAATACACCATTGTTGATCCCACTAGATCCAAGTGGACCTCTATTGCTCTATATTTCAGCAACAAATATGGAATTGGGAGTACTGTTGGCTCAACATAATGTAGAAGGGAAAGATTGTGTTGTATACTATATCTCTCGCATACTGGTTGGCTATGAACTCAATTACACACCTATTGAGAGAGCTTGCCTAGCAGTAATCTTGGCAGCCACTAAACTAAGGCACTACCTATTAACACATAAAGTACAACTCATTTCAAAGATCCATCCACTAAAGTACCTACTCAGCAAAGCAACATTGATAGTCCACTTGGCCAAATGGGTGATGGTATTGAGTGAATTTGATATTGCGTATGTGGACTGTAAGGCTATCAAGGGTCAAGCTATTACAAATTAGTTGGTTGATGCACCCCTCACAGGTGATCATTTTAATATTTTTAACTTCCTTGATGAAGAGATCTTCATGATCACAACAACACAACCATGGAAACTCTACTTTGACGGTTCATATACTAGACATGGCTCGGGGGCAGGCATTCTATTTATCACACCTCAAGGTGACAGCATCCTGAAGTCTTACAGGCTAACTTTTCCATGTACAAACAACATAGCAGAATATGAGGCCCTGATCATTGGACTCAGACTAGCCATACAATGGAAACTAAAAGAGCTACAGATATATGGCGACTCCCAACTAGTCATCTAACAAGTCACAAATGAATATCAGACCAAGGATGATAAACTCATGCCATACAAGAAAATGGTGGATAGTTTAAAAGCATCATTTACGAGTATCACCTTTGAGAAGATACCTAGAGATCAAAATCAAGCTGCTAACGTTATGGCTACAATTGCATCTCTCCTAGATCTTGCACATAATTCAACACACTACGAGTTCTTGGTAGAACAACTTTGGATTCTTGCTTATTATATCCTCAAATTTGAGAGGATATTTTGCCTTATCGATTCTGAATCCCCATGGTATGGTGAGTTCTACAGTTACCTCCATGACAACACACTTCCTCCTAACCAATCGAATAACCAACACAAAACCTTCATTCACCAAACTGTTCGATACACCATCATTGCTAAAACCCTATACCAGTGCAGTCTTGATGGTACTCTCCTTCGATGTTCAGAATAGGATGAGACAACAAAGGCCTTGGAAGAGGTACATGAAGGAATTTGTGGGACTCATCAAGCGGTCCTTCCTTAGAAAAGAAGATCATGCATGCTGAATACTATTGATTGTCCATGGAAAAAGACTCCTACTATTTTGTCAGAAAATGCAAGAAGTGCCAAGTTCATGGAGACCTAATACATGCACCAGCATATGAATTACTACCAATCACAACTCCATGGCCCTTTTATCAATGGGGACTTGACCTTGTGGAAAAAATTCATCCATCTTCATCCAATGACCACAAATTCATCATTGCCGCCACCGAATACTTCACAAAGTGGATCGAAGTTGTTGCACTTACCCAAGTCACTGGTAAGTAGATCGCTTGATTCATCCTTAATTACATAATCTGTCAGTATGGTGTACCCATGTCCATCATCACAGATAACGAACTTCCTTTCAAAAATTAGGATGTCTGTGAGCTCTGTGAGAAGTTTCACATCCAACACTACTTTTCCACTCCCTATTACCCACAAGGAAATGGTTAGGTCAAAGCATCGAACAAGAACATATTGAGAATCCTTAAGAAGACAGTCAATGATGCCATTCGTGATTGGAACGTGCAATTAAATCCAGCACTATGGGCATATTGAACTAGCATTTGAACCCCTACAGGCACAACTTCCTACTCACTGGTCTATGATGTAGAAGCCATCCTTCCTATTGAGGTTGAGATACCCTCTCTACAGGTTTCTTTGCATAATCTGATAGATGATGAATCATATCGAGTCTCTCGTCTTCAAGACTTGGAACTACTTGATGGAAGGTGACAAGCTGCATACAACCACCTCAAAGCCTATCAGCAGCACATGAGAAAGAGCTATTATCATCGAGTTAGACCTCGTACATTTGAGGTAGGTGATCTTGTTCTTAGAGATAATCCTCGTAACCAACCAAACAGAGAACATCAGGGAAATTTTGAATCAAACTGGTTGGGTCCATATGTTATCGCTACTGTATTTGGGTCTGGGGCATATTAGTTGGCTACTTCAGAAGGAGAACCACTAGTAGATCCAATCAACAACATGCACCTCAAACGGTTTCATACATAAGTTTTACAGAGCATCAAGCTCCAATATATATCATAAAGAACACCAAACACATTCAAATAAATGTCCTGAAGAAAATACAAAAAAAATCAAAATAGTAAAGAAAAATCATACATCCAAATAGTGAACAACCACTTTGGTGGCACCTTGGGTAAGTGCGATGGTAAAAAACTGGCAAACATGCACCACTCATAAAGGCTATGGCTCAATTGTCTTTCAGACTTGTTGCAATCACATTCATTGTATCCACTTATCCATCAATCAAAACCATGACTTGTTATTGATCTACAATCAAGGATAGTACTTCATGTGTCTTGCATCCCTCTTTTTCATAGTCATGTCAAAACTAGGGGCAATGCCCTTAACCTATTGATGGAAGTGGATTTTTCATTACTTGTGAGTCATTGATTTCTTCATTCAAAACTGTCTCACAAAATCCAAAAACATTCTTAAATAGCTCACAAAATCAAAAAACATCATAAAAACATTAAAAATTGACCAAAAACATGGCAATGCATAAAAATCCTTTGTACATACGCATCAAAGAAGACATTAAAACAACATTTTGAGCTACTCAAACAATGATCACTTATCACATCAACCAAATAATCAACATCAACACACAACTATCTTAACAAGTATGCATCCTTCCTTACCAAAACAAAGACATGATAACATTTTTTCTTTGACAAGAAAATTTTGTTTAAGCTATCAAGTACTTGGTCAGTTTGATAAAGTTATTTATTCATTTATATTAGGTTCCTATGCTACTTTGGGATATCCACAAGTAATTAGAGTAGCCAGGATGGTGGCTAAGCATTGTTTGTTTATCTTCTACAAATTATTCCAATGAAGTTCTGGGGCATGTACTAATGGTGTCTATGTGGGAAGTTCACTAAGCTGCGTGATCTTATGCGAAATACAGTCATGGATCACTACGACTTGCTGACTACAACGTATACCTTGACCATATGAGCATGAACCATTATGGAGGGTCCATATTCTTTATCTATGCTACTTGCTTACAGGTACAATGTTCCAAACTTCATTCCTACTGCCTTGTCCAAGATTGATACTACCATTTCTCGATGATGAAAATTATGCACTATGAATAATGCATGGATCGCCATTTCATCTCATCTATTTATATTGCATTTCATTGCATATCACCCATCCATATCACTGCATATCATTCATACATAATAATGACAATGGATGCATACTCTATTTTTTTTATTTTTTATTTTTTTTATCTTCTTCCATAGGAATGAGTCCTAGGTCCTCCATATCTTCTATCTAACATTGAATCTCCCCCCCACTCTCTCTATCTTGATAATCAACATCATCATAATCCCTTCATCGTTTCCCATCAATCCTATAAGCAAGCTAGTTACTCTGTCTACACAGGTTCATCGACTCATGCATACCTAGACTATCAACAGATACTTTGATCAAGTATCTTCGGGTCTCAATAGGTAATCGATCATGGTAATCCTAAACTACAATAGGCATTTATCATAATGACCTAGTCTCAACGGGGCTTGTATGATTCACCACAACCACCATCACAACACACACACTATCAATTGATCAACCAATCAAACACAATCCAAATGGACAATTACATCAATTGTCCAAGTCTCAACGAGTATTTTTCTTCATATACCTTGACTTCATCGGACAATTACATCAATTGTCTAGGTCACCAATAGGTCACTTTGGTTCACTTACTCAGACTTTATCTTGTCCAAGCAAACAACTGACATCAACTGTCATGCTTTGATTCGACTGGGGCAATTAAACCAATTGCACCAGATTGTTCAACCAATTCTAATCAATTGTATAGTATCACTCAAAAGGACAACACTACATTTTCACTGTGACCCTGTGTACTTTCGAGGCTTTCCATTTCCCCATAGTCACTTCATCTTCTCCCATTCTTTCACCCTAACTTCTAAATTCTTCTATCTACCTCTCCCCAACTTCTTTCTCTTTTTTCGAGAGATCGCCTGATTTTTTAAATTTTTCGGCCCATCTCTCGAGGGGGCATACAACCCATTAAATTAACATTTATGGGGCATATCTCTTCATACCTATCTTTCTTTTTTTGAAAGGACACGATAAACTGCACCATCTCAAAGAGGCGAAAATGTAGTCACATAGATCTATCCACTTAATTAAATGATACTTAGTATTTATTTGATTATTTAACCATCGATCAATAAATATTTAATTAATTCATCTTAAGCCTCTTCTCCTATTAATTAAATAAATTATTGAGTTTATTTGATTTGATTCACTTAACCAAATTCAAACCATTAATTAAATAAATAAACCATATTTGTTTAATTAAATATTCTCTCACATTTATATTTATTTAAATCACCTTTATCCTCCACCCACTTGCATTTTCCTACAAATGCAAGTTGCACAACTATTTTAAATAAATAAATAATTTATTTAAAATCCTATTTATCCTCACCGACTTGAAACCTTTAATGGCTTCCTTCTAGAGTCTTCTCAAGCCTTTAATGATTTCCCTTAAAGTCTTCAGACTTAATGGCTTCCTTCTAGAGTCTTCTCAAGCCTTTAATGGTTTCCCTTAAAGTCTTCAAACTTAATGGCCTCTTTCTAGAGTCTTCTTAAGCCTTTAATGGTTTCCCTCAAAGTCTTCAAGCATTTAATGCTTTATCTTCCTTTTTCTCAAGTAAATAAATTTAAGATTTATTTAAATAAAATCCAAAATTCACACACATTTAAATAAATTAATATTTATTTAAATAGTTATCCAAATGCAAATTACACCATTTAATTGAAAGAAATGATTTTATTTTAATTTAAAATCCCAAAATTCCTCCCACTTGCATTCTCCTACAAAATCCACTTGCATGCCTAGATCCCTTCTAGATTCTTCTAACTCCTTCTAATTAGCCTAATCCTATCCTAATCATTGTCACATTCTTAAATAAAAGGAAGTCACTTCTCAAAAACCTCCAAAGTCTTCAATAACCATTAAAGGCTTTATGTCTTCAAATGGTTAACCTCTAAAGTCTTGCAAACCATTAAAGGCTCTTACATAACCATTTATGGTTAACTCGCCTTTTACCTTTGGTTAGAGACTTTCCTCTAACTTAACCATCCTTTTGACTCATGGGTCTCTTCAAATCATTTTTTTTTTTTACTAATGTAACCATTTAACCCTTGTACATTCATTTATCCCTTGGATAAAAGGAATATCCATTAACTAACCCTAACCCAACCCCCTCAATCATTTAATGCTCCTTATATCTCCTCTCAATCCTCCTAATGGTGACACTTGTCGACATGGGATTGGGTTGAAAGTCTCACATGGATTGAATATCTTTCAATCCTAACCCTTGTTAAGATTGCTCAATCTTAACCCTTCATTTCCCCATTTCTTCTATAAATAGAACCCTTATCCTTAAGAAAAGGAGGAAGCATTAGAGTATTGTTATTATACTAGTATTAGAATAGAGCTTTCTTATAGCATCACTATCTACACTTGCGTAGCATTTGTTTATCATAACCAACCATCTTTAATCTCCATATGGCATCCATGGCTAGTGCTAAATGCTGAGAGCTACACTCATTTGAGACTTGGAGAGAGGATAAACAAGGGAGAAGCATCAAAAGGCATCATGGAAGCATCTTAGGGAGGCTCTTCTCCTTTCTTTTGTTTTCTTAAACTTCTTTCATTCTTTTTGAAATCTCTTATGATATGTTTGGAATTGTTTTTAGTTCTTTGTTTTGGTTTTATGGTTGAAACTAACTTATTAACATTGAACTTTGTTGTTTCCTCCTCCCCATTTCCATGATATCACAAGTATTCCAATACTAGTTCACTTAATCCATGTCAAATGAAGTAGCTAAGAGTCATTTACTTTTTATGTCCTCATCATCTTGAGAGTAGCAAATCCCCTACTTTACATTTCGGTGAACCTGATGTGAATGGCTCATGTTAGATTTCTTGGTTCAATATTTTTATGTATTTAAAATTTCTTCTCAATTTTTTTTAAAAAAGTTTTGGATGATTCCCTATTTGACTACCTAGAGGCATGTCCTTCTACTCAAAATATTGTTACACAAAATCCACCTTTAGAATATCCTTCCTTGTAGGAGGACAAGTCCATAAAAATGATTGTAGTTTCTACTACCTTGGAAGGGCTAAGAGACCAATAATTTATGTGAATCTAGATAGTCCTTTTCTAAAAATATCACATTCTATTTGTTTTGTTCCATTTGAAACTGATTTATCAAATATCTTTACAATGTTTACATGATCTAAAGCTTCTTCTTATTGTGCAGTAGCTCATACTTACAATAATTGAAGGAATACATAAAATGTTAGTCAAGCTACTTCTTTACCACTTTCTCAACTAGATCTTCCTCAAGCACCTAAACCTTTAGTCAAGCAACTAGGTGAGTATTATATCATTGAGAAACTTAATATTAATCTCACTAAGATCTTACACTGGAGTTTTCTTTGAAATGCTCCAATTTATCAAGAAATGCTTTAGGAAGCTCTTCAAAAGATTATATTACCTTCTTCTAGTAGGATGACCTATGTAAATACATTGATAGATAATATTTGAGAAATTTTTCAAAATATTACATGCTATCTACATGAGCTCCCTCTTCTAGATGTATGAAATCAAGTATATCCATTTATGATAATTGTTTATGTTAATAAATTTAGCATTAGGTGAACTCTCATTGACATTTATTTGGCACTCAATATTTGTAGTCTCAATCTATTACCTAAAATTAGGGTTGATTCAACTTATCTTATATAGGAAATGTACTTCTATGGATTAATATTTCAAACTAGTTTCAAAGTAGCTCATCTTTCCTTTTGACTCATGTTTTATTGTAAAAACAATACTGTTGAGTATGAATCCCTTATTGTTGGCTTACATGTCTTGATAGTATCAGAGATTAAACATATTTTTTATTTACGATGAATTGGAATTAATCATTAATATTATTACAAGAATTTATTAGGGTACGAAGTGTAAGGTGTTTCAATATTGAGATTTATCTTTAACTTTCCTTAGTCACTTCACTTTATATACCATTGATGATGTTCGTAGGAGAGAATCATAATGTAAATGCAATGGAAAGTACAACTTCCTTTGTATGTCTTGCATATAGTGCAGATGAGTATATGACTTTTTGGTGAAAAATCTCCACTCTCTTATCGTCTTAGATAAACCTAAACTTCATAGTTCTATATTTTTGAATATAGACTTTGGGAAATGGTATTCACATATCTATAACTATCTAAATATTTAAAACTTTCCCAAGGATGATAGTAAGAATAATTATGTAAGGATTCAAAACCTTTCAGCTCATTATATAATCTTACCTAACATTCTTTATTGTAGATCTTATAATTGTCTTCTTCTATAATGTATTACTAAGATGGAAATGCCCCTTGCCCTCCAAGAAGCCCATTAAAGTTTTAGGGCTACATAGTTTGGTGGTAAATAATTAGTTCATAAATTTATACACATGGGTTACTATTGGAAATAATGGATGAAGACTCCCTTTATTTTGTCAAGAAGTGTCCTTAATGTTATTTGAGCTCCTACATATGACCTCAATGCCCAAGCTTCTCCTTACCCTTCTAAAACATGAGGTCTTGATATCATTGGTAATATATCTCCTCCTTGTAAAAGACATACCTTCATTATCACAACTATTAATTACTTTACACAAATGAAGTGAGTTAAGGTTGTTTTACTTCCATCCACTACTATTGAAGTAGTCTATAACTTTCTTCTAAATAATATAAAATCTTATTTTTCATTTCCTTCTACCCTATTTCTAATAATGGTACATCATTTAAGAAAATAAGGTAAAATAATTATTGTAGAAATTTTATGCTGATCATCTTTTTCTACACCTTAAGTACTATCTTCAATCCAATGGCCAAGTTGTAGCATCTAATAAGAGCATTGAGAAAATCTTGCATAAATAATTAACAAGCATGGTAAACATTGGCACACTCAGATAACTTATGTATTATAGGCCTATCACTTAATTGTTTGTATGGCTATTGGTACTACTATATATAACCTCATGTATGGTGCTAATGTTATTATACTTCTAGAGTTGGAAATTCTGACATTATGAGTTTCCCTTAAAGGGTTGATTGATAATGACACTTATCGTATGAAATGTAGAAATCAACTTAAATTTCTTGATGAGTTTTTATTAAAGGACCTCAAGTGCCTTGATAAGTAGAAGATATTTTACATGGAATGTCAAATTATGATATTGCTATTAAGATTCAACTGTATAGTTTTTTGCGCAGTGGTTTGCAAGAACCCATCTCTCATTATAATGAATGGTCCACTTAGCATCTATTGCATCTAGGTGACTCTCACAAAGGTGAAGTATATGGGTCAAAGATTTTGAATCAAAAACTACATAGTTGAATCCTAATAGTTGTAGTGTCATAAAATTGCAACCCTAGCAATTTTAACCATATTTGAGGTCCTCACCTTGGCGATGACATCCTCCTTCCTAACCAAGACCCCTTTCCTGCATTTTCACCCTTGAAACCCTCCATGTCTAGGATTTTTTTCTACCTTAGACCCTATCTGGGCCCCAAAATAGGGTAGGATAGGGGTGTGGCACCCCTGTCTCCACTCCTTAGGGTGGCCCTAAGATGGGTCTTCCTGGTCCCCTATGCATAATTTGACCCTCGGGGTTTTCACTACTCTTTACCGGCCTTCAGTGAATGAAAATTGATCCTCTAGGCATGTATAAAAGGGAGTTGGTTTTCTCATTTGCAGAAGGAGAAAAACCGACTGGAGATACACTATAGGTGAAGTTCAAGCTAGGCAACCTCCATCAATCATTATCAAGTATTCAAGTATTCAAGTCTTCTTCATTCATCCATTGGCACAATATTACAACATTAATTTGCAAGCATGTGTGTGTGTTAGGGTTTTGTCATGTTACATGCCATTTCATGCAACAATTGTGATTACATTCAAGAAGCAAAGGGATCATCATCAACAAATTACAGATCTACAAGGTATACAATTTTATTATTTACATTTTAGCATTTGCAATTACTTTCTTTCAAGGTTGATTCCTCAACTGAGTTTTGACTAAGGAAAACCCCTATCCACAACCCTTCTCCCCTTCTTTTCTATGTGTAGGTTCTAGGTGTGCAGTTGTATTTTCTGATTTGGACTCCACTTACAAAGGCGGAAAACCCCTTTTTGTTTTGCAGAGTTTTTGGAGGACCATGTACACTTTCACCACAATCACGACAAATTTTCTCCAAATTTGTAGGGTAGATTCTCATCAATCTAATTAGCTCATATCCGAAGTTACAATGTGATCCCAAACTAGTAGCTCCACATCTCACTCATTTTCTCTCTGTGTTTCACATAGTCAACGAGTCAACTTTCCTATTTACAAAAGAGGGCACAAAACACTTCAACCCTTGCAATCCACTTGGAATTCACATCCTTGCCTCCCTTGGATTTGGATCTAGTGGATTCAAGCCCCTCTTTTGAATGTAATGTTTCCCCCAGGTGAATATCATCCTAGTGACTTTCTTTTTCTCTCCTAGGTGGGGAGTCACTAGGGTTCAATTTTCCACTTTACATTTTGGCGAACCCGATGTCTTACACATTAATTCTGATTTCTCATTATTAGATCTAATTAATTACAATTTTCATTTCCAAGTTTGATCTATTTGTAAATTTTAGAGGTTAATGGCATAAAAAACCCTAAATTTTCATTTTAAGAAAATTAAGCTTGTGAAGAGTAAAATTTTAATTACTTGTTTCAGATCTCATTTCTATTTCAAAATTGCAATTCAAATCTGTCTCTTTATTCTAAAAATTTAGTGGTTAAATAAAAAAACCTTAATTTTTGAGATTCTTTTATTTTCGACCATTGACTACAAATTTGACTGATCTAGACATCTCAAAATCAGTTGCTTTTTTTGGATTCCAAAATAATATCATAATACTTATAACTCTTGGAAAATTTTGAAAAAATTTGGTCGGACCGTGTGCAATTTCACCACGGTCCTTGACTTTTTTCCCGAAATTTTGGGACACGGAATTGACTATATTTTTCTGCTCAAATCCAGAAAATTAGCATACTTTATCAATTAATTAAAATTCAAATCTTAAATTAATTTTCATAAAAAGGTCCTAATTTTAGATCTTCTTTTCCAACAAATTCATATTTTAATTAAGAGACTTTCTATGGCAATTAATAAATTGGATTTACTTGCTCTTTCGCATACGATTACATTGCTTTTTGCATATATTTACTACAATCATGTGTCGGATAAGAGTTTCTTTCATTTCCTATTACTCCTCTTTATTCATAGCGCTTGGTCATATTGTGTTGTTAGGATTTCCAAATTCTTTTCTTTTCAAATTAATCTCAAAGCTTTAATGTGTTAGTTTTGTTGTATTGTGGTGATGTTGTTAACAAAATGCATTTCATATGTTAATCACTTAAAAGATTTTGTAGACCCTAAACTTAGAGATCCTAACACTTGTACCTCTCCTAGGGTATCTTGTGTGGATGAGATGAGAACTAATTCTTTAACCAATGATCTTTCTAAAAAAGAGCAATCATTGGAAAGTATTATGGACTCATCTTCTTCTTATACACATACCCTTGAGCAAGGGGGGCAAAATCAAAACATCAACAATCTTACATCTTTAGATCCTCCTTATTCTCCTAAGATATATCTTGAACATCAAAGTATATGTAGGGAGGATGATGTCATGTGTTTTATTCATGACCTCTCCCCTCACATAGAAATAACTAAAAATAAGGTCTTAGATGATGAAGATCTTCCTCCCCAATCTTCCAAAAATAATAAGCTTGATAAAGGAAAAGAGATTGTCATTTCACATGATACTCCTTCTTCATCTACAAATCCTTTTCTTCCTACTTACACATCAGATTTCAAAGAAATTCATGATCTTGTTCCTCCACCTGGTCATTTGCAACATTCTTATAGTCGTGGCTTTCATATAATTACAAAACAAAGTTTTAAAGGACAAAGAATTGGGAAATTTGAGCATGGAATACGTGTCCCTATAAATCCTCCCACACAAACTACTACAAAAGGCCTAGGAAGTGGTACCCCTCTTTCTATGGATGAATTCCTTAGGCTCCAAAACTTTAAAAACCATCTTCAAAGACAACAAATCGAAAGAGCCCATAAGAATGCTTCTTATTCAAATAATCCTTTTTGCTCATTTCACCAAACCTATGATCACAATGATGATGATTTCCTTGATTTTCAAAAATCTATTCAAGATGGCATAGATAGTCGCAAAATTAGAATTTTGGATAATGAAACTTCTTCTCCTAACAAACCCTCTCCTTTATGTCAAGGCGATATTTACCATCCCGACACATTAGCTGCAAGAATATATTGGAGATTGAAAGATGACAAGAACATTTCCTTTCCCCCTCAAAATAAAAACAAAAATCTTAAGCAAGTGAAACGTATTGAATATTGCATTTTTCATGATTCATATTCACATTCTCTTGGAAAATGTTACACATTTAAGAAATTTGTTCAACTACAATATGATCTTGCACAAATTTGTCTCATAATAGGTCTAGTTGTATTTCTTGGTAAAAACATAATGCCTTAGCACTTCTTTTACCTTCATGTCACTCTTCACCCTATGACATAACTAGCCCATTTAACGGGAGCTCTTTATCACTTGTGTTGGTATTGTTTCAATTTCACATACTTTGGGGCAGCAACATAAAGTCCATTTTCCTTATTCTTTGTATACAATTGCTTTGTCTTTGTGCATTATTCATTATTAGATCTCCTTTCTTGCATTGGGTTATTCTTATGTGAGCAGGTAATTGTTCTTTCATTTTCCACTTTGCTTAGATAGGAGTTTCTTTAATAAGTAATGCACCTCTTCTCTTTCTTTCATTCTCTTGGAAAATATATCTTTTCTATGGTTGTGATTATTCTCAAGCATGATATGCCTCCTTGCATGGAATGATCTCTTAAGAAGTGCATATTCCTTCCTTTAGAGAATTTATTCCATTAAGAAGGAACATCACTTAAAAATAAACACCATTGAAAAATGTGTACCCATTTTCCCCTTGTCCTTCTTACTTCGAGGGCATATTTTCACTCTTATCCCTTTTTCTCTATCTCATGTATCATTATTTCCTTTAGGGGCTGCATTTTTCATATATGATTATTATTTTTATATGCTTAATCCCCCTTGAAGAATATGTGATTCTTTTTGTCTCTTCCTATTCAGAGATTACCACTTCTTGAGACATGTATTTTACATATGCTAATGTCTTTCCTTCCATGCATTCATGCAAGTACATTGTGCATTTGATTATGTTTAATCTATCTCTAGAAGATTGTGTAAGTTCTTCTCATTGTCCCTACACTTGGGGGGAAATGATCCCTCTCTCTCTCTTTCTCTAGGGATCCACTTTTCCCTATTGAGTGGATGGTGTGATCTTTATTACTTGGTGCCATTCCTTGTGTGAAATTGTTGGTTGTTTGCTCAAGGGTTCTCTCTCATACAAGAGGTGTAAGTCCTTGAGTACAACCTCTTTTCCACTTGGTAATGTACATTTATGATAAATTCACCCATCTCTCTTGGGGATAAAAGTGAGTCATCCTTCATCAAGAATCCCTTTCACCTAACAATAGGAGGAAGTATTGAATTATTGTTCTCTTCTGCACTTTGTTTCTAGAAGATGTTATATTTGTCTAAGACAACTCCTCTTGGAGGAATATGTCTTTTGAAAAAAGATCTCTTCTCCTCCAAGGATCACCTTTACACTTACAACAAGATATCTCTTTTCAACTACCTTGTCCTTGCTTGAAGAGTATTCACTCTCTTGCTTGGATTTATGACATTATTACATTGCAAATATCTTCTTTATGATGAAGGTAGGTATCTTTGTTTTACTTTCCTTAAGATATCAACATTAACCTATGTTGACATCTTAAGGGAGCGCATCCAAACTGCTGCTTTGTACTATATTTCTCTCGTGCATTGTACAGTGGGATATTCTTGGAACTAGAGGGCAGCCTCTTAGAGAAAGATGTCATCACTTTTCTTGTACAATGGATCATTCTCGAAACCAGAGCACAGCCTCTTAGAGTGAGATGTTGCCACTTCTTGTCCCTTGTACATTGGGTCATTCTCAGAACTAGAGCACAGACTCTTAGAGAGAGATGATGCTTCTTTTCTCTTGTATAGTGGGTTATTCTCATAACTAGAGCAAGATGATGCTGCTTTTCTCTTATGCAGGGTGATTATTCTCGGAACCAGAGTAGAGACTCTTAGAGATAGATGTCATGCCTTTCTTGAAACCTCTATTATACATTATATACAGGTTGTAGTGTACTCGGGCATGGACTCCTATGAGGCGCTTTGAACCTCACCTGCACACACATGCTTGAGGTTGGGGTGGAACTAACGGTGTTCTCACTCTCATCCCTTACATGGATCACCCAAACAAACTTCGAGGGATAGTTTTTCATGAGTATCGAGGTCTCTTCGGCTAGCTGGTTTGTCATCTTGTGTCTTATTTTTGTCGTGTGTCTTTTGCACTTTATTTTTGTTTTGTGTGTCTTGTTCCTTTTTTGTTTTGTGTGCTCTTGCATATGTTTGAGTGAGTTAAGATCCTAGGATTGGGGGCTTCTGTTCTTCAAGATTAGTGATATCTTATACTCCTTGTGGTATTTCTCTGCATCTCTCATCTTCATCTCTATTTTGTTTACTTTACTGGGAGTACTGGCATAAGCCATACTTTGGCTAAAGTGGGGGCTAAATGTAGTGTCTTATAATTGCAACCCTAGCAATTTTAACCACATTTGAGGTCCTCACCTTGGCAGTGACATCCTCCTTCCTAACCAAGACCCCTTTTTTATATTTTCACCCTTGAAACCCTCCTTGTCTAGGCTCTATTTCTCCCTTAGACCTTGTCCGGGCCCCAAAAAAGGGCACGATAGGGGTGTGGCGCCCCTGTGTCCACTCCTTAGGGTGGCCCTAAGATGGGTTTGCCTAGTCCCCTATGCATAATTTGACCCTCGGGGTTTGCAATCCTCTTTGTCGGCCTTTGATGAATGAAAATTAATCCTCTGGGCATGCATAAAAGGGATTTGGTTTTCCCATTTTCAGAAGGAGAAAAACAGACAAGAGATACACTATAGGAGAAGTTCAAACTAGGCAACCTTCATCAATCATTATCAAGCATTCAAGCATTCAAGTCTTCTTCATTCATCCATTGGAGCAATATTACAACATTCATTTGCAAGCATGTGTGTGTTAGGGTTCTGTCATGTCACATTCCATTTCATGCAACACTTGTGATTACATTCAAGAAGTAAAGCAATCATCATCGACAAATTGCAGATCTACAAGGTATACAATTCCATTATTTACATTTCAGCATTTGCAATTACTTTATCTCAAGGATGATTCCTGAACCGGGGTTTGACTAAGGAAAACCCCTATCCACGACCCTTCTCTCCTTATTTTCTATGTGTAGGTTGCAAGTGCACAACTTTATTTTCAGATTTGGAATCCACTTACAAAGGCGGAAAACCCCTTTTCATTTCATGGATTTTTTAGAGCACCATGTACACTTTCGCCACAGTCCTGATGAATTTTCTCCAAATTTGTAGGGCATATTCTTATCAATCTAATTATCTTAGATCCGAAGTTACAACGCAATCCCAAACTGGTAGCTCCTCATCTCACTCATTTTCTCTCTTTGTTCGACATAGTCAACAAGTCAACTTTCTTATTTACAAAAGAGGACAAAACACACTTCAACCCTTGCAATCCACTTGAAACTCACATCCTTGCCTCCCCTAGATTTGGATCTAGTGGATTCAAGCCCCTCTTTTGAATGTAAAGTTTCCCCCAAGTGAAAATAATCCTAGTGACTTCCTTTCTCTCTCCTAGGTGGGGAGTCACTAGGGTTCAATTTTCCACTTTACAATAGCAATATCATAATTTGACTTGTTGTGGAAAATATCTCATACTTATCAATTGATGAGAAAAAGGGGCTCTATAATGAATATTTCATAAGGCACAACACTTGTTTAAGGTTTTGCAAATGGGGTTGTAAGCTAACTGGATTTAACCTTGGAGGAAACTCCATGGTTAAGTGCACTTGAGTTGGAGTAGTACTGGGATGGGTGACCTCCAAGGAAGGCCCAATGCTTCACCTCTATAGCATCTCCTAGATGTAATGAGTGCTAAGTGGAATATTCAATCTCATGAGAGATGGGTTCTTGTGAACCACTACTCATGAAACATGGGTCAACGAGTTTGACTCAAAAACTACATAGTTTAATCATGATAGCAATATCATAGTTTGGCTTACTATGAAAAATATCTCCTACTTATCAAATCATGTGGAAAATATCTCCTACTTATCAATTGATTAACTAAAGGGGCTCTATAATGAATATTTCATAAGGCACAACATTTGCTGAATGTTTTGCAAATGGGGTTGCAAATTAAGAGGGTTTAACCTTGGAGGAAACTCAGTGTGGAGTAGTATTAGGATGAGTAACCTCTTGGGAAAGCCCAATGCTTCACCTCTATGAGCATCACCTAGATGCAATTAGTGCTATGTGGACCATTCATTCTCATGAGAGATGGGTTCTTGTGAATCACTACTCATGAAACATGGGTCAATGAGTTTGACTTAAAAACTACATTGTTGAATCATCATAGCAATATTATAACCAAGTTTATAACAAAACTTATATAAAAGTAGTACAATCGCAATATCCTTTCTCGCACTTTCAACATTGGTAAACTTATTCTATATGAGAACTAGAGAAACATCAATGCACCACCTGACTAAAAGAGAAAGTGTGACTCTAACTAGTTAGATCCTTAAGTGATCAACTTGGTTTATGGCTTTTGTGCTTATAGTCCATCTGATATGGATTTTACAGTGCTAAAAGAACCTTTCAATGCCATGGACTTGCATCTTTTTAAATTAGATTAATTTGTTGTTTTGTCTTCAAATTTAAAAATTCATAGTTCTAATACTAACTTGTATGAATATGATAATCACCTATTAACTTTCATGTCAAACATCTTAAGTTGTTTTTCTAAGATTTATTTTAAGAACATTGTTTTTGGTCATTTTAATTGTCAATTAATATCAACTCAAATCACAAGTGCATCTATGTTTAATCACATCAATATCAATTTAATTCTCAAGCCAACATTTTATAGTACTTGTTGTTATAGAACCATCTAGATAATGTTCAATCTACCAAAGTTAATACTCAACAAAAATAAATATTCAACATGTTGAAGGGCATCACATCCAAGATTGCTACAATATAAATTATAACACTTTGAAGAATAAAGTATAGAACTTATTGTATAAACTCAATTATAGCTACTAGGAATTTTCAAGTTTTGATATTTTTGTGTATTGTCTAATTGAAGAGCTTTTTTAATTCAAAATCCCGCAATATGAAATGTAACACTTCAAAGGAGAAAAATATTGAGCTTATTGTATAAACTCAATTGTAGCTACTACAAATTTGTAGGGTCAAATATTTTGAGTCCGTATTTTCTTTGGAAGTTCATAAGATTGAACTTTTTGGATCAGATATTTATCAACAAATATAATGTATAATTGCTACAACATGAGTTGAAGCCTAAATTGAGCAATTATTTTCCTTTTATGAACATATTGAAATTCTTCTGGAAGAAAATAACTGAGTTTTATTTTTATTGATGTTTCAAGTTATAAGGAGCAATTTAAAATATTAATACAAATAAGACTTAGACAATTCATTTCAATAGCATTTTTCATATTGCCTTATAAATTCATTATTTCCTTTGCAATCATAATTTAAAAAAATAAAAATTGATTAGAGATTTATAATTGAAACTATTTATATTCTATGTAGGTGATCACTAAGTTGATCTTGTAAAAGTTTTAGTTTTTCTACCATGACCTTGCTAGAAATTGTCAATCTAGTTTCCAAACTTCATGTGTAATTAGAGTTTTTTACTATTTTTTAAGGTAAAATAAATCTTTTATTGTGGAAAATTGACAGTTTACACAGAGCTTATTTACTATTTTCTAGGGTAATCTATATATTTTATTGTATGGAAAATTGAGACAATAATAAATAGTATGCATGAAGTAAGGCATGTCTTTTATTAAGGTAAAAGCAGGTTTTGAGGGGACCCGAAACCTCGTACAACAGGTTTAAGAGGACCCGAAACCCCCTGGATAAACTGACATCTAGAACCCAACAAGAAACAACTGATCAAAGGATATACAAAGATTCCATACAGTCAACCTCCATAGAAACGCCAACCAAAGGACAACAATAAACATTACAAATCAGGTTGGACCAAAGCAAAGAGACAAGACTCTGAGGGTTTTGACTAGCTCCCACAACCAAAGAAGAGGGTTTTAAATAGGCTCCCACAACATGAAAAGCACCAAGGGTTTTGACAGACACCCACAACCATATGAGAGGATTTTAACTAGGCTCCTACAGCCTGACATTAGGTACCCAAACCCAATACACCTTAACCAAAAACAAGAACCAAAAGAGACCAAGGTGTGCCCTTTAAAACTAGCACCAATCACTTGGTTAGCCAAAAAAATAACTAACTGAGGAGGTTTTTTACTGGCTCCCTCAACCAAGAGGACATGAACATGGCTGAAAACATAGAGCTCTCCACAATCACCACCTCAATAGGGATCAGAGGAGAGTGAAAAATACAAATCACATACTCTGCCATCAAAATCATGAAGTGCTTAAAAATGGGTTTTGCCAGGCTCCCATAACCTGATCATTTGGGTTTTAAAAGGCTCCCACAAATAGAAAGGGGTTTTGACTAGCTCCCCAAACCACAGAAACTAGGTTTTACCTTGGCTCCCAAAACTAGAGATGTAAACAAGGAACTACACACCAAGAACTTCTCCCCAGAGACACTCTTGGAACCTTCAGCAGGTTAAATCTCCACCTCTATAGGAGACTGGGTCAGCTCAATAGACCAGGATACAAAAAACCAAAGAGCGGGAGCACATAGAGGGAGAAGACAGTCTGCAAGAACAACAGTTGTAGTCATAAAAAGGAGGAAAAATCCATTCCATGAACAAGCTCCAACATAGCTCCCAACCAATAAACTGCAGGACACAAAAGACCAAGGCACCATAACAACTACCTCAGCCACAAAGCCATCTAAAATCCAAAACTTGGCCTCTGACCCACAACCAGAATAGGGGGCACAAGATAAAAGAGCAGACAGAAAGGGTTCCCCAAAAATGCTCTGCCAGGAACAAATCCCAACAACAAGGATGCAACTAACAGACCGAGTGAAGAGTCTCAACCGCACCGTTGTGTGAGAGAAAACCCCACTCACAGAGGCCACATCCGCTACCACCCAAAAACTCTTCCCCACCAAAGAAACCCCAAACTCGACCGAAAGAGGGAAGATGAGCTGGGAGTAGCAACCAAAACCAACCCGAACATAGCTGCCAAACACAACAAAGTGAGCCATATAAGCAATCGCAGAAAGGAGGAAGAGGATCCAACAAGGCCCGCACCTAGTGCAGGGCCAAAGGCACATAGGTGACCAAATCCTTGCCTCAAAGAAGCTCAAGAGAAAGATGTGAAGTCCGATCTAAGGCTCAGAAAAATAGGCCCACCTAGCACTGAGAAACAACTATTGGCATTTGCATGAAGATTTCATTAATGAAATGTTATATTGTCATTGATGTCAATTAATTGGTAATGATGTTGTTATAATGTTGTTTTCTAAATGGTAGGAAGAACTAGTGAAGGGAACTGCAAATAGTAGCTGAATTTGTGGAGGTATCCGATATTACTATGAAATGGAGAGATGAAACGGTAAACCCTACCTGTTGATATGATAAACCTTAACCGATGAAGTTTGGTGAATTGGTTGTGATGGTTTATGATCAAATGATGAGCGGTAATGATTATGCCACATATGCATGTTGTATGAGAAGAGTTTCAAATGGTTTTTGGTGCATAGAGATAATGGTTTTTATCTTGGAAATGAGCAAGTTCATTGCATGTAATGGAAACCTCGTGATGAGTTATAGATTTCAAAGAAGCGGTGATCAAGGAGCGGTCAAGGTTATCTTGAATGATGTGTAGTGATTGTTATGTAATCCAATGGTCATACTTGAACCGATTTGTTTGTAATCACTATGAGAGAATTAGGTTTGTGACGTGTTATCGACCTATTGCTTTGTTTATAAGGTCAATGAGTTATTTTGTTAAAGAGTTGGCAATTTATAGTTGAGAGTAAGAGACTATGGTTGCTGAACCAGATGATGTATGTGCAATATGTGTAAAGGCAAATATGAGCATTGAAAAGATCTGAACAAGCAAGTGTAGTGCTATTCAAACATATCAGCAAACCCCTATTGTTTTCTGTAGATGTATAAAAATGACCATATTCCTAAATGAATATTTTATGTTCATTTCTCTATTTAATTAAATCCAATTTAATTAAATTACCCACATTCTTCTATTTAAATTAAGTAAATTACTTAATTTATTTAAATTAAATTCACTATACCATTTAATGAATAAATCATTTTATTCAATTAAATCCCCCCTATCCACTTTTAATTAAATTTAAATTTAATTAAATAGTTATCCTAAATTGAATAAATCTAATTTATTTAATTTCCCCAAATTACAACCAAATTGAATCAAATTAACTTTATTTCAATTAAATCCTATTATCCCTCACATCTCCCACTTGCTTCCTAAACCCCTTCCTAATTTCTTCTAGACCCTTCTAATCCCTTCTAAATTAACATAACCCATCTTCTAAACTTTGTCACATCCCTAAGCAAGGGGAGGTCACTTCTCAAAACCTTAAAGTCTTTGATAACCATTAAAGGCTTCAAGTCTTCAACCACTTAATTTCCCAAAGTCTCCCAAACCATTAATGGTTAATTCAACCATCTTACATGGTTAGAGACATTTTGCCTAACTTAACCTTCATCTAACCCAAGGGAATCATCAAGTCTTTAATGCTTTGACCATGATTATCTCTTAATCATTTGCACAGGAGTTTATCCTTAGATTAACTCTTAATCCAATGGGTAATCTTAACTTAGGTTTAACCCTTACCTCTAGATAACCATGAGGTCTTCTCATGCATTTAATGTCTCCAACCCCTTCTCTCAACCCAATCTTATGTTGACATTTGTCACCATTTCATTGGTGCCAATTGCAAAAATGGATTCCCAACTTTCAAACTTGGCCCTTGATTACCTCTTTCAATCCTGACCATCCATTGCCCTGTTTTTGCTATAAATAGAGCTTTCATTCCTCCATTTACATGATCCAAGTTTGTAGTATCATGCTTATGCTCAAATACATTCAAGCTTTCATATCATTTTTATGCTCATCATTTAGCCTCTCTTGTAACTAGGAATTAGTCTAAATATGCATGTTCAGAATACTTTCTATTATCATTAGCTTAAATCATTAACTAATATAGTATGTTAGGATAGTATTTATACTAACCTTGTCATCTTATAGTTAGTTTATTGCATTTCTAGAATCATGCATAGTTTAGGATGCATCTCATATTAAATCAATAAAAAACATCCCTTGTTCTTGCATTTGCCATCCCTTAACCATTTTGCTCAGTGATCTAAGAGAAAAAACATTGGTTTAAGGGACCGTGTAAGATAGAGAACCATGGGACCCACCTTGGGAAGTTGAGTGATACTTCATTACTCCATAGTTTGCACCAAGAAGTCCTGTGAGTGTGTGAGCAAGGCTCCATAGAGCTCCATTTTTCACATATTGAGTTCTATTGACCTACTTTTCCCACATACATTTCTGGCACCCACCGTGGGGCCCGACCCCATATATCTAATCGGTTTTAAAATATATCCACTTTTGCAGGCACACGGGAAAAATGAATTAGCGTGTTAAGTTAACTGTTTAGCGCATTCGGTTTACTATTCAGCGCATGGAGTCCATCATCTGGCACGTGAAGTCCATATATTAGCGCATAAGATTACTATTTTTCCTGTAGGTCTCGACGCGGGAGAAAAATAGAGCAGCGCTTTTGGTGCATAGAGTAGTGCATCCTGAAAACAATGTAGCACGTTGAAACCTTCTTTTAGCACATCGTTGTTATATTGTAGCGTGTACAGTTTGTTTTGTAGTGCATCACAGCCCCCCCCCAAAAAAAAAAAACTAATTTGTAACAGAAACTAAAATTTAGACTTGTGGAAGTCCACGGAATTCGCCTTTTTGCTAACAAATTGACTGGTTTTCTGCAAGTTACTAACAGTTGACTGCAGGTTTCGAATCCATTTTTATTTAGGCTAGAGTTAAAGTAGTTTAAATTTTTACTAACTTTTCTAAGTTAGGCAAAAGTTCAAATTTCTTTCTTTTCTTGCTTAAATAAAATTGAACTCACTTTTATTTTGGGCAAGTAAAATGAGCAACAAATCAAAATCTTTTCTTGCTTTTCTAGGAGAAAATTTCTCAATTTGGGCTCTAAAAAGAACAACACAAAATTTTCTTTTTCGCAAAAATAGAGCTTAAAAAGAACCTCACCATCCTTTGGTGCATAAAAAGATCCACTTTCATTTTTGCAAAGGAAAGAACCTCACCTCAAAAGTTTTGTTACAATTAAAGAGGGAAGTGATTCCCCTTTTGTTTACCTATTTTTATTTGTTGACCAAATCGAACCTTTTGCTTTGTTGACACGATTATTTCCTTAGATTAAATAATCATTGCTTTGAGGAAGTAAAATTAACACCATGCTTTTCTTGGAGCAACATCTCCCAATAGAGATTAGAAAATCACTGAATTGAAGGTTTAAAAAGAATTTGTGATTGCCTTGAATCGAAAGAGGAAGGTATATGCTCTCCCCTTAACTGGGTGATCCAAAAAACTAGACCTCTCTTAAAAAGCTTTCTTTCCTTCAAAAGTATTTTACATCCTTTAGCAGGCCTGCCTTCCCGAGGAGTTGAAATCAACTCTTAAAGCCGTTTATGGCTGGTGTGAAGGGAACGACCTAAGTGGGGAATGACTTTGACACCAAGAATTCCAACCCAGTATAATCAAACGTGGAAAGTGACGAAAGTCCTTTTCAACAGTTGTGCACAGCGATTAGCCTTCCCCCAGTATCCTCGAGATATGTAAAGCCTTTATTCTAAAGGTTGGGAAGCCTCCTGAGGGAGTTTATCACTGACGGTCGAACAGGAAGCCTGATTACGAACCATAGAAATAGAAGCTTTGAACCGAGTCAGTAACCAGACATTTATAACATCATAGTGCAAGGGTGGGGAAGAATCCACCCCCAAGATTACTCACCATATATCTCCTAAGATAACTACTCAACTGTGAAGTGATTCACTTTGAGTTAATTTCTGGCAAAAGGCAAAAAAACGGGCACCTTCTAGAGGGTGACACGGTTGTTTGAGCTGACGGAGTATCAAGACTAGTGGGCTATGATGTTATTTATGACCTTTGAATAAAGAGTCTTTCTGAAGTGTATTATTCATATCCAAACCTGTTAAAACATTAGAGATTTGAACACATCCTTGCAGAACATACACTTTTTGTTAGATTAGGCAAAATGGTTGTACTTTTTGTGTTGTGCTTGCATTTAC
The DNA here is from genome assembly GCF_030272615.1 of Cryptomeria japonica. NCBI lineage: Eukaryota > Viridiplantae > Streptophyta > Pinopsida > Cupressales > Cupressaceae > Cryptomeria > Cryptomeria japonica. The sequence continues at coordinate 40,306,608 of NC_081412.1, forward strand.
CACTTTAGAAAATCATCCATCAAACCTGAAAAATTCACAACAAAAATCCAAAATTTACAAAAAAACCAACCAAAGGAAAATTCAGGGTAGTTTAACGCATAAGAGCAACTTCTTAGCACGTGAAGTACTTTTGTTAGCACATCCAACCATCAAGTTAGCGCGTCGGTTCCGAACAGTAGCGTTTTATCCCAAAATCAAACCAGTGTCAAAACATTTAGCGCATCAGAAAAATAGTCTAGTGCGTGAAAGCATCAACTTAGTGCGTGGAAGCTAAACATTAGCGCATCAAGTTCACAAGTTAGCGCGTCATAGGCCCAGGCTAGCGCATGACTTTTTAAACAGGTAGAAAACAATTTTTTTGAATAGTCAAAACTTTAGCGTGTGCCTGGGGGCAGCCTAGCACATGTGGTCATTATTTTAGCACGTGGAGTAATTTTGGTAGCGCATTTTGTTCCTGTTTTAGTGCGTGATCAGAAACATATTGAAAGGAAATACAAGAGCAAGGAAAGGAAAATAAAATCCAAGAAAGTTTATGATGAAGTAATTGTTACCAAGAGAAAAGCAAAAACCTTGGAGCATCACCCAAATGTGAAGAAGGAGGCACAAGAACTTTTTGAAAGGGGAAAAGCAAAGAAAAACCCCTTGTGATATTATGAATGAGGCAATGCCTAAAATGAGAGAGAGAGAGAGAGAGAGAGAGCAAGAAGCTCTTTACAATATTGTCATTAAGAAGAAATGAGAGAGGAGACATCTCTTAAATAGAGATGAGGAGAGGAGTTACAAAGTAACTCCCAAATCTATGAATGCCACCATTCATAAAATGTGTGTGCCATGTGTCCACATCCTCTTATGGAGGAAATCTAATATTCCTTAATAAAGGAAAATAAAAGAAATGACTTGTCCTCACACATGTACTAGAGGACAAATTACATGTAGGAATTCCATAGGAATATCCTAAACTAAATACAAATAAACCTAAGCTAAGTAAAGATTAAATATTCTAACACCCCCCCTTAAGCTTTACTTGGGGAGCTTACATCAAACCCTTCAATGGGTTGTAATCCAAGATTTTTACAATGAAATTGGAACTTTTCTTTACAAAGTGGCTTGGTCAAAATATCTGCAACTTGGTCTTCCCCCTTGCAATAGAGGAGTGAAACTTGCTTGTCTTCAATTTGTTCTCTAATAAAGTGGTGTTGGAGAGCAATGTGTTTTGTCCTTGCATGGAAAATTGGATTTTTAGCCAAGGCAGTGGCACTTTGGTTGTCACAATACAATGGAGTTGGTTCGTGTTGAGGTAGACCCAAATCTTCAAGTAGTCTTCTAAGCCACAAGACTTCTTTGGAAGCATTAGTGCATCCTTTGTACTCAGCTTCAGTGGATCCAAGAGAGGTAGATTGTTGCTTTTTACTATTCCAAGAAATTGGTCCTGAACCAACAAAAAAACAATAACCACAAGTAGATTTCCCATCATTGGGATCTCCACCTAGATCGGAATCAGTAAAACCTTTTAAAGTAAAATTAGAACTTGCATCATAAAACAAACCTACATTAATTGTTCCTTTAATATATCTTAAAATTCTTTTAGCAACTTTAAAGTGTGTTTGTTGAGGTTTAGACATGAATCTTGAAACCAAACCAACACTATAAGCAATATCTAGCCTAGTAAGAGTTAAATAATTTAAACTTCCAACTAATTGTCTATACAAAGTAGGATCAACAAGAGGAGTTTGCATATCAAGCATTAACTTAGTGCCTAATTCAATAGGAATTGAAACATGATGAGCATCATTCATTTTAAACTTATCTATGAGATCTTGAGCATATTTACTTTGAGATAAGAAAATTCCTTTAGAGGTTTGCCAAATTTGCATTCCTAAGAAATAATGTAAAAGACCTAAATTAGTCATTTGAAATTTTTGATTAAGTTGAAACTTAATATCAGAAATCAAAGTATTGGAACTTGAAGTAAGAATCAAATCATCTACATACAAGATAATAATTATAATATCATCTTCACTATGTTTAATATACAAGTTAGGATCATTTTTACTTCTAATAAAGCCTTGAGAAAGAAAGAATTCATTAATCTTTGAATACCACTCCCTAGGAGATTGCTTTAATCCATAAATCGATTTCTTTAATTTACAAACTAAGTGTGCATTACCTTCTTTAATAAAACCAGGAGGTTGAGACATATAGATTTCCTCATGTAAATCACCATTAAGAAAAGCACTTTTAACATCCATTTGGTGAATAGGCCAATTCATTCTAGAAGCTAAAGCAAGCACAAGTTTAATTGTAGGCATTTTAGCAACAGGAGCAAAAGTTTCAGTATAATCTAAGCCTTCAATTTGAGAAAAACCTCTAGCAATTAATCTAGCTTTAAATTTACTAACTTGATTATTAGCATTCAATTTAGTTTTATAAAGCCACTTGCAAGAAACAAGATTTTTACCATGAGGCAAGGGAACTAAATCCCAAGTTTGGTTAGAAGTTAAAGTATCATATTCTTCCTTCATTGCTTTTTTCCAATGCGGTTGATTTTTAGCTTGATCAAATGTTTTAGGATCATTAGAATTCATAATAGTAGTCATTAAAGCATAATTACAATAATTAACTCTCCTAGCTTGAAGTTTATCCATTCTAGCTAAGTATTCATCACTATCTTGAATTAAAGATTTAAACCATTTAGGTCTTCTTTTAGAAGTAATGGATTCATCACTAGAAGAAGAGTCATGAGGAGTAGAGTTATTATTATTATCATCACTATCACTAGAAGGAATAGAAAAAGATGCATTAGGAGTAGGGTTAAGAGAAGGAGGTTGGTCCTCCACAAGCACAACTTTGGTTTGACCAAGTTCATCATCCTCCACTTTAGAACAATCATGAATGCCTTTTTCTGCAATACAAACATCTCTTGCAACTTTTACCTTGTTAGTAATAGGATTGTAAACTCTATAACCTTTAGTATGTTCATCATAACCAACAAAAATAAAAGGAGAAGATTTAGCATCTAATTTTTTCTTTTCTCCTTAGGTTTGTGAACATAAGCTATGGAACCAAAAATTCTTAAATTCTGCAAATTAGGCTTTCTACCAGACCAAGCTTCTTCAGGAGTTTTATCCTTTAAGGCTTTGGTAGGTGTTCTATTAATTAAATAAGTTGCACAAGCCATAGCTTCAGCCCAAAACTTATAATCCATATTTTTAGCATGCAATAAACATCTAGCCATTTCAACAATTGTCCTATGCTTCCGTTCTGCCACACCATTTTGTTGTGGTGTATAAGGAACGATAAGCTCATGTTTAATTCCAAAAGATTTCAAATAAGCATTAAATGCATTATTGACATATTCTCTTCCATTGTCAGTATGAAGAATCTTCATTTTAGAACCAGATTGCCTTTCTACAAACATATGAAATTCAATAAACACATCAAGCACTTGATCCTTACTATGAAGGAAATATATCCATGTTCTCCTTGAAAAATCATCAACAAAGGTAAGTGCATACCTTGAACCTTGGATGGAGGGATTCTCCATGGGACCCAAGAGATCACTATGAACTAGATGCAATTTAGTATATGCCCTCCAAGATTGACCATGAGGAAAGGGTTCCCTATGCATCTTACCACTCATGCAACCATTGCAAACAATTTGAGAAGGAATAATACTAGGCAATCCATCAACCATATTTTCTTTTTGCATCAATGAAATATAATCAGAATTGAGATGGCCAAGTCTTTCATGCCATATAGTAAAATCAACAGTAGTAAGCAAAGAATACTTTGGAGGAGCAAATTCATAGAACTTGAATAAGTTATCACTATCCATTTTAGCAGTAGCAATAACATGATTAGTGTTTGGATCAATGATATAGCATATGCCCCTATAAAAGTTAATCTTATAATCTTGACAAAGTTTAGGAACTGAAATCAAATTTGATTTTAATTCAGGAACATAAAGAACATCATGTAATTTCCCATTAGGAACATTCACATCACCAATAGCTTCAACTTTACAACTATGATTATTAGCTAATTGAACAGGAATATTAGAAGTATCGGGATGCAAAGATTCAAAACATTCTTTATGAGAAGTAACATGTTGAGATGCACCAGAATCAATAATCCACTCAAGTGGTTGAGAAACATTATAAGTACATGTAAATGCATGACGAGATGAATTACCATTATTATTACCTTTCTTATAATGAGGTTTATGTTGATTATTTTGATTATTTTGATTCATGGGCTTTTTACCATTTTGTTTCTTAAAACAATTATTAGTAATATGTCCATCTTTCCCACAATATGTGCAATGGGGTCTTGTTTGAGAATTATTCCTTTGATTATTGTACGTATTATTATGATTATTATTATGAGAATTATTATGATAGGATTTAGAATGAGATTGATAATTAGGAGATTTGTGATTATTATTATGATTATTATTATGATTATGATTATGTTTATTATTATTGGATCTAAAATTATTATTATGATTTTGATTTTTAGACATAAAAGCATGTTCACTACTTTTAAGAGTACCAAATTGAATTAATTTAGCTTACTCTTGACGCAATAAATTACGAAAAATATCATATGTTAATTGAGTAGCTAAGCTAGGAATAGCAAGTTGAGCATGAATATTCGTAATAAATTGTTGAAATTGACGAGGAAGACATTTTTTAAGAATAAGATGAATTAAACGTAAATCAGCAAGAGTAACTCCTAAACCAGTTAATTGACTATTAACAGAATCAAACTTTAATAAGAATTCATCCATAGTTTTAAAATCTGTATACCTTAGATCTTCAAGTTGATCTTGAAGTTGAATTTTTTGGGATTCATTTGAGCTATCATAAGTTGTTTTTAAAATTTCCCAAGCTTCATGCGCTTTTGTACAATTTCCAATTAAAACATACAAATCAGGAACCATTGAAATACCAATTAAACCAAGTGCTTCCTCATTTTGAGCCTTCCATCTATCTAGGTCGGATTGAGGAGCAGATGTAGCGGGTTCAAAGGTTTTATCAGTCGCAACATCCAAAAGGTGTTTGAAACGAAAAATAAACGAGATATGTGTTTTCCAAGAATGATAATTGGAACTATTTAATTTAATTTCCAGAATTAATGTAGACATGATAGCAAAATAATAGTTTGTAAAAAAAAATTACCCCTTTGATTAAAAAATAAAAATAAAAATTAACCTCCTTGATTTAAAAATAAACCAGATTTGAGTAATAACTATAACAAAATTTATGTAAAAAAAATGTTATATTCAAATCTTAAATAACAAATTAAAATTTTATTTTTTTTAAAACAAACTTTATATTTTAAAAGAACTTTAAATATTTATTAATAATAAAATAAAATTATTTATATTAACAAAATTATTTAAAACTTAAAAAAAAATTATAAACTTAAAAAGGTTAATATTAAAGAAAACTTGTTTTAAATAAACTTTTACTAAAGAAACTAAACTATTAGTGTAAATAAAGGAACTTTACTTTACACGTATAAGATAAAGGAAAGGTAAAAAAAACTTGTTAAAGACAAATATGCATGAAATGAATGTTACCAACCTTGATACAAATAAAAGACCAATCACAAGATAGAGGCGTTAAAAACAGTGAGGGCGATATTGACAAGTTTTACACGTTGATAATGACAGAGCAAATGGCACAGACTACAGAGACGTTACTTTGCAAAGAATCTATAGTGCAGAGACGTTGAATGACAAGAATGAATACAAAACGCAGGTATTCGACTCTAAGTGGACAACAGCGACTTTAGTATATCTTCTGACTGGGTGTTACATTTGAAATGAGATTAGAACTTGATAGGTATTTGAACTTTGTGAGATTTTAACAAATCGATTGATGAGGAGCTAAATGGTTACTATGACTGTAGAATAGAGATGTCGCTGAGCTTTATCTTTTTGATCATTAAAGTCTTTGCTGGGCATACAGTGTGGAAATGTTCTCAGTACAGTGAGTGGGGTTTTATCGGATGTCACCAGCCTCAGCCAAATCTGTGAAGTGCGGGTGAAGGGCGAAGTGCAGGGTGTGTTTGATATTTTGTTCTTTCACATGGGATTGCAGAGTCACAACTTTAATAATTGACTGTTTTTGGTTGCCTTAACAACTATATACTGATGGAAAAGTTTTCAAATAGAGGCGTACCTATTGACTGAAACCTATGGATGATAAGTTTGGGACTTCGTTGAAAAGTACCAAATAATCGTTTAGTGAGTACTAAACTTGAATAACATTTAACATAATTTTCCAGATTTAATAAAGGCAATGGGAGCAACTTCAAGCAGATTTAAATGGTTCTGTACTAGCCCAGCAAAGATCTCGTTATGTAGAAAACTCATAAGAACAAAATATTTCACAAATATCAAACCTTACAATCTATACCTGATGGAGCAGTTGCAGAGATTGCTGGGAAGCGAGATAGGTACCGTGTTGATGGCTCGAAGATAATGAAGATCTACCTAGATCCTAAGGAGCAGAATAACATAGAATACAAGTTGGAAACCTTTGCTGGTGTTTACATGTGTTAGATGTATTAAACTATTGTTAAACTTGAGCAAACAAAATATGCCAAAAGCAAGGCTGATATGTAAAGAGAACAAAATATAATGGAGATATAAGAATACACAGATATCAAAGCTACAGATTATGGTTATTCTGATAAGAACAACTATTAAAAAAACTTAAATCTTTCCTCTCAAAGAAACAAATTATGCGAACTAATGCAATGTAATAATAAATTAGATTTGGTGGCAAGCCAACCAAATAGATTAAGGAGACTGAGTTTGGCGGTAAACCTTCCAAACTATGCACACTAAAAAAAACCAGAAACTTTGGCGGCAAGCCTTCCAAAGACACAAATTTAAACTAGGAAGAAGGAACTTTGGTGGCAAGCCTTCCAAAGCCCTCTTTTTTTAATTAAAAAAAACTAGAATAGAAGATTAAACCTGCAGGCAAACTTGTTAACAAGTTTGAAAAAAAAAAAAAATCTGAAACCAAAACCTACACAATAGAAAATATTAGAAAAAGAACTTCTTCTCCTCTCAAGAATGCCTCCAACAAGGTGAACTCCACAGAATGGTAACCTTCATCAATGTCAACTTAAAAACAAGGATTAGAAACCTGCTCTGATACCATGAAAGGAAATACAAGAGCAAGGAAAGGAAAATAAAATCCAAGAAAGTTTATGATGAAGTAATTGTTACCAAGAGAAAAGCAAAAACCTTGGAGCATCACCCAAATGTGAAGAAGGAGGCACAAGAACTTTTTGAAAGGGGAAAAGCAAAGAAAAACCCCTTGTGATATTATGAATGAGGCAATGCCTAAAATGAGAGAGAGAGAGAGAGAGAGAGAGAGAGAGAGAGAGAGAGAGAGAGAGAGCAAGAATCTCTTTACAATATTGTCATTAAGAAGAAATGAGAGAGGAGACATCTCTTAAATAGAGATGAGGAGAGGAGTTACAAAGTAACTCCCAAATCTATGAATGCCACCATTCATAAAATGTGTGTGCCATGTGTCCACATCCTCTTATGGAGGAAATCTAATATTCCTTAATAAAGGAAAATAAAAGAAATGACTTGTCCTCACGCATGTACTAGAGGACAAATTACATGTAGGAATTCCAAAGGAATATCCTAAACTAAATACAAATAAACCTAAGCTAAGTAAAGATTAAATATTCTAACACATATAGACAGAGGGAAAAGAAATGAGGAATTTTAAAATTTTTGAAAACATTTTCAAAGGCCTCTCATTATCAAACAACATTTTTCACCAAAACGGAGTAGCGAAAACAAACCATTAAAACTATTTCTTGAGATAAATTTGTGTCAAAACAAATGTGGTAAAAATCCTAAACTGATCGCACAATAAAACATGTCTATCTTATCATAATCTAGAAACCTCATCATCAGTATCAACAAAATCCTTTACCATCTTACGGATTTCATCTCAAAAACACTTGTTTAAAAATTTCAAGTTGTCAAATCAAGTCTCTATATCGGGAGGCTTTTATCCATATCATTTGATATGCTTTGTCGTGAAGGGGCATCTTAACCTTCACTTTGATAGAGTAAGATTTGAAATTTTCCAAACAAGATCAATTGAATCCAAACAAATCAAAGGAAACCATTGATCACTCATGCATGACTAATCCCCATATTCTGAGAAGAAAGAACTTTTATCATAACATCACATTGAAGAAACAACCACCTAGTTTTTCCAAGTTCATCAAGAGAAATAAGTTTTTATACATCAATCGTCAACTCTTCAATTCTCATCGGGTATTCCTTCATCATGTCAAACGTTATATCCAAAACAAATCCAACGAATTTGACAAAGAGCCCTTAAAAACAAGAGCCTACTGTCAAAAGTCTACTTTTAATCAAATCATAAACCGCGGAGGAAAAATCAATCCGGCATTCTTGCCCGACGAGTGTATCACTTATAACACATCTCGACCAGAACCACCCACCTTGAGCAACATATCAACAAGGATTTTGTCCCCTTCATCACTGAAAGTTTCTACTAAAATGCATGTTACTCGCTCTCAAAGAAACCAACAAAGCGAGACACACACAGAGTCTAGTATGAATCAAAGGTTGTCAAATCCTTTTGAAGTTTCACACTTAGAAGAGACTGAAATTTCTGAAGCGCTTCTTAATGAATGTCAGGAAAACCCTTCATTCCAAAAGCTTGTAGAAAGGCTTATGGAAAATGAAAAAGAAAAATATTTGCTCATGCTTACAAGTAAAGGCGTTAAACTTCCCGAAGATTTAGACACAAACATCTTTAGAACCGGATCTTGACAATATGCATATCAAGAACAACAAAGAGAAGAAGAAACTCATAACCTTGAACAACACATACCTGAGCAACACATTCCAGAACAACGTATACCAGAAATGCCTATGCTCAAGCTAGAAACCCCAGAGCAAAATATACCATTTAACACACCTTTTCAGCTGAGAACTAATACAAGGGAAGAGTTTCTTCCTCGGCAAAATAATGCGCCTTTGGTTTCTCTTACTCAACAAATGCAAATGTTACAAAGACAAATACATGACATGCAACAAGGGACAATAGTGTGGTACTCTTTAAACGAAATCTGTCCTTATCCATTTGACAGAAGATTGAACATGGTGCCTTTACCTCCAAACTCAGACATTCCCAAATTTGACAAATACGATGGAAAAAGTGATCCCCGTGATCATGTCAGAGAATTTTGTACCATGAGTCTTGAGTTTGCTCATGATGACACCTATCTGATGAGGTTATTCCCAAGAAGCTTGGGAGGGCAAACAATGGAATGGTTATCCAAAATTACACCACCTGTCAGATCATTTGATGAATTGGTTAATAAATTCATAACCCAATACTCTTATAACATCCAACATGTCATAACTATGCTAGATGTTTGCAACACTAAACAAAAGAACAATGAAACATTCATGATATTCCTTCAACGCTGGCGACGTATGGTCTCCAGATATCCTCGAGATATTCCTGAAAAGGAGAAAATGGAAATCTTCATTGACAATCTGAATGGTGAAATGAGTTATAGGCTAAAACTTCAATGTATACCGTCTTTCACTAAATTGATTGAAAATGGCATTCAAGTAGAGGAAGCGTGTGTCAAAAAGGGAACACTCAAATTCTTCAAGGAAGGAACAAACTCATCAAACTACAATAACTAGAATAACACCAACCTAGACAAATCTCGATTTTGGACTTGAAACAAAAACGAAGGCAACAATGACTCACATGATCCCAAATCTAAGCAACTAGTGCTTGCATTATCTGGAAATCCTCAAAATACAAAAAATCCTAAAAATGCTAATACAAATGCTAACACATATGCACCAAACACCGATCAAGGACAACTCAACACAAACAACACCAATGATACTCAAAGCAAAAGCATGAATCCAGGACCTAACAATAATTCACGCAACAACACAAACAATTTCCAAAAACGTATCTTCACACCACTGGGGCAATCACTAGAATCAACATTCAAAGAACTTTTGGCAAACAAGATTCTTTCTTTGCCTCCAATCAGCAACTATGAACCCAAAATCAAACCACCTTGGTGGAATGATTCACACTATTGTGATTACCATCATAACAAGGGTCATCGGACGATTGATTGCATGAGATTGAAACACATGGTGCAAGATATGATTGATCGAGGTGACTTAATGGTAGATGGTCTCAAAACAAATGGTGATCACGGAGCCTTTAAAAATCCTCTCCCAAATTACAACAAAGATGGAGCTTCAACCTCGGATGATACACGCGGAGCTCGTATCAACCATATCTACAACAACACCATAAATCACATATTAGCTGAAGATCATCAAGTAAATGTCATCACCAGCCGAGATCAATGTGATCATGAATCTGTCAATGTAACAACCCGAACTCAAAAATATGTCTTAAAAGGACATACGTCACCTGCAACTACTACACCAAAAATCCAATATGACTTGGTTAACCAACTACGCAAAACTCTAGCTCAGATATCTATACTAGAATTGCTGAAACTATCACCAAAGCACAAAGACATATTGGAACAAGCGCTATTGGAAACCAGTGTACCCCAAAATCTGGATACAGACAAATTTCAAGCCATGGTCGCCCATATGATAGGACCTCATAACCTCACCTTCTCAGAGCATGACAATGCTTCCTTAAACCATCCGCATAACATTCCTCTCCATATCGAAGTCATTGTTTACAAACACTGAGTGAAAAGAGTCTTAATAGATGGAGGAGCTGGACTTAATATATGTACTTTAAAGCTTATCCATGCATTAGGCTTTTCAGAAGAGTCTATTGATCCCTGTAAGAAGATTACCATAAAGGCATATGATGATGAGGAAAGGTCCTCTAAAGGAACTGTGATGTTACCTATTCAAGTGGGACCAGTGCAAAAGGATACTATGTGTCAGGTCTTAGACATAGATCTCACCTACAATATTTTGTTAGGGTGACCCTGGATACATGAAATGCAAGCAGTGCCTTCTATGTATCACCAGTGTGTCAAATTTCCTTATGACGGACAAGAAATCTCCATATCTACCGATCACAATCCATTTCAACATTGCAACGCAATGGGGGTAGCCCAAGATAGTTTGGTTCCTCATAATAGAGAAAAGCAGCGATCTTCAACATCAGATCTACAAACAGCAAAGCCCAACTCCTTATTTGGAGATTTCAAGCAGAAAATGCAAATCAAAGACCAAGGCATGGGAGAATACTCTTTGGAGCCCTTATGTTTATCCAAATTGCCAACATCACCTAGATCTCATGGATTGCCTACTACATCAATGCATCTGGTAACTCAGCCTATCACCAAATTTGATGGTACCTTCATCCAATTGGGCACTCTAGCACATGAATCAGAAGACAAGGATATTCTTAGCTGGTTATACAAAGATGAGGAAGAAGGTAACAGAGCAGCTACTCTAGACATTGTTCTACCTACACACTTGTATGGAAAAGGATACTTAATCATGCAGCAAATGGGATATGATGGTAAAGGACCTATTGGGAAACGCAAAAAAGGAGTCACTGAACCCATAGATCTTCCTTCACAGCCCAGTAGAGACAAAATAGGACTGGGTTGTAAGCTCACTTTCCTATTAAGAAAGCCGCCCTGCATAACTACAAAACCTCAATGGAAAGTAAAGAAGAAGTACAAAGAAGAATCCTGGCAAGAAGCACTCTTTGAATCAGCAGAAACACTCCGTAAGGCACGGGAACGTCAAGATCAGAAGTTACATCAGGAAAAAATTCTAAGCCACAAAAGGGCCATATTGGCAGCAGTAGCTCATGTTCAAAATCCACTATCTCAAGAACCAATAAAATCATCTCCAGATACCTTTATTTTTCCCCAAGGAGGCACAGTCTATGAACAAATACAAAAAGTAGAAGCAGGATCTGACACCGAATCAACCAAAACTATCAAAATGGTATCCATCATCAAAGATTTGTTTTCACCATACAACATACCTATTTATAGCACTGATAGAATCTGGATGATGCCTCTGAGACTGATTCCAATGAATATGAATGGAGTACCTGCTCCAATGCTACTAAAAATATCCCTGATGATACTGATTCCATATCCCTTTCTCAAGAAGAACATAACGCAAAAGATAGACCTCTTGAATTTGGACCACAGAATATCTATAATGCCAAGGAAAGCGAACAAAAACATTATGAACAAGTCTATAAGGAAGATAATACCATGGAAGACCTCGACGAAATCCTAGACTTCTTTAAAACCAAGAACAATCACGATGAAAACTCTGTCCTAACACTTATAGTAGCAAAACTTGATCCACCTAACGATTCCTTACCGCTTGTCTTTCTTTACCTCATCGACTGGGATGAACCTGAAATCCATGATATACCAATTTTCCCAGATGATGAATCTATTATCCATTACCTATGTACCGTAGATCCGGAAACAAGCTCTACTAGTGAGCAAAGTAACGATGTCTGCCAATCAAGGAGTGCCAAGTCTCTCAGTCGCAAAAATAAACCAAATGAAAGATCTGATGCTGAAAACAAGTCAATGGGAGCTCTAGATCACAAAAAAGTAAAAATAAAGGACGCATCTGAGGGTGAAAACCTTTTTAAGGCACCTAACGATGGGAGACTTGACACTCTTCCTGAACACTTTCATGAGCAATCACCCATATTGATTGAACCCACTCAATCAATCAACATTGGTACCATAGAAGTAGTCAAAAACATACACCTTGCAGAATCTCTGACAAAGGAGGAAAGATCAGCATTCATCATTTTCTTTAAAGAACAGCAAATTAATTTTGCTTGGTCATATGCCGATATGCCCAGAGTCAATCCACACTTGATCATGCATCACTTGTCCATCTCTTCAGGAGTTAAACTAGTCAAGCAAAAGCTACGAAAGATGAATCCACAGGTAGCACTCATGCTCAAAACTGAACTAAAGAAACTATTAGATGTCAGATTCATCTGACCCATTGACTATGCAGAATGGATTTCCAACATCGTTCCAGTATCAAAACCAGATGGTAGTATCAGAATATGCACTGACTTTAGAGACATCAACAAAGCTTGTCCAAAAGATGACTTTCCTCTGCCCAGTATTGACATAATTGTAGATCTCACAGCAGGCCATGTAATGCTCTCACTAATGGATGGTTTCTTAGGCTATAATCAAATCAAAATAGCCCCAGGAGATCAAGATAAAACATCATTCACCTGTCCTTGGGGAACGTACTGTTGGAATGTTATGCCTTTTGGCTTAAAGAATGCAGGGGCTACTTATCAAAGAGCAATGACAACAATCTTTCATGACATGATGCACACATTTATGGAAGACTACGTGGACGATTTACTAGCTAAATCCTTCACTAGAGTAGAACATCTCGACATCCTAACAAAGATCTTTGATCGATTGGAGAAATTCCAAGTTAGGCTCAACCCTAAGAAGTGTGTCTTCGGGGTTACATCAGGCAAGTTACTAGGCTACATAGTCTCAGCTAAGGGTATTGAAGTAGATCCAACAAAGGTACAAGCCATTATGGAGATGCCACCACCAAAGAATATCAGTCAACTCCGATCTCTACAAGGGCGACTTCAATCAATCAGGCGATTCATCACTCAACTAGCAGATAAAAGTCTCTCATTTAACCATTTGTTACATAAAAATGTACCATTCAAATGGGAAGCCAAATGTGTAGAATCTTTTTATCAAATCAAACAGTATCTGATGAATCCACCAGTTCTAGTACCACCAGTCGCAGGAAAGCCACTTATCCTATATATCTCAACAACAAATATATCGTTGGGGGCACTATTGGCACAAGAAGATCAACAAGGGAAAGAATGAGCCATATACTACATCAGTAGGACATTGAATGGCTATGAACTCAACTATACATTCATTGAAAAGGCCTGCCTAGTAGTGGTCTTCGCATCTCAAAAATTCTGACATTATATGCTAGCACACACCATTAAGCTAGTCACAAAAATTGATCCTCTCAAATATCTACTTAGCAAGGCAGCTCTTACAGGCCGATTGGCTAAATGGGTCATGATTCTCAGTGAGTTCGACATTCAATACACAGAAAGACAAGCCATCAAAGGACAAGCAATTGCAGATCAGCTGGCTGAAGCACCACTACCAGGAAAACAAACCATGGAGATTGAATTTTCAGACAGGGACGTTCTTGCTATTTCTACCAAACAATAGACCCTATACTTTGACGGATCCTACACACAACATGGTTCAAGTGTTGGCATTCTATTCATCACTCCTAAAGGACACACTATACCGAGATCATATAGGCTTATGTTCCCATGCACAAATAATGTGGCTGAATATGAGGCATTGGTTATAGGCATCAAAATGGCCATAGAATGGAAAATCACAGAGTTAAAGGTCTACGGAGACTCACAACTATTCGTCAATCAAATCAACAACAACTATCAGACAAAGGATGACAAGCTACTACCCTACAAGTGAATGGTGGATGACTTCAAACAATATTTTGTGCACATCACCTTCAAGAAAATGCCAAGGTTGAACAACAAAGCAGCCGATGCCATGGCTACTGTCGCTTCATTACTACAAATTCCAGAGCAACAAAGTCGTTATGAGTTCCTGGTAGAGCAACTGTTCTCCCTAGCCTATGACCACTCTGAATCCCATGTTATCTATGCCTTAACTGGTTCAGATTCTCCGTTATATGGACCAATTTACGACTACCTCAAGAACAATATCTTACCAATTGACCAATCCCGTAACCAAAAACATAACTTTATCCAGCAAGCTGCCCGTTATACCCTTACTGCTGATACCTTGTATCATCGAGGTCTAGATGGTACTCTTCTTCATTGCCTTGATCGTAATGATTTTGATTCCGCTTTACACGAGCTTCACGAAGGTATTTGTGGCACACATTCAAGTGGTACTACTCTTGCTAAAAAACTTCTAAGAATGGGATACTATTGGCCTACAATGGAGAAAGACTCATATCACTTTGCCAATAAATGTCCTAAATGCTAGATCCATGGTAATCTGATACATGCACCCGCACAGGAACTGCAGCCATTTACAACATCTTGGCCCTTTTGTCAGTGGGGACTAGACTTAGTTGGAAAAATTCATCCTTCATCTTCAAATGGACACAAGTTTATTATAATAGCAACAGAATACTTTACCAAATGGATAGAAGCAGTTCCCATGACCACAGTGACTGGGAAACGAATTGCCTCTTTTATCCTCAATTATCTAATTTGCAGATATGGTATTCCAAGTTCAATCATCATAGATAATGGACAACCTTTCAAAAACCAAGATGTACAAGAACTATGTGAAAAATTCAAAATCCAACATCAGTTTTCTACACCATACTACCCATAGGGAAATGGTCAAGCAGAAGCATCTAACAAGAGAATACTAAAAATCTTAAAGAAAATAGTGAATGATGCAGGCAAAGATTGGCACGTCCAACTTAATCCTGCACTTTGGGCATACAGAACTAGCATCCGCACACCTACAGGAGCAACACCATACTCATTGGTATATGGATCAGAAGCCATTTTACCCCTGGAAGTGGAAATCCCATCTCTCA
Source organism: Cryptomeria japonica (assembly GCF_030272615.1). Classification (NCBI taxonomy): domain Eukaryota; kingdom Viridiplantae; phylum Streptophyta; class Pinopsida; order Cupressales; family Cupressaceae; genus Cryptomeria; species Cryptomeria japonica. Next base: position 40,322,284 of record NC_081412.1, read on the forward strand.
GAGTCTCTTTGAAAGGTTTAATCCTAGATGAAGAGTATCGAGTTAACCGACTGCAAGAACTCGAACTATTAGATGAAAGACATCAGCATGCTTACACTCATCTCAAAGCATATCAACAATGCATGTGCAGGAGCTACAATCACAAGGTCATCCCTCGCAACTTCAAAGTTGGTGACCTAGTCCTCAAAGAAAATCCAAGAAATCAGCAAGATCAAGAAAAGAAAGGGAAATTTGAACCTAACTGGTTGGGTCCCTATGTCATCATATCAGTCTATGGATCAAGTGCCTATCAGCTAACAACTTCAGAAGGAGATGTGCTCGACGAACCAAATAACAACATCCATCTGAAGAAGTACTACACTTAAGTAGCCTAGTGCATGGAAAAAGCCAAAACAAGCAAAAAAAAAAAAAAAATCCAGAAAAAGCAAAAACACAAAGTACAATAAAAAACAAATGGTGAAAACCTAGTAAACAGGCGCTCTTGTGAAAGAATAGCTCCTCTATCTATCTCCATACCATTTTATCTGTATCCTTAAAAAATAAAAACACTATCAACCATCGCCCGACACTTAGCACATATCCATTCAGGACATATTTAGCATAGTCACTATCCTGGGTTATCCATATATATCCTCTTACCACATTCCACCATGGCTTGGAAATCACTGTACATATTCACATCAAGAGGCACACTCAGCTAGGGGCATTAAAATCGTCAAAACTTGCGAACATTCAAGATGTCAAAACATAGAAGCATGGCATCCAACAACCAAAACTACGCTCCATCGCAAAACAAAACAAAAAATTCACAAAAATACCAAGGATGGATGATTTTCTGAAGTACTGAATGTTGCATTATAGCATAAAAATCTTGACTAGTTTTGCATTTTGAACTTTTTAAAAATTATTGGATCTCTTCCTTTTCTCACTAAATGCTTCAAAGCTAAGAGATCATGGAGAACTTCCAATATTTTCTTAGTCTTTTGTCTAGGAGGTGATCACTTGTACTGTGTGAATACTTGCCTCGAGACATGATACATCAAATATCACTGAAGGCCTGATTCCACTTCACGCATACAAATGATTTAATTTTGTTTGTTTACACAATCCACACTTAGGTCATCCTAGTTCAATTATACCTTGACGCTTGTGCTATCTTGCAAAATCCAAACATCATGTAAATTTTTCTCAGGTCATCATGGTTTAATTATACCATTATGCTTGTATAAATTTTCAACATATCCTAAACAAATCAATGCTCAATGATGATACCTACAAAGAAAGCAAACAACATATGGTTGTATCGGGATGACAAATGCAGAATGAGGATGCTCCAAAAATATAGTTGCATATCATTTTACAATTAGTTATATAATTGCATATCATTTTACAGTTAGTTTCATATCATTTTAACATAGTTGCATATCATTTTCCAATTAGTTGCATATCATTTTTCACTTAAATACATATCATTATCATACATCTCAAAGATACCTTTCATAGCATATAAAATCATACATCTCATTTTCAAGATACATCTCACAAACATATTAAAAGCATACATCCTGCATCATACATTATATCATATATCTAAGCATTGCATCATCATCACATAAAGACAAGAACACATAAAGCACATACATCCATATAACACACCATATGATCAAAGATAATGATGTTGTATATATATATCTCCCAAAAATGATCAAAATGTACAAAATATATCATCACTGTGTCCAGTACAAAGAATACAATGATAAACAATACAACAGAGACTCCATCTCTCAAGTATGGCTATCCCCTGACGGAGATGGTCTGGCTCCAGATGTCCCCACCCCTGGATCTCCAGGGGGATCTTGTCTCGATGGCCCTATCACACCTCAGCTCTCGGACCACGACCCAATATCTCGAGATTGACTGGATCTCGATTGTGTGAAGCTCTATACTCGGCGATCCCTGGGTACTGTAGCCTCATAGTGTCGGAGGTAGTACTCCACCTCCTGAGCTCTCAAAGATAGCTCTCTCAGGGTGTCTCTCATCAAACCACCCACCTCTACTCTCTGCATGCTGGCTGTAAGCTCCTTCGCTCGCCCCCTCCACTCTATCTCTATGTCTCGTTCAGTGGTCAACTGCGCAATCTGCCGCTGATATGTCAAAACCTGTGCCTGCAGCTGCTGTATAGTCACCTGCAGGGTCCGAATCTATGCATCCCCAACATGAGTGGGGACCCGAACCCGTAACGGTACCTGTGCAGGGGCATCCCCTCTAACTCTGCCTGTCCTTGGTGCTAGAGGTGGGAGCGTCACGCTAGCTGACAAACTACCATAACCTAGGTATACTACCTTGTGCAGGTCCTTATACAGATGGGCTAGCATAGCCGATCCCGATGCGAACCTGTAGCCCTGTGTAACCATGTCCTCTAACACCAGCCCCCATCCCACAGAGAATCCCTTTGACCTACGATCAGGACAAAGGAATCCACCAATAAACCCTGCCAGTACTGATGGAAGTGGTGCATAATCCAGGTCTAGGAACTCCTGCCATGGGATCTCATATCCACAGACTGTCTCATCATGAAAAATGCGGTGAAGGGCCTCTGTGCCACCCTCCTCCGACTGCTCATATGGTAGTAGTACACCTACTACTGGTATGCGAAGAATCCTGTAACAGTCCTCTGGTGTGACTATCATCTCACCTGTGGCAAAGTGGAAGGTGTTTGTGTCGCTATGCCACCTCTTGACGAGCGTTGTAAGTAGCCCCCGGTTCACAGTGAACCGAGGCATATCCAACAGGGACGTCAACCTGCATCTCTCAATCATATCTAGGTTGGCTTATGTCAACCGAGGTATCAGAGTCCAAGGCCTAGGAAATCTCTCACGCGACTGCACCACGCCCAATCGCTCCTATCAACCAACCAAACAAGTCCAATATTAGTTTCCACATCAAAACAAAGATATCAAAATCAAACTCACATCAACAACATGAAACAATTTGCTCATCTACATCAAGTTCAACATCCTATCATTTCATATCAACTTGTAACATAACTCAAGTTATCAAAAACCATATCAAAACTTGTAACACAACTCAAGTCTCCAAATCACATAAACTTGTAACACAACTCAAGTTTCCCACCCATATCAGCTTGTAAAACAACTCAAGTTTCCAACCCATATCAACTTGTAACACAAATCCGGCTTCACACATTTGAACTTGAAAATAAAGTGCACAAACAAATCATGCTTTGATCAAATCAACACATTAATATCTATGCATAACTTGAAATATCGCAAATCAACACAAGTTATATCGACACTTATATTGGACAAATCAATAAAAACCATGATAGCAAAACACAACAAATTCACAAATCACCTCATCTCGCAAAATTTTTCCTGATGCACTAAAACAGATTCTCGCTGCACTAAATCTACCCATGCGCTAGTCTATTTACCCTATGCGCTAGACTGACTCTACGTGCTAATCTTTTACCCCCATGCACCACCTAACCTACCCTATGCGCTAAAACCTATCTATGCGCTAACCTATACCTCGCTGGCACTACCTATTTGCCCCTATGCGTTAGGTCTACCCTACACGCTAAAACCCCTTACCCATGCGAACCCTTGTGACCCCTATGCGCTAGGTCTACCCTACACGCTACCCTGTTGACCTGAAGCGCTACCCTACGTTCGACATGTGCTATTTTCACTCCCTGTGCTAACCTAGACTTTCTATGCGCTATGTTATTTTGTTTCGGACGCAGCCCTAAAATTAAGCTTCATGCGCTACCTAAATTTTTGTATGCGCTAATTTGCGAATTTGACGCCCTAAAACGCTAAAACCGAATTTCCAAAATCAAAAAATGACCCAAAATAACAAAATCAAAAATCAAAAAAGGGTCAAAAGTGTTGACTTATTGGTGTTCCATATGCGGCAAGTCTCCGATACCTTCGAACGTGCTCAAAACAATGCACAAATGAATCAAATCAAAGCCCTTTTCCCCTTTTATAGGAGGAAAATGAAATTAGGGTTAGGGAACCAGGCATGTAATTTGCTCACGGTCTCCCTTATACCCTACACAATATAAATTATCGGGAGATGAATCAATTTCAACATTTCACATAGACAAAATCATACATACCACACACAAATCATCAAATCCAATCAAAATTTTCAAAATATTGATTCATCTCCCGAGGGGGCATCACACATAAAATCAAATCAGGGGCACGACATGAAAAATAAGAGCAACACAAATATTCCATTTGATCAATAATCACAATGAAACATCATTTTTCTTTGAAATAACATGTGCACACACGTCACTTCAAAGAGGGGCAAAATGTAGACGTATAAAAATGACCATATTCCTAAATGAATATTTTATGTTCATTTCTCTATTTAATTAAATTACCCACATTCTTCTGTTTAAATTAAGTAAATTACTCAATTTATTTAAATTAAATTCACTATACCATTTAATGAATAAATCATTTTATTCAATTAAATCCCCCCTATCCACTTTTAATTAAATTCAAATTTAATTGAATATTTATCCTAAATTGAATAAATCTATTTTATTTAATTTCCCCAAATTACAACCAAATTGAATTAAATTAACTTTATTTCAATAAAATCCTATTATCCCTCCATCCACTTGCATTTTCCTACATCTCCCACTTGCTTCCTAAACCCCTTCCTAATTTCTTCTAGACCCTTCTAATCACTTCTAAATTAACCTAACCCATCTTCTAAACTTTGTCACATCCCTAAGCAAGGGGAGGTCACTTCTCAAAACCTTAAAGTCTTTGATAACCATTAAAGGCTTCAAGTCTTCAACCACTTAATTTCCCAAAGTCTCCCAAACCATTAATGGTTAATTCAACCCTCTTACATGGTTAGAGACTTTTTGCCTAACTTAACCTTCATCAAACCCAAGAGTCTCATCAAGTCTTTAATGCTTTGACCATGATTATCTCTTAATCATTTGCACAGGAGTTTATCCTTAGATTAACTCTTAATCCAATGGGTAATCTTAACTTAGGTTTAACCCTTACCTCTAGATAACCATGAGGTCTTCTCATGCATTTAATGTCTCCAACCCCTTCTCTCAACCCAATCTTATGTTGACATTTGTCACCATTTCATTGGTGCCAATTGCAAAAATGGATTCCCAACTTTCAAACTTGGCCCTTGATTACCTCTTTCAATCCTGACCATCCATTGCCCTATTTTTGCTATAAATAGAGCTTTCATTCCTCCATTTACATGATCCAAGTTTGTAGTATCATACTTATGCTCAAATACATTCAAGCTTTCATATCATTTTTATGCTCATCATTTAGCCTCTCTTGTAACTAGGAATTAGTCTAAATATGCATGTTTAGAATACTTTCTATTATCATTAGCTTAAATCATTAACTAATATAGTATGTTAGGATAGTATTTATACTAACCTTGTCATCTTATAGTTAGTTTATTGCATTTCTAGAATCATGCATAGTTTAGGATGCATCTCATATTAAATCAATAAAAAGCATCCCTCATTCTTGCATTAGCCATCCCTAAACCATTTTGCTCAATGATCTGAGAGCAAAAACATTGGTTTGGGGGACCGTGTAAGATATAGAACCATGGCACCAACCTTGGGAAGCTGAGTGATACTTCATTACTCCATAGCCTCCACCAAAAAGTCCTGTGAGTGTGCGAGCAAGGCTTCATAGAGCTCCGTTTTTCACATATTGAGTTCTATCGACCCGCTTTTCCTACATACATTTTCTAACAATTACAACAATCAAATCCCCTAACCGGGTAAGCTCTAACAATATTAGTGTTATTCAAATCCTCTAGCCAGGTGATCCATTAGCTTGGATTCCTAATCCTCTATGGAGGTTACTCCTAATAGGGTATTGCTTCTAATAGGGCATTATAGTCAATCCCTTAACTGGGAGGTCCCTAACAGGATCTATTCTTAACAAGACTTATTGTAAAGCTTTAACAAGCTTGGCTCCTAACAGGGTGAACTTGAAATTTTTTTAGAATACTTGTCGGTATTCATCCCCACTGTGGTTTTTCCCATTTGGGTTTCCACATCAAAAATATTGTGTCAAGTGGTGAATGTTTTGTGGTTATGTTTACTATGGTTGAATTGCTTTACTACTAAATCCACTTTGATATGTTATGTTAATTGATAGCAATCTGAAATGGGGTTGTACTGTTGTTAGTAAAGTATTTGAATGATTTAGTTAAATGGTTTATGAGGTTTAGAGATGTTTTATTGTTAGTCTATTATAACAGTCAACTGCTTTAACTTGTTAGTAATATTGCATTTGAAGTTTAGTGTTTAAACCAATCAATTTAGAGTTTGCTTTCAAAGGTTGATTTTTGAGATTGGTGAAAGTCTATATAGTTTTCTATCTACTAATTCACCCCCCCTCTCATTAGTTGACCAGATCCTTATTCTTTCATCATACCATTAATTGGTATCAGAACTATTCAGGTCCTCTAGGGTCTATGCTTAACAACTTGAGGTAAGGATCTTGTAGAACATGATGAAGAAAGAAGGTCTGAAGTTTAATAAAGAGAACTATAAGATATGGAGTGATAGAATGAAAATTTATATCAAGAGTCTAGGAAGTCAATACTGGGAGGATGTTGGTACTCAATATGTTGCACCTAGTGGGATTACAACTGTTGATCAAAAGAAAGACCAACAAGAAAACAATAAAGCATTGGAGGCTATTATTAGTTCTTTGTTTGATGCAAAGTATGTAGATGTCCATGGTCTAGAGACTGCATATGAGGTATGGAACAAACTTGAAGAGATCTATAGAGATGATGAGCATGTGAAGGTTGCCAACGAAGATAGTCTAAGAGGAAAATTTGATGACATGCAGATGGCTAAATGTGAAAATATTCAACAGTATGATTAGAGGATCAAAGAGATAGTTGGTGAGATCAAGAGTGTTGGTAGTAAAGTGGAAGATGCCACAATGGTTAGCAAGGTGTTTAGAACCCTTCTACCGGTCTACGCTATCCGAGTTGCAGCCATTTAGGAGCTAAAATCTATTGATAAAACTAAGATAACCCATGACTCTATCATTGGTAAGCTTACTTCTTTTGAATTAAATGGTTATGATGGTAGTGTTCACAAATCTGAATCTACATTTAGAGCTTCAATTTCTAACCCATCTATGAGGAAAAGAAGAGATGTCAGTCACAGCTATGAATCTAGATCCAGTAGAGAAGTTGATGATGAAGGTAGTTTGGTTGAGCTTGAAGCATTGTTGGCCAAGCGGTTGGACACATTGCAACTCACTATCCTAATGGTGACAATGAGAACAAGCGTGAGAAGTTTAAGAAGTACAAGGGAAAACACAAAAGAGATTGTCTCATTGTAGTTGATGGTGGTATCACTGATGAGGAATCTAAGGTGATGCTAATGAAGACATTGTCTTTGTAGCCATTAAAAAGGAGACATATGATCAGAAGGCAATAGTTTCTTGCATGGATAACTCTGATTATTGGATTATTGATAGTGGTTGTTCACACCACATGACTGGTGACCGGAGCAAATTTCTTACCTTGAAGGAATTTGATGGAGGAGCTATGAGATTTGGTAATGACTCACCCTGCATGGTAAAAGGTAAGGGACCTATTTATCTTAACAAAAAGAGCAGTGCGGATGATGTCTACTGGGTTGAAGGATTAAAGAACAATCTTTTGAGTATTTCTCAACTCAATGACATAGGATATCCATTGGAGTTTAAGAATGAAATGTACAAAATCTATGAGAGAAAAGGTGAACTAATTGCAAATGGCAAGAAGAATAAAGGTAACCTGTTTCACCTGAATCGTAAAGTCAACAACTATTTAATTGCTAAAATAGATGATAGTTGGCTTTGTCATAGGAGATTTTGTCATATAAATTTTGATAACATTGTTAAAGTGAGAAAGTCCAAGACAGTGAGAGGTTTGCCTCAGTTGGACAAACCGGTTAATGCTCTATGTAAGGAATGTTAGACCTTTGTGGTACCAGTTCAACCAAAATAGTTAGATTCAAAAGAAGATGATGATAATGAAGAAGAAGAACCTAAAGATAATGATCATGTTATTCTGAGGTACGTGAGACTCAATCATAATCCTGACCAGATTATTGGAGATAGGGATGTTGGAGTGTTAACTAGGAGAAGAATTAGAGAGAATTATTGCATGATTTCCACTATTGAGCCTAGAACTGCTAAGGAGGCATTTGGAGATGATCACTAGATCAAAGCTATGGAGGAGGAGCTTGATCAAATTGAGAAGAACAACACATAGACCCTAGTATCTAGACTGGTGAATAAAAATGTGATAGGTACTAAGTGGGTATTCAAGAATAAACTGAATGAAGATGGTGTAGTAGTCCGAAACAAAGCTAGATTGGTTTGAAAAGGTTATGCACAAGAAGAAGGAGAAGAATATGGTGAGACTTTTTGCACCAATTGCTAGCCTGGAAAGTGTTAGGACTTTACTTGCATTTGCAACATATAAGGGATTCAAAGTATATCACATGGATGTGAAGTCAACATTTCTAAACGGAATGCTAGAAGAAGAAGTATATATTGAGCAACCAGATGGTTATGCTTTGACTGATGAAAAAGATATCGTATGCAAATTGCACAAGGCACAATATGGGTTAAAGCAAGCACTGAGAGCATGATATGAGAGGCTACATTCACACCTAATGAAGATAGGTTTTTAGAGAACCAGTGAAGACAACAACATATATCTCAAATTTGAAGGAGATAAGATACTAGTTGGTGAAGTGTTTGTGGATGATATCATATTTGGAGGCAATGATGACATGAGCAATGACTTTGCAAATGAGATGAAAAATGAGTTTGAAATGTCTCTAGTGGGAGAGATAAAAAATTTCATAGGCTTGCAAATACAACAAATGAAGAGTGGTATTTTTATCATGCAGTTGAAGTATGTGAGAGAGGTGTTAAAGACATTTGGAATGAGTGACTATAAACCAGTTGGGACACCAATGGTTACAAGTTGTAAATTGTCTAAAGAAGATGAAGCCACATCTGTTGATGAAAAGGAGTATAGGTCAACGATTAGGAAATTGCACTATTTTATTCACAATAGACTGGATATAGCTCATGTAGATGGTCTAGTTGTAATATTTTAGAAGAAAAGGAAACACATTTGATAGCAACCAAGAGGATATTCAGATATTTGAAAGGCACTATTGACTATGGATTAAGGTATCCATATGCAAGTAACTTTGATTTGAAGGTTTATATAGATGCAGACTGGGAAGGTAATGTTGATGATAGGAAAAGCACAACCGATTGAGCATTCTTTTTTGGTGGAAGACTTGTTTCATTGAGTAGCCAGAAGTAGAGTTGTATATCATGGTCTATTACTGAAGTTGAGTATGTTGCAGCTTATATGAATTATACCCAGGCTATTTGGACGAGGCACATTCTGTAAGGATTCAAGTTGAAGATTTTAGAACTGATAAAGATCTTATTGTTGGCATATGTGTAGAGTTTGATGACATGATGATATTTTATGTTGTCGTTGATGTCAATATGCTAAAGTATGAACCGATATATTGAAGAAAACAAACTGGCAAGTGAAACGGTATGATGATGTGAATAGGTATATGTGAAAAGGTGAATTGATATATTGGAATGTAAACTGGTATTTGCAAAGTTTGTATCGGGGTTTCATTCGATATGACTACCGATTGGTAGTCTCAGCTCTAGGGTTTCCGGTTGATTCATTCCAAGTCTTTGTGATTCAACTAATGACATCCTGTGATGAGTTAGCATCGATATGAAGATCAAACCGTGTTACCACATCAGCCTTGTGTGTGTGAATAATTTCCTTGAGGATCTTTCATGAAGAAGATTGATCCTATCTACCTCGGGAATGTGCAAAGACTCAGCAAACGGTGGAGAGCTCGTGATGGGTTATCAGCTTCCAGAAGCGGTGAAGAACAAATAATGGATAACGTCTTGAGATGTGTTCAAGATTGTTTTACTCTATGTAATGTGATTAAACGGTCAATATTGGATTGATTGTATTGATAACCTAGATACTTAGGGTTTTAGGTTTTAGCTACTGACCTACTTATTGTCTATAAGGTCGATGATGATTTGCATCATGAAGTTGTTAGAAAATGTTGTGTGTGTATCCAAGTGAAGAGATACTTGATTCTTGCTAGACCGGTGCAGTGATTTAAGATCTGCAGAGTGTGATTGCAGATGTGAAGGAACTAAAGTGGATTTGCCTTGGCATTGAGTGTTGTTATCAGATCAATGTATTAGCTGTTGACTTCTAACCATTTCAGCAGTTGGAAAATCCCTTTACCAGGTAACTTTAATAGGCTTTCTGTAAATCCTTTAACAGGGTGACGCAAAATCATTTAGTTCTTCAAATCCTCTTACGAGGTAACCTTTAACAGGGTTCTAACCTTTAACCAGGTATTTAGCCATCCCTTAACTGGGTGATCCCTAGAAGGATCGGTTCCTAGTAGAACCTGTTGTAAAGTCCTTAATTGGACTATGCTCCTAACAAAGTGGACTTCAGAAGAGTTCAAGAACAACTTGTGGGTATTCATCCCCACCGTGGTTTTTCCCAGTTGGGTTTCCACGTAAAAAATCAGTATGCTATGTGTGATGCTTTAATGTTTTCTGTCAAGTGGTAATGCATGCTGATCGAGTGGTCTTTATATTTATGATGTATTACTTGTTTAAGCATATGGGTGAAGTGGAAATGAGATGTTAGGATTTGTGAAGATCTAAATGGTACCAGTTTATGTCTTTCATAGTCTCACTATGTTTTACCAGTAGTGCCCTGATTTAGATCGGTGATGTCGTTTACGAGTTAGTACAGTTTTTGTAGTTTAAGTTGTTGGAGAAGTTTTTGTGTATACTGATTCACCCCCCTCTCAGTATCTATTGGTTATTTACTATTCATCATTATTCATCAATTGGTATTAGAGCGTCCTTCAGGTCCTCTATGCTATAAGCTTAACCGCTTGAGGAAAAGGTCCAATTCTAATGATGAAGAGGGAAGGTCCTATGTTCAATAGAGATAACTTCAAGATATGGAAGGATAGAATGAATATATACATTAAAAGCATGGTTGCTAAACACTAGAGCTATGTTGAGAATACTTATGTTGTCCCTACCGATACTCTCACTGATGATCAAAGGAGAGAAATTCAAGAGAATGGGCAAGTCATGGAAGCTCTTATCAGCAGTCTATCTGATGTTGAGTTTATAGATGTTTAGGAAAAAGACAATCCCAAAGATGTATGGGATACTTTGGAGTCTATCTATGGTGGTGATGAGCATGTGAAGCAAGATAAGGAAGAAATCCTTAGAGGAGAGTTTGAAGACATGCAGATGATTGAAGGAGAGACCATTCAACAATATGGGATAAGGATTAAAACTGTTGTTGGAGACATCAAGAGTGCAAGAGGTACAATGGATGATTCCACCATTGTTAGCAAAGTTTTGAGAACATTATTACCAGTCTATGCAATAAGGGTTGCCACTATTCCGGAGTTGAGATCTATTGACAAGACAAAGGTGTCCCTAGATTCTATCATTGCTAAGTTGACTGCATATGAGCTAAACAATTATGATGGTAGTGTTCAGAAGACTGATTTAGCCTTTAGAGCATCTGTTGCACTATCTAGAAAGGGTAAAGAAGCTAGTATCAGTTGTGAACCAAGACAAAGCAAAGATATGGATGATGAGGAGATCCTAATGGAATTTGAAGCTCTTTTGGCCAAGAGACTTCCTAAGGGAACTAGAAAATACAAAGGTAAGCTCCCTTTGAAATGCTTTTCTTGCAACAAGATAGGATGTATATTGCTGTAAATTGCCCTAACAGTGAAAATAAGGACAAACCAGAGAGGTTTAAAAATTTCAAAGGAGGAAATAGGAGAAACTGTCTTATTGCAGTTGATGAAGGTGTCACTGATGATGAATCAAAATATGAAGAAAGTGAATACATAGTGTTTGTAGCCGTTAAGGAAGATGTGTTAGACAAGAAGGCTCTTGTCTCCCTCTTTGATAATTCTAATGAGTGGATTATTGACAGTGGTTGTTCTCACCACATGACTGGTGACCAAAGAAATTTTTTGTCTCTGGAATAGTATGATGGAGGTGTAGTCCGATTTGGTAATGATGCACCTTGTATGGTAAAAGGCAAAGGGTCCATCTGTTTAAATGGAAAAACAATGCTGATAATGTGTATTGGGTAGAAGGTCTCAGGCATAAGCTTTTGAGTGTTGCTCAACTGAATGATAAAGGGCTCACTCTAGAATTCAAAGATGGAGCATGCAAAATAAAAGGAAAGAGTGGTGAACTAATGACCACCGGTATGCAGACCAAAGGTAACTTATTTCAATTAAATACAAATATTAGTCAATGTCTAATGGCTAAGTTTGATGACAGCTGGATATGGCATAGGAGACCCTGCCATGTAAATTTTAATAATATTGTGAAGGTTAGCAAGATCAAGGTAGTCAAAGGATTGCCTGTGTTGAAAAAACCGGAGAATCCTTTGTGCAGAGAATGTCAACTGGGGAAAATGTCTTCCTCAACCTTCAAAGGTAAATCTTTCACAGCAAATAATTTACTTGATCTTGTGCATACTGATTTGTGTGGTCATATGAAAACTAGGAGTGTTTAGGGAGATAGGTACTTTATGATTCTTACTGATGATTGCTCAAGAATGATGTGGGTCACAATCTTGAAAGACAAGCCTGAAGCTTTTGGAAAGTTCAAAGCCTTCAGAGCACTAGTTTAAAAGGAAAGTGGTAAGAGGATCAAATGCCTTAGAACTGATCAAGGAGGTGAGTTCGCCTCTGGAGAATTCAATAAGTACTGTGAAGATAATGGCATCAAGAGGCAACTATCTGCCCCCAGACTCCACAACAAAATGGCCTAGGAGAAAGGAACAACCGAACTGTAGTTGAAGCAGCCAGAATGATGTTGATTCAAGGGAAGGTTGCTCACACTTTTTGGAGAGAAGTGGTGAGCACTGCAGTCTACACTATGAACCGAGTACTTATCAAGAAGGGTAAGCATAAAAATCCTTATGAGTATTGGACTGGTAAGACTCCTGTGGTAAGCTACTTTAGAGTGTTTGGTAGTAAGTGTTATATCAAGAGAAGTGAATACAATAGCAAGTTTGATGAAAAATGTGATGAGGGGATATTCCTAGGGTATTCCACCAAGAGAAAAGCTCTTAAGTTTTTTAACGATAGGACTCTAAGAATTGTTGAAAGTATCAATGTTAGAGTTGATGAAACCTCTGAGAAACCTAAGAAAACCGATAGTGAGCAAGCGGTAGATGAACCAGTTGTAACCTTCTAGGAACTGGTTGCAAAACAACCTAGTACAAGTAACAGTGCTCCTACACCAGTAAAAGCTGATGTAGATGCTGACGAAGATGAGGATGAAGAGGAAAAGAAAGAGAAATCAGCCAAGATCATTCTTAGGTATGTAAAGCTGCATCATGATCCAAAGAAGATCATAGGGGATAAGGATGCAGGAATTCTTACAAGAAGAAAGGTCAGAGAAAATTCTTGCATGATCTTTGAATTTGACTGTATTAAGGCTATGGAAGAGGAACTTGACCAGATAGAAAAGAACGGTACATGGTCTTTGGTACCTACACTGGAGCACAAAAATGTTATTGGCACCAAATGGGTTTTCAGAAACAAGCTGAATGAAGAGGGCACAATGGTAAGAAACAAAGCAAGACTGGTATGTAAAGGATATGCTCAAGAAGAAGGCGAAGACTATGGAGAAACCTTTGCTCTAGTAGCTAAATTGGAAGGAGTTCGAATGCTTCTTGCATATGTAGCCTTCAAGGGTTTCAAAGTGTATCAGATGGATGTGAAATCTGCATTCCTAAATGGAATACTTGTTAAGAGGAAGTGTATATAGAGCAACCATATGGGTTTTCCCTATTAGAAGATAATGATATGGTGTGTAGGCTATATAAAGACTTGTATGGATTAAAGCAAGCACCTAGAGCATGGTATGAACATTTGCACTCACATCTTGTGAAGATTGGATTTGAAAGAACAAGTGATGATAGCAGTATCTATTTGAAGTCAGAAGGAGATCAGATTATGATCTATGAAGTGTTTGTTTATGACATAATTTTTGGTGGAGATGACAAGATGAGTCAGGCATTTGCAAATGAAATGAAGAAGGAATTTGAGATGTCACTAATTGGAGAGATTAAGTTCTTCATTGGACTACAAATTCAAAAATGAAAGATGATATCTTTATCACTCAGTCTAAGTATGTCAAAGAGGTTTTGAAGACCTTTGGCATGGAAGACAGCAAACCGGTTGGTACATCAATGATGACCAGTTGTAAATTGTCAAAAGAAGATGACTCGGCATTGGTGAATGAGAAGGAATACTGGTCAATGATTGGTAAGTTGCACTATGTAGTACACAATAGACTAGACATTGCACATGCAGTGGGCATTGCTGCACATTTCCAGAAAAGTCCAAGAGAATTTCACTTGGTAGCAGTCAAGTGGATTCTTAGATATCTGAAGGGAACTATAGATTATGGATTGTGGTATCCATATAGTAATGATTTCAATCTCAAAGTATTTACAAATCTCGATTGGGCTAGTAATGTGGATGACTAGAAGAGCACAACTGGTGGTGCATTCCTTCTTGGTGGTAGACTAGTCTCATGGATGATTAAGAAGCAGAGTTGTATCTCTCAGTCTATAGTAAAAGCAGAATATGTAGCAGCATTTATGAATTGTACTCAAACCATTTGGATGAAGCATGTATTAAGTGGCTTCAAAGTCCCTATATCTAAACCGGTGAGTATATTTTATGACAACACCAGTGCAATTAATATTTCCAAGAATCCGGTATTGCATGCTAGAACCAAGCACTTCGAGCTCAAGTATCATTTCTTGAGGGAGAAAGTTCAGAACAAAGAGGTTGTATTAGAACATGTTTCTAGTAAAGAGTAATTAGCAGATATATTCACCGAGCCTCTACCTAAGGCTACATTTATCTATTTAAGAGGTGAATTAGGGGTGCTACCCCTTCAAGAGGTAAACTAAAGGTATGTGCTCCACATCAGTCAGGTATTGCATTGACAAATATTTTTAGGATTGGTGTGTTGAAGGATGTTACTCCTTAGGGGGAGCAGTATAGTGGAACGTTGATGTTTGTGCCTCCACTTTGGCATTGTTGTCAAAGGGGGAGAAGATGTGAAGTAGAAAAGATATCTACATCTTTGAACACATAATATGGAAGAGATTGGGGAGAAGATGTGAAGCAGAGAGATATCTTTGCATATTGCCATCAATGCCAAAGGGCAAGATTGTTGACATATGTGTAGAGTTTGATGACATGATGATATTGTATGTTGTCATTGATGTCAATATGTTGAAGTATGAACCAGTATATTGAAGAAAGCAAACTGGAAAGTGAACCGGTATGATAATGTGATTCGGTATATGTGAAAAGGTGAACCGGTATATTGGAATGTAAACTGGTATTTGCAAATTTTGTATCGAGGTTTCATTTGATATGACTATCGGTTGGTAGTCTTAGCTTCAGGGTTTTCTGTTGATGCATTACAAGTCTATGTGATTCGACCGACGACATCCTGTAATGAGTTAGCATTGATATGAAGATCATATCACATTACGATGTTAACCTTGTGTGCGTGAAGAATTTCCTTGAGGATCTTGCATGAAGAAGATTGATCCTATCTACCTCAGGAATGTGCGAAGACTCAGTAAACGATGGAGAGTGCATGATGGGTTATCAGCTTCCAGAAGCGGTGAAGAACGAACAATGGAGAACGTCTTCAGATGTGTTCAAGATTGTTTTACTCTATGTAATGTGATTAAATGGTCAAGATTGGACCAACTGTATTGATAACCTAGATTCTTAGGGTTTTAGGTTTTAGCTACCGACCTAATTCTTGTCTATAAGGTTGATGATGATTTGCATCGTGAAGTTGTTGACAAATATTGTGTGTGTATCCAAGTGAAGAGATACTTGATTCTTGCCAGACCGGTGCAGTGAGTTAAGATCTGCAGAGTGTGATTGCAGATGTGAAGGAACTAAAGTGGATCTGCCTTGGCATTGAGTATTGTTATCAAATCAGTGTATTACCTGTTGACTTCTAACCATTTCAGTAGTTGGAAAATCCCTTTACCGGGTAGCTTTAACGGGATTTCTGTAAATCCTTTAACAGGGTGACTCACAATCATTGAGTTCTTCAAATCCTCTTGTGAGGTAACCTTTAACAGTGTTCTAACCTTTAATCGGGTATTTAGCCATCCCTTAACTGGGTGATCCCTAGCAGGATCGGTTCCTAGGAGAACTTGTTGTAAAGTCCTTAATCGGACTAGGCTCCTAACAGAGCATACTTCAAAAGAGTTCAAGAACAACTTGTGGGTATTCATCCCCACCATGGTTTTTTCCAGTTGGGTTTCCACATGAAAAATTAGTGTGTTAGGTGTGATGCTTTTTCATGTGATGCTTTAATGTTTTCTGTTAAGCGGTAATGCATGCTGATCCAATGGTCTTTATATTTCCGACGTATTACTTGTTTAAGCATATGGATGAAGTGGAAATGAGATGTTAGGATTTGTGAAGATCTAAATGGTACCAGTTTATGTCTTTCATAGTCTCAATATGTTTTACTGGTAGTGCCCTAATTTAGATCGGTGATGTTGTTTACCATTAGTACAGTTTTGCAGTTTAAGTTGTTGGAGAAGTTTTTGTGTATACTAATTAACCCTCCCCCTCTTAGTATCTGTTGGTTATTTATTATTCATCATTATTCATCACTTATGTGACAATACCAGTGCTATAAATATCTCAAAGAAACTTGTTTTGCATGCACGAACCAAACATATTGAATTGGAGTATCATTTCTTGAGAGAAAAAGTGCAGAGTAAAGATGTGATATTGGAGCATGTTTCTACCAAGGAGCAGCTTGCAAATATCTTTACCAAACCTCTACTTAATACTACTTTTGAGTATCTTAGAAGTCAGCTAGGGGTTGTACCCCTCCATGAGGTCAATTAAGCATGATGTAGACTACATCAGTCCCAGAGCTACTTGCTAAATTTTACAACAGGATTGGTGTAGAGTGAAAGTTACTCCACACGGGGAGCATCAAGTTGTAGGTTGCTGATGCTTAATAGTGAAGTTTGACATTGCATGTTTTACTTTCACTTTGGCATTTTTTTTAAAGGGGGAGAAGAACTATATGATTGGGAATACTTGTATGATTGACAAAGAGAATATCTATAGCCAATTACTAGTTGAAGACATGAAGACAAGGAGAGTACATGGAAAAATGTAAACCAGGATTCCTATTCACAATCATAGCAATCAAGGGTATTGATACTATTCACAATCATAGTAATCAAGAGTATTGATACTTGTATTGCCATTAATGCCAAATGGGGAGCTTGTTGGTATTTGTGTGAAGATTGCATTAATGAAATGTTATGTTGTTATTGATGTCAATTAACATGTAATGATGTTGTTATAATATTGTTTTCTAACCGATAGGAAGAGCTAGTGAAGGGAACTGCAACTAGCGGGTGAATTTGTGGAGGTAACCGGTATTGGTATGAAATGGAGAGATGAACCGGTAAACCCTACCTATTGATATGATAAACCCTAACCGATGAAGTTTGGTGAATCGGTTGTATTGGTTTATGATCAAATGATGAGTGGTAATGATTATGCAATGTATGCATGTTGTATGAGAAGAGTTTCAAATGGTTTTTGGTGCGTAGAGTTAATGGTTTTTTATCTTGGGAATGAACAAGTTCATTGCATGTAATGGAAACCACATGACGAGTTACAAAGTTTGATGAAGCAGTGATCAAGGAGCGGTCAAGGTTATCTTGAATGATGTGCAATGATTGTTATGTAATCCAATGGTCATACTTGAACCGATTTGTATGTAATCTCTATATGAGAGAATTAGGTTTGTGATGTGTTACTGACCTATTGTTTTGTTTATAAGGTCATTGAGTCGTTTTGTTAAAGAGTTGGCAATTTGTAGTTAAGAGTAAGAGAGTGTCGTTGCCAAACCAGATTATGTATTTGCAGTATGTGTAAAGGTAGATAGGAGTATGAAAAGGATCCGAACAACTAAGTGTAGTGCTATTCAAACAAATCAACAAATCCCTGTTGTTTTCTGACAATTACATCAGTCAAATCCCCTAACTGGGTAAGCTCTAACAAGCTTAGTGTTATTCAAATCTTCTAAACAGGTGATCCATTAGCTTGGATTCCAAATCCTCTACCGAGGTTACTCCTAACAGGGTATTGCTTCTAATAGGACAATATAGTCAATCCCTTAATCGGGTGGTCCCTAATAGTATCTATTCTTAACAAGACTTATTGTAAAGCTTTAACAGGCTTGGCTCCTAATAGGGAGAACTTCAGAAGAGTTCAGAATACTTGTGGGTATTCATCCCCAGGTTGGTTTTTCCCATTTGGGTTTCCATGTCAAAAATATTGTGTCAAGTGGTGAATGTTTTTGTGGCTATCTTTACTATGGTTGAATTGCTTAAATGCTAAATCAACTTTGATATGTTATGTTAACTGACAACAATATGAAATGAGGTTTTACTATTGTTAGTAAAGTATTTGAATGATTCGGTTAAATAGTTTGTGAGTTTCAGAGATGTTTTACTGTTAGTCTCTTATAACAGTCATCCGACTTAACTTGTCACTAATATTGCATTTGAAGTTTAGTGTTTAAACCAGTCAGTTTAGAGTTTGCTTTGAGAGGTTGACTTTTGAGATTGGTGAAAGTCTATATAGTTTTATATCTACTGATTCACCCCCCCCCCCCTGAGTAGTTAACCGGATCCTTATTCTTTCATCATACCATCAACAACCACCAATCTCCATCTGTGTCATCGTTGTCATCTCCATCATCTCTTAGGGTTTGAGTGTGACCCCCTCCGCCTTCGTTTCCCGCTCTCCGCTCCATCATGGTTATGGAGTAAGGCATGTTACTATATTAGATTCCAATGCTTTCTTAATCTAACTTTGAGGCACGTGGTGTCTTAGGGATGCTTGGTTAAATGTGCAAAAAGAGACTTTTTAATGTGTTGTCGGACAAGGTATGTTCCTCTTCCTTGCAAAATTAATAAAATATTAATAGAGTGCTAGCATATTTGTAGTTACACTTAGCTCAATTAATTTTTTAGTTGACTTGTATTGGGTTGTTGATAGTATTAAAAAATTATTACAATACCAAATTAAAAAAAAAAGAATGTAAAATGAATGATTAGTAATCAAGCTTGTTAGAAGAATTTCTTGATCATTCAAGCCCACTTTTCGCTATCATCTTATTGTTCATATATAACATTATCTTTTGTCAAAATCTGATCTCAATTGTTCTATCACTCTACTTTCTCTGTCATTCGGTGTCTTGTGCCATGATTGATTCTCTATTCAACATGCTAAGGTTAACAATTTAGAATATGTAGTGAAATGCCTTCCTTCTAGGGCAATTCTTAGGTCTAGCATCACCATGGAACAAATCACTCCATCTTTTATTTATCATTGGGGGGCTCTTCCAATCTTTGTGTCACTTCTTTAAATCTCCTATCAAACTCAATGATTGATTCATCCTCATGTTTGTATAGTCCCCACGATTTAGTGATTCCTTCTGTTGGAAGTTTCAAACTCTCAAAATCCTCCAAAAACACCATCAACACTTGTACCATTCTTTATCATTTTGTAGGTTTCTACAATACCTTTTTAGTAGTAGCTCATTTCCTTGTCATCCAATGCAATCAAATAGCTTAGTACTATTGCATTGCTAATTTCTGCTCTACCACATAGATTCCAACAAGAAAACATGTTCTACAGTATTTCTTGTGTCCTTCCCAAAGATGGGCATCTTCCACATGTTGCTCATTTTGTCTTTTTTTCGAAGGTATTCCCCACTTGGCTTCTAGAATTATATGAATTCGTAGGTGTAGTGTTTCTTGGGTTTTCCCAAAACACACTACAAAGTTTCTAGAGACACCAATCACTATTATTGTGGATAATCGTATGCTTGAATATTGCACATAAAGCAATTTCCATTTCCCACATTTTTCTGCAATTTCTTGACCCTCCAAAAAAAAACTATCCAAACTACATCTAACTATCTTGACATAACCATTTCACCTCATTAAAATACAAATGCTACTTTTGCACCTCTTATAATCAAAGACCTTTTATAAATATGATCAATGTATGTTAATTTAATATTTTAAAAGAAAGGTAGAATGTATTATAAACACCATTCTAGAGCCAACTACTTTTCACTACTTATTGTAGAGTACAATCTCCTCTGTTCATTACTTTATTTGAAAGGCATAAAAATAGAATATTTACATAGAAAAGAAATTAAAAAAAAGTTGCACGGTATAGATAATTACGATAATATGGTTTTTAAATTAAAATACAAAAACAATGGTAATCCGAGTGGTTCAGTGAAGGATCCAAGCGGATTTGTTTCAGTGAAATGTTAATTGAATATTTGAGCACAGGCAAAGCTCTATACCAGCAAATCTGAACGATTCAGGAGCTAATTTCACCAAATTTCCTATAGTTTGTTCAGGCTTAAGCAATTGCAGATGCATAACAGTAAATTTATGGAGTTCTGTCATGAGAATTTAACTGTATGGAGGAAAATGAAACCAAAGCCTCATATTTATTCACACAAAGTGATTGACAGAGTTGATTAAATGGCAGCAGTGGGGTCGGATAAGTTTGAACACAACACTTTTAAGTTCTGATTTGACTAAGTGGTTCATCTAAAATCATATCAATTTTTCTAATAAAATTTATTTAAATATAATTTTAAATGAATCATCTAACAAAAAGAAACTTAGGATAACCTCTATCTGTGGAAGAATCATTTAACTGGGCTATGGAAATTTATGGTAAGAAAACCCTAAGTAGAAATAAGGAAGCCGTTGGTAAGAAAATAAGCTAACCTCTAGCCATAAACAGCTTGTATATTGCTTAGTGTGGATCTTATTTGTAAGTCAGTTAATCAGTGCAAGCTCTTTCCCCATATTAGCAAAAGAACATGTAATTAATTTGAGTATATACAGATAACAAACACACAATGTGTGGGCTGCTTACATAGTGAGAAATTTCTAGCTGATCCTAGAAAAGGAACTTTCTGGGAAGAAAGAAAAGCCACACAAAAAGAATTTCTAAAGAGCATGAGAGAACAGTCATGGAGCGCCAAATCTTTCCAATTAGCAAGTAATGAAGGACATATCTATGGCCCAACACCACACTCAATATCCCTTGCAGTACCCTTACCATCTTCTGCTGTTGATCTACTGCACTGGATTTGGTTAGCCTCACTTTGAGTCACAGAAGCTTCTTTCTGGAGAAGAGAACGTCTGCAAGTGGGACATGAAGAGTGTGAAACAAACCATTTGTCCACACACTCCATGTGAAAGCTGTGATTACATTTGGGCAAAACTCTCACTTTTTCACCTTCAATGAAATCCGCCAAGCAGATGGGACATTCCACAGTATCTTGTCCTGATCTCAGTTTGCTGTAGACTAGGGAAGAAAGTGCTCGTATGGCCGCCTTCTTCAAGCCCGTATTTGCTAATTTGGTGGCCATGTACTCATCACGAGACCTGCAAATGTCATGCCAGGGCAGGACTGAAAGAAAACCCATGATGGAAATGACCGCACACATCAATGCCATAAGACCCACAATGCTTTCTTGACTCATATGAACATTGAAATCCGTTTCCTGCACGACTGCAGGAAGATTAACAGTGGCAGCCTCTATGGTCATTTTTTTGCTCCTCTTTCAGACCTCCTAAAGATTTTACTTTCTTCACTACAACTAAAGTCAGGATGAGAAGACCAGTCTAATGGATGCAGAAATCGAAAAAGCTTTTCTTGTGGGCGACTGACTACCAATTCAAGAGCAAACTTGATAGATGAAAAGAGAGATCTACAATCCCACTTTATAAGATTGCCGACGAACTACTTAGTGTGCATGACAACATTTTTATTCGTACAATAACGTCACTCCCTGTACTTCACTTTGAGATAAGCTTTGAACGGGGTCGGCAGTGGAACAAGGATAAGGATGAGCAGCCCACCGGGGTTATTTAATAAAAATCTGTCTATATCGCACGTTGTTTGCTGTGGACATCCATGATCCAACCTCTAACCTAAATGACTCTTTCCCATCAACCTTCGTATCATCCACCTGTCCTGCCCCCATTTCCACAATCATATTTCGGATAACTTTCCCTTATCTTTTACTTTTCCAAGACGCTTCTCACATTTCTAACATTTGCTTTTGGTTACAGTCGATCCAAATAATATACTATCCTTTAAAGGATAGCTATAGTCTTGCATTATTGATATCAATAATTGAATTGAATCGAAGCAATTTTAGTAACGTTTATTAGATCATTATTTTGAAGGATGAAGAACCACATCTTCAGGTTCTTTTCGATGTTAGTTCTTGGATTATGAATCTTTAGTTCTTGGATTATGAATCTTTATCAAAAAACTAGAAGTATTGTGAAGCTTTGTTTCCTTGAAAACTTGGTTTAGACAACCCTCCTTCAAGTTGTTCTCATATTGACCACAGATATCTTTGTGAGCAGCACATTCAAATATAAAGTTTCACTCAATTTCAATTGTCCTTTTGCTGAAAAAGTCTACATTCTTTCTTCCCAAACTGCTTTAGGGACCGTCCATTTACCTATCTCACACCTTAGATGATGTGACCCAATTCTTAGTTGTGCCCCTGGCACTCTAGCCTTGCCTTTAATTGCCACCCGCAAGTAATCTCATTCATCATGTTCCCATGTTGGATTGCACTCTTTAACATAATGAGCTTTTTTTCAACGAATTTGTTTTGTCTATATGATAACTTTGAATTTTTCTAACACAAATCCTTTTCTCTCTCCATTAATGTTAGGGAATTTTTGATAAATTAAAGTGTTTTCAAACTTTGTATTTTTATTAGACCAAACTTTTGATGTACGCTCATATTCAAATAAAATCCTTCATTTTTTACTTAACCTAACTTGATATTGTCCTTTTTAAAAGTGCTATCTATGAATATCTTAAAGATTGATGCAAATATAAACTTTTAATTAATGTCCATCCATTCAAATAAATTCCATGTGTGACTTCACCGAACTTTGAGTAAATTTGTAAATAATATACTACACTCTTAAAAGTGGCATCTAAGAATATCTTGGGAGTAGGTGCCTACTGATCTTTAGGGAGGTGACATAAATAGTATGTTAATAGGAGAGTCACAGTCGCATGCTCATTGTGCTGCTGTCAATCACATGAATGATTATTCTCTTTGGATTTGGACTGCCTTTTTCAATGAGCGCCCAATTTTCTTTATCCCAGCACTCACCAAACGCGCTTTCTTTGGTAAATTTCACTCTCGGACTGTCAATACCTTTGGCCCCACGGTTTCCATTAACATCTGAGTGATGAGATCCAATTAAGTTGGAAAAAGATTGTATTGTAATTTTATGTTAATAATAATGTTGGAGTCAGGCATGAGTCATGCTCATGCCTCCATTAAGTCAGATATTTACAAAATTACACTCTCCTCCAATAGGTGAAAAGACCATGGTTAGAAAGTGTTGGAAATAGTGAATTTAATGGTTGCTTTAAGCGGATTATGTAATGATGGGTAAGGCGAAAAGCTCAATGGTAGATGGGCTTCCTCTTTCAAATCAGATTCTAAGTTGATCATGGAAAAATATAAAAGAAAAAGCATCATCCCCACGTAATCTGTAATAAACCCTAAATATCTCTTAAAGAAAAAGATGAGGAAGAAGTTGGTAAGCACTATTGTTAGAACTATCTTGTAGACATGTCATTGGAAATATGTTTATTGTGCCAGAATCATGACATTTTAAAAAGTACGCGTGTTAACCTTTTATATATTGGAATACTAACGAGTTTTGTAAGTGTTTTATATTATTTTTTTTGTCTTATGGTATCATTGTATTTATGTGTAAATTGTTATATACAAATAGATAGATAGATAGTATTATAAGTTATTTAATCTAAATAAAATACAGTAAAGTTTTAGCATATAAAAGAATATCTAGAAATGTATAAAAATGGAAAAGAGAATGAAACAACCACCTATTTGATATGAAAGAGAGAACTCTAGTTAGTAATTTAGTCAGAACCAAACCTTCTTCTATAAAACATTGAAATACAAGCCACAAAAGTGCTATGCTTGACTAACTCATACTCAAAGAGAGTCAAACAATATACACTCTATTTATTTGTAGTATGAAATATTGATTGATTGACTTAGATGTAGGGTAATTAGGTTCTATAGCATCCAAAAATGGTCATACAAACTACTAAAACAAATTGTTAAACAAAATAAAAGCTATTGATGAATACAAAAATGAAACTATGATATAGAGGTGTACCTATGATAGAAATTTGAACCTAAAATAATTGGACTAGTGTGCTAGGAACCCTAGTCCATATAGGTGTCTGGGTGTGAGAGAGTGTCAGATCTAGTATTAAAGGGCTCCAAATTGCAAAACCACCAAAATTTAGGTCAAAGTAGCAAGACGATGGCTCTAGGCACCATACTCGAGGCATTTTCTCCTTGTTTTTCTTGAGTAATCTATGTCTCGAATGTCTCAATGCTCATGTACCTACAAAATTGATCTAGAACCTATATTTGAACTTGTAAATGCACAAAAGAGGAGGAAGATGTTGTTGTGGCTATATAGAGGCTTGCCTTAGTCAAACCCCCATTTTTGTGTTTCCACCTCCATAGATAACTAAGTTGGATCTGACAAAAAAGTATGTAGTTTGAACCTTAAGTGTATCTAATATTGTGACCTAAAAATAAGTGCATCAACATAAGCAAGAGTCCTAGACTCATATATGCTAGACTGAACCTTGGATGAGACAATCAAAGGTGATCCATATATCAACTCAAGAATACATGAATCACACAAATAATAATGATACATATTAGATCTAAAGCTAAAACTCGAAAATGTAAGAATAACATGAAATCATATACCAAAACCTTAACGAGAGGTACAAGTCAATCATCACTTAGCGATTCACTATCATCCACTAACATATCTTGAAGCTTTTATCGTGATGAAGAATAAATTATGAATATTTGATGTTGTTTTTTATTTCTTAGATTTGCAAACTTGTAGAGTCACTTTTAATAGTAATTTTTGCATCATAAGGATAACATAAACAATTGATATCTCAAGTGAGTAAATTTGCTTTCTTAACTCATGAGTTAGAAGATTAATGTTGATAAAAAGATGACATAAAATGATCATATTCAAAAATTGAGACCAAATTTCATAATGTCACAAATCACACTATAAATGTCTAAAATTTTAGGAGATTTTGTCAAGACATGTATGCTAACTGGATTAGTCCCACCAAAATAGGCTCCCAAAAAGCGACGTATGAGATATTAGGTTTGTTGACATCAATGACAAACATTGAGAAAATCCACTATACAAAGATACAACAATGATGAGTGTCTTAGAGTGAAGATCATATTGGACGGAAATACAGGATGTTGTGTGTCCCAAAGGAAGATCAAATTGGTTGAGATGGTGCTGTATCATGTTGGAAAGTTGAGCATATTTCATTGTATGTGAGCAAGCTAAAGACAATTTGAGTTTAGTCAAAGACCATAAGGAAGATAGAGAAGAGAATTGGAGTTGGCTATTTGAAATTACAATTGGATAAGAGGACCAAGGCTATTAGAGTTGGTAAGGCACTAGGCGAAAAAAATTGACTCGAAAAAAGTGATGTTGTAGTACAACATAATACACTGTGTTATTCACATGCTATTACACAAATAGCATAACACATTGTGTTTCTCGCTATCACTATTTCGCTAGTCAATAGACTGTGTTGACCAAGGTCACTCCGAAAGTGTGACAAGTGCATAACACACAGAGAGTGCTATCACTATTTCCTAGGTCAACAAATTGCATTGACCAAGGTCATTGCGAAGCCACAATAAGCGCATAACATGCAGAGTGCTATCGTTGTTTCATGGGTCAGTAGACTATGTTGACCAAGGTAGTTGCAAAACTATGAAATGAGAATCACATAACATGTAGAGAGTGTCATCACTATTTTACAAGTCAACACTTTGCATGACCAAGGTGGCTACGAAACCACAAAAAGCACATAACCCTCAATCTTAGTCAGACTATGGGAAATTCTAGCTCAACACTTTTCTCATCAATCCAACATGTATACCTTCTACATGCAAATCTTTTGTATGGTTAGGGGTATGTTGATGGGTCCCACCATCCACTAAGTTGTTGAGTGAGCTATGAGAGTTAGGTAGACAAATCTTTGTTGATAGGTCTATATAGGTCTATATCCCTTAAATGGGTGATCCCTAACAGGATCGGTTCCTAGCAGAACCTATTGTAATGTCTTTAACCGGACAAGGCTCCTAATAGAGCGGACTTCTAAAGAGTTCAAAAAGCAGCTTGTAGGTATTCATCCCCATCATGGTTTTTCCCAGTTGGGTTTCCACGTGAAACATATGCGTGTCATGTGCAATGCATTTGTCTTTTGATGCTTTGTTTTACCTGTTAAGCATATGAAGGGTCTATGTTTTATGCCTATCTATAAAACATATTGAACTCACTATTGTGAAGATTTGATGATTAAGTTTACTTGTTTATGCATGAGAATATAATGATACTATAGTATTGAGCTAAGAGGGAAGCTTATTGAGTGATTGGTTCATGACTGATTGAACTGTACTGTATATTACCGGTTGCACTCTGTTTTACCAGTATCCCTGTTTGTCAGTCATTTGGAGTATTTGCTATCAAACCGATTTTGGACTGTACTTGTGTTTGTACTAATTCACCCCCACCTCTCAGTACCAGTTTGGTACTAGTGGTTCATCATTGAGTTATCAATTGGTATCAGAGCACTCCAGGTCCTCTGTGTTGTAAGCTTAACTGCTTGAGGAAAAGATCCTAGTCAAATGATGAAAAGGGAAGGTCCAAAGTTTAATAGGGAAAATTTTGGTATATGGAAAGATAGGATGAAGATATTCATCAAAAGCATGGGTGTTCAACACTGGAGTTATGTTGAAAATGTATATGTTGTTCCTACCGGTACTCTCACCGATGACCAAAAGAGAGAGATACAAGAAAATGGGCAAGTCATGGAAGCCCTCATCAGTAGTCTATCTGACATTGAGTTTATTGATGTTCAGGACAAGGCAAACCCCAAAGAGGTATGGGATGCTCTTGAAAATATCTATGGTGGTGATGAGCATGTAAAATAGGCTAAGGAAGAAAGCCTGAGAGGGAAGTTTGAAGACATGCGGATGGTTGAAGGAGAGACCATTCAGCAATATGGAATAAGAATCAAAACAGTTGTTGGAGAAATAAAGAGTGCAGGTGGCAAAATAGAAGATTCCACTGTGGTAAGCAAAGTCCTGAGATCTCTGTTGCCGGTCTATGCAATAAGGGTCGCTTCTATTCAGGAGCTGAGATCAATAGACAAGTCTAAGGTGTCCTTGGACTCCATCATAGCCAAGTTGATAGCCTATGAGCTGAATAGTTTTAATGGCAGTGTTCAAAAGACAGAATCAACTTTTAAAGCCTCTGCTATACCATCAGAAAAGGAAAAGAGGCTAGCACTAGTGGGGAACCTAATCAGAACAAAGAAATGAATGATGAAGAGTTTTTGATGGAATTTGAAGCTCTTCTTGCCAAGAAATTTTCAAAAGGAACTGGTAAATACAAAGGTAAGCTCCCTTTGAAATTATTTTCCTGTAACCGGATAGGACATATTGCTATGAACTATCCTAATAGTGACAACAAGGATAAACTAGAAAGGTTCAAGAAATTCAAAGGAGGAAACTGGAGAAACTGTTTTGTGGCAGTTGATGAAGGTGTCACAGATGAGGAATCAGAAGATGAAGAGAATGAAGACATTGTGTTTGTTGCTGTAAAGAAAGATGTGGCAGACAAGAAGGCTCTTGTCT
Organism: Cryptomeria japonica; assembly: GCF_030272615.1. Taxonomy (NCBI): domain Eukaryota; kingdom Viridiplantae; phylum Streptophyta; class Pinopsida; order Cupressales; family Cupressaceae; genus Cryptomeria; species Cryptomeria japonica. The sequence goes on from NC_081412.1 coordinate 40,350,399, forward strand.
CTCAGTTTGATGATTCCAATGAGTGGATCATCGACAGTGGCTGTTCTCACCATATGACTAGTGACCGGAGCAAGTTTCTATCCTTAGAGGAGTATGATGGTGGTGTGGTTCGCTTTGGCAATGATGCACCATGCATGGTCAAAGGCAGAGGGTCCATCTCTTTAAATGGAAAGAGTAGTGCTGACAATGTGTACAGGGTTGATGGTCTTAGACACAACCTTCTAATTGTTGCCCAGCTAAATGACAGTGGCCTCACTCTGCAATTCAAGAATGGAGTTTGCAGAATCAAAGGAAAAGATGGTAAATTGGTGGCCACCAGCATGCAGACTAAAGGTAACCTATTTATTCTGAATGCAAATATAAGTACATGTCTTATGGCTAAGCTTGATGATAGCTGGATATGGCATAGGAGACTCTGCCATGTGAACTTTGATAACATTGTGAAGGCTAGTAAGATCAAGATAGTTAGAGGGTTGTCGATGCTGAGTAAACCGGATAATACCTTATGCAGAGAGTGTCAATTGGGGAAAATGTCTTCCTCAACCTTTAAAGGTAAATCTTTCACTACTGACAACTTGCTTGATCTTGTACATACTGATTTGTGTGGTCCTATGAAAACTAGAAGTGTGCAGGGTGATAGGTACTGCATGATCCTCACTGATGACTGCTCAAGAATTATGTGGGTCACATTCTTGAAAGACAAGTCTGAAGCTTTTAGGAAATTCAAAGCTTTCAGAGCATTAGTGGAGAAGGAAAGCGGTAAAAGGATCAAGTGTCTCAGAACTAATCAAGGAGGGGAATTCACTTCCAGTGAATTCAACTAGTATTGTGAAGAATTTGGCATCAAGAGACAGTTGTCTCCCCCTCGGACTCCATAGCAGAATGGCCTAGCAGAGAGGAATAACCAGACTATGGTTGAAGCAGCTAGAACCATGTTGATTCAAGGAAAGGTAGCTCACACCTTTTGGAGAGAAGCAGTGAGCACTGCAGTCTACACTATGAACCGGGTACTCATCAAAAAGGGTAAGGACAAAACTTCTTATGAGTATTGGACCAGTAAGACACCTGTGGTTAGCTACTTTAAGGTATTTAGTAGCAAATGTTACATCAAGAGAAGTGAACATCAGGGTAAATTTGAAGCTAAATGTGATGAGGGAATATTTCTAGGATATTCCACCAAGATTAAAGCTTTCAAGTGCTACAACAATAGGACTTAGAGAATTATGGAAAGCATCAATGTAAGAGTTGATGAATCCTTTGAGAAGACTGAGGAAACTGGCAGTGAGCAAGCTGTAAATGAACCAGTTGCAACCTTCTGGGAACTGGTTGTTAGCCAACCAAGTACTAGTAATAGTGTCCTTGAACCGGTGAATGTTGATACTGATGAAGATGAGGATGAAGAAGAAAAGCAAGAAGAACTAGTTAAGACCATTCCTCAGTATGTCAAGTTGAATCATGATCCCAAGCAGATCATAGGTGATAAGGATGCAGGAATCCTTACAAGAAGAAAGATCAGAGAAAACACATGTATGATCTCTGAATTTGAGCCTAAATCATTCAAAGAGGCTCATAAAGATGAAGATTGGATCAAGGCAATGGAAGAGGAACTTGATCACATAGAGAAAAATGGTACATGGTCCTTGGTACCCAGACCAGAGCATAAAAATGTCATTGGCACCAAATGGGTGTTCAGAAATAAGTTGAATGAGGATGGCACAGTGATTAGGAATAAAGCCAGATTGGTATGCAAAGGATATGCTCAAGAAGAAGGAGAAGACTAAGGAGAAACCTTTGCTCCTGTAGCTAGATTGGAAGGAGTTCGTATGCTTCTTGCATATGCAGCTTTTAAAAGGTTTAAAGTATATCAAATGGATGTAAAATCTGCATTCCTAAATGGTGCACTTGAAGAGGAGGTGTATATTGAGCAACCAGATGGGTTTGCCCTATCTGAAGACAGTGACATGGTATGTAGGCTACATAAAGCATTATATGGTCTAAAGCAAGCACCTAGGGCATGGTATGAGCACCTACATTCCCATCTTGTGAAGATTGGATTTGAGAGAACAAGTGAAGATAGCAATATCTACTTGAAGTCTGAAGGAGATCAGATCCTGATCTGTGAGGTTTTTGTTGATGACATTATCTTTGGAGGAGATGACAAGATGAGTCATGAGTTTGCTGATGAGATGAAGAAAGAGTTTAAGATGTCACTCATAGGGAAGATTAAGTTCTTCGTTGGACTGCAGATCTAGTAGATGAAAGATGGAATCTTCATCACTCAGTCCAAATATATCAAAGAGGTGTTGAAGACTTTTGGCATGGAAGATAGCAAACTGGTTGGTACATCGATGGTGACTAGTTGCAAATTGACAAAAGAAGACAATTCTACACTAGTTGATGAGAAGGAATACCGATCAATGGTTGGTAAGTTGCATTATGTAGTTCATAGCAGACTAGATATTGCACATGCAGTTGGCATTACTACAAGGTTCCAAAAGAGTCCAAGAGAATCTCACTTGATTGCAGTCAAGCGGATTCTTAGGTATCTAAAGGGAACAATTGACTATGGATTGTAGTACCCATACAACAATAATTTCAATCTGAAAGTGTTCACAGATGCTGATTTGGCAGGTAATGTGGATGACCGAAAGAGCACAACCGGTGGTGCATTCTTTCTTGGTAGTAGACTGGTCTCATGGATGAGTAAAAAGCAGAGCTGTATCTCTCAGTCTATAGTGGAAGCAGAGTATGTTGCAGCTTTCATGAACTGCACTCAGACAATTTGGATGAAGCATGTACTGGAAGGCTTCAAGATCCCTGTATCTGAACCGATAAGTATATTCTGTGATAACACAAGTGCTATCAATATATCAAAGAATCTGGTTTTACATTCTAGAACCAAGCATTTTGAGCTTAAGTATCATTTCTTGAGGGAAAAGGTTCAGAATAAAGAGATTGCACTAGAGCATGTGTCTAGTAAGGAGCAGTTAGCAGACATATTCACCAAGCCTCTCCCAAAGACAACATTTGTGCATTTGAGAGGTGAATTAGGGCTATTGCCCCTTCAGGAGGTGAACTAAAAGTAATTGTTCCACATCAGTCAGGTACTGGAAAGACAAATTTTTGGTTGATTGGTGTGTTGAAGGATGCTACTCCTCAGGGGGAGCAGCATGATGAAACAGAGATGATAGTACCTCCACTTTGGCATTATTGTCAAAGGGGGAGAAGGAGTGAAGTGAAAAGATATCTGCAGCAAATGGGAGAAGATGTGAAGCGGAGAAGATATCTTTGTATATTACCATCAATGCCAAAGGGGGAGATTGTTGGCATTATGTGAACCAGCATGAAGACATAATGATATTGTATGTTGTCATTGATGCCAATATGGCGACATGGTGTGAACCGGCACATGTGATAGGTGAAGAGAGAGAGAGAGGAACTGACATATTTATGAATCGGTTTACATGCCAAAGTGAAGCGGCATATTTGTTCAAGGTGAACCAGCATGTAGTTATGGGAACCGGCACATGGAAGCATTGTATGACTACCGATTGGTAGGTAGCTTCCACTTTAGGATTTCTGGTTGGAGTACCTCAAGTCTGTGCGACTCAATCGGTGATCTTCATGTGATGAGTTAGCAGTATGTGTGAAGGATCTTGCATGAAGAAGACTATTCCTATCTACCTCGGGAATGAGCGAAGTCTATCAAATGGTGATAACGCATGATGGGTTATCAGTTGCCATGAAATTTGTGGATAATGGATGATGGAGAGTGTCTTGAGATTGATTCAAGATTGTTGCATTTAATGCAATATGATTCAATGGTCAGGATTGAACCGCTTGAATTGCTTAACCTAACAGGTTTAGGGTTTAGGGTTTTTTCTACCAACCTGTATGTTTCCTATAAGGTCAATGTTGTGTTTCTTTCTAAGGTTGTTGGCAAAAGTTGTGTGTGTGTATTCTAGGGAAGTGATACGTGATTCTTGCCAGACCAAAGGAGAGAAGAGATACCTGCAAAGTGAATGTGCAGAAGGTAAAGAGGAGCTTAAATGGATCTACATTAGCATTGAGTGTTGTTAACAAATCATTGTATTTCCTGTTGATATCTAACCACTTCAACAGTTGTAAAATCCCCTAACAGGGTAGCCTTAACTGGCTTGATTCAAAATCCCTTAAGAGGGTGGTCTTAATAGGCTTGATTCAAATCCCTTAACCGGGTAACTTGAGGTTAATGAGTTCTGAGAAGCTATAGAGCTTAGGAGATCCTTTCAACTATTGAGTTCTTGAAATCCTCTAACAAGGTGACCCTACCGGGTTTAACCCTTAACTGAGTATCCCTTAACCGGGTGATCCCTAATAGGATTGGTTCCTAGCAGAACCTATTGTAATGTCTTTAACCGGACAAGGCTCCTAACAAAGCGGACTTCTAAAGAGTTCAAAAAGCAGCTTGTGGGTATTCATCCCCACCGTGGTTTTTCCTAGTTGGGTTTTCACGTGAAAAATATGTGTGTCATGTGAAATGCCTTTGTCTTGTGATTCTTTGTTTTACCTGTTAAGCATATGAAGGTTCTATGTTTTATGCCTGTCTATAAAACATATTGAACTCACTTTTGTGAAGATCTGATGATTAAGTTTACCTGTTTATGCATGAGAATATAATGATACTGTAGTATTGAGCTAAGAGGGAAGCTTATTGAGTGACCGGTTCATGACTAATTGAGTTGTATTGGATGTTACCGGTTGCACTTTGTTTTACCAGTATCCCTGTTTGTCAGTCATTTGGAGTATTTGCTATCAAACCGGTTTTGGACTGTACTTGTGTTTGTACTGATTCACCCCCCCTCTTAGTACCAGTTTGGTACTAGTGGTTCATCATTGAGTTATCAGAAGCTCTGTTAAAACAAAGGTTATAGAATAGAGAATAGGAAATAGGGGCTAAGGACCAAAGTAGAGAGTAGAACAATATTGAATCAAGAAAGATTATCGAAAGCACATTTGTTGAATGTCAAAGCAAAGGTATTATTGTGTAGAGAGTTGTAAAGAGGGTTTAGCTGAGTGAGCTCAAACTTTTGAGTAGAACACAAATACAATGTGTGACGTGCAGCAGTGAGAGACAAGTGAGAGACAAGTGAGGAAGGTAGATCAGGTGAAAAAAGATATATGAAAACAAAAGATACAAAAAAGGAATTAAGATAGAAGGTGTGTCCATATAAGCATGAGAGGACATTGAGCAGTGAGTCTGTGAATGCACAAAAGAGAAAGTTCTATTATGGAAGTAGTTGAAAGAGAGGAGGAGTAGTCTACATAAAATATAGAGGGGTGTGAATGATAAAAGTGAAGAGAAGGTATGCAAAAAGGAGAAGAATATAAGAAAAAATAGAATATTTAGAACAAAGCATAGAAAATAGAGCACACAGAAGCATCTGCATTACATAGAGGCATGCAGAAAAGAAGGTGTTGTTGTGCATAGAGTAGAGAATAGACAAGTGTAGAAAAGAACTGAAAGCAAAAAACACAATGGGTCATACACACTGAGTGAAGTAGAAAGAAAATGAAGGACAAAGACTTTAGAAAAGAGAGTAGAGACTTGAGAGCAAAGAAAGAAAAAAAATAGAAGTGAAGAGCAAAGATCAAAGACTAGAGAGCAGAAAACACAAAAGGTTATACACATAGACTAGGGCAGAGAAAGAGGTATCAACAAAGCATAAATCAAAGCAGTGTGCAGAGACAAGAAGAGGATAGAAGGCGAAGGACAATGATTGATAATAGAGACCAAATAGAAAAGGATAGAGATTGTGAGGAAGGAGAGTCAAGACAATATCAAGTACAAAAAAAATGAGTTAGAAAACATTATTTGTAACAAGGTAATTAATTATAACTAAACTTTTACTTATTGTAATCATCTGAGTTGGTGCCTATAAATGTGTAATCAAGAGTTTACTTGTGAGGCTAGATTAGAGCAGTAGACTTTAGCACCATTTCTCACTGAGGTTTCTCCCACCATGGTTTTTCCTTGTATATATTTTGTTATGAGTTGGCCTTGTGTGTGTGAATGTTAATATCTTTGCTTATAGTTTCTTGATTTATGTCATTAGAGATTTGATTATTTAGAAAGTTCAAGTTTTTGTTGCCACTGATTCACCCCCCCTCTCAGTGGTCCATTTGTGCTCCTTCAAGGTTCCTAATATTGGATTTGAACCTAATTTTCAATTCGGCAACAGTTTAACTTGAAATACAAAATTATAATTTTATAATAGGAAAAGACCCATCTTCTTGAGTTGGAGGTTAAATTCAGAGCTAGAAATCATCCTAAAAATGCCTAGGGAGTGGAAAATAAAGCAAGTGCTAAGGAGAGTGTGAATTTGGACTCACAATTAAGGATTACAATTTTTGATGTTACATTTAGCCTTCACTTTAGTGGTAATATGACACTAGGTGAATATGCAAGATAAATTATAGGAAAGTTTAAACATTCATGAAAAAGATACTCATAAGGATATTAAACAAAGCCCACAACATAATAATACCTACAATACAATATTAGGAATCAAAATCTACAAAACCACTTTGTTAGTGAAATCAAAATCACCTAGAATGCTTCCTAAGAGTGAAGAAATTTGAGTGTAGATATATGCCCCATATTTTTGTTTACTCATTAAGTATGTAGAAATAGGGTATCATATATACCATGTTGAATTGTGAAAAAAGTGGTGACAAATGCCTCTAATAGGTTCGTTAATAGAAACAACACCATATTAAAGAGAACTTGGTAAGAATGAGAATTCAATCATGATTCCAAGACAACAAACAACATGCAAATTAGAGATATTTAGCTCAAGTTATGATGAAATGATTGAACTATGCTAAATTAGGTTTTAGAGAAAATTTATATTAAATATTGAATTTTTTTAGTTTTAATACTATAAATTTATCTTTTTTATGGAGAGGTTCACACTATAGTGAGAGAAAGGGTTTCACGTAAGCAAGAGTATTAGCCACCCAAGATAGAGACATTAAGGAAACATGTCATGGTGGGCATCTAGACACATGAGGTAGATCATACTAACTTTACCATGTTCTTGATTTTGTGATTTTGATTAAATTCATGAAAATTGACCTATGTTAGGACTATGGTGCCATTATTCTAGACGTCATGGTTTAGAGTGGGTTCCACGGTCCACTCTAGGTGTCATGGTTCACATTGGATGCCATAGTCCAATCTGGGCACTATAGTCCTAAATGGACATCGTTGTCGAATCAAGTGTCCAAGGGATTTTGGATGGGACTTGGTGAGAATGTTGAGAAATTGATGTTGGGATGATTAATACTAATTAAATCTCATCAATGTGCTTGCATTTCTTCTGATGATGTGGTAACATGTAGGTAGGAACATATATAGTCTAATACATGATTAGGCGAGACATCTACCACTAGTTGTAGAGGCATAGTTATGAGATGTAGGACTATGGTGGATCTAAACCTTTCCTACTATGAGATATAATGATGTGATGTTCATGGTGTTAATGGAGTGAAGGTATTTTAACACTTCTATGTTCCATATTCTAATGAGAGAGATGTTAGACACTCTAGAGGATGTGTATCACATTATACATCTATCATGCAAGGTGAGACCATGAGTTAGTGATGCAGTCACTGATTAAGAGAGACCTTAAAGAGATCTATTTGGGCCTGTCAGCAAGAGTAAACTCAACGAAAACACAAGGATATGATGGAGGAAATATAGAATTGAATGAATTATATCATGAAAATTGTTTACAATCAACCGATAGCAACCGGGTTACAGTAACCGGCTCACTGGCCTACTAAAACATGCTTGATTACAGAATAGGTCACAATCAGGAAATCTTTAGATCTATCTTATATGTTATATCCCTTACATTATCTCTCCTTATATCCTATTCCAATGCTCAATTACAATGATTTATATGATCGAAAGGCATCTGGTTGGCCCAGAAAAAAGGATCAAATGTCAAAGAACAAGACCTAACGTGTAAAAGTAGCAAGGTTAGCCTCCGCCAAAGAAATTCCTTTGGAAAATCCAAAGGATGAAGTGTAGATCACAGGGAAAGGTTGGCCACATGCCAAGGAACATAAAAATCAATGCTCAAGGCTCCACAATCTATAGAGGGGATCCGGTAGATCCCAGTAGACTACAACCCGACAACCGGTACCAGAAAACTATCTCGAAAATCGGTAGCGATATCTTGCCGGAAAATGATCCAAATGCTCCATACTTTGGCAATAAGGTAGATTATCAAGTCCTCAAGCAAAATCCAACTCCTTGAGATCCGGTGAGCCAATACCATAAAATGCAAAATGAAATGCAAAATAGAAAGGAAATATTTTTGGTTGATGCAAGATTGTCATGAACTGGGTCCATGCTCCTGCATCAGTTAGAGAGGGCCATGTACTCTTGCTATCATTAACGAGGATCAGATATATTTCATAGTGTGTGCCACACCCAAAGACTCAAGGGGTCACATCTCCATATCCTAGTTGTTATAGAATATTTTAGATATTCCTATCTTATAATGGATACTCATTGATATAGTTTCTTTAGTTGTAGCATTAGATTAGTGAGGCACACACCTAGTTGGAGGCATTTTTCATACTATCCAAGTGATGGGGGACCATAGGACTATCTATGCATGGGTAAGAATCATGCAAGCACATCTCTATTATGATCTTGGGAGGTACATGCATTACAAGGCATATAGACTAATGAGTTTTGCACATTACTCTAGGTGTGGGCATTCAAACATATTACATGCATGAGGCCAATAAATTTACTAATTGAGATTGTATGGGTGTACAAATGATTAAATGCCTACTCACTTTGGATACTAGGATAGAGAGGACACTTGCTATATTAGAGAGTGTTTTTTTATAGGTTGGAGCCAATTGACATCATATGTGGATAAACCATCCAAAGTACATGGAGATGATGAAATGAGATTTTTGTCAGTTTCCATAAGTACATCATGTTGGAAGAATGAGCTTGTATTGATGTCAAACTGATTTATTTGGATGGATGTTGGTCTGGATATGCTTTTGGTTGTTGTAGGCGTGCTTTGTGTTGTAGATTGAGCTCAACAATTTTGGTGTTGGTTGTGGAATTTTATTTTGGATAGTTATATTTTCTCTCTAACATGGAGTGTGTCTATTAGAATGGTCTAAAAGATTTTGATTCCCTTTTTATATGTTGTAGATTGCATCATGGTTTCATGGACATTGTTTCATGGCATGTGTAGTATTCTCAATATGTTTCTTAGATGGTTTATTTGGTTTGCAAGAGAGTTTTGTTGATCTATGTTCAAGATATTTAGCTATATTATGACTCGATATGTATGATTAAGTTATCTTAGTTGGAGCATATTCTTTTGGTCTAGATATGATTTAAAATCTATATTGGGATGTTGTTATGGGTCTCACCTTGGTGCGTGGAGATTTGCATGGAGTATTTTGCAATAGAAGATATTTTGCGGCTATCTGATTACTATTGTAGCTAGGAAATCGGAATTCATCAAAGAAAGTAATATTAATACTAATCTAGCTCAATCACAAAAGCTCATTGCAATGATCAATCCTAATTACATCCAATAGAGACATGAAAGCAAACATTCAAGATTAAAAACTAAGCAAACCAAATGCAAATCTGAATATCTCCATCATGTGGCTCCATTGTCCTTCTTTCTCCTTCAAATAGCTTTGTTGTGGATCTCACCTACAAGTGCATACACATTAGATGAAAGCAAAATTGACAAGTAGCGCAAGAATACTAGAAGCGTGATTGATTTGACTAGGTAATTCAAAACAAGCGATTATTAGATAATGTGATTATTATTAGATTGAGATTGAAGAAATTCATCCAATTTATAGATAAATTGGAGAAATGATCAAATTAGCATGATAATGATTCAAATGGAAATTCAAATCAAGAATAGCAAAATTATGACATGTGTATGACAAATTGCTATGCAAGGACTTATGACAATTTATGACAAATTGCTATGCAAGGATTTATGACAAGATTTTGAAATAGAAATAGACATTTAGGAATTTAGGAGGAATTAGAAAATTAGGTTGGAAATGATGACTTGGAAATTAGAAAATTGATGAAAATTAGGTAAATTAATTAATAATTTCTCATTAATTAATTAAATCACAAAAATAGGAGGAATTAATTAGCCAATTAAATAAACATTTAATTGTGACAAGAAGACTTAGGATAAATAAATAAATTATTTAACCTAGAGGGAAAAATGCCAAACAAGATTAAATGAATAAATCATAAAACCTTGGAAGATGAATTAGAAATGCAAGGATGACAATTAGGTCTTGATGTAAGATTGATTTGATGTCGATTTGATCATGATTTTGAATTAATAAATGATTTGATTGATAAATGCACCGAGGAACAATGACAAATTGATCCAAATTGACATGATTGAAGAAGACAAGGATCGATGACAAATCGATCGTAAAACGATGAGATTGACAAGTTGATAAGAGATTGACAAGATCGACCAAAATCATGATTAAAGATTGTTATCGACAAGACCAAATTCGAAAGCGAGACAAATGAAGAATGCAGAAGAAAGACTCGATGCTTGCAAATGATAAAGACCAAGTGCGTAATATAGGAGAAATGTTAATGCGACACAAAAACTCTAAAATGAGGCAATGCGCAAATGTTAAAGTATAACTCCGCAAGCGTTGACCATTTTTAGGTGTCTACATTTTGCCCCTCTTTGAGACAATGAAATTTTAAGCGTTGTTTCAAAGAACAATAATGAAAATGCCCCAGATGCTGACAATGACATATGCATGCCCCTCGAGGAATTGGCCGAAAACATGCAGAAAAGAGGCCAATTGATCGATAAAAATGATAGGATCGAACGGACTGACAATCGGAGATCGGATGCATGAAGGACAAGCAATTGATGGTGCAAAAGACCACAACCAACATGAGATGGAGAGAGTGCACGTCCATCTATGCACTGACAAAGATCTATAAATGAGACAAGGAGAAGGAAAATTGCTCATTTACACTAGCCCAAGAGGAGAATTTGTTGCTCTGGAAAATGACACTTGCAGAGAGATGGCGAACATTCCAAGGGAAAATCACCTCGGAGAACATGTACGCACATACAGACGACCGGATGATGTGGGAGCAATGGTATGTATCTCAAAAACCCATGTTTTCAATTTGATGAATTTGACTTGCTTGCGGGACATTGTGGGGCCCACAGGGGATGCAAAAACTGACTTCTGCGCTTGTGTAGGGAGGATCCTACACTTGTGTGATGTCTTCTATGCTTGTGTAGGGAGACATAGGCATAGGACATGTGACACATGCACAGGACTCATCACACAGGCGCAATTGTGCAATGGAAACCCTAATTTTGGTCAAAACAACATGCAAATGATTCGGAAAGGGGGGATAAGGGTAGGATAGGTCAGAGTAGCTTAGAAACACCCTGATTTGGACATGAAATGAGGAAATGAAACCCATAGGAGAAAACCCTAAAACTGACAAAATATGCCCCAATTGTGATGCAGAGTCGACAGTATCCATTGCTCATGTGGGAGAACTGACCGGACTGCTTCATGTTACGACATAGACTCAAAAGCATGGACATATATACATTAGCATGACTTGGGATAGGAGGGACATCATCCTTGAGACATGGCAGGGATGAGGAGGATAGAGGGAGCACCCAGTGACAGAGGCACGTGCTCCTTATGACAGATAGTGGACATTATGTAGTGTCATATTATATAGTCAGCTTGCAGGCCGTACTTAGGACAGACAGTCCAATTTTGTACTCTGATATTATGATGATATCTGATATGATATGCATCGATATGATGGGATGCAATGTGTTATGACTGATGTTATTTTCTATGTATGGATGACTTATGCACTATTTATGTACCATTGTGGAACATGTATGAATGTATTTTTTATGTGTTTTTGATGCATTTATAATATGAAATGGATAAAATGCTTGATGCGATGCTTGATGTAATGCAAATGTACTAACCAAATGGATGCAGGATGCAGCATATGTTTTTGGGGAAATCGGAGCACTAGATCAAACTGACTATCCGGACTGACGGAAGAAATGTTAGTAAGAAGAAAATGAGACAAAGAACAATTAGGGACGAAGAAAAACTTGCTTTCAGTAATGCACTTTGTAGGTGAGAACCTTTATTTTAATGTAGCAAAATGGATGCGTAGCATCATGGCATTGAAGGCCAGAGCTGAAATGCAACCCTTTTTGCAAAAGACAGACACATCACAGACAAACAACAATCACAACAAAAAAGAAAGGGACCATGAACCATCCCAGTCACTCTAAATCACTCAGTGACATCATCAAGCAACATAGGAACATGACCGAAGCCAAAGATAAATCAATAAAAAGATAAGATGCACAAATTCCAACAAATCAAACAAACATCTTGATCTTCATTGTCAAAAGTTGAAATTACTGATAGGACGATCATGCTGTCTGGTTTCAAGACATGCGGTACCTCATCTAAGATAGGACACAGTCTGGTTTCGAGTATACCACACCCTGTATAAGACCCATGATAGTAGAGACAAGGACAAATGATTTTGATGTTGATTGATATGACAATTTTGATCAGTTGGAATGTTTGGTTTGATTGAAAAAGTTCATCTGTTAATGCATGATTTCATTAAAGCACAATGTTGGATTGCGTGTCATTGGATGTATACTCAGTGATCTGTCTATGCACAAAGGGGATCATTTATTGCAAAATGCTTGTTTTTGGATTTTAATGTTTTGAAATTTTTTTGTGTTCATTTTTTTTAGGACTTTATTTGACTTTTTAGGGATTTTTTTCAGGACATTATTTGATTTTTTAGGGATTTTTTCAAGACATTATTCAATTTTTTTTGAATTATTTCAAGACATTTTTCAATTTTTTTGAATTATTTCAGGACATTTTTCAATTTTTATGATTTATTTCAGGACATTTTTCAATTTTTTTTTGAATTATTTCGGGACATTATTTGATTTTTTTATGATTTTGCCCCCAGTGTCTAGCAAGACAAGGAACATGACAAGTGAATAAATAGGCTTGCTGAAATGATGGTGGATAGAGGGAAGACAAAGGCCTTTTATCATGGAGACAATATGGATGCAATTTCCAAGGGCTATTGCGTGATGGGACAAGAGACTGGATATGACAATGTAAAGCAGGAACATGGCATGAGGGACATGTCAAGAGGTTTTTGAAACCATGTTTAAATTTTGCGTCCTTATGTCAGATCAAGATCAAGGAATGAAAAAGAGTGTATGGATAGTGATAAGATATGGATAGGATAAGCAAGACCAAGAATGGATAAGGGACATGGACTGAAGGTTGGGATTGGCTAAGGGATAGTGGCATAAAGTTGCATTAAGCTAGGGAATATGGATGAAAGGTTATAATAAGCAAATGGATAAAGACCAAAAGCTATGATGGACTAAAAGCTGCAAACAAGATGCATGATGCTCATGAAGATCGCCAGCCTTGTCAAGATCAAAGGTGGAAAGGGAAAATGGACATGAGGGATGATAGGACAAGGAAGGGTAATAGGACATGAAAGAGTATGACATGGTATGATAGGATAATGAAACAATCAAGGACAAAAGGATATGATATGATAAAACCTGCCCCCAAGTGTGGTGTGCAAGAAGTTCATAAATTACACATGACGCCTGTTTGCTAGGTTTTCATCACGGTACTTGCCCAAGGCACCTGTTTGCCAGGTTTTCACCAGTGGACAAATTATTTTTGCTTTAATTTTTTCTTTTCTTTTCTTTTTTTTTTCTCACTTTTTTTTTTATTTTTTTGCTTTTTCAAGAGAAGATGGACACATGATAGGGGATGGAAGAAGGATTCAAGCATCTTTTTGTTTGGATAGTAGCCTTGAAAAAAATGGACCATGACCTTTAAAAGTATGCTCAAAGATGTTGGTAGGATAAGGACATGGAAAATGAGATGAAACTAAGGCAAGGATTTATGCAAGGGATTGAACCAAAGGGATCGAAGGATGGAAAATATGCATTGGATAATGGATAGGGTATTGGAAGAATTGTGCTTGAGTGGATGGAAATGTTGGCAAGATCGACATTGGCACACACCTTGAGGGGTGATGGACTGATGGAGGAAAGATGTATTTTGGATATTGAGATTTTGACGAAGGAACGACTATGGATTTTGGGACATAAGGGCCCAAAATGGATGAAGAAGGTGGTGGAGAAATAGACTTGGAAGGTTTGGATGGAGGAACAACAATTTTAGATGCCAATTTGGGTTGTTCTTTTTGTGCTTCAAAGAGCTTCTTGGGGATCCACATGGTTTTTGATGTTTCATGCTTTTGTGGTTCCTTGGAGTGCATTGCTTGCACAAGGGATTTAGGAACCCATATATATTTTGACTTTGCTTTATTTTGCTCAGTGGGCCTTTGTGGCCTTTTGGATATTTCTTTTTCTTTATAGATCATATTGTTCTTTGTTTGACATGTCGATTATATTGGACATGTTGATCCTTGAATACATGTGGATTGCTAGACTTATGACTTTTATACTTGGCATCCAAATTGCTTGGAGGGGGAAAGGAATGCATGGATGCATATGAATGAAATGGACTTCTTTTGGATTGATGAAATTTACTCAAGGATGTGTGCCTATGCTGACCTTGCATACAGGATGAAGGGATATAAGGACCTAAGATGGATGGAAGGTATGATGGGGAAGGTGTATGCTTGGATTTTGAAGGGATGTTGGATTTAGCAGGGGTACCCACGTCTTGAGGAATTTCACTGAGGCCATGACCCTTAATATTTTCTTTAACATGAAGGGATGCTTTCTTATGGTGATCTACTTCTTTTCCTTTATGAATATCTTGACTTGTAGGATACTCTTTTCTTTGGGAAGAAGACGCGAGTCCATTATGAGGTGGATATGATAGGAGAGAAATAATGAGATCTTGAAGTGGATCAGATTGCACCAAAGTGGAAGAACCCATTGTGCATGTCGAGGGTTCATGAACATCTTGCACTGACACGTTAGAATCATGAGGGGGACTAGGATTGTGCACTGGACATGGTTCAATGACAGGCTCTTCAAGAGATGGAATGGGAGAAATAATGGGATCATCAAAAGAAATGCGATCTTCGAGTGTATATGGAGCATTAAGACAAGGAGATGGAGGAACAAAAGGATCTTGTGGAGGATCTGAAGGAATAATTTGATCTTGACAAGGAGGAAGATCATTGGAATCCTCTTTAAAGGTGCTTTGCTCTTGACTTTCAATCAGATCATCGGAAAGGATGGAATGGATATCTTGATCTTGTTCAGGAAGTGGAATGTCAATGGGATTTGAAAGGATATTGTGTTCTTGGAATGGAAGGGGATCATTTGGGATTGGATGGACTGGGATATCCTGATCTTGCTCAGGGAATGGAGTGTCAATAGGACTTTGGATAGGATGGACAAGAATAGGGGAATTGTCATGAGTGTCTGGGAACATGGGGTCCTGGTCAACAATTGGATGGGATGATAAGGTTTCAAGATCTTGATCTTCATCTATTTCAAGACACGTTTCTTCATGCTCTAAAGTATCCTCTTGACATGAGGTTGGACTTTGGATATACATGGGGGATTTTGGCAAGGGATCAATGCTTTGGCATGAAGGAAATGCACTTTGAACATTTGTGATGGATTCTGGCAAGGAATCAATGCTTGAACATGAGGAAGATGGACTTCGAATGGGGTCCTCTAAAACAGGTAATGGCAATAAAGTGCATGGTGGCATTGGGTCTTGTATTTTTGAAACATGACAAGGATGTGCATCATGAATTGGATTATCATGGCAATCAATTATGGATAGCTCTTGGATAATTGCATCCTTGGGTGTATTGTTTGATGAGGAAAATATGGAAGGTTCTTGTGAAACTTCTAAAGGTGTAGGGATAGATGCCACTAGAGAGTCAATTTGTTTGTGAGGGGATGAGGCATCGCTAGACAGAAGTGTATTATTTTGATCTTCTTCAAAGAACTCACTTGGTAGTTTCCTTAAGATCATTGCAATAAAGCCACCTTTCTTTCGAGGTTTGGACATAGTTGTATCTGGAATTTGAACTTTTTTGGCAAGGATTTGGTCTTGGTTTAATGTCATGTTTTGATATTGGAATTGGTTCAATTGTTCTGACATCTTTGAAACTTGGCTTGGTGTGGGTTGCAACCTTTGTTTTTGAATGTTTGGTTGCGGTTGTTGACATTGATATTCCACCATTGGTTGAACCATTTGTTGACATTGTATAGTTGGTTGGACATATTGTTGAAATTGGACCATTGATTGTGTTGGTTGAATGTGTTGGACAATTGGTTGTGTCTGTTGGAAATGTTGGAGCTGTTGAACAATTGGTTGTGATGGTTGAAAATCTGATTGATAGTAAACACCTTCTTGTTCTTGTTGTGGAGGCACATAATGTTGAAATTGATGTTGTCTCTTTTCTTGAAATTGTTTCATCATCTCTATTTGGGAGAGGAGAGCTGGTATGTCTGATCATTCAAGAAGAGATCTTACATCAATTGGCTCAATCTTTGGATTTTGACCTGGAAATTTTTGAAACATTTTGGACATTTGTGATCTATTCTTCTCAATGTTTTTCACTTTTTGTTCCAAAATCTCATTTTCTTGAGCTAGTTTCTCCTCTAGTTTTTGTATTTGGAGACTTGTTTCATCATAAAGAGTTTGATTGATATTGCCTTGTTGTTGGGTTGGATATAATTGTGATTGCATTGTCGGTTGATATGTCAAACTTTGTTGCATCATTGGTGCTTGGAACCTTGTTTCAATAGACATGTCACTATGCAAATGCAATATTTTTGGAATTTTTCAAGGATAATATATGATATGCAACTAAATGCAAACTAGATAAATAAGAATGCAATCTATGGCAAAAATGCAACTTATGTTTTTGGTTGTTTTTCAAGATTTTGACAAACTTTTTGGAATGCAAATCTAAAAATGAGACCGTTAGGAAATTGAAATGATGTCTAGACCTCAAAGGACAAAAGGACCAAGTGACAAAAGGACAAAATGACAATGTCTCCCCTATATGCTTGGATACTAAGCTAGGTTTGACCAAATGACATTGATGACAAAAAGAGAAAAGGTTTGATAAGGTCTAGACTTCTTAACAATGACTTAGGGTTTATCAAAGATTTGGATTACTCAAGTATGACAAAACCTAGTTTTGACACTATATGCTAAGGGACAATTACTATGCAAGTGACCCTAATATGATATGATAATGACCTAAACTTAATGAAGAGACCTAGGGTATGCAAATGCAAATGTATGACAATGGTATTACTCTAATGCAAGAGGACACATGCAAAATGGATGACCCTTATTGATATGCAAAGGAGTATGACCTAGGTGAAACTTAACCTTGGTAATTGACAATGACTTTGCAAAATGCAAACATAAGATGAACCTAAATCTAAGTGACATGAATGTTGAGGCAAGATTTTGAAAAATGTTTGACAACCATGTTTGAAGATGATTTGAATTTTGTTGGATGAAATGCTCTTATGTTTAACCTTGTTTTGAATCAATTTGCCTTGAGATGCAATTCAACTTTTGACAAACAAAGAAGACAAGATATTTCAACTTAGACTCAAGACAATCAAGCTCACTCACACATTTCTTATGGTAGGCAAGGACATTAGGTACTTGAGAGGTAGAATCATTATGGGATTCAAGGAGAATACATAGATGCTTGACCCCATGGGCTCCCCTCCATGGTACTCACTTCTCAGGGCAGCCAAGCATTAGTCCCCATGGAAATCTCCCCATGGCGAACTTAGTATCTCTTCCAAGTATCCGAACTTGTCCTTCTCAAGCAACTAGAAGGGTTTTTGGCCTCTAAAAACAAGGTGTTTAGTAAGGATTTCTGTTAAGCGTTACTCCTTGATGTCACGCAAGCATGATTGAGACATTAAGCCCATCAAGATACCAAACAAATGTAGTCACGCAAGCACGATTTAGACCGTGAGGTCCTACTTAGATGTTGATATGAGAAAGAGTTCAAGGGTCATCACTTCCCAAGTAACTGCAATTCCCACGTAACCCTTCCTTCAAAGCTTTTGCCCATCAGGTATTTGTTTATAGTGAGTTAGAATGCCAAGGTATTCTAGCCGTACTCACTTTGGGTCGTTCCCTTCTCATGATTATCACTTGCTTGCAAAAGAAAATGGTCGAGAAGGCAGGCCCTCTAAAGGTGACACATAATCAAAAACATGAGCATGGTATTGAAGATCTGGATTTCTGATCACCCTAAGAAGGATGAGAGCATACTCTCCTACTCCAATGTCAAACTCGACAAGCAAAGTGAAGAAATGTTCATTCCATCCTACTTAGCAAACATACTAGGTGCCTAAACATTAATTGCAAACACAAAGTTTAGTTGAAGTCCAAGGCAACCTGCAAGACCCAAGTCAGAAGTTTGATATGTTTAGTCTTTGACTATCGAATCTGCATAAAACGTGTTAGTAGTTTCATTTATTGTCTTTGTCATGCGTATGCCAAGGTTCTGCACAGAGAATTAGTACCAACAAAACCAAAAAAGCAGAAACAAAATGCAAAAGAAAACAACTTGCAAGTGAAAAACACTGTCTTTTACCTCTGTTTCTGGACTTTACACAGGCGCAGAAGTCATGACATAGGCATAGAAGTTATGACATGGGTGCAGATTGTCTTTGACACAGGCGCAAAATGCATAACACAGGCACAAAATGCTTGACACAGGCGCAGAAGTTCCCAGAAAGTCCTGCACTAGCCTGTTTCTTGGGTTTTTGACCTGCAAATCAACTCAAAAGCACTCAAAAACACACTTAAGGGGTTAGATGGTTAGTGTTCATGTCGGGTTCACCAATTAACGTAGCTAGGAAATCGGAAATCATCAAAGCAAGTAATATTAATACTAATCTAGCTCAATCACAAAAGCTCATTGCAATGATCAATCCTAATTACATCCAATAGAGACATGAAAGCAAACATTCAAGATTAAAAACTAAGCAAACCAAATGCAGATCTGAATATCTCCATCATGTGGCTCCATTGTCCTTCTTTCTCCTTCAAATAGCTTTGTTGTGGATCTCACCTACAAGTGCACACACATGAGATGAAAGCAAGATTGACAAGTAGCGCAAGAATACTAGAAGCGTGATTGATTTGACTAGGTAATTCAAAACAAGCGATTATTAGATAATGTGATTATTATTAGATTGAGATTGAAGAAATTCATCCAATTTATAGATAAATTGGAGAAATGATCAAATTAGCATGATAATGATTCAAATGGAAATTCAAATCAAGAATAGCAAAATTATGACATGTGTATGACAAATTGCTATGCAAGGACTTATGACAATTTATGACAAATTGCTATGCAAGGATTTATGACAAGATTTTGAAATAGAAATAGACATTTAGGAATTTAGGAGGAATTAGAAAATTAGGTTAGAAATGATGACTTGGAAATTAGAAAATTGATGAAAATTAGGTAAATTAATTAATAATTTCTCATTAATTAATTAATTCACAAAAATAGGAGGAATTAATTAGCCAATTAAATAAACATTTAATTGTGACAAGAAGACTTAGGATAAATAAATAAATTATTTAACCTAGAGGGAAAAATACCAAACAAGATTAAATGAATAAATCATAAAACCTTGGAAGATGAATTAGAAATGCAAGGATGACAATTAGGTCTTGATGTCGATTCGATCATGATTTTGAATTAATAAATGATTTGATTGATAAATGCGCCAAGGAACAATGACAAATTGATCCAAATTGACATGATTGAAGAGGACAAGGATCAATGACAAATCGATTGTAAAACGACGAGATTGACAAGTTGATAAGAGATTGACAAGATCGACCAAAATCATGATTAAAGATTGTTATCGACAAGACCAAATTCGAAAGCAAGACAAATGAAGAATGCAGAAGAAAGACTCAATGCTCGCAAATGATAAAGACCAAGTGCATAACATAGGAGAAATGTTAATGCGATGCAAAAACTCTAAAATGAGGCAATGCACAAATGTTAAAGTATGACTCCGCAAGCGTTGACCATTTTTAGGTGTCTACAACTATATCTACCTATTACATTTGGTAACGACTTTGGAGAATGTATTAGTATGTGCAAACTATTGGATTAATCTTGGAAGGATGTATTGTAATATGTTTTGGTTCTCTCTTTCTCTTAGAGTGGACCATTTTGAGTATTTTTGGTCTAGGTGGCTTATTTTATGAAAGATTGCTTATTCTATTTTTGGCCAACCCTCTATTAGGTTTTCATTGATTTATCTCATATTGAAGCAGTGCATATGGATGAGTTGTATTGTGATACAAAATTGAATTGTATATGAAGTGTATGTGAATGATATGCAAGCAGATTTGAGATTGTGAATGTGTGTAAGTCAGATTGAGAGGATCTTTGAAGGTGGTATATTTAGTGAGACAGTGTGTTGTGACAATAGAAGTTATCAAAGATGTTTGTTGTGATGTCGGTTGCTTGATCTAGTTGTTCAAGGATAATCTCATGTTCAAGAGAATCCTTCTCAGTTCAATTTAGCTATTTCCTTCATTGTTGATTGATAGTGAGTCCATCAAAAATAATTTGTATCTTCCATTGAGGAAGTGATCTTCAGTTCAGCAAGTCCCTATTTTGTATCTTTCCTAAGATTATGCGCCTTAGTCGGCCAATTCAAAGCATTGACCTCTTTGGTAGGAATCCATATTCATTGTAAACAGTTGATATATATTGTGAGTTATATTCTCATCGTTCTTTTTCCTTGTTTGGGTTTTCCACATAAATCTAGTGTTCATGTGTTTTAATGGTTGATGTGTTGATGATTGTTGTTAAGTAAGTTGATAATGTTTATAATTAATTTGCTTTGAAGTTACAGACTAATTCACCCCCGCCCCAGCCATGTCATGTGTCCAACACATCATCATGCCATTCTACTATGATTGAGTGATAAGATAATTTGGGAAGATACAAAGATTTATACACCTCGTGTCAACATATTTGTAGTCAACTTGTAGTGTCATGATATCTAGACTCATGTCTTAACCAATACCTTTAGATGTTTCCTTCATGGATCTAGAGGATAAGGAATGAGATCCACATCCATTATTTGATGATGATATGGTACATGTATCATGAGGAAACATGAGATGGTGGGACACTACTCATATTGGTCCCATATTCCTTGAGGACCATCTTACGAGTGATCCAAAGACATGGACTCACCATGAAGATAATGATCATGGAGAATAGGATCAAGAATTTTATCAGGATTGAGATCCACCTATTGTGAAACATATAGGGGAGAGAGTAGAGGAGATGAAGAGGATAATGATACACCACTCAAGAGACCTACCTCCTAAGAATGGATATCATCATTACGAACCCTTTTTCCAAGGTATCAAGACATTACAAGCATGGGAAAGTTGAGCAATCTATTGCTACGGCTATGGCCCTAGCTATAATGAATGTTATAGTATGAGAGACTCCTACCACTTTAGTCAATCCCAACTGATGAGACAGAGATCCAAGTGAGATAAGATATTGATGTCATGTAAACGGGGACAAGGCAAGAACAAAGCTCAATGTTAATAAGTTAGTTTCAACCATAAAACGAAAACAAAGAACTAAAAACCATTCCAAACATATCAAAAGAGATTTCAAAAAAAGCATGAAAGAAGTTTAACAAAATAAAAGAAAGGAGAAGAGCCTCCCTAAGATGCTTCCATGATGCCTTTTTGATGCTTCTCCCTTGTTTCTCCCCTCTCCAAGTCCCAAATGAGTGTAGCTCTCAACTTTTAGCACTAGCCATGGATGCCATATGGAGATTCAAGATGGTTGGATGTGATAAACAAATGCTATGCAAGTGTAGATAGTGATGCTATGAAAAATCTCTATGCTAATACTAGTATAGCAACAATACTTTAATGCTTTTCTCTTTGCTTGAGGAGAAGGGTTCTATTTATAGAAGAAATTGGGAAATGAAGGGTTAAGATTGAGCAATTTTAACAAGGGTTAGGATTGAAAGATATTCAATCCATGTGAGACTTTCAACCCAATCCCATGTTGACAAGTGTCACCATGAGGAGGCTTGAGAGGAGAGATAAGGAGCATTAAATGCTTGAGGGGACATGATGGTTACCCTAGGGGGTTGGGTTAGGGTTAGGTTAATGGTTATTCCTTTTATCCAAGGGATAAATGAATGTGCAAGGGTTAAATGGTTACCTTAGTCAAAGAAATAAATGATTTGAAGAGACCCATGAGTCAAAAAGATGGTTAAGTTAAAGGAAAGTCTCTAACTAAAGGTAAAAGGTGAGTTAACCATAAATAGTTATGTAAGAGCCTTTAATGGTTTGGAAGACTTTCGAGGTTAACCATTTGAAGACATAAAGCCTTTAATGGTTATTGAAGACTTTGGAGGTTTTTGAGAAGTGACTTCCTTTTATTTAGGAATGTGATAATGATTAGGATAGGATTAGGCTAATTAGAAGGAGTTAGAAGAATCTAGAAGGGATTTAGGCATGCAAGTGGATTTTGTAGGAGAATGCAAGTGGGAGAAATTTTGGGATTTTCAATTGAAATAAAATCATTTATTTCAATTAAATGGTATAATTTGCATTTGGATGGATATTTAAATAAATATTAATTTATTTAAATGTGAATGTGAATTTTGGATTTTATTTAAATAAATCTTAATTTATTTACATGAGAAAAAGGAAGATAAAGCATTAAATGCTTGAAGACTTTGAGGAAAACCATTAAAGGCTTGAGAAGACTCTAGAAGGAAGCCATTAAGTTTGAAGACTTTAAGGGAAACCATTAAAGGCTTAAGAAGACTCTAGAAGGAAGCCATTAAGTTTGAAGACTTTAAGGGAAATCATTAAGGGCTTGAGAAGACTCTAGAAGGAAGCCATTAAGTTTGAAGATTTTAAGGGAAACCATTAAAAGCTTGAGAAGACTCTAGAAGGAAGTAATTAAGTTTGAAGACTTTAAGGGAAACCATTAAAGGTTTCAAGTGGGTGAGGATAAATAGGATTTTAAATAAATTATTTATTTATTTAAAATAGTTGTGCAACTTGCATTTGTAGGAAAATGCAAGTGGGTGGAGGATAAAGGTGATTTAAATAAATGTTAATTTATTTAAATGTGAGAGATGAGATTTTGGGGGATTTAAATAAATATTAATTTATTTAAATGTGAGAGAAGATTTAATTAAACAAATATGATTTATTTTTTTAATTAATGGTCTGAATTTGGTTAAGTGAATTAAATCAAATAAATTGAATAATTTATTTAATTAATAGGAGAAGAGGGTTAAGATGAATTAATTAAATATTAATTTAATTAATTATTGATTGATGGTTAAATAATCAAATAAATACTAAATATTCATTTAACTAAGTGGACAGATTTATGTGACTACATTTGCCCCTCTTTGAGACAGTGTGATTTTATCGTGCCATTTCAAATAAAGAAAAATAGTTGTGAAGAAATATGCCCCATAAATGTTAATTTAGTGGGTGGTATGCCCCCTCGAGAGATGGGTTGAATTCTTTTTTGAAGAATCGTGCTATCTCTTGAAAAAGAATGAGAAGTGGAGGGGAGGTAGAATAAAAGAAATTAGCAATAATAGTGAATGAATGGAAGAAAACAGAGTGAATACGGAGAAATGGCAAGCCGGTGAGTACTCGTAGGTTATGCAGGAGATACAGTGCAAATGTGGTGTTGTTATTTTGATTGATACTATACAATTGATCAAAATTGGTTGGACAATCTGGTGCAATCGGTTTAATTGCCCTGGTCGAGTTAAAGCATGACAGTTGATGTCATTTGTTTGCTTGGACAAAATAAAGTCTGAGTAAGTGAATCGAAGTGACCTGATGGTGACTTAGACAATTGATGTAATTGCTTGATGAAGTCAAGGTATTTGAAGCAAAATACTCATTGAGACTTAGACAATTGATGTAATTGTCTGTTATGATTGTGTTTGATCGGTTGATCAATTGATAGTGTGTGCGTGTGATGGATGGTTGTGGTGAGTCATAGTAGCCCCGTTGAGACTAGGTCATTATGATAAATGCATGTTGTAGTCTAGGTTTCGCATAATCGATTACCCGTTGAGACTCGAAGATACTTGATCAAAATATCTGTTGATAGTCTAGGTGTGTGTGAGTCGATGTGCCTGTGTAGACAGAGTAATTGGCTTGATTGGGTTGATGGGAGATGATGTAGGGTATGTGATGTTGATTACCAACATGGGGAGGGTGCGGGGGGGTTCGATGTTAGATAGAAGAAATGGAGGACCTATGATGCATTCCTATGGAAGAAGAGGAGAATAGAGTATCCATTGTCATTACTATGTATGCATGATATGCATCTATTATGAATGTATGGATGGATGGAATGCAATAGAATGCAATATATATAGATGAGATGGAATGATGATCCATAGTGCTTTATTTTTCATCATTGAGCATGGTAGTATCAATCTTGGATGAGGCAGTAGGAACCAAGTTTGGAGCATTGTACCTGCAAACAAGCAACATAAATAAATAAAGAATATGGACCCTCCATAATGGTTCATGCTCATATGGTCAAGGTATACGCTGTAGTCAGCAAGCCGTAGTGATCTATGACTGTATTTTGCATAAGATCATGTAGCTTAGTAAACTTCCCACATAGACACCATTAGTACATGCCCCAGAACATCATTGGAATAATTCACAGAAGACATACAAACAATGCTTTGGAACCATCCTGGCCACTCTAATCACTTGTGGATATCCCAGAGTAGCATAGGAACCTAATATAAATAAATAACCCACAAATTGAACCAAGTACTTGATAGCTTTAAATAGAAATTTCTTGTCAAAGAAAACATGATCTTGGAAGGATGCATCCTTGTGAACACAATCTTTGCATCGATGTTGATTGTTGGGTTGATGTGATAAGTGGTGTTTGTTTTGAGTATGTCACAGTGTTTGTTTGGTATCTGCTTTGAAAAACGTATGTACAAGGTGTTGCCATGTTTTTTGATTGATTTTGATGTTTTTGAAATGTTTTTGGATATTGTGAGATAGTTTTCCAATGTTTTTGGATTTTGATGATTGTTTTCCAATGTTTTTGGTATTTTGTGAGATAGTTTTCCAATGTTTTTGGATTTTGTGAGATAGTTTTGAATGAAGAACTCAATGAATCACAAAAATAATGTATAATCCACTTCCATCAAACAGATTAAGGGCATTGCCGCCAGTTTAGACATGACTATGAAAAAGTGGGATGCAAGACACGTGAAGTACTATCCTTGATTGCAAATCAATAACAAGCCATGGTTTGGACGGATGGATGAGTGGATGAATGTGAATGTGATCGCAACAAGTTTGAAAGACAATGGATCCATAGCTCCTACGAGTGGTGCATGTTTGCCAGGTTTTCACCATCACACTTACCCAAGGTGCCACCGGAGTGGTTGTTCACTATTTGGATGCATGATTTTTGTTTACTATTTTGATGTTTTTGTATTTTCTTTAGGACATTTATCTAAATGTTTTTGGTGTTTTTCCCGATATGCATGGGAGCCTGATACTCTGTACAACTTATGTAGAAAACCATTTGGGGTGCATGTTGATCAGATCCGCTAGTGGTTCTCCTTCTGAAGTAGCCAACTGATATGCCCCAGACCCAAATACAACAGTGATAACATATGGACCCAACCAGTTTGATTCAAACTTTCCCTGATGTTCTTTGTTTGGTTGGTTACGAGGATTCTCTTTTAGAACAAGATCACCTACCTCAAATGTATGAGGTCTAACTCGGTGATTGTAGCTTCTGCTCATGCACTACTGATAGGCCTTGAGGTGATTATATGCAACTTGTCATTTCTCATTAAGTAGCTGTAAGTCCTGAAGACGTGATACTCTTGTAGCGTCCTAAAATTGTGACACTTGTAATTTCGACTGCATTTGGGTCTTCACGATGGCGGCGCAACGTTGAACCTGAATGGAGACCCTAAAACCTGTTTACGACACCAAAAATTGCATTTTTCTGCACCCTGGCCTGATCCCTCCTTGCACCCTGTTGTCCCGAGAGGTGGGACCATGGCGCCCAGTGCCCTGGTCCTTCAGGACTAGGGCGCCTAGTGCCCTGGTCCCCCAGGACCATGGTGCCCAGTGCCCTGGTCCCTGGCCCTATTTTGGGCCCAATCACTTTTGGGCATCGGGTCTTTAAGTTTGCAAATTGGGAAATAATGTTTCTTGGTCAGCCTAAGGTCGGGAAAATCAGTCTACTAGCCCTAATTGACAAGTATATAAACTACATTTCCTCTCCCATTTGAGGAGGTCGAAAAAGAGGAAATAAGCAAGAGCAAGATGCGGAAGCGATATTCAAACATTCAAACATTCAAGCATTCAAGCATTCCTTCAAGCAATTGAGCATTCTAAGTCTCCATTCAAGGCTAGGTGTTGCATTCAAGACAAGGATTCAACCATTGAAGAGGAGATCACATACAACATACAACATACTACATACATTACACCTTCGCATGTAAGAATACAAACATTCTTACAACAAGGTATCAGTACTTGTTTACATTACAAACATTTACATTTACAACAGATGCTCTGCAAAAAGGATTAGAAAATCTGTTTGATGGCAACACACACAAGAGCACAAGAAACAAACGTTAGTGTTAGCAACAAAATATTATCTTAAATAGGCATATCAAGAGAGATATTAAGCATGAAATAGAAAGCATATAAACATAGAATGAAATAGCTAATCAAGATGCTCATAGTTGCTCCTCCCTTGTTCCTCTCCTCTCCAAGTCCCAAATGAGTGTAGCTCTCAGCAGCTTTTTGCACTATGGATGCTTATGGAGGATTGAGATTTAATATTAAGCTTCAAATATGAAATGAAAAGCTAAATACTATGCTATTGATGCTAAAATGATTGATTTTACCAAAAAGACAAGATTTTAGTTATGCTATGCTAAATGCTCTCTATAAATGTCTATAGCCTAAATGCATACAAGTTTTCAGGATCTGGATTATGAAGGAATGGGCTCTATTTATAGGAAAAATGGAGCAATGGATGGCCAGAATTGAAAGGTTTAATCAAGGGTCAAGCTTGAAAGTTGGGGATCCATGTGCACAATTTGCACCAATGAAATGGTGACGAGTGTCAACATAAGATTGGGTTGAGAGAAGAGGTTGGAGGCATTAAATGCCTGAGGAGACCTCATGGTTATCTAGAAGGTAAGGGTCAAGCCTAAATTAGGATTACCCACTAGATTAGGAGTTAATGCAAGGATAAACCTTTGTGCAAATGATTAAGAGATAATCATGGTCAAAGCATTAAAGGCTTGATGAGACCCTTGGTTGGGTAGAGGTTGAGTCAAAACAAATGTTTTAACCATGTGGGAGGGTTTGAGGTAACCATTAATGGTTATTGGAGACTTTGGGGATTAAGTGGTTGAAGGTTGAAAGCCTTCAATGGTTATCAAAGACTTTGAGCCATTTAGTGGTTGAAGGTTGGAAGCTTTCAAAGGTTATCCAAGACTTTGAGACATTTAGTGGTTGAAGGTTGAAAGCCTTTAATGGTTATCAAAGACTTTTAGGTTTTGAGAAGTGACTCCATTTTGCTTAGGAATGTGACAATAATTATGGGATGGATTAAGTTAATTAGGAAGGGGTTAGAAGAATCTAGAAGGGGATTAGATTTTGCAAGTGGATTTGGTGGGTGAGGGAAAATAGGATTTTATTAAAATAAAAATTCATTTATTTCAATAAATGTGTGCAAGTTGTATTTGGATAAATATTCAAATAAATTTTAATTTATTTAAATGAGAAAAAGGAAGATAAAGCATTAAAATGCTGGAAGACTTTGAGGGGAACCATTAAAGGCTTGAAGACTTTAAGGAAAACCATTAAAGTCTTAAGAAGACTATAGAAGGAAGCCATCAAGTTTGAAGACTTTAAAGCCATCAAGTTTGAATACTTTAAGGGAAACCATTAAAGGTTTCAAGTGGGTGAGGATAAATAGGATTTTAAATAAATAATTTATTTAAAATAGTTGTGCAACTTGCTTTTGTAGGAAAATACAAGTGGGTGGAGGATAAAAGTGATTTAAATAAATTATTTATTTAAAATAATTGTGCAACTTGCTTTTGTAGGAAAATACAAGTGGGTGGAGGATAAAGGTGATTTAAATAAATTATTTATTTATTTAAATGTGAGAGGTGGGATTTTGGGGGATTTAAATAAATATTAATTTATTTAAATGTGAGAGGTGGGATTTTGGGGGATTTAAATAAATATTAATTTATTTAAATGTGAGGATAATTTAAAAAACAGTCTAGAGATACAAATTGGAAATGCTCTGCTAATTGGCGAAAATGCGAATTAAAAATACTATGCATTTGGCGAGTTTTTCGGTGGGGGGGAGCAGGCAGGTTTTCGCCTCTTGTCCGAAGAGCATCTCGGTCTTCAGTTCGCCTTGCAAGAGAATCCCTGCAAGAAACACAACGGTGTCAAATGCAAGAAGGGTTTCAGGCTTCTGCGAGGGCGACTCTGGGAGAAATAATGAAACTAGGGCAAGAAACGTCAAAACCCTGTCGCTTCCCTCCGACGGAAGATGGCAAGTGTATCATTCGAAAAAGAACCTCAAAAAGATGGGCAATAATAAAGGAACAACTTTAAATATGGATAAGCACAAACAATCAGATCCTAAGCTTTCTCCGGCTACAGGGGCTAATTTGGTGCCGCTCGGGAAAGTTTGATTTTTTGAGCCAAAACCTAATTTTAGGCAAAGGCGTATATGCATGATCCCGGATTATCTGATGGATCCCCAATTCAATTTATATAGCAACTATGGGGTTTTTGTTAAATGGACTGGTTTCGGTGATGATATAGAAAGGATTGTCGACTGGTGGCTGGCCCTATATCCGGGTCAGGTAAGTATTTCTATACTGGAAAATAATTTTCTTGCAATTTTATGTGATAATCATAATACAAAGGATGACATTTTGCATGGTAAGGCTAAATTATATAGAGGCTTTGGTTTTTTTCGATGTGAATGGAGGCCGAATTTTGACCTACATTCACAGAATATAAACAAATACCCTAGATGGATTAATCTGGGTTCTTTACCTATCGAATATTTGGATCTTAAAATTTTGGAATTCTTAGGGGAACAGTTCGGGTCCTTTTTGGGCTGCGAAAGGTTAGAAAGAATGGTTTTTAACAAAAACAACAAAATCTTAGTCGAATTTGACTGTAACTCCCGGGTCTTGGAACCCACCAAGCTAGTAACAAAAAGGGGGGAATGGAACATTAATCCCACCTTCTATGATGGGGTCATAAATGAATCCGATTTCTGGTTGAAATCAAGCCCGTCACAGATTAAAAGTATTGAGCATAAGGAAAACCCTATTTCAGATCAGAATGTAAATATCACATTAAATTCTATCCATGATAATGCTGACTGTCCTCCTGTGACTAATACAGATGAAAATATTCACAATAGTCTCAGTAATATTAATGACCTTGATAAGATAATAGATGAGGCAAATTCCATAAAAGCAGAAGCCTTAGTGGAGATGTCAAAAAGAATCTCCGATTCGGTGGATTCATTGAAATCCCCTTCTGAAACAAAAACAGTTGAAAACTTGGGGCAAGAAATTGAGGCTGATCAAGAAGTAATGTCTTCTAGAATGGCTGCAGCTCTAGAGGTATTCAATAACAATGAAGTTGAAAATCTTTCCCCGGAAGAGGAAGATGAGAAGAGGTTTCTAATTCAGGAACTTCTGGCCTCTATGGATATGGGAGACAATAATGAGAATAGGGAAAAAGATATCTCCCCACTACCTGTTAATGATTACACAACTGCTTAGTCCTAGCTGGGAGAGGATGACGGAGATGGAGTGACAATTCCCCATCAATCCTTAGGAATAGCTAACATATATGACGGGAAAAACACTCCTGACTGCGCTAGAGAAGCAAAAAGTAGAGGCAGAAAATCCTTAAGCGAATTAAGGTTGCAGGACGGAAATGCAAAAGACCAAGGCAAATTAACTGCCTTCTTTGATGCTGGGAAGGGGAAGGGCCTTCCCACGGTCCAATGAAAATCTCTTCGTGGAATGTTAGGGGCATGAATGCCCCTAACAAACAACATCTAATTAGACGCAACATCATAAAATGGAAACATGACATCGTTCTCCTTCAAGAAACTAAATTAGCCCAGGCAGAAGCTGAGGCTTTTAAAAGTAAACTAGGTCTTCTTAGCTGGGAATTTGTGGAAGCCAGGGGTGCCTCTGGTGGATTAGGTATTATTTGGAATCCACGTAGTATATTATTCTGTCCAATAGCAGGAAACAGAAACTGGCTATTGGGAAAGGTTACCAGCAAACTCAGTAAGCTCTCATTTACCCTTATAAACATCTATGGCCCGATTCCTGATGCTGGGAAACGTAAAGTGTGGTCGGAAATCTCGTTTATGATGGAACTTGATCCCTCTTCCCCTGTTATTCTAGGAGGGGACTTCAATGCTATCCTAAATTTATCAGAGAAAAAGGGTGGTATTCGCAGGGAACCGCAATCCTTAAAAGACTTTAGAGAGTGGGTAGCCCGTAACAATCTGATTGATATAGAAACTAATAATGGAATGTATACCTGGTACAATAGAAGATCAGGCTTTACTCAAATCGCTGAGAGATTAGATAGATTCCTTTTTAGAGGGAATCTGAGCGATCTAGCAATTAACCTCTCAGCTTCGTTACTCCCCTCTTCAGGCTCTGATCACTATCCTGTCATCCTCAATATTGAGGGTGAGGCTACACCGCGGTGCTGCCCTTTTAAGTTTGAAAAAATGTGGATGCAAAATCCGGATTTTTATGATCTCGTAGCCAGGTGGTGGTCTGAGGTTAATTTTCAAGGTTCAAAAATGTTTTGCCTGGTAAACAAACTAAAACATCTTAAAAGCAAGTTACTGAAATGGAATTATGAAGTCTTCGGTAACATTTTTGAAACCAAAATTTCTTTAGAAAAAAAATTTGCAGACCTTAATGATAAAGTGTTTAGACTTGGAATGGATCAGGAAAGCTTCCTCAAAGAAAAGGAGCTCCTCGGGAAATATGAAGATACGTTAACAAAAGAAGAAATTTTTTGGAAACAGAAACCTAGAGAGAATTGGCTTCAAAATGGGGATAGGAATACTAAGTTCTTCCATAACAGTACAAAAAACAGGAGAATCACCAATAGTATTCACAAGATCATGAGCAATAATGGCATCCTTCTAGAAGATCAAAAGGACATAGCTACAGAAGCGGTGAACCATTTCAAATCCTTATTCATTTCGGAATCTTCTCCTAAAGACGCCAATTTAGCTTTGCTTAGGAATATTCCTAAGATCGTAACTGAAAACCAAAACAAAGCACTTTGCAACAAAATTTCAGAATCTGAAGTAAAATTAGCATTGGGGCAACTTAACCTGGATAAAGCTCCAGGCCCCGATGGCTTTCCAGCTTGCTTTTTCCAAAAATGCTGGCACATTATTGGTAAGGAGGTGGTGGATGCTTTGGAAGCTGTTAGAAACTCTGGAAGTATCTTAAGAGAGATCAACAATACTTTCATAACTTTGATTCCTAAGAAGGAGGAATCAAGAAACTTTGATGAATTCTGACCTATTTCCTTATGCAACACAATCTACAAGCTTTTTACAAAAAATTTAGCGAATAGATTGAAGGGCATTCTCCCTTGCATTATTTCAGCGGAACAGACAGGATTCGTTCCAGGCAGATCCATCTTTGATGGAATTATTGTGGCTCAAGAAGTCATGCACTCGCTACAACAAAATCATTCAGCGGCTATGATGATCAAACTAGATATTAAAAAGGCATATGATAAAGTCGATTGGAGATTTCTGTGTAAATGTTTAGAATCCTTTGGGTTTTCTAAACAATGGATCAATTTAATATTCGAATGAATCTCATCTCCCAGGGTATCATTACTCATTAATGGTTCCCCTACAGGCTTCTTCCAGATATCTAGAGGGATTAGACAAGGGGATCCTTTATCCCCTTTCTTATTTATCATAATGGCAGAGGGCCTTGGGAGAATCATTTCAAGTGCTCGCATGAATCAGATTATTAAAGGGGTTAAAATCACTAACGGAATGGAGGCCATTACTCACCAGCAGTTTGCTGATGACACAATGCTGATGGGATGTGCGAATAGGGTAGAAGCCATGGCTTTCAAGAGGATTCTTGACATTTATGCTTTAGCATCGGGTCAGGAAGTAAACAAGAATAAATCGGAAATCTTCTTCTTTAATACATCGCAGATCTTAGAAACAGATATATGTAATATTTTTGGGTTTGATCGAGGAAAACTACCATGTAAATATTTAGGGATACGGATGGATAAGGGAAACAATTTAATCTCATTATGGAAAGGTATCCTTGACAAGATGGACCTCAGGTTGAATTCTTGGAAGAATAAAAGCCTCTCTTCGGCTGGGAGGATTACTTTACTTAAAGCTGTTTTGGCGGCTATTCCGATATATCAAATGTCCTGCCAGCAACTACCTAAAGGAGCTCGACTCGAATTGATAAAAAAGATGAGGAAGTTCTTTTGGAATATGGTTTCAGACAAAAAGAAATTCGCATTGATTTCATGGGACAAAATAAGCCAACCTATCAGCTTAGGGGGAGTTGGCATCAAAGATTTGGGGGTTCAAAACATGGCTCTGGGGGCGAAATTAGTCTGGAAAATGTACTCGGATCCAAATCTTAAATGGGTAAGGATCCTCAAAGCTAAATATCTTACTAATTCCAACCCTGATAGCATTTTGAGGACGGAAATTGTACCCAAAGGATCCAAAGTTTGGAATTTTATGATGGAATGTAGAAAGGTGATCAGGGATTATCTTACTTGGGATATTGTGGATGATTCTGAGGCTCTGTTCTGGGAAGACTCGTGGGGGGGCTATCCAGCCTTAGACAAATCTGGGATAAGCCTAGAAGGTATAGAACATTGCAAATCTATCAGGGGCAGGTTTGTTAAGGATTATATCAAGCTTATCTCCAATGATCCCGCTTTGGGTTGGGAGTGGAAACCCCTTGATGAGTTGGACTTGTCAAATTCTGATAAGGAGATCCTCTGGATTAATTTGAGGAATAGGCAATTATCATTACATTCTGGGAAAGACAGGATAATATGGGCGGGTAGCTCTTCAGGCATTTACAAAGCCAAAGAAGGATACTCACTTTTAAAACTCAGTCGAGCTGCAACTTACCCTAATATACCAATTAGCCTATGCTGGAATAACATTGGTCTCCCTAAAGTTGGCATCTTCGCATGGGCAGCTTCCCAAAAAAGAATTCTTACCTCAGACTGGTTCTCAAAATTAGGCTTCCTGGGTCCATCGAGATGTCCTCTATGCAAATCTGAGGAAGAAAACGCGGATCACCTGCTTCTCAATTGCAGTTTCAATCAGAGATGTTGGGATTGGCTTTGCTCAAGCCTTGGATGGATGACGCCGAGACCTAGAGACATCTCAGAATGGCTGCTTAGCTGGCAACCGCCTCACACAAAGGATATATATCACTCAGTATGGTTAATTTCCCCGGCAATCCTCATTTGGGAAATATGGAAGGAGAGAAACAGGCGGATCTTCAAAGAATCAAATTTGAGGGTAGAATCCCTTCTAAATAAGATCGAAGCAACAATTGTGGAAAAAATCAATAATAATCTTAGACACACACAGGTTAAGTCCATTAACTTATCCAGATGGGATGAGGTTCTTCGATCTAAATGGTTGGGTTTGATAATACCCCCGTTTATTGGGAAAGGTGGGAATCAGGCTGAGATGGATAGGAAGCTAACAAAATGGGCACCTCCCCGAAAGGGCTGGGCTAAGCTAAATTTTGATGGTGCGTCCCGTGGGAACCCTGGTGTAGCAGGTATTGGATGTGCTATCCATCAAGACAACGGTGATCTAATAGCTAGCATAAATATGCCCATAGGTGTGGCTTCAAATAACATGGCTGAGTTTTTAGCATTGCGGGAGGGTCTGATTTTAGCTAAATCACTCAAGATTAAATATCTGGAAATTGAAGGTGATTCGTCATTAACTATTAATGCAGTCAGGACTAGGGATATATCTAACTGGAAATTGAAAACGGAATTAAAAAGAATTCTGGACTTGATCAAATACTTTGAGGAAACTTCGGTTAAACATATTTATCGGGAAGGTAACTCTATAGCTGACAAGTTAGAAAATCTAGGGGCAGATGGTAATTTGTCTGTCTTTAGGAAGGTTACTCCATCGGATTAAAACTCTGGCGTTGGTATTGTCAGCATCTCACTTCACTCCTCTCCAAGTCCTCTCCTTGCCCTCTTATATATATCCTTGGATTTGTGGTCTTGGTTTCCTTAGTACAGCTTTTTGGTAGTCTAAGTTTCAGATAAAAGATATAGATATATATACAGATATATATATATATGATCACATATATATATATGTTTATATTTGTAGATTAACCCATATGGATTCGTTAAATACAAACATATACATAAATATATATTCATATATATAGATATATGTATATATTTACAATCATATTAAGAGACATATATATATATACTCATATATATATATATATATATGTGTATGTATGTGGGTGTAAATAGACACTCATACACTTACACACTCACATACACACAATATATATAAATACAGATATTATATATATATGAGTATGTGTATATATGTACTAAAACTAACTCATTGATAACCTTATGCTTGTACCATTCCATCCCCACAGGAAAAGGGGTGTTTCGGGAGTGTTGCAAGGTGATCGGTTGCTGTTGGTTATTCGGGTTTTGGCTCATGCTGGTCTTTCCTCCAATGCATGTTTTGAAGGCCCTGGGCAGCGTGGGTATAGTCTTCTATATCAGATTGATGTCTTTTATGGCACATTTGTGTCTGTCGTGATGCATGTCATCTGAGTTTAGAATGCCCTGGGCAGTGTGGGTATAGTTTTCAATGGCAGATTGGATGTCTTTTATGACAAATTTGAGTCTGTCGTGCTTTGTGTTTTCCAGCTAAGGTTTTTGGGTTTTTTGTTCATTGCTTCGATTGATAGCCCTGGGACAGTTAGAACTGGTTTCTGTAGCATTTATAGAGGTAAAGCTGTGTTCTCAATGGTGTTGCATATATACGAATATACATATAACCTAACAAATATACATATTTATATATATTCATATATATATATATATATGTATATATGTGTGGGTGTAAACAGATAATCTTACAATTTCAATTGGGGATAGGATTATGCTGGTCTCCCCTCCAATGCATGCTATCTGTATATAGAAAGCTCTGGGCAGCGTGGGTTTAGTCTATAATGGCAGATTATATGTCTTTTATGACAAATCTGAGTCTGCCGTGCTATGTGTATTCAAGTTAAGGTTTTCTGGTTTTATTCTTCATTCAATGCATCGATTGTTAGCCATGAGTTATAGTGGGGTCTATTAGAAATGGTTTTTTGCTGCATTTATAGTGATTTTGCAGTGGTATTGGACTTTCCTTGGTTTTAGTTTACAATGGTGATGCATATATATGAATATATATACAATCTAACAAATATACATATATATATATATATTCATATATATATATATATGTGTGTATATGTGTGGGTGTAAGCAGATATTCATAAAATTACATACACATAGATATACATATAAGTACAGAGACTATATATATATGAGCATGTGTATATATGTTCAAATATCCTTTTTCAAACCTTCATATATGTTTGTATCATCCTCTCATCTCCTGACCCTGTTTGTGGGTAAAGGGGTGTCTCTGGAGTGTAGCAAGGTGATGGGTTGATGCCGGGTATTCATGTTTAGGCACATGTAGGTTCACACTCCATCACATGATATCTGTGTTTAGTATGCACTGGGCTGCACGGGTGTAGTCTTCAATATGACAGATATGATGTCTTTTTATGACAATTGTGTCTTCCAGGCTATGTGTATTCATGCTTAGGTCTGTGGCTCGGTTTTCTGATAATCTTGATTCATTGCTCCGGATGTGATTGTCTTTAGCCCTATTTTATAGAGGGGACAGATTGCTTTAGTGTCTCTTGCAGTTATAGTGGTATAAGCTGTGAATTGGACTTTTCTCTATCAAGTGGGGTTCATTCGGATTATTAGTATCTTATGCAAAATAATGGAATGTTTTTTAGTGGTTTTGAGGAGGGAAATTGAGATCAGCACAGTCTTAATCATTGCTTCAGATCTATAGTAGGTCCTATTGAATTAGCCTCTGTTCAGGCCCTTTGATCTTTTGTTGTTTAGACTCTATGATAATCTCGCATATTGACATTTTAATGTGCATACATAGACATATGAATTCATTTATGCTATGGAGTATCAGATGCTTGCTGAGTTAAAAGATCCTTCCCATTAGTGTAGGCAGAATTGTAGCCTGGATAATCTCTTAAATTGAAGCCTAAAAGGTTAAAATTGGTTTCAAGCTAAGGGATATCTAGGCTACAATCCTCTTACATAAAACAGGAAAGATGATTACTATTCATTGAATGATTTTTTACAAATTATCATGTTTACTATGCTACTAACAGTTTGGCAAAGTAAGTTGCATTAAGGTTTTTGCAGATGCGGGATACAGGTCTTAAAGTTAAAGCTCGGAATATTAATGGATTCTCCATTTTTGTGAAGATGGGTCCATCCAGAAATTGGTGCAAGCTTTTATGTACAAAAAGAAACTAAATGTCTTATTAAGACAGTCATCTCACTCAGATGAGGAATTGTAAAATTTTTTTCAGTTGTTTGTTATCTGATCCCTTAAGGGATCTGGGCTAGACCGGAGGTTTTCTTATCTCCATTCTTTCCTATCGGTGCCCACACTGAATGGAGATGTAAAAATTTACAAAAGAAATAAAATATGGCTTCGGCCTTTTATTGATCAAAAAAAAAAAATTATTTAAATGTGAGAGGTGGGATTTTGGGGGATTTAAATAAATATTAATTTATTTAAATGTGAGAGAAGATTTAATTAAACAAATATGATTTATTTATTTAATTAATGGTATGAATTTGGTTAAGTGAATTAAATCAAATAAATTGAATAATTTATTTAATTAATAGGAGAAGAGGGTTAAGATGAATTAATTAAATATTAATTTAATTAATTATTAATTGATGGTTAAATAATCAAATAAATACTAAGTATTCATTTAATTAAGTGGACAGATTTATGTGACTACATTTGCCCCTCTTTGAGACGGTGCAGTTTATCACGTCATTTCAAAGAAAGAAAAATAGGTGTGAAGAAATGCCCCATAAAATGTAAATTTAATGGGTGGTACGAAAAAGAATGAAAAGCGGAGGGGAGGTAGAATAGAAGAAATTAGAACTAATGATGAAAGAATGGGAGAAAATGGAGTGAATATGAAGAAACAACAAGCCAACGAGTACCCTGAGGTCATGCAAGAGATACATAGCAGATGTAGTGTGGGGTTTGGATTGATGCTATACAATTGATCAAAATTGTTTGGACAATCTGGTGCAATCGGTTTAATTGCCCCGGTCAAGTCAAAGCGTGACAGTTGATGTCAGTTGGTCGCTTGGACATGATAAAGTCTGAGTAAGTGAATCAAAGTGACCTGATGTGACTTAGACAATTGATGTAATGGCCCGATGAAGTCAAGGTATATGAAGCAAAATACTCGTTGAGATGTAGACAATTGATGTAATTGTCTGTTGGATTGTGTTTGATTGGTTGATCAATTGATAGTATGTGCGTGTGATGGATGGTTGTGGGGAATCATGGCAGCCCCGTTGAGACTAGGTCATTATGATAAATGCCTGATGTAGTCTAGGATTACCATAATCGATTACCTGTTGAGACCCAAAGATACGTGATCAGAGTATCTGTTGATAGTCTAGGTGTGTGGGAGTTGATGTATCTGTGTAGACAGAGTAACTGGCTTGACTTATTGGATGATTTAGGATAGGAAACACAATCCCTCCTATTTAGAGATGGATGGTGATGAACGTGGCTTGATTAGGTTGATTGGGACACGATGTAGGGTATGTGATGCTAATTATCAAGATGGGGAGGGTGAGGGGGGGGGTTCGATGTTAGAAGAAATGGAGGACCTATGACTCATTCCTATGGAAGAAGAGGAAAATAGAGTATGCATTATTATGACTATGTATGCATGATATGCAGCTATTATGAATGTATGGATGGTTGGAATGCAACAAAATGCAGTATATATAGATGAGATGGAATGACGATCCATAGTGCTCTATTTTCATCATTGAGCTTTAAAATGTTGGAAGAGAATACAAGCAACTTGACATATAGATTCAAGATGACCAGAGTATTTCTTACATGGATTTTGATATAGCAAGTTAATACAAGCAACTTGATATAATGGATCAAGTTGACTTGAGTATTGCTTGCGGAACAGACAAGGATTATCCCTGTTCATGCATGACTTGGATCGTCCTCCTTGATCTTAGGTTGATCATATCCTGAGACAAGTGCATACCGTAATAAGAGATAAAACCTTTATCCAGTTTGGATGAGGTAGGAGGAACCAAAGAAAGAGCATTGTACCTACAAACAAACAGTATATACATAAAGAATAAAGAATATGGATCCTTGGTAATGGTTCATGCTCATATGGTCGAGGTATACACTATAGTCAGCAAGTCGTAGTGATCTATGACTGTATTTTTGCCTATGATCACATAGCTTAGTGAACTTCCCACGTAGACACCATTAGTACATGCCCCAGAACTTCATCGGAAATAATGCGCAAACGATACAAAACAATGCTGCAAGATCCTGATACAGATAAACAAATGAATTACTCATGAATCAACCAAGCATTTGATAGATTAACATAATTTCCTTGTCAAAGAAAACGTCACTTTTGTCTTTGTTTTGGTAAGGAAGGATGCATCCTTGTTTTTAAAGACAGTTTCTGATTTGTTGGATGTGGATTGTGTGGTCGATTGATAAATGGTCATTGTGTGAGTACTGTGTTAATGTTGGTTTTGCATCTGCTTGAATGAATATGTACAAGGTGTTGCCATGTTTTTGTGTGATTTTCGATGGGTTTTTCGATGTTTTTGGATTTTGTGTAATAGTTTTTGAATGTTTTTGGATTTTGTGAGTCATTTTTGAATGTTTTTGGATTTTGTGAGACATTTTTGAATGTTTTTGCCAATGAATCACCAGTAATGTAGAATCCACTTCCATCATCTAGATTGTAAGGGCATTGCCCCCAAGTTGGACATGATTTATGAAAAAGCGAGATGCCAGACGCATGAAGTACTTTCTTGGATTATAGATCAAATAACAAGCCATGGTTAGATAGATGGATGTGTGTATGTATGAATGTGATCGCAACGAGCCTGAAAGATACTGGAGCCATTGCCTTTACGAGTGGCGCCTGTTTGCCAGGTTTTCGCCATCGTACTTACCCAAGGTGCCACTGGAGTGGTTGTTCACCGTTTGGATGCATGATTTTTCTTTACTTTTTTGAATGTTTTTGTATTTTCTTTAGGACATTTTTCTAAATGTTTTTGGTATTTTCTTTAGGACATTTTTCTGAATGTTTTTGGTATTTTTTGATATGCAGGGGAGCCTGATGCCTTGTACACCTTAGGTATAAAACCGTTTGAGGTGCATGCTATTGATTGGATCTGCGAGCGGCTCTCTGTCTGATGTAGCCAACTGATATGCCCAGGACCCGAATACAGCAGTGACAACATATGGGCCGAGCCAATTTGATTCAAACTTGCCTTGATGTTCTCTGTTTGGTTGGTTGCAAGGATTCTCTCGAAGAACAAGATCACCTACCTCAAATGTACGAGATCTAACTCAGTGATTGTAGCTTCTACTCATGCGCTACTGATAGGCTTTGAGGTGATTGTATGCACCTTGTCGCTTCTCATCAAGTAACTCTAAGTCCTGAAGACGTGAGACTCTGTATGCTTCATCATTGATGAGATTATGCAAGGAAACTCGTAATGATGGTATCTCAACCTCAATAGGTAAGATAGCTTCTGCACCATAGACCAATGAATAAGGAGTTGCACCTGTAGGGGTTCGAATGCTAGTTCGATATGCCCATAATGCTGGATTCAATTGAACATGCCAATCACGACCGGCATCATTGACTATCTTCTTTAGGATTCTTAATATGTTTTTATTGGATGCTTCAGCCTGACCATTGCCTTGTGGGTAATAGGGAGTGGAAAAGCGGTGTTGGATATGAAATTTCTCACAAAGCTCACGAACATCCTGATTTTTGAAAGGAAGACCATTATCTGTGATGATGCACATAGGTACACCATACCGGCAGATGATGTAGTTGAGGATGAATGAGGCGATCTGCTTGCCGGTGACTTGGGGAAGTGGAACAGCTTCGATCCACTTTGTGAAATATTCGGTAGCGGTAATAATGAATTTATGGCCATTGGATGAAGATGGATGAATCTTACCCACAAGGTCAAGGCCCCATTGACAAAAAGGCCATGGTGTTGTGATTGGTTGCAGTTCCTGTGCTGGTGCATGTATCAGGTCACCATGAACTTGACATTTCTTGCATTTCCTGACAAAGTAGTAGGAATCCTTTTCCATAGATGGCCAATAGTATCCAGCTCGCATGATCTTCTTGGCTAGTGATGGACCACTTGAGTGAGTCCCGCAAATTCCTTCATGTACCTCTTCCAAAACCTTTGTTATCTCATCCTATTCCAGACATCGAAGGAGAGTACCATCAAGACTATGTCGGTATAGGGTTTCGGCAATAATGGTATATCGAGCAGTTTGGCGAATGAAGGTTTTTCGTTGGTTATTTGATTGGTTGGGAGGAAGGGTGTGATCGCGGAGATAGGTGTAGAACTCACCGTACCATGGGGATTCAGAACCGACAAGGTGACATATCATCTCGGATTCGGGGATATCATAAGCGGGGATCCAAAGCTGTTCTACCAAGAACTCGTAGTGTGGTGAATTCTGTGGAAGATCTAGTAGAGATGCGATGGTAGCCATAGCGTCAGCAGCTCGATTCTGATCTCTTGGTATCTGCTCAAAAGTGATAGTAGTAAATGATGTCTTTAGAGTGTCCACCATTTTCTTATATGGCATGAGTTTATCATCTTTGGTCTGATATTCATCTGTTGCTTGTCGAATGACTAGTTGGGAATCGCCATATACTTGCAGTTTTTGTAATTTCCATTGTACGGCTAGCCTGAGTCCTATGATCAAGGCCTCATACTCTGCAATGTTGTTTGTGCATGGAAATGTGAGCCTGTAAGACTTCAAGATGTTGTCACCTTGAGGTGTGATAAACAAAATGCCTGCCCCTGAGCCGTGCCTAGTGTATGAACCATCAAAATATAGTTTCCATGGTTGTACTTCTGTGATCATGAATATCTCTTCATCTGGAAAATTGGAAATGAGGGGATGATCGCCTATGAGTGGTGCATCGGCCAACTGATCTGCAATGACCTGCCCTTTGATAGCTTTACGGTCCACATAATTGATGTCAAATTCACTTAGAATCATTACCCATTTGGCCAAGCGACCTGTCAATGCTGCTTTGCTGAGTAAATACTTGAGTGGATCAATCTTTGTGATGAGTTGTACCTTGTGTGTCAACAGATAGTGTCGCAATTTAGTGGCTGCTAAGATTACTGCTAGGCAAGCTCGCTCAATAGGTGTGTAATTGAGTTCATAGCCAACCAGTGTGCGAGAGATGTAGTAAACAGCACACTCTTTGCCTTTTGCATTATGTTGTGCCAATAATACACCTAATGCTGTACTTGTCGCTGAGATATAAAGTAACAACGGTCTACTTGGATCTGGTGGCATCAACAATGGTGGATTCATGAGATAGTCTTTAAGCATCTGAAATGCTTGTTGGCATCTGGCATCCCACTGAAAGCGGGTGTTCTTGTGTAGCAAGTGTGTGAATGGGTGACACTTATCAGCCAATTGTGCAATGAATCTTCGGATGGATTGAAGCCGCCCTTGTAATGTCCTTAGCTGACTGATATTCTTTGGAGGTGGCATGTCCATTATTGCCTTAACCTTTGCTGGATCGACCTCAATGCCTTTGCTTGAGACAATGTATCCTAGAAGCTTCCCAGAGGTCACTCCAAAGACACATTTCTTTGGGTTGAGTCGAACATGATATTGTTCCAGTCTATCAAAGATTTGATCTAAGATGTGGAGATGTCCTTCTCTAGTAAGTGATTTTGCTAGTAAGTCATCCACATAATCTTCCATCATAGTATGCATCATGTCATGGAAGATGGTGGTCATTGCTCTTTGATAGGTCGCTCCTACATTCTTTAGACCAAAAGGCATTACATTCCAACAGTATGTGCCCCATGGACATGTGAAGGCTATCTTATGTTGATCTTCGGGTGCGATCTTTATCTGATTGTAGCTGGAAAAGCCATCCATGAGTGAAAGCATCGCATGTCCTACTGTTAGATCCACTATGATGTCAATATTTGGTAGGGGAAAGTCATCCTTAGGACATGCCTTATTCAGATCTCTGAAGTCAGTACAAATGCGGATGCCCCCTTTTGGTTTGCCGACAGGCACAATGTTGGAGATCCATTCTGCATAATCAATTGGCCTAATGAAACCAACATCTAGGAGTTTCTTGAGTTCTGTTTTGACTAGCACTGCAATCTGGGGATGCATCTTACGAAGCTTCTGCTTGACAGGTTTGGTTCCTTCTGCTACGGTGAGGTGATGCATGACTAAATCAGGATCAAGCCCAGGCATGTCTGCATATGACCATGCAAATTTGATCTGACGCTTCTGGAAGAACTCTATAAATTTAGGTTGTTCCTCTGGAGTGAGAAGAGATGCCAGATGTATGATATGAGGATTTTCAGGAGTCCCCACATTGTATTCTTTGGTTTCCTCGATGAGAATCGTTGATCGTTCCTGTTGTGCATTAGCAGGGAGAATGTCAAACCCTTCATCCTTAGGTGCCTCAAAGAGGTTTTCACCGTTGGATAC
Source organism: Cryptomeria japonica (assembly GCF_030272615.1). Taxonomy (NCBI): domain Eukaryota; kingdom Viridiplantae; phylum Streptophyta; class Pinopsida; order Cupressales; family Cupressaceae; genus Cryptomeria; species Cryptomeria japonica. The sequence goes on from NC_081412.1 coordinate 40,393,648, forward strand.
GCTCTTTCTTTTTACTCTTGTGGGATCAAACAGTGCCACAGTGTGGTTTTCACTAGAAGATCCATGTTTCATTGTTATATTTTTGCAGCTGAAAGGTTTGGCATCCACCCCGAAGTATGCTGCGCTATTAAGTTCAATGGCGAATCCAGCTTTGTGATCCCCGCTTGGTAGATTATCCCGTAATTCCAAAAAGTCAATGATAGCCTCATCGTTTTGGAAGAGGTCAAGACATGGAGGATTTGATTGGTTCCATTCGATGATTTCAGGGTGGATAATGGGCATTACTTCATCAATTATGTTAAGTGCGGGAGATGTATCAGTGAGGGTTAAGACATTATGGTGAAGGTCGTTAATGGTACTCTCCCTGTCAGAATCAGGCGTAGGATGACACGTAGGGTCTGTGGAAGATGTTTCCAGTTTAGGAACCCAAGTGGTCTTTATCTGTGCTTCTCCATAAACAGGGATATCTTTGCGTGGTGGAGGTGGTGATGTGTCTTCCTCATCTGAAGTGTTAAGCTGTACAGAATCAAATTCCCACTCATGTGAGTTAGTCTCTGAATCACTTTCCAGCATCCGATTACTATACCATACTGGGATGTCCTTTGAGTTAAATACCGCAGGTGTGATTGGTTGATGTACCTTTGTAATGATTGGTGCTGCAGGGCGATTGAGGGGGATCAAGGAATCTGTTATAGGGAGTATTGGTAATATTGATTCTGTTTCTTCTGCTGGGACTGCTGGTGTTATAGATGCTGCTGCGGGTGCTGATACAGTTACTGCTGCTAATGGTGTGACTGATGAGATGTCGAGTTCGTTTGATGGGATGAGTGGCATTGGTGATAGTTGTGTTGGGGTTTTGAGCCTCAGTGGGGCTGTTGGGATGGTGCTTGAGGGTGCTTTGATTATGAAAGGTGCCCGCTTTGTAGTAGGTGGACAAAATGGTTTGCTGGGTTTTCCTTTGAACTTGAGTTTAGGAAAGATCTCTTTTTTAAAGCCGAGGCCTGTATTACCTTTGGGCTTGAATTCCGGCAGCAAGGGTTCATGTCGTCCTTGTTTGCAATATCCCAAAGCACTTTGACCATCATACCCCATTCTTTGCATAATGAGGAGACCTTTGCCATACTGTTCTATAGGAAGTGTAACTCGTGGTTTATCAGTGGTGATGGGATCTTTATAGATCCATTCCGCTAGGTCCTCATCTTGTGTTTCTTCCTCTTGACTCTTTCCAAGAACGAAAGGTGTCAAAGCACATGCTGGTATGTTTAGTGGTTGCTGGAGTACCTACTGTGGTTTACCATGAGTTCTAGGAGAAGTGGGCATTTGTCCCACACAAAAGAGTTGACTCAAGTTGTATTCCCCAGGACCTTCCTCTACTATCTTCATCTTAAGCTTTTCTTGCTTGGGTATAATGGTGTTTGAACGGGCAAGAGAGGCGGGACTTATATATGATGTGGAGGAAATGGCTTCTCTATTATTAGGAAAGGTAATCTCTGGTTGATGGTTGATATTATGGCAATATGCAAAGGGATTTGCGTCACCCAGAATTGTGATCTCTACACCGTTATGTGGGAACTTGATACATTGATGGTAGGTAGATGGAACGGCTTGCATGGCATGTATCCAAGGTCGTCCTAACAATAGATTGTATGGCAGAGGAAGGTCCAGAACCTGACAAATGATGTTCTTTACCACGGGGCCCACTCGGATTGGTAGTACCACAGCTCCTTTGGATGAATGCTCTGCATCGTCATAGGCTTTGATTGTGATCTTCTTGCGAGGATCCACTGATTCTACTGCATATCCCAATGCTGTGACCAACTATAATGTACAAATATTTAGGCCTGCTCCATTATCGATCAAGACTCGCTTGATCCTATGCTGGTTAATAAATCCTTTGATGTGGAGTGAGGCGTTATGAGGTTGCTAGAAGGAAGAGTTATCACTTTCGGAAAAAGTGAGACAAGGTGATGACTTCAGACTTCCAACCATGGCTTGAAATTGGTCTGTATTCAGATTTGCAGGGACTGACGCCTCTTGGAGTGCTTGATCCAAGATAGTTTTATGAGATGGCGATAGACGCAAAAGCTCTAAAATGGATATAAGTGCAGGGGTTTTGTCTAATTGTTCCACAAGATTGTACTACTTTGGGATGGAGGTGGTGCCTTGTGGAGCTGCCTTGATGGTAACTTTGCCGCAGCGTGTAACAACATTGCAATTTGAGTTGGGATTTTTGAAGGTTATAGTTGCAACTTGTTCATTGGCATCATATGGGTGATTTACAGTGTAATTATACGCAGCCTATGTATAATCAGTGGTATTAGTGCCTCACCTAGAAGTGGAAGGACCCCTTTGATCTTGTGATGGAAGTGGATTTTTGAACATTAGATGATCATTATTGGTTGTTTTTGGGTCATGTCCTTCAATTTCAATTTCTCCTCAATCAATAAGATCTTGAATGAGATCTTTCAATCGGTGACAATTACTTGTCTTGTGTCCTCTTCCTTGATGGAATTCACAGTGTTCAGTATCTCTCCACCATGCTGGTTTGACTTGAGGCTCATAGTTTGATAGCCTAGGTAGAGTGATCAAATTCTGAGAAATGAGTTGTCGCAACACTATTTCAATGGGTTCCCCTAAGGGAGTATATGCGCGTTTTTGTTTTTGTGGACGAGGTCTTGGTTCATCATGAGATGTGATGCAACCTTGATTGGAAGGAACATTTGTGTTATTCTGAGGTGGAGGATTTTGTCCTGCAAATCGAACCATAGGTTGTGCATTTTGGATAGTCCAGGCATCCACAACCCCATCATTGACGATATTTTTGTTTTTATTCCAGAAGTTTGGTTTATCGCTATTGAAGCGTGGGCGAGGACCATCTTTTGGTTCATTAAAGATTTTGATGAGTCCTTTCTTGATGAGTGCCCTTTCACATTTTAAACCCTTGGTGATCATATCGTTAAAAGAGTCTGTGTCTTTGACATCCAGGTGAAATTCCATTTCTTTGTTTAAGTTGGAAATGAAAATTTCCACTAGTTCTCGTTCAGGTAACTGAAGAGAACGTCTGCTAGACATTTGGTGCCATCGTTGCAGGAATACTGAGAATAGTTCACCTGGTTTTTGTTTGGTGTTGCACAGATCAGCCATGGTGATGTCGTGTTCAATATTATAAGAGTAATGAGATAGGAACTTCTGGATGAGTTCCTCAAATGTTCTAATGCCACCTGGTAGTCGGGAAAACCATGATGTGGTTGTTCCTCCCAAACTTTGGGGAAAAAGGCGCATTAGGTATGTGTCTTCATATGCCACTTCAAGACAAGCGGAATGAAATTCTCGGACATGATCACGGGGATCCCCCTTTCCTCTATATTTTTCAAATTTGGGTGTTTCGAATCCTCGTGGAAAGGGTGGCATATAAAGATTCCTATCAAACGGATAGGGACAGATGTCGTTAAGTGAGAATTGATTGGTCTTAACACCACTATGAAGTTGTTGGGCGAGATTCTCGACTTGTTGCCGCAACATCTCCATTTCATTTGGAGGAGGAGGTGGTGGGTTACCTTGAGGAATGTTATACCTGATGTGATCTCTACCTCTTTCCTCCTCATGGCGACTTTGTCTTTCTGATGCTTGTCTTAATTGGGCAAGATCAAAGTCAGAGGGGAGTTTGGCTCCTTCTTGAGCGAGTTTTAAGAAGTGAGCATCCGCATTACTCCTGAGTATTTCATCAAATAGTCTGTTAAAGAGAGGGTTGTGCTGGGCCATCTCTATTGTTGCAGGAGTGGGAGTACTTGGGTTTTCGTCATTCATATTTCCTCCAAGTGCCTCTTGAAATTCATTGAGATTTTCGTCTTCTTTTTCCTCAATTTCTATTTCTCGTTGCCTTGACCGTGATCGGGTTTGAGCCATTTTGTTTACAAGTTTTGTGTGAAGTTGATTGAAGATGATGATGAGTTGTTGTTTAATGTAATGAGATTTGATGGTTGGTGATTGTGTGGTATGTAGAGCTCTAGCACTTTGAGGTAGATGTAACTGAAATTGCTTCTTTGAATTGCTTGTTTGTTTGAGGAGTTTGGATGTGATAAGGTGTAGAGAAATCTGAGATGTGTTACAGATTTTGACTACCTAGTAATGAGAGGATTCACTCATGAACTAGTTTTACCCTGCATAGATGTGTCTCTTAGGATGAGCTTATCCTAGATGTAGAAACAATCTAAAAAGTGATGTGATGTGTTTGATTTCAAGCAATATCTAAAAAAGTAATCTTGGGACAAGAACCTCTTAATGTTTTGAGAGTTTTGGGATGGATTGATGATGGAATAATGATGTATGAATGAGATGATGGATGTTTTGTTTTCAACTTTCAATAAAAACTTTGTGTTACAAATGGAAAAAACTCTACTTCTTCCCTTTCAGGCGTTGGTGGCACTTCTCGAGCTGTGTTGTAGGTGATACAGATGTTTGGGAAGAAGTTGGGATTAATCTTTCCTCCTTGATTTTTGTGATAACTCAGAGCTCTATATTGCATAAAAGCTCTGCGGTTCAATGATTTTGAATCAAACTCGTTTGTTTTACTTTGAAGGTATAGACACATGCGATGTAAAAAGACTCTATGGGAGACAAAGATTTGTCGATTGATATAGAAGAATTTCCTCCTTTTGATCAAAGTCTTTGAGCTCAATGGTCTCCTTTTCAAGTTGATATTCTGATGACACTTCTTCTTTTGCAAGATGTGAAGAATGGTCATAAAAGTTGTGACTCTGTGTTGTTTGCACTTTGTTTTTGGTATTTTTGGTTGTGTTGATAGATGTTGGATGAATACTTTGTTTTTGGGATTGATTTTCTGATTTTTCTTTGACAAGAAAACAAAGCAAGCACCCAAACACAAAATTGTAGCCTCAAAGGCACAAATGAGTATGGGTCTAGATCAACCCAATCCTTGGACTTGTTTTTGACCCTTCCTTTAGATTTATTTTAAGGTGTATTTCCAAAGCCTGAAGTCGGCTCAATTTGCACTAGGTCTGTAAAACGAACACACTTCAAACACTTTTTATCCCTAAGGTCAAATGGCCAGTTGTGATAAATTTAGCCCACATCTTGATATTTCTTCGACTTTGGTACTACATACCTTATGAATCCTGCCGTGGCAGGTAAGGATGTGATATACTAAGTCTTGCACGAGCATAACAAATAGATGATCCCTATGATGGGGGAGTCACCACTTTTATCAAGCCACAAGTGACTTTTCAAAAAGCTATGTTTCTACTCAAGGAAATATGTATGGTGAGTATCTTGGGAGCAAAACCATCTATGCTCTTGCACTAAATTATATCTCAAATATCCTCAATCAATAGAATGGGTGGGCTACTACTTAAAAGTGTTTAGTCATGTTCGATGTTTTTGGACATAAGTTCATTCTCCAGTGACTCACTTAAGAGCCTTGTAACTGGTGGTGGGGCCCATTTGTCCTTTCGGCCAGTTACGCTGTAGGAACAGCTATACCCAAGGCTACAACTTTCGCTCTCACCTGATTTCTATAGTGGCTCGAAGGATTTACCGCTCAAGGTCGTTCCCAAGAGTGATGTGTCTTTTGGTAGGCCTCTCTTTAAAAGATAAAATTTTGAGTGTTACTAACACTTTTCTCTTGCACCTAGGACCACGAAAGCCAAGGGAGAGGATAGTGTGTGTTAGAAGTAGGACCACTCGACCAACTTTTTGCACAAGTGTGCCAAGCACGAAAAACACTTGTTCTTTTTAATCTATCATTGCAATGTGATCTAACTATTTGGAGATGTTGCTCCAACAATCATGGTGTTCTTTTTAATTTTCAAAGGCAATTGTTTGAGTAAACTAGAATTTGAAAATCCTGGTCAACTTAATGAAAAATACGTTTGCATGAAGTAAAATTGCTTTAAAAATGAGACAAGTTGATTGTGAATTTTATTTGCACCAAAAATGGAAGTGTGGATTGTGAGTTTTATCTTGATGCAAGAAATAAAATTTGCCTTGTTTATTTTAAGCACCAAAACGAAGTTTGTTTCCTAACCTGCAAAAAAAATAAAGTTGTTTTTGTATAAGTTTGTGGTTCTTTTTACCTTTGAACAATGAAATTCTTTTTAAGAGCCCCAAACAAATGTTTGATTCTTTTTTTAAAAGCCCAAAGTTGAAATGTGAAGTTAATTTTAAACCAAAATAAAAAGTGAATTCATTTTTAAAACCAACTTCAAAAAACAAGTTAGTAAAAAAATATAAATCTACTTTTTAATCTAATTTAAATCTGCACAAAAGAAAAAAATAGTTAGTAAAATCCGCTTATTTGGTGGGCTTCTACAAGCCTAATTTTTATTTTTATTTTTTGGTTTTTTTTTGGTTTTTTTGGTTACAAGGTGATTTGTACAACGTTTTGTTACAATAGCGCTAGTCTGCATTTGAACAGAGGCACTATTTAACACAAACACACTAAAAGAAAGGGAAAGGCAAAGAAGGGAAAAGCACTGAAATAGGGTGAATAGCGCCAAAATAATGTCAAACGCACCAAAACAGTGTCAAAAGCGCAACCTGTGTGACATTTTCAACATTCAAACATGTTATTGGTTAAAAAAAAAAAAAAGTTGATCTTTTTGGTGTTGGATTCACGTCGGGTTCACCAAATGATGCTCTGCAAAAAGGATTAGAAAATCTGTTTGATGGCATCACACACAAGAGCACAAGAAACAAACGTTAGTGTTAGCAACAAAAGATTATCCTAAACAGGCATATCAAGAGAGATATTAAGCATGAAATAGAAAGCATATAAACATAGAATGAAATAGCTAATCAAGATGCTCATAGTTGCTCCTCCCTTGTTCCTCTCCTCTCCAAGTCCCAAATGAGTGTAGCTCTCAGCAGCTTTTTGCACTATGGATGCTTATGGAGGATTGAGATTTAATATTAAGCTTCAAATATGAAATGAAAAGCTAAATACTATGCTATTGATGCTAAAATGATTGATTTTACCAAAAAGACAAGATTTTAGTTATGCTATGCTAAATGCTCTCTAAAAATGTCTATAGCCTAAATGCATACAAGTTTTCAGGATCTGGATTATGAAGGAATGGCCTCTATTTATAGAAAAAATGGAGCAATGGATGGCCAGGATTGAAAGGTTTAATCAAGGGTCAAGCTTGAAAGTTGGGGATCCATGTGCACAATTTGCACCAATGAAATGGTGACGAGTGTCAACATAAGATTGGGTTGAGAGAAGAGGTTGGAGGCATTAAATGCCTGAGGAGACCTCATGGTTATCTAGAAGGTACGGGTCAAGCCTAAATTAGGATTACCACTGGATTAGGAGTTAATGCAAGGATAAACCTTTGTGCAAATGATTAAGAGATAATCATGGTCAAAGCATTAAAGGCTTGATGAGACCCTTGGGTTGGGTAGAGGTTGAGTCAAAACAAATGTTTTAACCATGTGGGAGGGTTTGAGGTAACCATTAATGGTTATTGGAGACTTTGGGGATTAAGTGGTTGAAGGTTGAAAGCCTTCAATGGTTATCAAAGACTTTGAGCCATTTAGTGGTTGAAGGTTGGAAGCTTTCAAAGGTTATCCAAGACTTTGAGACATTTAGTGGTTGAAGGTTGAAAGCCTTTAATGGTTATCAAAGACTTTTAGGTTTTGAGAAGTGACTGCATTTTGCTTAGGAACGTGACAATAATTACGGGATGGATTAAGTTAATTAGGAAGGGGTTAGAAGAATCTAGAAGGGGATTAGATTTTGCAAGTGGATTTGGTGGGTGAGGGAAAATAGGATTTTATTAAAATAAAAATTCATTTATTTCAATAAATGTGTGCAAGTTGTATTTGGATAAATATTCAAATAAATATTAATTTATTTAAATGAGAAAAAGGAAGATAAAGCACTAAAATGCTTGAAGACTTTGAGGGGAACCATTAAAGGCTTGAAGACTTTAAGGAAAACCATTAAAGTCTTAAGAAGACTATAGAAGGAAGCCATCAAGTTTGAAGACTTTAAAGCCATCAAGTTTGAATACTTTAAGGGAAACCATTAAAGGTTTCAAGTGGGTGAGGATAAATAGGATTTTAAATAAATAATTTATTTAAAATAGTTGTGCAACTTGCTTTTGTAGGAAAATACAAGTGGGTGGAGGATAAAGGTGATTTAAATAAATTATTTATTTAAAATAATTGTGCAACTTGCTTTTGTAGGAAAATACAAGTGGGTGGAGGATAAAGGTGATTTAAATAAATTATTTATTTATTTAAATTTGAGAGGTGGGATTTTGGTGGATTTAAATAAATATTAATTTATTTAAATGTGAGAGGTGGGATTTTGGGGGATTTAAATAAATATTAATTTATTTAAATGTGAGAGAAGATTTAATTAAACAAATATGATTTATTTATTTAATTAATGGTATGAATTTGGTTAAGTGAATTAAATCAAATAAATTGAACAATTTATTTAATTAATAGGAGAAGAGGGTTAAGATGAATTAATTAAATATTAATTTAATTAATTATTAATTGATGGTTAAATAATCAAATAAATACTAAGTATTCATTTAATTAAGTGGACAGATTTATGTGACTACAACAACATTCTCATTTCTTGGTTAATTCCAAAACCGGGGTTTGACCTAAAGGCAAACCCCTCATCCCTAACCCCCCAATCGTCCTCTCTTTTCTGTGTGTAGGTTGTAGGTACGTGGCTGTAATTGAAGATCTGGAATCCTTGTGCAGAGACGAACAGATCCCCCTTCATTTCGTGGATTTTTCGGAGGACCGTGTGCACGCCGAGTGCCATCATCTCGTCAACTTTCACTCAAATTTGCAGAACAGCACCGTCGTGACATTTTACTACTAATTCCAGGTCCGCAGCTTCATCCCGTATCCCTATCTCTGTTTATAAGTGAATCTTTCCTACTTTACATGCATTCCTAGTTTAATCCTTGTATCTACATTCTTTACAAAAGAGGGTATCCTTGATGTCTTAACCCTTGAAACTCATATAGAATCCAATCTTGCATTGCGTGGGATTGGATCTTGTGGGTTTCAACCCCTCTTTTGAATGTAAAGTCTCTCCTAAGTGAAAACCATCAACCCTAGTGACTCTCCCTTCTCTCTCCTTGGAGTTGGGGAGGGGAGAACAACTAGGGTTCGATTTTTCCGCTTTACATTTTGGTGAACCTGACGTGAACATCTTCATTCTGATTATTCATGGTTAGATCTGAAAAATTTTGCTTTCCTAATTATGTTTCCATGTTTGATCTTTTGCAAATTTTAGAGGTTGATTGCATAAAAACCCTAAAATTTTCTTTTTAAGTAATTAAAACTTGTGAAATGTTTAATTGTTAATGCATGTTTCAAATCTACCCTTCTATTGCAAATTGTCAATTCATATTTGTGCTTTAATTCCAAAAATTAAGTGGTTAAATGTCAAAACCCTAATTTTTAAGACCTTCTTGATTCAACCTTTGACTGATAATTTCACTAATCAAAACACCTCCAAATCAGCTATAACTTTGGATTCTGCAATAAAATCACAATATCTTTCATCCTTGAAAATTTGGAAAAAAGTTGCGAGGACCATGTGCACCCCGAGCGCCATCGTCCCCGACAGTTTTTCCGAAATTTCGGGAGCTAGATCTTACTGTATTTTTCTGCTAAAATCCAGAATTTTGGCTGATTTTATCAATTTTAACACTCTCAAAATTAAAGTCAAAGTTGGTCTAGTGATTGCTTGGATTGAGGCTTCTAATCATTCAAAAATTGTTGAAATTAAAATTCATATCAAAATTGTGTTTCTTACAGTCCTAAATCTGAAAAGTGTGTTAGCATTCATTCGAAATTTCAGTGTTTTATTCAAATTTTTGCAGTTTGTGACTTTTGAAATCAAGTGTTTAATTGCAACAACTCTGATTTCCGCTTTCAAATTTGAATTTTGCATGAAATTGAGTCAATTTTTAAATTTCAAAGCTTGCATTGCTTTTAGCATTCCCTCTAAAATCATAAAATTCAAAATTTCAGTTTCCCTCTCTTTTTCAAAATTCAAAATTTGCATTTTTCAACAATCTTGGTAGGGTTCAATTTTGAGATTGCAACTTTAATTTGGCCTACCTATAGATCATAAAATCACTCAATTTTTTCAGATTAGCTTTAAAATCATCATAACTTTCATCTCTGAAAATTTCGAAAAAAGTTGCGAGGACCGTGTGCACTCCGTTCGCCACGGTCCCAGACATTTTTTCCGAAATTTCGAGAGATTGTCCTGATTGCATTTAACAGCTTAAATCTAGGAGATTGGCTGATTTTATTGAAATTTGCTACCTCTAAAATTCAAAATCTTCTCTCTCTCTTTAGTGCATGAGTTTTACAACAATAAGCCCTACTTACAATATTCCCGTTAGACGAAGCCTTAGAATTAAGTCTTTCCAAGGTTTAATTACTGAGGAGATGGAACCTAATTTTAATGGCCTTTTTAACGAGGACATGGGTAATTCCTCTAATCCTCTTAATGATGAAGAAGCTCTCCATGAGGTTTCTGTAGAACAACTTTCAAAATTGGATGACCAATTTGATGATTTTCGACAATGGATGTCTCAAGAATACCCTGATAGTCAAGCTCTTTCCTTAATTGAGGGTCTAAAACATATGGTTCAAAGTGATAAGAATGGAATTGATATTTTGTGTGGTATTGCACACATTGTGGATTCGAATGTGATGCCTATGAAAAGTTGTGCCAAAACTTTAGGTTACACACAACCTCCTACTCAAGTCAATCATTCTATTCCTTTGACAACTCCTATTGCTAGTATACCTAATTTTACATCAAACATAATGACTACTTCAATACAAGACATTCCTCCTATGATCACTAGTCATGGGGGCAATCCCTCTTCTTCAATCAATCCTCTTCCTTCATTCAATCCAACTTCTTCATTCATTCCTTCAATGAGTGTTCCTCTTATATCTCCACAAATAAACATGATGCAAGGGGGCAATTCATTTAACCCTTCCATTCCTCCTTGTAGTGTTCCTCCTTTCCAATCATCTCCTATGACTAACTATCATAGTGTCCCACCACCTTACTCTCTACCTTCTTTCAATAACATAACACCTCCATCACAATCTAACACGTCTAATATGAACTCTTCGACTGAAGCGACCATTAACAATCTTGCACAAACTGTCTCTTCTTTACAACAACAAATTGCCTCTATGAATCAATCTAAGTTTAGTGTGCCCACATTTGATGTTGCGAGCCCACTTTCTCTTGACATTGTTCGAGCTATCCCCCCTAAACATTTTGAAATTCCGCATTTGGAGCTTTATAATGGTAAGGGTGATCCTCTAACACATGTTAAGACCTTTCAAACAATATGTACTGATTTTGCTTATGACCAAAGGTTGCTTGCAAAACTGTTTACTAGAACATTAAGAGACAAAGCCCTACAATGGTATTGCTCGTTGCCTTCTTATTCTATAACTTCTTTCGAACAACTTGCAAATGCTTTTATTCAACAATTTCAAAACAATATAAGTCCTAAAGTTACTTTGATTGATTTAATGCATTGTAAACAAGGTGTTAAAGAAAAAGTGACTGATTTCATTGGTAGATATAAGCATTTGTATGCTCAAATTTCTTTTCCAGTACCTAACAATGATATTCAAAGAATCTTTATTTCTAATTTACAAAAAGATATTAGAGAAAAACTTCTGTTTTCTGAGTTTACTTCTTTCCAACAGTTGTGCGCAACTCTTCACAATTATCAACTGACTGTGAGTCAAATGGAACAAGCAAATCCTATGGCTCCGAGTGATAAGGGTGATAGTAGTCAACAACCATTTGGGAAGTTTAAACCGAATAGAGAGTCCATTAAATTCAATGAAAACATCATCAACAATAATGTGAATGTGGCATCAAGTGTGCCTCCTATTTCTAAGTTTTTCAAGAAAGAAAGAAAGTTTACTCCTTTGAATGAATCATTGCATAGTATTATGAATAAGTTATTGGAACAAAATGTGCTTACTCTTCCTCCTATAAAGCAAATAGATCCTGCAAAGATTAATTCACCCTATTTTGATAACAAATCTTTTTGTCAATTTCATCGTCATCCTGGGCATGATACTAAAAAATGTTTTACTTTAAAGGGTAAAATTCAAGATTTGATTGATAATAATACTATCTCTGTTTCTAGTGTGAATGATAAAGGCAACACATCTGTAGCCCCTCCTAACCAAAATCTTCAGATTTTTACTGATCCATTACCTTCTCATACCTCTAATGCGATTGATACTAATGATTCCTCTGTCTCACCTGATGATCTTGTGTCCATGACTCCGAATGTGATTAACTTTGTAGAGCAGCAGAAAATCCCTAAAGAACTTTCCATCACCTTTGATTCTAGTGAAACTATCAGGGCACCTGATGGTCCTTTATATATAGTTGCAAAAGTCAAGAATACACCTTGTCGTGGAGTGCTTATTGATCCTTCTTGTATGGTTAATATCATTACTGAAGAATTTCTTTTTACTTTGCAATTGAATCAAGTGATCTATGATGAAACAAATGTGGTTGTGAAACTATTTGATGCATTTTCTTCTCCTGCAATTGGTTCTATTACATTACCTATTGAGGTCCATAACAAATCCCTTGATGTAGACTTTGCTATTATTCCATCATCCGAACAATTTCGTGTGAAGCTAGGCTATCCTTGGCTATCTTCCATGAAAGCTATTGCTTCTCCTATTCATAAGTGTTTGAAATTTCCCCATAATGGTGAAGTTGTTACTGTCAATCATAGTCTCTTTAAACCAGCTGAAAGAACTTCTAGCGTTCCTATTGATTACTTTTGGCCTAAACAATTCCAATCTCTTCCTCCACGAAGTGATCATCTTTTCAAATCTTATCAAAAGTGGAAAAAAGACATGATCCTAGAACACCCAAACTTGACATTCCTATTATTCTTGAGAAGGAAGTTCTTCCTTTGAGAGATAAAACTAATGTCTTTCCTCAAGAAGGTTCCCAACCCATTCCTATGGATGTGACTATGCCTATGATTAATAAACTTCCTAAAAGTAGACCTATCCCTCCTCATCATGATGGACTTGGTCTCCTTCCTAAACCAAATATTCCTCCCTTATATGGAGCAGTTCCTCCTCCTTCCTCTTATGGAGAGAAGAGACCTTCCTCTTCTCCTATTGTTCAACCTAAGAGACCACAACCTAAGCACCCAAGAGATAAGGATGAGAACATTCCTCCTCCTCAATCTTCGCAACTTCCTACTAAGACTAGACAAAATCATTTTGCACGTGAACGCCGACGAAAGCGTCATCTTAGAGCTTAGGCAGCTATTTCTCAAACTTTGCAATCCCCAAAAATACCTTCAACTAATATTATTCCATTTTCTCCACAGCTGACGATTGAGCCGAAATCTCCTAAACATAAGATGCATGATGGTCTTGATCCTATGCGAGTTAAAGATCCTATTTTTATAAATCTTGATGATGATATAGATGAAAATGTTATTCATGATGAAAATGTTACTCCTGTTCATTCTGATAGTGAATATGAATATGTTGATGTTGATAACCATCTATCTAACGAATTTTCTAAAGCACTTATCCTAGCTCCTAGACAAGAACACCATGGCTTGGGGTATGAACATAGCCCTTGTTTGGATCTTGTGATAGCTCCACCTGCTGTGTTGGATGTTCTTCCTCTAGCGTGTTTCCTACCTTCCCGAAATATTGATCAGCAAGATCGGGGGGCAGATGATGTGCTAGACTAGTTCATTAGCATAGCAGACTCTCTCCTCCTCTCTTTTGTTACTTCTTCTATATGTTATTCTCATTCTTCTATTTATTGTCCTTAGTGTTGTCTACTTGAGGACGATGCAAAACATTGAGATCTCTTTTGGTCTCTCTCATGTTGACTCAAAAGACACATGTGTTCCCTTCTTCTAGGTGACCTTCCTTGATTGGGGAATGAAGAACAATTATGCATACATATATATGATATACATGAATTATCATACAGCATACTGACCTCGACGAAAGCGAAGTCACCTTGTGCTCTGTGTTTTGTGTCTATTATCCTTGGGCTTATCTCACACTTGGGGGCTAAATCCTTGTGATAATGTGCTCCTTTCTCATTTCTTATATGTATCACTACCTTAAAGCAATCACCCCCGGTGAGGCATGTGCGATCGCTTTAACGTAGGGGGGCATACATCCCGTTCATATCTTTTCAAGATACTTGAAAATTTCTTGACAAATTTAGCTTTGCCTTGAAAAATTTTGATATCTTTCTTGCATGACTCATAGTGAGGGAACCTTACTACTGATAGTCATGGTTCTCCCTCATGATCTTCCCTTTTACTTTGTCAATCAAAGTCGTAAGATCCTTAGTCCACTGGGGGCTTGGTGTATCTTGCCTCCTTGACGTGGTGAAAGCTTTTCAATGTTGTTTCCTTGTACTTTACCGGAAGTATGAGCGTACGCTTATACTCCCACTAAAGTGGGGGCTAAATGTAGCGTCCTAAAATTGCGACACTTGCAATTTCGACTGCATTTGGGTCTTCACGATGGCGGCGCAACGTTGAACCTGAATGGAGACCTTGAAACCTGTTTACGACACCAAAAACTGCATTTTTCTGCACCCTGGCCTGATCCCTCCTTGCACCCTGCTGTCCCGGGAGGTGGGACCATGGCGCCCAGCACCTTGGTCCTTCAGGACTAGGGCGCCCAGCGCCCTGGTCCTTGGCCCTATTTTGGGCCCGGTCTCTTTTGGGCATCGGGTCTTTATGTTTGCAAATTGGGAAATAATGTTTCTTGGCTGGCCTAAGGTCAGGAAAATCAGTCTATCAGCCCTAATTGACAAGTATATAAACTACATTTCCTCTCCCATTTGAGGAGGTCAAAAAAGAGGAAATAAGCAAGAGCAAGACATGGAAGCGATATTCAAACATTCAAACATTCAAGCATTCAAGCATTCCTTCAAGCAATTGAGCATTCTAAGTCTCCATTCAAGGCTAGGTGTTGCATTCAAGACAAGGATTCAACCATTGAAGAGGAGATCACATACAACATACAACATACTGAATACAAACATTCTTACAACAAGGTATCAGTACTTGTTTACATTACAAACATTTACATTTACAACATTCTCATTTCTTGGTTAATTCCAAAACTGGGGTTTGACCTAAAGGCAAACCCCTCATCCCTAACCCCCCAAGTGTCCTCTCTTTTCTGTGTGTAGGTTGCAGGTACACAGCTGTAATTGAAGATATGGAATCCTTGTGTAGAGACGAACAGATCCCCCTTCGTTTCACGGATTTTTCGAAGGACCGTGTGCACGCCGGGCGCCATCGTCCCATCAACTTTCACTCAAATTTGCAGAACAGCACAGTCTCGACATTTTACTACTAATTCCAGGTCCGCAGCTTCATCCCGTATCCCTATCTCTGTTTATAAGCGAATCTTTCCTACTTTACATGCATTCCTAGTTCAATCCTTCTATCTACATTCTTTACAAAAGAGGGTATCCTTGATGTCTTAACCCTTGAAACTCATATAGAATCCAATCTTGCATTGCGTGGGATTGGATCTTGTGGGTTTCAACCCCTCTTTTGAATGTAAAGTCTCTCCTAAGTGAAAACCATCAACCCTAGTGACTCTCCCTTCTCTCTCCTTGGAGTTGGGGAGGGGAGAACAACTAGGGTTCGATTTTTCCGCTTTTACAACTCTATATGCTTCATCATTGTTGAGATTGTGCAAGGAAACCCGTAGTGATGGTATCTCAACCTCAATAGGAAGGATAGCTTTTGCACCATAGACCAATGAGTAAGGAGTTGCGCCTGTAGGGGTTCGAATGTTAGTTCGATATGCCCATAGTGTTGGATTTAGTTGAACGTGCCAATCATGGTCGACATCATTGACTGTCTTCTTGAGGATTCTCAATATGTTCTTGTTTGATGCTTCGACCTAACCATTTCCTTGTGGGTAATAAGGAGTGGAAAAGTGGTGTTGGATATGAAACTTCTCACAGAGGTCACGGACATCTTGAGTTTTGAAAGGAAGATCATTATCTGTGATGATGGACATGGGCACACCATACCGACAGATGATGTAATTAAGGATGAATGAGGCGATCTACTTGTCGATGACTTGGGTAAGTGGAACAACTTCAATCCACTTTGTGAAGTATTCAATGGTGGTAATAATGAATTTGTGGCCATTGGAAGAAGATGGATGGATTTTACCCACAAGGTCAAGTCCCCATTGGCAAAAGGACCATGGTGTTGTGATTGGCTGCAATAACTGTGCTGGCGCATGTATCAGGTCTCCATGAACTTGGCATTTCTTGCACTTTCTGACAAAATAGTAGAAGTCTTTTTCTATTGATGTCCAATAGTATCCAGTGCGCATGAGTTCCACAAATTCCTTCATGTACTTCTTCCAAGGCCTTTTTTATCTCATCCTGCTCTAGACATCAAAGGAGAGTACCATCAAGACTGCGTCGGTATAGGGTTTCAACAATAATGGTATATTGAGCGGTTTGGCAAATGAAGGTTTTACGTTGGTTATTCGATTGGTTAGGAGGAAGTGTGTGATCACGGAGGTAGGTGTAGAACTCACCCTACCATGGGGATTCGGAACCGATAAGGTGACATATCATCTCAGATTTGGGGATATCATACGCAGGAATCCAAAGCTGTTTGACCAAGAACTCATAGCATGTTGAATTCTGTGGAAGATCTAGGAGAGATGCAATGGTAGCCATAGTGTCAGTAGCTCGATTCTGATCTCTGGGTATCTTCTCAAAGGTGATAGTAGTGAATGATTCCTTTAATTTGTCCACCATTTGTTTGTATGACATGAGTTTGTCATCCTTTGTCTGATATTCATTTGTTGCTTGTCAAATGACCAGTTGGGAGTCGCCATATACTTATAGTTCTTGTAACTTCCATTGTATGGCTAGCATGAGTCCTGTGATCAAGGCCTCATATTCAGCTATGTTGTTTATGCATGGAAATGTAAGCCTGTAAGACTTTGGGATACTATCACCTTGAGGTGTGATAAACAGAATGCCTACCCCCGAGCCATGCCTAGTGTATGGACCATCAAAGTATAGTTTCCATGGTTGTGCTGCTGTGATCATGAATATCTCTTCATCTGGAAAATTGGAAATGAGAGGATGATCGCCCATGAGAGGAGCATCGGCTAATTGATCTACAATAACTTGGCCCTTGATAGCTTTACGGTCCACATACTCGATGTCAAATTCACTTAGAATCATCACCCATTTGGCCAAGTGGCCTATCAATGCTACTTTGCTGAGTAAGTACTTTAGTGGATCAATCTTTGCAATGAGTTTTACTTTATGTGTCAAGAGATAGTGCCTCAGTTTAGTGGCTTCTAGGCAAGCTCGCTCAATAGGGGTGTAATTGAGTTTATAGCCAACCAGTGTGCAAGAGATGTAGTAAATGACACACTCTTTCCCTTCTGCATTGTGTTGTGCCAGTAGTACACCTAATGCTGTATTTGTTGTTGAGATATAGAGTAATAAAGGCCTACTTGGATCTGGTGGAATCAACAATGGTGTATTCATGAGATAGTCCTTAAGCATCTGGAATGCTTGCTGACGTCTAGCATCCCATTGAAAGCGGATGTTCTTGTGTAACAGGTGTGTAAAGGGGTGACACTTATCTACCAATTGTGCAATGAATCTTCAGATGGATTGTAGTTTCCCTTGTAATGTCCTTAGCTAACTGATGTTCTTCAGAGGTGGCATGTCCATGATTTCTTTGACTTTGGCAGGATCGACCTCAATGCCTTTTCTTGAGACAATGTATCCTAGAAGCTTCCCTGAGGTTACTCCAAAGACACATTTCTTTGGGTTAAGTTGAATATGATATTGTTCCAGTCTGTTAAAGATTTTCTCTAATATTTCCTGATGACCGTCTCTTGTTAGTGTTTTTGTCAGTAACTCATCAATATAATCTTCCATTATAGTATGCATCATGTCATGAAAGATGGTGGTCATTGCTCTTTGATAGGTCGCTCCTACATTCTTTAGACCAAAAGGCATTACATTCCAGCAGTATGTTCCCCATGGACATGTGAAGGCCACCTTATGTTGATCCTCAGGTGCGATCTTTATTTGGTTGTACCCTGAAAAGTCATCCATGAGAAAAAGCATGGCATGTCCTGCTGTTAGGTCCACTATTATGTTGGTGTTTGGTAGGGGGAAGTCATCTTTAGGACATGCTTTGTTCAGATCTTTGAAGTCAGTACAGATATGGATGCCCCCATTTGGTTTGCCAACATACACAATATTGGATATCCAATCTGCATAATCAATTGGTCTAATAAAACCAATATCTAGGAGTGTCTTAAGTTATTCTTTAACTAGTACTGCAATCTGAGGATGCATCTTGCGAAGCTTCTTGTTGACAAGTTTGGCTCCTTCTGCGATGATGAGGTGATGCATGACTAAATCAGGATCAAGCCCAGGCATGTCTACATATGACCATGCAAAGTTAATCTGGCGCTTCTAGAAGAATTCTACAAACTTAGGTTGTTCCTTTGGGGTTAAAAGAGATGCCAGATGTATGTGGTGTGGAGTTTCAAGAATCCCCACGTTGTATTCTTTGGTTTCCTCAATGAGAATTGTTGATCATTCATATTGTGTACTAGAAGGGAGAATGTCAAACCTTTCATCCTCCGGCACCTCAAAGAGGTTTTCACCATTGGATATGCTCTTTCTTTTTACTTTTGTGGGATCAAACAATACCATAGTGTGGTTTTCACTGGAAGATCCATGTTTTATTGTTATATTTTTGCAGCTAAAAGGTTTTGCATCCCCCCCGAAGTATGTTGCGCTATTAAGTTCAATAGAGAATCCAACTTTGTGATCCCCACTTGGTATGTTATCTCATAGTTCCAAAAAGTCAATGATCACCTCATCGTTTTGGAAATGGTCAAGACATGGGGGATTAGGTTGGTTCCATTCGATGAGTTCAGGATGGATAATGGGCATTACCTCATCGACTAGGTTAAGTTCGTTAGATGTGTCAGTGAGGGTTAAGGCATTGTGGTGAAGGTCATTGATGGTACTCTCCCTGTCAGAATCAGGTGTAGGATGTGACGTAGGGTCTATGGAAGATGTTTCCAACTCAGGAACCCAAGAGGTCTTTATCTGTGCTTCTCTATAAATAGGGATGTCTTTGTAGGGTGGAGGTAGTGATGTGCCTTCCTCATCTAATGTATTAAGCTAGATAGAATCAAATTCCCATTCATGTGAGTTAGTCTCTGAGTCACTTTCCAGTATCTGATTACTATACCATACTAGGATGTCCTTTGTGTTAAACACCGCAGGTGTGATCAATTTTGTAGATGCAATGATTGGTCTTGCAGGAAGGATTATGGGGATCAATGAATCCGATACAGGGAATATTGGTAGTGTTGACTCTACTGCTTATGCTGGAATTGTTGGTGTCGTAGATACTATTGTGGGTTCCGATATAGTTGCTACTGCTAATGGTGTTATTGATGTTATTACTGCTGCTGATGGGATCGCTGGTTTGATTGGTGAGATGAAGGGTGTTGTAGATGGTTTTGCTAGGATTTTTAGCCTTAATGGAGCAGTTGGTGTGGTGCATGGTGCTGCTGATATAACCAAAGGTGACCTCTTTGTAATAGGCTGATATAGTGGTTTGTTGGGTTTCCCTTTGAATATGAGTTTAGGAAAGATCTCCTTTTGAAAGCCTAGTCTTGTGTTATCTTTGGGATTTAATTCCAGCTACAGCGATTCATGTCGCCCTTTCTTGCAAGGTCCCAAAGCACTCTGACCATCATAACCCATTCTTTGCATAATGAGAAGGCCTTTTCCATACTGATATGTGGGAAGCTTAGCTTGCGGAATATCAGTGGTGATGGGGTCTTTATAGATCCATTCTGCTAAGTCCTCATCTCTGGTTTCTTCTTCTTGACTCTTTCCAAGGATGAATGACGTCAAAGTGCATGTTGTCTTGATCAGTGGCATTTGAAGTAACCATTGAGGTTTACCATGAGTTATAGGAGAAGTAGGCATTTGTCCAACACAAAAGAGTTGGCTCAAATTGTACTCCCCATGACCTTCCTCTGCTATTTTCATCTTGAGCTTCTCTTGCTTGGGTATAGTGGTGTTTGAACTGGAAAGAGAGGTTGGATTTACGTATCATGTGGATGAGATGGCTTCTCTATTATTGGGAATAGTAATGTCTGGTTGATGACTTATATTATGACAATATGCAAAGGGGTTTGCATTGCCCAGGATTGTGATTTCTACACCATTATGCGGGAACTTGATACACTGATGGTAGGTGGATGGAACGGCTTGCATAGCATGTATCCAAGGTCTTCCTAACAACAAATTATATGGCAGAGGAAGGTCCAGAACTTGATAGATGATGTGTTTCACCACAGGGCCCACTCGGATTGGTAGCATAGAAACTCCTTTGAATGAATGCTCTGCATCATCATAGGCTTTGATTGTTATCTTCTTGCGGGGATCCACTGATTCAATTGCATATCCCAAAGTTGTGACTAATTGCAGCATATAGATATCCAGGCCTACTCCATTATCGATCAGGACTCGCTTGATCCTATGTTGGTTGATAAACCCTTCAATGTGGAGTGAGGCATTGTGAGGTTGCTGGAAGGATGAGTTGTCACTTTCAGAGAAAGTGAGAGAAGGTGATGATCTTAGGTTTCCAACCATAGCTTGGAATTGATCTGTATTTAGGTTTGTAGGGACTAACGCCTCTTGGAAAGCTTGATCCAAGATTATTTTATGCGATGGAGATAGGCACAATAGCTTTAAGATAGATATTAGTGCGGGCGTTTTGTCGAATTGTTCCACAAGGTTATACTGCTTTCGAATAGATGGGGTGTCTTGTGGAGCTTCTTTTATGGTAATCTTGCCATGATATATAACAACATTGCAAGTGGAGCTGGGATTTTTTATGGTAATAGTTGTAATTTGTTCACTGGCATCATATAGGTGATTCATAGTGTAATTATATGCGGCTTGCGTATAATCAATGGTATCTGTGTTTCTCCTTGAAGTGGAAGGACCCCTTTGATCTTGGGATGGAAGTGGATTTTTGAACATAAGATGATCATTTTTTGTTGTTTTTGGGTCATGTCCTTCGATTTCGATTTCACCTCAGTCAATATGATCCTGAATAAGATCTTTCAATCTATGACAATTGTTTGTCTTATGCCCTTTCCCTTGATGGAAATCGCAATGTTCAGTATTCCTCCACCATGAAGGATTGACTTGAGGTTCATAATTTGATGTTTTGGGTAAGGTTACCAGATTTTGAGAAACCAACTGATGTAACACTATTTCGATGGGTTCCCCTAAGGGAGTGTATGTTTGTTTTGGTTTAAAATTTTGTTAACGTTGTCTAGGTTCCTCTTGAGATATATTGCATCCTTGATTTGGAGGAGCAACTATGTTATTCTTGGGTGGGGGCTTATTTCCTGTAAATCGAACCACAGGTTGTGCACTTTTGATAGTTCTTGCATCCACAACCCCATCATTGATGACGTTTTTGTTTTTATTCCACAAGTTAGTCTTGTCACTATTGAAGCGTCGGCGAGGGCCATCCTTTGGCTCATTATATATCTTGATAAGCCCTTTTTTGATGAGAGCCCGCTCACATTTTAAGCCTTTGGTGATCATGTCATTGAAAGAGTCTATGTCTTTTACATCTAGGTGAAATTATATTTCATCATTTAAGTTGGAAATAAATATTTCCACTAGTTCTTGTTCAGGTAACTGAATAGAACATCTGCTAGACATTTGATGCCATTGTTGCAGAAAGACTGAAAAATAGCTCACTCGGTTTTTGTTTAGTGTTACATAAATCAGCCATGGTGATATCACGTTCAATGTTGTGTGAGTAATGTGTTAGGAACTTCTGGACTATCTCTTCAAAGGTCCTAATGCCACCTAGTAATTGGGAAAACCATGATGTGGTTGTTCCTCCCAAGCTTTGGGGAAAAAGTTGCATTAGGTATGTATCCTTGTATGCCACTTCGAGGCAAGCTGAATGGAATTCTCTAATATGATCATGAGGATCTCCTTTTCCTCTATACTTTTCAAACTTGGGTGTTTCAAACCCTCATGGAAAAGGTGGCATATGTAGATTCCTATCAAAGGGATAGGGACAAATATCATTAAGCGAAAACTAGTTAGTTTTCACACCACTATGAAGTTGTTGGGCGAGATTTTCGACTTGTTGCCACAACATGTCTATTTCATTTGGAGGAGGAGGTGGGGGATTACCTTGATGAAGGTTATATCTGATGCGATCTTGACCTCTTTCATCCTCATTATGACTTTGGTGTTCTGATGCTTGTCTTAGTTGTGCAAGATCAAAGTTAGAGGGTAGTTTAGCCCTCTCTTGAGCAAGTCTTAAAAAGTGAGCATCAGCATTGCTCTTGAGTATTTCATCAAAAAGTCTATTAAAGGGAGGGTTGTGTTGTGCCCTTTCTATTGTCGTTGGAGTAGGAGTGCCTGGATTTTCATCATTTATATTTCCTCTTAGGGCTTCTTGGAACTCATTGATATTTTCTTCCTCTTCCTCTTCAATTTCTTGTTGTCTAGATCTTGATCTGGTATGAGCCATTTTGTTTATAAGTTTTTGTTGAAGTTTGATAAAATTGATGATGAGTTGGTGATGAAATGAAAGATTGATGTTTGGTGAAGTATTTCACATATGAATCTCTAGCACTAAAGGTAGATGGTACCAAAGTTCTTTCTTGAATTGCTTGTTGTGTTTGATTGACAAAGTTTGATGTGATAAGGTTTAGAGAGATCTGAGATGTGTCACAGACTCAACTACCTAGTAATGAGAGGATTCACTCATAGACTAGTTTTAACTTGTGTAGAAATGCCTCTTAGGATGAGTTTATCCTAGATGTAGAGACACTCTAAAAAGTGATGTGTTTGTGTTTGATTCAAGCAATATTGAAATAGAACTTAGGACAAAAACCTTTTGATGTTTTGAGAGTTGGAATGGATTTGATGAGATATGAATATGATAATGGATGAGGTGTTTAACTTCAATAGAAACTTTGTGTTACAAAAGGAACAAATTCTTCCTCTTCTTGTTCAGGGGTTGGTGGTTCTTCCCTAGCTGAGTTATATGTGATACAAATATCTAGAAAGAAGGCAAGATTGATCTTGCCTCCCTTATTTTAATGATAACTCAAAACTCTATGTTGAGTAAAAGCTCTGCGGTTTAATGATTCTTGATCAAACTCGTTTGATTTCCCTTGAAGGTATAGATGAATGTGATGCAAGAAGGTTCTATGAGAGACAAAGATTTGTCTATTAAGATACAAGAATTTTCTCCTTTTGATAAAATCCTTTGAGCTTAATGGTCTTTTCTTCAAGTTGATGTGTTGATGAAGATTCTGCTTTCTTAAGATGTGAAGAATGGTCATATAGTTTGATACTTTTGTTGTTGCTCTTTTTTTTTGATCTTTTGTGTTTTTGAAAATGTTGGTGTTAGATGAATACTTGTTTTGATTTGGATTTATGATGTTTCTTTGACAAGAAAACAAAGCAAGCACACAAACACAAGAATATTGCCTAAAAAGGCACAAGTAAGTATGGGTCTAGATCAACCCAATCTTTTGAACTTTTTATGACCCTTTCTTTCAAATGTGTTTTAGGTGTTTTTCCAAAGCCCGAATTCAACTCAATTTTCACTGGTCTTGACTCAAAAATGAAAACACTTCAAACACTCTTTATCCCTAAGGTCAAATGACCAGTTGCTATAATTTCAGCCCACATCTTGATATTTCTTCAACTTTGGTACTACATACCTTATGAATCCCGCTGTGGCAGGTAAGGATGTGATATACTAAGTCTTGCGCGAGCATAACAAATAGATGATCCCTGTAATGGGGGAGTCACCACTTTTATCAGGCTACAAGTAACCTTTCAAAAAGCTATGTTTCTACTCAAGGAAATATGTATGGTGAGTATCTTGGGAGCAAAACCTTCTATGCTCTTGCACTGAATTTATCACAAATATCCTCAATCAATAGAATGGGTGGGCTACTACATAAAGGTGTTTAGTAATTTTCGATGTCTTTAGACATAAGTTCATTATGTAGTGACTCACTTAAGAGCCTTGTAACTTGTGGTGGGGCCCATTTGTCCTTTTGGCAAGTTACACTGTAGGAATAGATTTACCCAAGGCTATAGCTTTCGCTAACACCTGATTTCTATAGCGGATCGAAGGATTTACCGCGTGAGGTCATTCCTAAGAGTGATATGTCTCTTGGCAGGCCTCTCTTAAACATATAAAATTTTGAGTGTTACTAACACTTTTCTCTTGCACCTAGGAGCACGAAAGCCAAGGGAGAGGATAGTGTGTGT
The DNA here is from genome assembly GCF_030272615.1 of Cryptomeria japonica. Taxonomy (NCBI): domain Eukaryota; kingdom Viridiplantae; phylum Streptophyta; class Pinopsida; order Cupressales; family Cupressaceae; genus Cryptomeria; species Cryptomeria japonica. The sequence continues at coordinate 40,418,096 of NC_081412.1, forward strand.
TAGAAGTAGGACCACTCTACATATTTTGCACAAGCATGCCAAACACAAAAGACACTTGTTCTTTTTATTCCATCATCACAATGTGATCTATTTGCTACTTGGAGATGTTGCTCCAACAAGCATGGTGTTCTTTTTAGCCAAGATAGAAAAATGAAGTGTTCGTTTTATCCAAGATTGCAAAATAATTGTTCTCTTTTAAACTCAAAAAATAACAAGTTGATCATTTTTTTTAGCCCATATTGCAAGATGCGAATGTTCATTTTAGCCAAGATTGCAAAAATGACAGTTCATTTTAATCCAAGATAGAAATGTGATTGTTCTTTTTAGCCCATATTGCAAGATGTGAATGTTCGTTTTAGCCAAGATTGCAAAAATGATAGTTCATTTTTAATCCAAGATAGAAATGTGATTGTTCTTTTTAAACTCAAAAAAATAACAAGTCGATTGTTCTTTTTAGCCCATATCGCAAGATGTGAATGTTTGTTTTAGCCAAGATTGAAAAAATTATAGTTCGTTTTAATCCAAGATAGCAATGTGATTGTTCATTTTTAGACCAAGATAGAAAAATGAAGACAATGTGAATGACTATCCTAGGATTGATCAATTTTTCCAATTAGAACATGTTAAGGAATTTTTAATTTTATTTTTTGCAAATTTGACACTTTCAACATCTGCACCAATATGTTAGAAAGACGCTCCTTATGTTCTGCACAAGATGTAAACCCAAAATTAAATTAATCATATTAACACAAATCACACTAACAAACAAATTAGATCTAAATTAATAAAACTAATTTAAATGTAATCGAAAACTAATGTTAAATAAAAATTATTTTAAGAAACTTTAAAAAAATTCTATTCTAAAAGACTAATTAAAAAAAATAAAATTTAAACAACTAATTTAAAAGTCTATTCTAAAAAAGAAACCATTTAATAAAAAAAAACATTCTAAACAACTAACTAAAAAGGCTTATTCACAAAAACAAAAAAAAAAAAACTAATTTAAAAGTAAAATTTTATTCTTTCACGTTAGGTTCACCAAATGATGTCATGGAAATGAGGACAAGGCAAGAACAAAGTTCAATGTTAATAAGTTAGTTTCAACCATAAAACCAAAACAAAAAACTAAAACCATTCCAAACATATCAAAAGAGATTTCAAAAAAAGCATGAAAGAAGTTTAACAAAACAAAAGAAATGAGAAGAGCCTCCCTAAGATGCTTCCATGATGCCTTTTTGATTCTTCTCCCTTGTTTCTCCCCTCTCCAAGTCCCAAATGAGTGTGATGCTCTACAAAATGGGAGAAGGTTAGACTAGAACCTATGGTGGAATAACACGCAAAAAACCAAGAAACTGTTAGTGTTAATTAACCGAAAACTAATCTAAGCAGCCATATCAAAAGAGACACCAAAAACATGAAAGAATGTTTAACTAGGAAAGTAAATATAACGAGACATCTCCAAATGCCTCCTAACATGCTCTTAGCTCCTTCTCCTTTGTTCCTCTCCTCTCCAAGTTCCGAACTAGTGTAGCTCTGAGTAGCTTTTTGCACTATGGATGTTTATGGAGATTCAAGATTGAAATGTTTTACTCTAAAATGCTATGCAAATGTGAATAAAAGCTAATATTAGATGCTATGATGCTAAAATGATTTATTTTAGACCAAAATAACAAGATATTAGTGGTTTATGCTAAATTCTCTCTAAAATTCTCTATAACTTAGGTGCATACAAATTTTTAGGATCTGGATTATGAAGAAATGGGCTCTATTTATAGGAAAAATGGAGCAATGGATGGTTGAGATTGAATAATCTCCACAAGGGTCAGGATTGAATGATATTCAATCTATGTGAGGGCTTTCAACCCAATCCTAGGATGACAAGTGTCCACATGAGATAGGTTGAGAAGAGAGGGAATAAGCATTAAATGTTTGACATGACCTGAGAGTTAACTTGGGAGTTAAGGTCAAGGTTAGGTTGAATGAGTAAATTTTTTATTCAAAGAATAAAGCTTTTATCCAATGGATAAACTATTGTGCAAAGGCAAAAGGGATAACCATGGTCAAAGCAATAAATGCTTGAGGAGACACATGAGTGCAAGTTGAACTAACCATAAATGGTTATGTAAGAGCCATTAATGGTCATGTAAGAGCCATTAGTGATTTTAGAAGACTTTAGGGGTTAGTTTGTTCAACACACAAAGCATTAAATGTTTTTCAAAGACTTTGGAGTCTTTGAGAAGTGACTTAAAGTTATTTAGAAATGTGACAATAATTAGGGGATGGATTAGGTTAATTGGGAAGGGTTTAAAAGAATCTAGAAGGGGTTTTAGGATGCAAGTGGATTTGGTAGGTGAGGGAAAATAGGATTTTAATTAAAATAAAGTTAATTTATTTCAATAAATGTGTGCAAGTTGCATTTGTAGGAAAATGCAAGGGGGGGCGGGGGGGGGCGGGATTTATGATTTAAATAAATGTTTTATTTAATTTATTTAAAAGAGAAAAAGAGGATTAAATGAAATAAATATGATTTATTCATTTAATTGATTTTTGAATTTGGTATAATGAATTAATTAAAATAAATTGAAGAATTTATCTAATTAATAGGAGAATGTTTCAAGATGAATTAATTAAATATTAATTTAATTAATTGATGGCTAGTGGGTTTTTAATCAAATAAATAGGAAATATTCATTTAATTAAACTGGATAGATTTATGTGACTACAGAGTGTAGCTCTCAGCTTTTAGCACTAGCCATGGATGCCATATGGAGATTCAAGATGGTTGGATGTGATAAACAAATGCTATGCAAGTGTAGATAGTGATGCTATGAAAAAACTCTATGCTAATACCAGTATAGCAACAATACTCTAATGCTTTTCTCTTTGCTTGAGGAGAAGGGTTCTATTTATAGAAGAAATTAGGAAATGAAGGTTTAAGATTGAGCAATCTTAACAAGGGTTAGGATTGAAAGATATTCAATCCATGTGAGACTTTCAACCCAATCCCATGTTGACAAGTGTCACCATGAGGAGGCTTGAGAGGAGAGATAAGGAGCATTAAATGCTTGAGGGGACATGATGGTTACCCTAGGGGATTGGGTTAGAGTTAGGTTAATAGATATTCCTTTTATCCAAGGGATAAATGAATGTGCAAGGGTTAAATGGTTACCTTAGTCAAAGAAATAAATGATTTGAAGAGACCCATGAGTCAAAAGGATGGTTAAGTTAGAGGAAAGTCTCTAACCAAAGGTAAAAGGTGAGTTAACCATAAATGGTTATGTAAGAGCCTTTAATGGTTTGGAAGACTTTAGAGGTTAACCATTTGAAGACATAAAGCCTTTAATGGTTATTGAAGACTTTGGAGGTTTTTGAGAAGTGACTTCCTTTTATTTAGGAATGTGACAATGATTAGGATAGGATTAGGTTAATTAGAAGGAGTTAGAAGAATCTAGAAGGGATTTAGGCAAGCAAGTGGATTTTGTAGGAGAATGCAAGTGGGAGGAATTTTGGGATTTTCAATTGAAATAAAATCATTTATTTCAATTAAATGGTATAATTTGCATTTGGATAGATATTTAAATAAATATTAATTTATTTAAATGTGAATGTGAATTTTGGATTTTATTTAAATAAATCTTAATTTATTTACATGAGAAAAAAGAAGATAAAGCATTAAATGCTTGCAGACTTTGAGGGAAACTATTAAAGGCTTGAGAAGACTCTAGAAGGAAGCCATTAAGTTTGAAGACTTTAAGGGAAACCATTAAAGGCTTAAGAAGACTCTAGAAGGAAGCCATTAAGTTTGAAGACTTTAAGGGAAACCATTAAAGTCTTGAGAAGACTCTAGAAGGAAGCCATTAAGTTTGAAGACTTTAAGGGAAACCATTAAAGGCTTGAGAAGACTCTAGAAGGAAGCCATTAAGTTTGAAGACTTTAAGGGAAACCATTAAAGGTTTCAAGTGGGTGAGGATAAATAGGATTTTAAATAATTTATTTATTTAAAATAGTTGTGCAACTTGCATTTGTAGGAAAATGCAAGTGGGTGGAGGATAAAGGTGATTTAAGTAAATGTTAATTTATTTAAATGTGAGAGATGGGATTTTGGGGGATTTAATTAAATATTAATTTATTTAAATGTGAGAGAAGATTTTATTAAACAAATATGATTTATTTATTTAATTAATGGTATGAATATGGTTAAGTGAATTAAATCAAATAAATTGAATAATTTATTTAATTAATAGGAGAAGAGGGTTAAGATGAATTAATTAAATATTCATTTAATTAAGTGGACAGATTTATGTGACTAAAGATATATATACACATTTGATATGATATATTGTATGATTTTTTCCAAGTTTGATATACATGACATGCGATATCTAATTTTGTAATTGTCTAATTTATTGCAGTTGGTACACAAGGATGGCATAACTTTGTGATACATGTCATTAGAGGGATTATCTCATTCATGGGCATCTAGAACAACATAGTGCAAGGAGATGCAAGGATATCTTTAAGCTCGTGGCATAGCTATGAGTAGAGGTAGAGCCCCTACAAGATAAGATGGAGTGAGGATGAGCTAAGAGAGAGAAGATGCATTGCAAAAATGTTAAAATATAGATAGATGCAGTGGGACCTAGAGGTGTATCCAAAGAATATAGATGAGGAGTCACTCACAATGCATGAAATGATATAGGCATTCCTTTGTTCCATAGTTATCATGAATAGCACTCGGTTGTTCTACTAGCATCATCTATAGTGTGACGAGATATGTTATTATTGTACACCACATTTATTTGTATATCTTGTATCAAAACTATTATGTTTATATATATGAGGATGATGTTGTTTTGAGATTCTTTACATATATGTCACATGTGATTCAATGCAAAAAAATGTGTTATATTGCTTTAATTAGATGCAAAAAAGATCTAAGTAAAACATAATGACATGAACATGTATGTCTAATTTAATACTATTGTGATTAAGTAAACAACCCATGCATATTTCTTAATAAATGCTACAATGATTAAATTCATACATGTGTGATCTAGTTAAACAACTTATCATAGCTATTTAACTAAATACACATGCTAAGTTAATGTCAATGTGATGTAGCTATATGGTTTTCTAACTAAATACAACATGATCTAACTAACATGGCATATGGAATACTAAATTATATACTAACATAAAGAACACAATTCCTTAATCTATTAAAAAGAAACTACAAAATTAATCCAAGACAACCGGAAGTTTGTCATGAAAGAAGAATTATAAATTAAATAAAAAGAGAATCTAACTATCTAACATAACATGCTTATAAATATAAGAATGTTAGCATACCATTCACTAAAGAAGAGATAAAGAATAAAGAAGATTAAGCATAGTATCTATGTAGGTGCATAGCATTAATGGGATCCTTGAGAGGCATACCATTATGTCTACTAATTTGTAAGAACCCAAGTATTAGACTTCAATAACGATGCATGGGCTAAGCCGATTCAGGTTGAACTTTCCCTTTTAATCTGGAAGAACATTTATGTTGCGTTGATTCTCATAAAGTGACAAGTCTTGAATAACTTGATCATTATAGCTTTGTTGCATTGTCTCTTGATAGGATTGAAGAGGTTTGAGAGAATTTATACACTGTTCATCAAGCATTTCAAGTCATTGAAGGCATTATTCTCTACGAGAATTATCGACAAGGATTCCCTAGAGAAACTCACAATGAAGAAATCTCTAACTCTAAAGGAATAATTGCATCGACACCATAAATAAGGTTATAAGAAGTAACACTCATCGTTGTACAAATACTAGTTCTATAGGCCCATAAAGCATAAGACAATTGAGTATGCCAATCCTTATAATGTTTATTGATAGTTTTACGAAGGATTTTCTCAACCTCTATATCTTCTAGTTGTCCTACCCCCATATCCTAAATCATCTTTTGGATAACTTTCGCTTATCTTTTTCTTTTTTGAGACAATCTTCACATTAGCTAACATTCATAATTTACCTTGATTTCTTTTCCAATCTAAATTCTCAAGGTCTCCATTTCACTAAGGTCATCTAGGACATGATTCCAACTTCATCTCTTATTATTCTCTTATAGATGTGTACTATATCTATCAAGGTTTGAATCTTAGTACTAATTTGTTATTGTCGTTCATATTAACTAATTTAGTGTTTCAAGTTCTTGTTAGATTGAGACATTCCTAGGCTTGGTGTTTATGTTGGACCACTATGCTTATTGATTTAAACCTTTCTCATACATTCATGTCCAAATAAAGTCTTCACCCTAAATTTTTGAATTTTAAGGGGTAAACATTTTTTATCTGGTGAAGTAAAAATGGGGAACCACATCCCCAATATAAACATTCAGTTCAATAATACTCTATCAAAATTTGAATCTTGATGACAAGAACAACGCCACCACAACTTAAACCATCACACCATACCTATATAAACAAATCCATATATGACTTGTCCAACTTGACTCAAAAAAATACTATACTCTTTAAAAGTGCCATCTAAGAGTATCTTTGGTAGTAGGCGCCTACAAATCTTTAGGGAGGTGACCTAAATAGTAAATTAATAGAAGAGTCACGGTCGCCTCCTCATTAAGCCGCAATCAATCAATTTCCTTGAGCAGCTCATAATCTTGAAGAGTCGCGAAACACGCTTTATAAAATTTCTTTCTCACACTTTATATACTTTTGGCCCCACGATTTCCACTAACAGCTGCGTAATGAGATCCAATTAAGTAGGAAAAAGATTGTATTGTAATTTTATGTTAATGTTGAATTCATGCGTCCATTAATTGAGATATTCACAGAATTACGCCCTACCTCTGGTCCCCAAAAAGTGAACAGGCCAAGGTCAGAAAGTGTTGGAAATTAGTGAATTTAATGCTTATTTTAAGTGAATTGGGTATGTTTTGGATGGAGTAATGATGGGTAAGGCAAAAGACTGGATGTTAAATGGGGGCTGCTTCTTTCAAACCAGATCTGAAGTTGATCATGTCAATATACCCCACGTTATCATGTTGAAAAAGATTGTATTGTAATTTTATGTTAATGTTGAATTCATGCCCTACCTCTGGTCCCCAAAAAGTGAACAGGCCAAGGTCAGAAAGTGTTGGAAATTAGTGAATTTAATGCTTATTTAAAGTGAATTGGGTATGTTTTGGATGGAGTAATGATGGGTAAGGCAAAAGACTGGATGTTAAATGGGGGTTGCTTCTTTCAAACCAGATCTGAAGTTGATCATGTCAATATACCCCACGTTATCTGTGGATACCCACACAAATATCTCTTAAAGAAAAAGATTGGATAAAAAGGTGGTAAGCACTCTTCACAACTATCTTGAAAACCCGTCGTAGTAGTAGTGATTATGTATCCTATGTACACACTAGTAGATTTATATTGCTGGAATCATGACATTTAATAAAGCACACATTTAATAAAGCACAACCTTTCAAGCCAATGAGCATTGAGCCAAGTAAATGTTGGTTTGCATTTTTTGGTCTTCTGTTCTAATCATTAACCTCAAGACGAACCAATTTATATGTTTTAAAAATGTGATAATTTCTCTCTTTATGTTTGGTCCAGAAGATAGACACAATTTTATCTTTGAGGTGCTAAGAGTGTATTAAAGTGTAAATTGTTATATTCAATGTGAATATTTTAATATTGTTTTTTTAAGTAAATGATAATATATAAAATTGTATCTATAAACTTTTCCTATTTAATTGTGTTATATAAGCGTTTTAAGTTATCCAATCTAAATAAAGTATAGTAAATCTTTACTATATAAAAGAACATCTAAAAATGGACAACAATAGAAAAGAGAATGAGACAAGAATACAAAACATGATAGACATAAATATACCTTGAGAATATATTTTTAAGAAAAAAATCAACTTCTTAAGTACCAATATTTTATCTACAACAATAATACTTACAATACACTCTCAATTTTAGAGCTTCATAATAGATGAACGCTCTAGACATTGGACATTATTTTACAACATATCAATCCAAAAGACATGACACATGTTCTCCATTGTGAACCCTCAATAAATTGCCAAGGAGATCCAAGAAACCACTAATAGTTTTCAGTAAATCATCAACCAAAATCATGACCCTAAAATGGACACCAATTCTTCAAGGTCAAAATCCAAGTATCTGCACATGTGATGCCTTGATAATAGAATGTAGCTCCTCTTGCCAGACATATTTGACAATTATGGCATGGGGTATGATAGGTAACTCCAAAGTTCTCTCTAATGAGATGGTAATTGCTCTTACACATGACAATTATTAATCAATTCAAAATATGCTAGTCCAAATTTACTAAACAACACCCCGCTTCAATGATTTTTAAAAGTATCATAAGACATGACATGTGTTAAGGGGTGCTAACTATAGAGTTTTCAAGATTCTACTCATGCGAGATGCCCTTTTATAATATGACAAATATCAAATAGTTAGTCTAGTCATAAAAATCACTCACTTGTTGAATATATTGAAAGGAGTATAAGGGGCTTTGATGAAGTCAATTAAAATGATAGGGTTTGATCCTCATATTCAACCTTCACCATCTAAAATTATTTTTGATTATGTTTTATTAAAACATCTACAACATTCACCAATGTGTAGTGTTGTAAATTGTAACTAGTACAATTCACACCTCATTTTTGTGCTCCTACTTTAGCATGTCCTATTTCCATTCCCCCTAGGGCCGTTTTGGTCCTCTTTGCTCCAACCTTGATGTTACCCATTGACACTATTGGGTGGGCCCCATCTTGAAAGTTGTCCTCTCCTATTTCGTAATTGGTCGGTCCTGTTTTTGGAGGCCTAGGATGTGGAGCGCCTTGGTGCTTGACCAGGGCACCCAAAAACACCTTGGTTCCCCTTGAACAAGACCCATTTTGAACAGGACCCAGTTTCATTATTCAATTCAACGTTAATTCCTAAACTAGGATTTAACATAAGGAAAACTGCTATGCACAACTCTATTTCCTTTCTTTTTGTGTGTAAGGAACCAATTTAGGGGTTGTACTTAGAGATTTCAAAAAGAGTTGACAATGATGAACAAGTTCAAATTTCGATGGACTAGGGAAAATCTCTACTACCTGCTCCTTGAGCAGAAGATCTGCGGATCTTAGATTTATATACTTATTCTGGTGACATTCTAGTCTAAGGAGACTGAAGCCGAGATGGATGAGGTCTGGATTAGTATAGAACAGTGGAAGCTATTATCGAATGATAATCATAGATCTAAGTTGTAAGAGTTGTTTTGTAATACCGGGTTGCGGTCCAACATGTGGCATATGTAATTGAATGATTTGTTATAAGATTTATTCATACTGTTTACCAATTGAGTACTCTATGATGTTACCAGTTGTTCTTTTTTCTTTATCTGGTGTTGTGTTACTGGTTACCACTATCCCTCTCCTAAGGATCCTCCTACCCATGAGGACATTTTAGTGCAAAAAGAGACCATTAACACTTCTGAGGGTTTCCACAGTTGAAGAAGCTTACCAGTATGCTTTGAAGCTAAGGAGAAGAAGACAACCGAATAGAGGGAATGAGAAATTCAAAGGACAGATGAGTGACAGTATGAAGAAACTGGTTAAGGAAGATGAATCAAAACCTAAGTGGAGTAAAGAACTAGAGCAAGGAGAATCCCTTATGTTCAAAAGAAAAGATATTGGATCTACTCAGAGGAAGTCTTTTTCAGACTATGTGTAAATCAGGTGGTAAGTGTTGCAAAGTTATTGTACATAGTGGAAGTACTGACAATTTGGTATCTAAGGAGATGGTTGTGAAGCTTGGATTGAAGAGGCTTGAGCATCCTTGTCCTTATGAGGTAAGTTGTTGCAAGATGATCAAAAGATATAAGTAAAGGAATAGTGTTTGGTGAATTTTAATATTAGGCCTTTCAGGTATGAGGTTTCGTGTAATGTTGTATCTATGAGTGCCTCTCATTTCTTGTTGGGAAAACCTTGGCAGTTTGATAGAGGATCTATTTATGACTGTAGAAGAAACCTAGTCACCATTGAGAAGGATGGGAAGAAGTTCACATTGATTTCTTTGAAGGAGAAAGAGAAGCAGGTGAAGAATCTGAGTCCTAAGAAAAGTTATAGTACTGAGAAATCAGTAGCAGAGGTTATACCAGAAGGTTTGAAGAAAGATATGATAGAACAAGTTGCAGAAGTTATACTGGAGGGTGACATGAGTTTGCAGAAGGATCTGACAAATGATCCTAACAAAGAGATGGAACTGGATAATATAGAGCTTATGGTGACAAACCTGATGAAGTCTTATGGCATAAATAAATCAGAGTTGCAGAAGAAAGAGAGAGTAAACAGAGACATTGTGTAGATTTGAAGCAAAGTAAGAAAAAAAAGAGAGTCGGGAGTTAGAGAAGCCAGTTGAGGCACCAGAGGAGCTAAAGCGAGAGGTTAGTAGATAAAGAAGATGTTTGGATCATAAATGAGCATGGGGTCTTTATCCTGAAACAAATAGATGTTCATGAGTTGCCTCTCATGGAACATATTTTCTACCTAGGTTGTGTAATGCAGGAGCATCCCCGGTCAATGAGAAATCTTGCATCAACCAAAAACATTTCCTTTTAGTTTTGTTCTTTTTTAGTTCTTTATGCAATATTATGTGTTCTTGTCAGTTGGTACTGGTAGTTGATTTCTTTTCATGGAGGATCTTATTTTCAGTTTCTAGGCAAGTTTGTGTGCTTAATTCTACATTTTCAGTCCATTTGGGTTCTTTTCCGGTCAGATATCGCTTCGGGTTGACTGTTTCTGGGTTCTGGGACAGTTCTTGTGCTTACCGGTTGGTATTCCTTCATTATCGACGTGATTCTTTGCATGTGGATCTATTTTGGGTCTTCTCCGATGTTCTGGCTGACCTTCCTTCTCAACTACACCTCTTGGTTGTTATTTTCCTAAAAGATCTTTTTAATTCTTAGGGGCGATGTAGTTACACATTTCATTTTCCTACATTGGTAAATGTAATCTTATGAGGCCGACCCGGATATGTTCCAGTGGGTATAAATATGATATTATGTAATCATTTGTAGGGGCGGAGGAAGTAGAATTGAGATTCGCATTTTGTGATCTGGTTGATTCTTAGAGTCCTGGTTGGATTGTATCTCACTAATAGCCTTCATGTAATTGGTTAACTACCACATGTTCTTTCATGATTATATGATGATAGCCAGATGGTTTCTAAAAGTTCTAAAGAAATAATATGATCCATTTATCCAATCTTGTTATATTTTTTTGATTCTTTCATTGTGTTACTCTTGCGGCATAAGCTAGTTGATTTTGTTTGAGGGTTTTATAGGTTATGGTTGTATCGAGTGGTATCAGAGCTAGTTATGGACTGGTTGGTGGAAGAATTGTTTGCAAGCATTGAGGCAATCCTTTGGGTGGACACATCGCCGATTGGATGCAAGTTGCATGTCTATTCAATATATCACAGAGGGGAGGCAATTGAAACCGATAGTCAGATTGTCGAGTTGAGGCAGTTCATCGGAGTGGATGAGGAGAGGCCACCTAGAAGGATAAACCCTTAGAGGGTAGAGCAGATGATGGAAGAATTCTATAATGAAGTGAGGAACGGAATCTGAAATGCTTTGGTTGGTTTGGAGAAAAACCCTAAATCTGAGGATAAATATGAAGAAGTTGGTGAAGGGCTTGAAGAATCCAAAGGACCGGAAGATGAAAGAGAGGAAAGATTCTAAAGAGCAGTGGTGCAAGTGAGTAAAGTTCATAAAGTTGAAGTTTTCAACTTTTCTAGAACACTAAACCCGGAGGATCTGATCGATTGGATCAGAGAGTTAGAGGATTACTTTGAGTTTGAGGATGTCAAGGACTCATAGAGAGTCTGGTTGGCATAAACTAACTTGAAAGGGCATGCTACCTTGTGGAGGAAATAATTGCAGAAATATAGAGTGGAGAATGGTGAATTGAGGATCACCCGGTGGAGACAAATGGTTGCAAGATTGAACACCAAGTTCATACTGGGAGACTATGAGTTGGAGTTGTTTAAGAAGTTGCAAAACTTGAAATAGAGAAATATGATTGTGAAGGAATATACTAAGGAATTCTATAAGGTGGCGATTAGATCTGGATAAAGAAAAGGTGGTGGGGTACATAAATGGACTTTCTTTTAACATTCAGGACGAGATGAGTATGATGAGGGTTTCCACAGTTGAAGAATCTTACTAGTATGCTTTGAAGGCTAAGGAGAAGATGAGAAGAAGATAATTGAATAGAGGGAAGGAGAATTTCAAATGACAAATGAGTGATAGTATGAAAAAACTGGTTGAGGAATATGAATCAAAAACTAAGTGGAGTAAAGAACCAGAGCAAGGAGAATCCCTTATGTTTAGAAGAAAGGATATCAGATCTACTCAAAGGAAGAGTCTTTTTTGGACTATGTGTAAATAAGGTGGCAAGTGTTGTAAGGTTATTGTAGATAGTGGAAGTACTCAGAATTTGGTATCTTAGGGGATGGTTGTGAAGCTTGGTTTGAAGAGGCTTGAGAATCCTTGTCCTTATGAGGTAAGTTGGTTGCAAGATGATCAAAAGATAGAAGTAAAGGAGTAGTGTTTGTTGGATTTTAATATTGGGCCTTTTAGGGATGAGGTTTTGTGTGATGTTGTATCTATCAGTGCTTGTCATGTCTTGTTTGGAAACCCTTGGTAATTTGATAGAGGAGCTATTTATGAGTGTAGAAGAAACCTAGTCACTATTGAAAAGGATGGGCAAAATTTCACATAGATTTCTTTGAAGGAGAAAGAGAACAGGGTGAAGAATCTGAGTCTTGAGAAAAGTTGCAGTACTAAGAAACCAGTAGCATAGGTTATACCAAAAGGTTTGAATAAAGATATGATAGAACCGGTTGTAGAGGTTATACCAGAGGGTGACATGAGTTTGTAGAAGGATCTGATAGATGAGCCTAATGGACAGATGGAACCGGATAACAAAGAGATTATGGTGACAAACCAAATGAAGTCTTGTGGCAGAACATATCAGAGTTACAGAAGAAAGAGAGCAGTAAAAAAAGAAATTATGCAGATCTAAAGAAAAGGAAGAGAAACAAAGAGAGTCTGGAGTTAGAGAAACTGGTTGAGGCACCATAGAAGCTAAAGCAGAGGTTGGCAGATAACTAAGATGTTTGGATAAAAAATGAGCATGGCGTCTTTATCTTGAATCCTTTTAGATATTCATGAGTTGCCTCTCATGAAACATCTTTTTCTACGTGGGTCATCGGATGCAAGAGCATCCCCGGTCGATGAGCAATCTTGCATCAACCAACAATATTTCCTTTTAGTTTTGTTCTTGTTTAGTTCTTTATGCATTTTTCTATGTTCTTAGCACTTGGTACCAGTAGTTGCTTTCTTTTCATGGAAGATCTTATTTTTGGTTTCCTGGCTGGTCCGTGTGCTTAATTCCATATTTTCAGTCCATTTGGGTTCTTTTTTTATCAGTTATCACTTTCGATTGACTACTTCTGGTTTCTAAGATAGTTCTTGTTCTTACCGGTTGGTTTTCCTTCATTACCAACGTGATTCTTGGCGTGTGGATCTATTTTGGGGCTTGTTTGGTGTTCTTTGGTATGTGGCCGACCTTCCAGCTGAATGACACCTCTTGGTTGTTATTTTCTGGAAAGATCTCTTTACTTCTTAGAGCTGACCTAAGTACATGTTTCATTTTCCTGAATTGGTAAATGTAATATTATGAGGCCGACCTGGATACGATTTGGTGGGTATAAATATGATATTATGTAATAATTTGTAGGGGCAAAGGAAGTAGAATTGAGATTGAGGATTGAGATTTGCATTTTGTGATCCGGTTGATTCTTAGAATCCTGGTTGGATTGTATCTAGCTTATAGCCTGCATGTAGTCGATTAACTACCAGATGTTTTTTGATGATTATATGATGATAACCAGATGGTTAACAGAAGTTTTAAAGCAATAATATGTTCTGTTTATGCAAGCTTGCTATGTTTTCTTGTTGCTTTTGTTGTGTTACTCTTGCTGCATATGTCAGTGGATTCTCTTTGAGGGTTTTACCGGTTATGGTTGCATCAACTTCTTTCAGAATTCTCCCTTCTAAGGATGAAGCTTTGGTTAATAATGTTGATCTTTCTCCTAAAATGTTCCTCTCCCATGAGAGTATCTTAGAGCAAGTGGATGATATAATAAACACTTTCCATAATGTTACCTTACCTTCCATAAATGATACCTCTCCTATTGAAAAAGTGTTGATAGACATTGACTTATCCTCTCCCAAACTTGGTCCTACCAATGAGGGCACATTTGTGCGTGAAGAGGTTATGAGCACTTCTTTCAAAACTCTCCCTTCTAGGGATGAAGCTTTTAATAATGATGTTCATCTTTCTCCTAAAATTTACCTCCCCCATAAGGATCATTTAGTGCAATTGGATGGTGTTGTCATCCCCTACAATCATTTCACTGAATTTACCACTAGAGATAAAGAATTAATGAGTGATGTTTGTCATTCTCCTAAATCTTGTCCTACTCATAAAGATACCTTGAAGCAAGAGGATGAATACCATACTTTCAATCTAGGTGTGAACCTCTTTGCCTTTCATGCTTTCCCCCTTCTCCCTTGTCCCCTCTCAAAACCATTAGATTAGGTCCTATTTGCACTCAAATTGATAAAGAAGCTGACCTTCTCCGAAGACACAACCTCACTTTTGTAAGTCCCACACTTGGGAGGTTGTTTCCATATTTCACAAGGTTGATCATCAAGGTTGGTCATCAAGTGCAAAATTTTGTGACAATAGAAATGTATGTCTATTATAAAAAATCCCTCACTTTTGGTAAAAAGTATGTTATCCTTCATCAATAATTCCTTTACCTTGTAGTAGGATGAAGGTATGAATCCATGTTCTCCTTCCTTTCTTTTGGTTAATGATGTTAGTTTTGTTGAAAACATCTTCTTGGAGGTAGATGTCTTCGAACAAATATCTGATCTTCCTTCTCCTCCAAAGGATTCCCTTTACACTTGTTACAAGATATCTCTTTAACAAGTATCTTTTCGTTGGTTCTAAGAGTCCTATCTATTTACCTTGAATTTATGTACATTGTTACCTAAAGGATATCTCCTTGGTGTTGAAGTTCTGTATCATTGTTTCTATCTTTCTTAAAACATCAACATACCTTTATGTTCATACATTAAGAGAGGGCATACGTAATGCACTCTTTGTAATATATATATATATATATATATGTCTTATGCGAGGTGTTCATTCACAAAACTAGACCCAATTCTTAAAGGAGATGCTTCATTCCAAAAACTAGAAACAACATTTTTATATGTCTTATATGGGATATGTTGGAAACAATGCAGCAAACTGCGAGGGGGGGGGGGGGGGTTGAATCAGTTTGCTCAAAGACTAAGTACAACTTAAACCACAAATCAGATCTGATAATTAACAGTTAAAGCGTGAAACAACACCACATCAATAATGCACATAACACCAAGATTGTTGATGTGGAAAACTTGGTTAAGGGAAAAAAATGATGGGAAGCTACCCACAATGAGATAGTACCTTGTGAAGAGTAAGTGAAATATTACAATGGGAATGAACATGCATTCAGACACACTATCTAGAGGTCACTGCTCAAACAAGAAACCCAGAAGGGCTACAAACCTTAGGGAAGGCTCATTTCCTTATAGGAAGTTTCACTAACTTACAAAAGAATTCAGAAGACAATCCAGATTACATGAACTATGAAAATAACATCTACATATGCCTAGGTATAGTTTTGGTTAAACTCACTATCAAATCTTCTTTACAACACACTTCTTCCCATAACTTCATACAACTTCCCTGCTATTGAATGATCGATACAATATTCGCACATAACATGATACCTCTCAATAATTATTACATTCATTTATACAAGTCATCGACCCATGAAATAAAGGTCAACTCAACACATGCTACATATTATAAAAATATAGTTACATATGCTATAACAACACATGCGGATCAAAAAAATGTCAGATAAGACATAGTCTAGACCTAAACAACCACTGTAAATATGAAACATCTCCAATAATTATGCCTTGATCATCCGCAACACACTACCAAAACATGAAGAACATCACTGGACAAGGAAAATATTCAATAACGTGCACAATAATCAATGCAGACCATCAATACGGATAGAACACGATCTAGAGACATTCACAAGCAACATGAATTGAACCACAACAACCTGGATTAATAGAATCATCATCATCTCACTACCAGAGCTCAAGAACACCAACATAACTGACTGTCAAGCTAAAATATTTTCTTGTGGATTTCCAAATCATGAACCAATCAAACTGAGGACACACATCAACATCCAAAATACATCCACTAGTACATTTGGGTCAAAATTTTGACGGCAAATCGTCGAAATTCCGACACAATTTCATCGCACTACTGACAAAAAAAGCCATCAAAAACTTTGTGTCAGAAGTTTCGACTATCCTTGTGGTCATCGCAATTCCGACATCACCTCCAACCTTTCCAATGGCCACCATGGATGCTCATACCCTGAAAGAATACCGTCGCGATCTCGGCCTATCGTCGGAATTCCGACTCCAAAGGGTAAAATTCCGACAGAGGAGTGCCGTCAGATGCACAGCATCCTCATCGTAACTCTCCTGGAGGCCATTTTGATGCACATCATCCTCGTCGGAACTCTCCTAGAGGCCATCATAAATGGCCTCCAGGAGAGTTTCGACGAGGATGCTATGCATCCGATGACACTCCTCTATCAGAATTTTACCCTTTGGAGTTGGAATTCCGATGATAGGCCGATTTTTCGGAAATTTTTTTTTTATAGAAAAAGATTGACATTGGTATCTCTCTTCTATCTCTCTTCTCTATCCCTCTGTACTATCTCTCTTCTCTCTCCCCTCTCTAGGTCTCTTTCTCCATCCCTCTCTTCTTCTCTCCCTCTCTACTTCTCTTTCTCTACCCTCTCCAGGTCATTATCTCTTCCTCTCACCCTCTCTCTCTCTCTCACCTCTATAGGCCTCACCTTCCATTCCTCCATCATTACCCATGTTGTCAAGTTGCAAGATATTTCCCAAAGTACTTGGTTGCTAGGGTTGATTTGCTTAAGTGTTGGAGTCGGAGTTAGATGAGACCTGCATGATTAAGCTATATTAAGTGATCAAGTCACCAAGATCTCAATTGTAAACATGACTAGGTTCTAGGGTTTTAGGGTAGCATAGGTCAAGATTGAGGTATGGTGGTCAAGATTTACCTTCCAATGACAAAAGACATCCAAATGATGAAGAATGAAGGCAATGAACTCATAGAATTTTGGAGGAGATAATTTGACTAAGTTAAAATTTTGTTTAAGTCATGGTCATGATACTAGCTTGCTCATCAAGAGCAATTTGTGTGAATGAACCCTAGAAATGTGCCCATGCTAGAGAAGCAAGAATTCCAATAAAACCTAAGGCAATGCTAGTAAGGGGTCAAAATGAAAGAATTAGGGTACAAAAAACAAAATTTGGCTAAGTCGAGATGTTGCTCAAGGATGACCTAAATCATGGAGTGTAAATCAATCATGAAACATGAGAATGGATAGGTCTTGACCCAAGCAACGTAAGTTCCCCTTGTGATTCCAACAGATATCACATCACAATCATTGAGTCTATCTGCAATATAAAGTCAAGACTTGACTATTGGAATCTTGGAGTCATCCCATTTGATCACGTAGTTTAGCACTTGGGAGGATTTTGTTCAAGAGAGGATAGAATACTTAGTATTTTATTTTGTGTTGCATAGTGCATAAAAAACACATGAATAGAAACCATTGAAAGGTTTGGTTAAAGCCTTCGAATCACAATCTCTACGAGAAGCTATCAAGAGTGCCCAGAATTTGGAAACTTTAGTATCCAAGAACATAATTCATAAGGCACCAATTTTAGAGCAACCAAAGAAGCCTATCAATGTAATATTTTATTTACCTTGGATATGTTTTATCCTAAGTGTGGTATTCCACTATTAAAAAGCTTAATTAGGTAATATTTTTACTTAGGTAGAATAAGATAATGAGTTGCACATTCTCCTTCATTGATTGAGATTCTACTTTTTCCTTGTCACAAATTTGGAAACTTGGATAAGCAATTTCTTTTTTTGGTTTTCTACCTCTTCATGATCCTCATGGATTTGGAATCTTGGAAGCTATATATTGTAGGTTTTTCCTCCATTAACATATCAAATGAAACTATTGTGATCTTTCATATCTTAACATACCAAGGGCTTAAGTTTGGGGATGATAGGGGGATGCCGAAGGGGTGGGGTGGGATGCAAATATATATACAACTTAAAAAATTAATTATAAAAGGATGTGTATAGAATAAGTATAACAACTGTAAATAAAACTTTACCACACTATGTAAATTTTACAATAAACATTAAAAATATGTCAATGATTGCATTGAAATTTGAACATTAACAATGGTGGTAGAGTTTTGGAACTTTTGGGAACAAACTAAGAATAAGTATAAGAATTGCAGATGAAACTTTGGCATACTAAGTGTTTAAACTAGTCAACATAAAAAAAATGGAAACAATTGCATTAACAATAAGAATGGTGGGTAGAGGTTTGGGGTCAATGGGTAGTGCCCCTTGTGGGGGGTTTGGGGCAGAGCGCCCATCAAGGTTAGGGGGCATTGCCAAACCTTTAATATGGATGACATTTTCACAATAATTTCACCATTTTTGTTTAGAATTGGAGTTTCTAATTGGAGGCCATGGGAGACTCATAGGCATCCCCAAGATGGTCAAGAGACTCCTTGGAGTCCCTAGGACGTCCCTAAGTGGTGTGGCAAGGGGATGTTTCCCCTAAGTATTGCATCCTGAAAAAATAGGGATTTTGGAGGGGGGTAAGGGGTCCCCATGTTTCAATGGTTTCAAAAGATTCTAAGTTTTTTTTTTATCTTGTCATAACAAAATATACTCCTCTTGCATCCTTGGATGATTTGAAAATTGAAAACAATTTGACAAGAAAAAACTAACTTCTAAAGTTTAGACTTAGTTTTCTTTTTTTATCCAAGTCACTACAACATTTCAATGATCAAAGTAGCTTTTTTTTTGCTGGTTTCAAAGCATCCAAAAGGCTTGAGAAATTCAATATTATCTTTCATTCCACCAAAATTGGAGATCAAGAAGCATGCTCACAAACAAGGATTTGTTTGTAACTTAAGGCAATCGACTAGTTTTTGGGGCATTTTTAGGTCTAAAGAACCTACCATTGTGTCAAAAAGGCCCATAAGACCCCATTTTCAACTAAAACTTGTCTCTTTTGGTCGTAGAAGCATTTAAGGAAAAACAAAATCACACAACCAATGATATGCCTATACCATACATATTTGAGTTAAAATAAAAATAAAAAATTGACAAGGTTTGGAGACCATTGAACAATTTGAGAGATTGCTAATACATACACTCAATTTATAAAGTCTCAATTTGATGTACTTAATCTTTGAGAGTCCTATACAAAATCATTTTGTAATTGCGAACTAAGATAAATTTCTATTTTTGGCAGTTTTCATCATGGATTATGGTATTAAATTCCGACATTCTATTGTCAAGATAAATTCAGAGAACCATTTGTACTTGAAACAAGGGATAGTAAAAAATTACATTATGTAGGATCTTCTACCCTATCTCATTGAATTCATTCCTACACCAAGCGACTATGAACAAAAGCGTAGGTATTTAACAACAATGACATGGTCCATGGACTAGTGATCCTCCTCTTGATACTCCATCTACAAATGAGAACATCTCTTATACACGTTGCTACTTCAGAATTAAAAGTTGCTTCTTCTAGAACTTTCCATGATTCTTTTCAATAGGATTATATGTCTTCTAGATTCACCCCACTAGGACACATTCCTATCAAGCATCTTTATTTTTTTGAAAAGTAGACCACATTTCAGATCTAGATGACACCATAATGATTTTGATTTCCTCTTGCAAGATATTCCTCCATCATGTATTGCTTCATCAAAGTTCAAATTTGCTTCTTCAAGGGCTCTCAATGATTCTCTATATAGGATTCTTTGTGTCTATGAGATCCACTTCATTGGGAGGCCTACTTAAACATTTCACATCTATTTGTGGACTCTCACCTTTCAAATATTGATGAAACAATTGAGAATATTTGTCTTCTCATTGATGACAATGCCCATCGAGTTACATCATCTCCCATTGTAAATTCACTTGTTCTATCCCCACCATATCATGCAACATGACACATTCTATTTCACATTAATTAAGGTCTCACACTTCAATGATTGTAGTCCCTAAATCTTCTATGGAACAATCATAGCTTAACATCAACATCAAGACACATGAGTCACTTCAAAAACCATACATCTAAATTCCTTTCTACATTCCACTTGAATGGGATTTCAACAATTTGACAACTCAAGATTTCCATATTGTGAAAGGAAGGTGCACCATTTGTTGCAAATGAACCTACTACAACATTCACCATTCAACATTTTGCATTGTTTTTCTCTCTTCTTTGTGGAGGCACCAACTTTAGGGGATGGGGTGGGTCTATATTATCCTTCACATATGTCACTTGGGATGGAGTTTTGTCCTATGGATTTTCTAGTCTCTACTTTGAGAGGGTACACTCTCTTTATAATTTGGGGTTATTTCATATTTTACATGGATACCTAACCTTGTGACCCATTTCTTCTTACCTCAATTGCACTTAAGGGGGTGTGCCAATGTACCATTTTATTCACCAAGTGGATATGTTTTATCGTAAGTATGATATTGCATTTGTTTGTTTAGTTTACTTAAGTAATTTCTTTTAACTTGAGATAATGACTTGCACATTCTCCTTCTTTCATAGGATTATGTTTTTTTCCTTATCCTCAAAAATTTGGAAACTAGGATAAACAATTCCTTGTCTTTTGGTTTTCTATCTTATCCTCATCTTCATCCTCATGGATTAAAAATCTTGGATATCCAGTGAAGATATTGTGAACTTTTTCATTTTCTCTCTTATGAAATCAACTATGTTATGCTATTTTGATTTTATTATCATTTATATTTAACAATTTTAAAAATGTTATCACTTACATTAATTTCTAGGTTAATTTTTATTTTGTAGATTCTAATAGAATTGAATACCATACCCAAACAATATCTAGTATGAACTAGTTAGTTACAGGCTAGGTTCCAAGCATACTTGGTAACACAATTTTTGAGCTTGTGTTTGTTTATGATTTAGCGATTGATGCATCTAGCTTTGCTACGCATCTACTTTGAATACAATGAGAGGGTGATTTTGTCTAAGCCAAGAGACCCTGCTATCTAATATCACCCAAGAAAGATACTGATATTTTACCTTGGAAATATAAGCCTTTTGTAAGTATAATTCAATGAATTGTGATAATAACTTAAAATGAAGTGAATTAAAATTTGATTGAGTTCCCCATTGTATTTTAACAAATCACCTAGGAAGATTTTCATTCCTAACAATTTCCAATTCTCTTTCCTAAAGGATGAAAAAGAAGAGAAAGGAACTAATTAATGTTGGGACAGATTTTAGAAGACCTATGTTTTGTGTCTGAAAGCTACTAGCCTAGAGAGCATGGAAACAATCTGAAGTCATGGGAGAGAGTTTCAGTTCTATCTCCAGAAATTATGTCCAGTACTCTTGTATTGAATTTTTAAATCCTTCTAAGTTTAAATGTTCACGAGGAAACTCTAAAATTTTAATAAAATACATAAATGAAAACCAATTTTTTTTTCGTCGGAATACTTTTGAAAATCACATCACCTCAGTAATTGAACTGTAACAATAAGATTGCATACAAAGTGTAGGTTTGCTATGAAACATGTTAAAAGGGTTAAACTATTTCAATTAATACAAACACTAGAACTATTAAACAACAATAGCTTGTTGGTAATCATTATTTTGGACTATACCCACATTTTACACCTTTTCATACAGTTACAAAGAACATAGAAAATATGTACGTGGAACTACAGATTCCAACATATGTAAAAATACAACAATCTAAATAAGAATGGGAAGCATGTGGAGAATGGTTAAGACATGCATAAATAAAAGGAAAACAAAAATCTCTCAATGTGTATCACAAACAAATCAAGGAAAAAAGCTTTTAGGTAGGGGACCGATATGATCATAAAAATTTCAAAACTTCCAAAGTATAGAGCATTTGAGATTTTACAAAGAATGCGCTAATTCAGCTTTATTCATGATGAGGCATATTCACAACTTTTGCAGTCGCACCATGGTGTTGTTCGTGTTGGCTCTATTGGACCCTGCAATCAAGATTCAATATACGTACATTATTCAATAAGATTAACTGTGCAACATAACGAAATATTGAAAAGTGTGTTATCTTATTGAGCTTCACTTTGTTTCGAGAATAGTTTAATATTCTCTACTTAACAGGGCCAACCATGTGAAGGTGGAAGCTCATTTGGCCCCTCCCCCCCCCCCCTAACATCACTCTAAATTCCCCAATAGCATCTAACATTCATTCATTCTTTCATTCATTCTTTCATCCATTATTAAAATATAACATTCATTAACACATAAAATTCATTAACTTTCATTAACATGCAACATTCATCAATAATCATCAACACATATCATTCATGAACATTCATTAGCACATAATTACATTCATTAACACATAAAAATCAGTCATTATCAAATAAGGTAGATTACAATCATTTCTTTCTTTGTTTTTTTTTTGAAGCTATGAAAAGACTAAGTGGAACATCGGTTTCTTCATCATTTCCCCCATCTGTGGATGTTATGCCCTCTTCTCGTGCTCTTGATGTATGCCTAGTCCTATACAAAGGACGAGGATGCTGAACCAAAGGGGGGTCCTCTGCAATAACAAAGAATTGGGTTAAATTCAAAACATTTTTTTATTATTGTTACAAGTATTTCATTAATTTAAACAACACAACCGTTACACTCTTTACTTGATGGAGCCACATCATCTTCCACATCATTTTGTCTAGCCTCAACCTCGACATGCTGAACACCCTCTAGATCCTCTGGAGTTGAAATACGAAACGTTACATTAATCAATACAACAATTGCAATTAAATTTGTTTAAAGGAATAACAGTGGTCCTCTTTACTTGATTGGGGAACATCATGTTCTTGATGTTGTCTACCCAGATCATGCTCCACTTGGTCACCACTGACTACATGCTCTAAAATATTAACAATAAAGGTTACATTAATTACTACACTAATTTTCAATTTAAGATGTTTAATTGTAATAATAATTACATAAAAAAATTTGAATAGCAAATGAATACCTCCACTACTAGGATGCACATCTGGACCTTCATGTACAGGTTCTGTTCCACGATTATCATGTTGCATTCCAATGTCATGCATAGTGTTATCATTTCTTGCTTATTTAAAAAAAATATAGTCACTTTATGTTGAAACTTAACATCAAACAGATTATTGGTTAAGTATTCAATTTGAAATAATTTTCATTTAGCTTATTTACCATTGTGATAGATGCATCAGAATCTTGTGTTTGCCCACTCAACTCTCATAGTCGTTCAGCCATGACTATATAGCCTTGCTGGTAGCCAATTCTCTTGTCATCTTTTGTGGGCACTCTATTGAATCCAGAGCCCTACATTTTCGCTTAGTATTGTGAATTTTGCTTGTATTGTTTGATAAAAAAAAAATTGTTTACAATTTATAAATATTTTGATGTGATACTTAATTTACTGATTCTTACAATTCATGCAGCAAGTTTCATATAACCACCAGAGCCAAGTTTGTGTTGCCCATGCTTTTCTTGTCTTGCCTTGGTTGCCTTTAACGTGTCACTCAATCTATGAAAAGTTTGAAATATGTTCGATTATATAAATATAATGAATAATTAGTACATATTCACATTCTTAATAGTATCACATACCTTCTTCTAGCATCTGGTGGTGTATTTCATTTTTTCCTTTCAATTCTCTCATTTGCATCCAAAATCAGGTCCTTCCACTCCCTCTCTAGAATCATGGGGGGATGCTCATACTTTACATTCTTCTCTAACTGTGTCCTGTATTGGTCCCTCACATACTTTAGATATGTGCCAGCTTTTTCCAGGAGCTTAGTCTTGTCGAATGTGTCATTTCCAAACAACCCTACCATACAGTTTGTGAGTTCATCTTTTAACTTTTTTTCTTGGTCATTCCACCTTTAAAGCAAAAACAAACCTGTTAGATTTAGAAAGAAACTGAAGCTAACTTTGATATAGTTCAAGAAATGGATAAAAGGAAAACTATTCTAGCAATGATATGAAATCAAAATAGTGGATAAGGGTTAGTTCACGTATGATGTTCCACCTTTTACGTATGGTGGGCCCAAATATCTGTAATGTAATGTTATTAAGATTTTTATAAAAAATATCATTTCCTGCAAAAAAAACATGGGATTATTAGTCCAAAATGAGTGATCAGTAAGTAAATTATAATTAGACTATATATAATAATAATTTTAAAGTACCTGGAACCTTCTGTATCTTCAAGGGAATCAATTCTTCATCGCTCACCACCAATGTGGCCTGCAAAATTCCTGTACTAGCAATATGGGAAGATCCAGGAAATGATGGTATGTTATCACTAGTAGTTGCCTCTGGTGCATCCTCATGTGCATCTCTTGCCACAGTAAATGAATCCACTATGAAATGCCTCCAAGAAAGAACACTTCAAGGGTAATAAACACATAACGAAAGAGAGAGAAAAAGAGGGATCTACCACCAGTGAGCGGGTCAATACGAGTCGGTGCAACAGACGATGTCTGTATGCTATGTGTTGCCGACATTGCAATTAGCAATATAGTTGGGGTCGACCTCGGACCCATGTCAGCACCTAAAGAGTAATACATTAAATATATAAAACATTAAAAAAGCAAGTTCACAAGTCCAAAGGAGTGGTTTTAATATATAGAACATGGTCATCACCTGAGCTACCCGCAATACCCTAATCATCACCACCAGGATGATGAGCCCTTATAAATTTCTATAAAAACAACACATACATATTTTAGTTAATGACATAAAAGAGAAAAAAATATAAACCATTATTGAACTTTTGTTATGATTAAAGCTTTCATTACTGCTTAATTGCAAGTTTTCCACTATCCGCAACAATAGTTGTACCCTCTTTGTTATCTCATTAGTCTGAGGGCTTATGGTTGCCAAATCAACAATCTCTTGGCTAATTTTTCTAATATTTGTTTGTACCAATTGTATAGGGTTTGCGCTAAGTGCGATGTCATCAGTGCATAACACTGTTGAGTGCCCCACATCCCTATGGAGGTGCTAAGGTACTGCAGGTTCCTTTCCCTTATCCCGAACATCCGTTTGTGACAAAAATATAATTAACACTATCAAATTACTTCAAAACACTCAAAAAAGGATCATTATGTAACAGTTTGCTTCTATCTAATTTGTATAATTACAATGAGGTTTACCTGCTCCGTAGAAGTGTCGGGACCTACACCCCTATCTATGCTATGTGGTGGATCCATGTGGCCCTGTGACAAAGAAAAAATATAAAAACATTAGCGAAATGAAACCAATAGACTTAGCAAAAAAAGTTAATAATACAATGGTTTATTGGATTCATTAATTGGAAGTTGGCTTAAATGGTATATATATAGTATGTACCACCCCCATTATAGTAAATTTTTTTGTATCTATACGATTCAAATTGTAATCGATTAGCAACTCTTCCCCTACACTTATTGATTTTATCGCACATACAAACACACAATTTCCCTCATGTGCCTCAAATATGCAATTGGGTTGCTTATTAGTTGACCCAAGTCATGTACTATTTATAAAACCTGCAATATTCCCTGTTGCTTTTGGCCTTCCATCAATGTATACAGCCACTTGTTTACTTTGATCATTATCTTTTTGTTGTATATAATTGGCTGACAGTGCATACCTACGGATAATTTTTTTATATCGAACAATCTGCATCCAATCATTATAATTGTAGCAAGGTCCAACAAACTCCATCATTTCAGCAACTTTGTTGTAACAGACCTTTATGTTGTCCATGGAAAATAGGCCCAAACCATGTAACGACGAAGGTGCTATGCGATATATCCTGTCATTAACACAAAAATCAGTGTTTATTGGAGGAAGTTCCTTGGGTGCACATTGTTTCAGTAGATGTTTGTACCTCAAGGGCACCTCAATGTCGCCTTTGGTCTCATCATCATAAGAACATGACCCCCCTTGAGCAAGAAAAAATTCCATGCGTTTATTGAATTTTCTTCTAGTCTTTTGACCTCTAGTTGATCTCCCTATTTGAGATCTACTACATGTCTCACTTTCCTCTTCTATTCCTGCATTTCCCTCACTCGAGGAAGACACATCTGACAAATACCTATTTGGTGATACCTGTGCACCATCAAATGAGAGAGTTAGTTGGTAATGAGAAAGATATTTTGCAAATGAGGGTAATATTGATGAAGAAGTCAGCCATAAAGTTGATGTTGAGATTAATATTTGAGTAAGTCCAATTGGGGCCTCAAGTGTTGATAACTGTATTAGGTTTGCTGCTAATGTTGAGGTTTGAAAAACTGAGGAAGTTTGTTTTTCTTGTAATTTTTTAAAAATATATTATTTCTATAAGGTGTATTGACTTATGCCTGTCGATCCATGAGACTGTGCAGGATCCTCGTCAAAGGGGTTCAGGTTCCTACACCAACAATTGAGCATCATAAGCATTACATTTGTAATTTGATAAACAATAAATACTGCAGTATCATAAGCATCATAAGCATCATATATGTATCATCATATATGTAATTGAGCATCATAAGAATCACATATGTATCATCATAAACATGTAATCCATCACATACGTATCATAAATCACCATCCATCACATAGCTAATAAGTAGTCCACATTCCATAAATAAACACAAAGTTCAAAAAATGTCACATGTATCATCATAAGCATGTAATCCATCACATATGTATTTTAAATCACCATCTATCACATAGCTAGAGGTGCATCATGAATTAATTAAGTAATGGCATTAGAATTCAAAACATATGAATTATTTATGTAACCATATAAGTCAAATCAATTTCTATCAAGATATTAATATTAAATAGATAATATAATAATCACATCTCATACATTTCATTCATGTCATTGATCTTCTTCTTCATCCAACTCATCATCATAACCATCATGATCATCATCGTCATCATCGTTGTCATCGTCATTGTGTTTATCATCGTCATCATCATCACCATCACCATCACCATCACCATCACCATCAGGGTGTGTGCAAGCTAATGAGTCACAAATTCACGGAAGTCTGCATGTTGGAAAACATGCTCTGCAAAATGGGCCCTCGTTTTAAAAAAATGGGGGCCTGTTAATGGTTCAGCCTCCCAAGCCGAAAGGTGATGGGGTGCCAAAGCTAAACAAAATGGGGGCCTATTTTGAAAAAACGAGCCCCCATTTTTAAATTCTATTTTTATCATTTTTTTGGGCAAATTTTTCATTTTCACCATGACAGTGAATTGACA
This sequence comes from Cryptomeria japonica, assembly GCF_030272615.1. NCBI lineage: Eukaryota > Viridiplantae > Streptophyta > Pinopsida > Cupressales > Cupressaceae > Cryptomeria > Cryptomeria japonica. The sequence continues at coordinate 40,445,767 of NC_081412.1, forward strand.
AGAGGAGATCAAAAATGGGCCCCCATGCTGTGGTTTCCATTTCAAGCCTCCACCACTATCCTAGGTACACATTCAGTCATCTATTTTCACATTTCATAATTTTCTTGTATATTTTTCTTGTTTTCTTTGTGTATTATTTAGTTTTTTTTGTATTATTTTAGTTTTTTTTATAGTAGCCTATAAATAAATTATTTTTTATATTTGTAAATTCTTGATTTTGATCTAAAATATTTTTGAATAGTTAACCCTAAACCCTAATCAACAAATTTAGAAATCAAAACCAAACCTAGATAATTAACAAAACGAAATCGACACAAACAAAAAAATGAAAAATGAAATGGAAACAAAAACAAAAATGTTTGAAAAGGAAATCGGAATAAAACCCAACATATGTACCTAAATTGTTCTTAATCTTCATTAGGCAATACAAAAGTTACCACTAAATTAGTATAACCTTAAAAGTAATTAACATTACTCTTCAAATCTTAGATATCAAAGTTTAGGCTTAGGTTTATGCCATGTCATGGCATAAAGGTCCTATTATGGTCCTATTATGTCATGTGATGGTATAAAAGGATCAATCATGGACACATTATTTCATGTCATGGCATAATAGGACACATTATGTCATGATGGCATAATAGGAAACATTATGACATGATGGCATAATATGTCCTATTATGCCATGACATTGCATAATGGATTCATAGTTGGTCCTATTATATCATGTCATGGCATAATAGGTCCTATTATGCCATGACATTGCATAATAGTCCACCTATTATGCCATCATGGCATAACAGGTCCATAATAGGACCTATTAAGCCACAACATGACATGATTTTCTCAAAAATTGCCAACTTCATCATCTAATTCATCTCCAACACTGAAACTATGCTAATTCGACATGTTTACTTAGTATGATAGGACCAATTATGGACCTATTATGCCATGATGGCATAATATGTCCTATTATGCCATGACATTGCATAATGGATCCATAGTTGGTCCTATTATGTCATGTCATGGCATAATAGGACCTATTATGCCATCATGGCATAATAGGTCCTATTATGCCATGACATTGCATAATAGTCCACCTATTATGCCATAATAGGACCTACTAAGCCACAACATGACATGATTTTCTCAAAAATTGCTAACTTCATCATCTAATTCATCTCCAACACTGAAGCTATGCTAATTCGACATGTTTACTTAGTATGATAGGACCTATTATGGACCTATTATGCCATGATGGCATAATAGGTCCTATTATGCCATGACATTGCATAATAGGTCATATTATGCCATGACATTGCATAATAGGTACATAGTTGGTCCTATTATTAGATTTTTAAAAACTTATAAATATCCTTTGTATCATTTAACATATCCACACCTAAAGGATTTGGTTTTGCATAAAAATTAAAAAAGAGAGAAAAGTAAACATAATTTTTTTATTCATGGGTGAAAACCATTCTTATGACACCTTGGACATGTACCTTGGCATCATGTATAATTTTTTTTAAAAGTACCCTACACTTGGAGTATACCATAATCCATTCAAATTCTCTTTATTCTCAACCATCCTTGTCATCATCCATATCATGTATCTCACATTCCTAATTTTTGACCTTGATTCAAGTCTTTTAATCATTTTGAGACATGTTTTAGGAAAATTCTAATATATAAAATCCTATTTATAGAGAACTATTACAAAAAAATTGAGAAGATGAGTAACATATATCCACATCTCTACCAAAGTAGGGAGTATGAGTTGAACATGTGATGCCTACCTAGGTAGATATCTACCCAAGTAATCTTATCCTATCCTCTAGGTGCAAATATGCAATACAATAGTTAGGTAAATGCAAGAAAATAATGATGCACCAACAAAGTGAATGTACACATTGAGGTGACACATAACATAAAAGAGAAACCACTAGATATCACATGATTTAATATTTTATGTTTACTTCATATTCTATTACTTCATGTGTTTTATCTCCTATTTTTACATTAAATCTAATCTTTATTAGTAACTACTAATTTCCCATAATGATTGATGTCTTATACTTTAATCGTTGTTCTAGCTTATGATCTTCAAGACTATTTGCTTCACATGTATGTTCATATAGTGTTTTTTTAATCTTATTAAAGCATTATCTTATGTTTGTATATTGGTTAATCTATCTTCTTAAAGTATTATCTTATGTTCATACATTGGCCTATTATTATAGAGAATACAATATATTATCACTATTTGATCACGCATTTTTGCATCTTAATATCATATGATTGTGCCTCACATGATGATCTTATGATTGTATCTTGGTTTATAGAGTGTAATGATCTTACATTTCAATATCTTATTTTAAGCACTTATCATCAATCCTTATATATTCTTACACTAGAAGAAGGATCATCTTATTTCTCACTTCTTTATTGATCTTATGTATGAAATATTTTATATTGATTTTAATAGTTGATGCATTTTACAAGAAATGAATTTATTAAATTGAATATATAATAGATTTATGATGTTTCATTGAAAGTTTTTATTAAGTTTTGTGCGCAAATTTTATATTTAAAGATTCAATAGTATGTACATGTATATTTTTTAAAGTTCAATATTATATTATATATTTCATGTGTATCTCATTCAACAACATAGAAATGTTACTATTTATAAATATTTTTTTTTAATTTAGTAAAATAGATTCTTCTTTGACATAGAGTTGTATATAATTCATGTATATCTTTATATATGCAGGAGCTCTTTGTTATCATGGATGTCTTTGACATAGATGAACTATTAGGTGAAAATCCCCCACCACAACCCCTCCTCCTCCTCCTCCACCTCCACCACCACCACCACCTCCACCTCCACCCCTTAGATTGGATGAAATTTGTTTAAGAGAACGAATTAATGAAAACTTACAAGTGATTGAACAAAACATTGCTGTTATCCAAAATGAGCAAATCACGCCACCCCATTTTGTAGAGTTTGCAAAATCAATGCAAACTATTGTCAAGTCAGTTAGATCTGTTGATTCTCAATTAGATCAATTTCATAGACAATAATAAGAGTTGTGTGATTTTTATGCCAATGGTTTAACTTATAGGCAAATCACTGATTTGAAAATAACCAAAGCTCATATATGTCCATATTTTACTAACCCAAAAACAAGAGAACCAATGCAACCTAACGAGAAAAGAATTTCAATTAGGTGGTGTGTGCATCTAGAAATGGCTAGATACTTTTGGGATAGATGGTGGATGGTTTTTGATTATCCACCACATCGTAATTATGAGGTCCTTTTTTATTTTTTGAAGAAATTATACTGTGAGTTTGTAATGAACCAAAAACCAAATTATTTTGACACTAAGTCATTCCAGGGTGTTGGTCGTGGAATGCCACAACATAGATTAGGGGCATGGAGTAATAATCCCCTACCGGATCCACCCATAGTTCCACTTGTTGCTCCATCGATTCCTGTAGATGTCCAAAATACATCATTCATTTCGACATTAGATGCTTTGACTTCCCTGACAGGTAACTTGATTGAGCAAGCTTCTCACATGGCATCTGCTCCTCGATGGATGCCACCTATGTGTTTGAGTTGTCATGAGACGTGTGTAGGTCCTATTGCTGCTGCAGGATCTACTTCAGTTCCAGCTGAGCATGATGTAGCAGATGATAGTATGATGACATCTTATATGGATTTTCTTTGCTCGGATGTTCATCTTGACTAGGTATAGATATATATACATGTACATGTCAATCTTTTTATACTTCATTAAATATAGGTATAAACTAAGTGCATCTCTTTTTTTAATACAATCTAATACTTCATTAAATAAATTTTGTTTATGTAGATAAGGACTACACCTAATATTAGATTCAATATTGCATCTACTGGAACACAACTCGACACACCTTATGGGGTATAGTATAAATTTCTATCTAGACATTGTACTATCTTTTTAAGTTAATATGTTATCATCGTATACTATATAAATTTTCATGTTGATACATTGAATGCTTCTTTCTCTGAGATTCAGGTCATGAGGGACCCTCTACATCACATCAAGAAGAGGGTCTGACTACTGTGACACCATCTATGGTATGTATCTTATAATTCTTAAATTAAATATGAACTCTTACAACATTGTAACTTAACTTGAAATTATTTAGTACACATATATATGTTCACTAAATATGATTTCATTAAATGCATGTATGTAGGTGGACACTACCATTAGGATAGGTTATCCTCATAATTTTGATCAGAGCCACTTTGAACACACATCGACATCCTTTGAGGTATTAATATGTAATACTTAATTTGATCTTATTTTGACTCTTAATTTAAGATTTAATTGGACACTTTGAATTTGACCTTGTACAGGACTTAGCTAGCACTACATTTGGTGTTGATACTGCACAAGATACTGCTAGAGGATCTGATGAGCATATGGTAAGTTTGTAACTTAATTTATGAATTCTACTATATTTGATAAATGATTCTTTTAATAGTTAATTTTAAGTAATATTTTAATATTATTTTTTTATTGTACAGCATGAGACGGGTGGATCTGGACCACGTCTCAGGGACAAGAGAGATACTGCTAGAGGATCTGATGAGCATATGGTAAGTTTGTAACTTAATTTATGAATTCTACTATATTTGATAGAAGATTCTTTATTAGTTAATTTCAAGTAATATTTTAATATTATTTTTTTCTTGTACAGCATGAGACAGGTGGATCTGGACCACGTCTCAGGGACAAGAGACCACGGGATGTTTTTGATGATAGCACTTAGATTTTACTATTTATTTGGCTTTGATATGTACTTTTTTATGCACTTTACACATTTGTTTACGCATGCACATACTTTATATATATGGATAGTTGCATAATAGGATTAGATCATATATATTTTGTGCATACTTTATATATTTTGTGCACATTAGATATTATGTGGAGTGAACATCATGTTACCATCTAGATATATATATGGATTAGATATTACATGGATTATGTGGACTTGAAATTTTACTATTTATTTGGCTCTGATATGTACTATTTTATGGGCTTTACATATTTGTTTACACGTGCACACAGACTTTATATATATGGATAGTTGCATAATAGGATTAGATCATATATATTATGTGCATACTTTATGTGTATTGTGCCCATTAGATATTATGTGGACTCGAAATTATGTGCACATTAGATCATATATATTGACTTGAAATTATGTGGACTTGAAATTTTGTGCATACTTTATATATTATGTGGACTTGAAATTTTATTTATGGAAGTTGTGCTTAAACAACTTTATAGGCATTATGTGGACTTGTAATTTTATTTTTGGAATTTCATTTAAATAGTTCTTGTGATTAGATAAACTAAAGGTGCATACATCATGAACTAAGTATCGAAACATATCTTATAATTATAGCATATTCTAAATTAAAAAGTATCAAAACAAATATAATGAATAGAACTTGATTAAAACATAATCATCTCATTCATAAATTTGACCAATAGTCTCTCATTTATGTATATTGTACACAGAATGTAATCAAGAAGACATATCTAAAATAAAATAAACAGTCTATTTAAATTATAATAATAAGTATTTATATCTCTCAAAATACAACATAAAGTATGCACAAACAATAGTAGTCATTGAGGCCAAGTCTACTCTGAGAGCCCTGGAAAAAATAAATACATATGATTAATTTTTATAATCAGGATGCATTGAATTTAAAATACACACGGATTTGCCTTAAGGGTACCAAAATTTAACTTACTTGTAACTATTCAAAATGAAACATAAAGTATGCACAAATAACTTTGTTTTCATTGATGCCTTCTACTTGTGGTAGACCTAAAACAAAATTTTACTAGATTAGATTTTATAATTATGATGCATGATATAAAATGCTATATATAATATGCATCATGACTTTTAAAAGGGAGGTGGATTAAGGGTTTAAATTATAACTTACTTGATATTCATTCCGTTATACCATCTGCATCCTCTCTCTTTTGCAAAGCATCTATAATTGTCTCGTGCTCTTCCATAGAGAGAGTCCATAATTGTTTATTAACAGGCCTGCCATGATATCTATCCAATTTTATATTAGTTGCCACTACCAAATGCGAGTAATGTATAATCTTCTTCTCTAATTCATAATCTTCAAATTCGGGCAATCCATTCTTTCTTGTTAGATATTTGCATAGCCAAGTGCCAACAACAACCACAGATCCTGTTGGATAGTCATAACCATCATCATCTACTCGAGGAGTGGTTAGCTTATGTTTTAGCTCTACACATCAAGCCAACCAATACTTTGTCCCCTCTTCATTGTCCTCTGGTGCAACAACAACATAGACATGTCCTATGCACAAAACAATTTTATTTTAATATTTAATGAGAAATAAAAACAAAAATATACACTGTAAGATTTCATAAATATGTACTATTTAATAAATCAAAACAAATTTAAAAAATAATTTTACCTTGTTGTATAAGATCTGAAATGTGATCATAGTCATTTGATGCAAACATTTGATCCATATCTTCATCAGTTCTTTCATGCGGATCATTTGCATCTATGGGTGTCAATGATCTTTGTTGCCATTCTTCAACCCATTCTTTATTCTCACAAAATTCCCAATCTCCAGAAACACAAAACTGACAAAAGCAAGCAAGTTGCCTTGTGAATATAGTCCATGTGTTTGAATTAGAACTCTTAAACGAATGCCATTTAGCTGATCCAATGATGGTATTACAATCATGTCGAATAGGAATACTATCTTCCTCTATCAACTAGAAGAAACGTCGAATTGCAGAGTTTTTAGTTGATCCTTTTGACAACTTTGAATTGCACCAATCTACAACTGCACGAGCATCTCTGAATTTCATTGCATCCTTGAATTTGAATTGTTCTCTAGAAAGAGCTCTTTTTATACAGGCACTGGCTCCATTGTGTTTCCCCTTACCATGTCCCGCTTCCAAAAAACTCCATAAATGTTGGACATTGGTTATCTTGTGAACTTTGCATAGCCAATAAAACATTCTTGCATTTTTGAATTGTCCAGTGTAGTTATTTGACCATATCATATGTTGTTTCATGTCAATTTCTCTTTCCTTAAGATTATCATAAAATATCTCAAAGCAATGTTGAACAAACTTTGAAGAGTGTAATCGATCATCACTAACATAGAAATGATACTCCCTCAAAAAATTTCTGTTATCTTCTGTACTATCATGGTCATGTCTATATATAATGTGCACAAATATGGCCACTTGCACTGAGTTGTATTGTGAGTGAGTTTCCTCTTGTGGTTTTAGAGTATAATTTTCTGCAAAATCCGCAACTGGTACTATTGTTCCAACTAGAAATGTGTTCTTGCATATGCGAAACTGTCCATCAAGCCATTGGGCATGTTGGGAATGTTTCACATATTTTGGAACAATATGAGTTTTAAACTCACTAATAAATGCATTCACACTATTTTGTTTTGTAATCAATTCTAAACATTTCCCCATCTTTCCATCCTTTAGAGGGTATTCTATATTTTTAAATCTCCTAACATCAACCATTTTTTGTCCAAACTCAAATGAAACATGTTCATGCAAACATTCACCTATCGAAGAATAGTTCCCACATAAACTACAAAGGCCATAAATGCATGAACTGGAAAGAAATAATTGTTCATTAGGTGGTTTACAAAATAAACTTCCAATAAAATCTTTTATAGTTTCAGGTGGAACATAAACACCATAATCCTGCACAAGATCATTACCATGCAACATACAATGTATATATCGAAAAACATCATAATAGTAACGAAACTGAACATGAGCTTTACAACAACAAGATATTCTTTGTTTATTGATTTTAACATACTAGGGTTTGCATTTTTCAAATGATCTTTGACTAATTCGTAAATTCATTAACACAGATTCATCACTAAATTTTTTAAAGAATTCAGTTTGAGTCATGTCAAGAAGATGTTTTGGATGAGGATCACAAATTTTTGATCCCACCCTTAACTTTAAAACATCTCTAGCATTCGATGAAACTCTAGTGTTATCATGCCAAAATTTTGCAATTAATTGTTTAGTTTCATCATTTAATTTCATGTCTGACCTTTGAAGTCTACCACTAAAACTCCAACAATGGTTTAGTGGATCAATTTCAATTGTGTCTCTTCTTTTGGCTGCTCTTGACAAGGTTCTACGATGTAAGTTCAAATAGCCACTTATATCACTTAACATTCTTTTACTAACAATCATTTTGTCAACTATAGCAATCGTTATAACTCTACATGCTACATTCTTATCTTTAGATCGACTTGTTTTTCCTATAGAATCGATGGCACTGGCAACAGTAGATACAACTTGCTTATATGATTCATCTTTTCTTTTTGGTTTTGCATAAATACCTATTTTTTTCATGACTTTACGCATTTTTAACATTTTTATTAATTGTAGCAATAATTGACATTGGAATCCTAACTTTTTATTATAGAAAAATTGTTTATATAATCTGTTCACATATGTTCTGATTTGTCTCCAAGAAACTAACCCATTAAGATTATCTAGCACATTGCTATCAATAGTAAACAAATTACATTCATTTTCTTTCAGAGAGGGTGGTGTAATATTTTCAATTTTTATTTCTTTTCATATTGGTGTATGAAATTTATATCCAGCTTCATTTAAATCAGCAATTTGATTGGCATCATAGTCATCGGGATTTAAAAACATACCAGGATTCGCAGCCACATCAACATTTGCATCAACAGTCATACCCGTGTGTGGTTCTACATTTCTTGCATCCATCATGATGTCTTCAATGGTCTCATCTACAATGGGCACTGAACTAGATGCTTTAGAAGTGTTATTCAATTGTCGTTGTTGTGATCTTTGATCTCTTTGGCGTTTTGCCTCCTCTCTTTGTGCTTGAATTTCATCCACTGCCATTTTCCTCTTTTTTTTCTTTTGACGTTGCTTAGAACCCATTTTTACAAACTCGTCTTCAAAAAATAATATCTTTTTACTAAGTTCTTCAAATAATCGTGTAAAAAATATTAAAAATTACTGCCAAATGATGTAAAAAATCTTTGTCAGTATGGATTTCAATGATAGTGTGGTAAATCGATGCAATCTATCTTTTTTTTTACAGTAATGGTTATTTAAAAACGGGGGCCCGTTATTAAATCCAACGAGCAAAAAAATGGAACGGGCCCCCGTTTATAAAACGGGGGCTCGTTATGTAAAATTTGAATCCACAACCCACCACTTGCCTCAAGATTAGGCCCGAGATAGGCCTGGGATCTCCACACCTGAGACATGAACCTGCAAATTCAAAGCTCCATGAATGAAAGCACAAATATGAACTTGTAAAATAGTTTACGTGCTTCTAATCAGAGAATTTTTATACAAAATTGAAACCCATTTCAGATTATACTGTCTAGATTCTAAATATGTAAATTAATTTAAAAATTGATTATTTTAACTATTTTTCATTTAATTTATACTAAATCAGGTCCATAAATTTGAAATATTAACTAATTTTCTTAATTTAATAACTTTTTTATTTTAATGAATTTTGAAAAAAAAATTATATGTCATCAATCTACACAAAATTCTTTTCTATTTAAAAAAAAAATTCAAAAAATGCTAAGTTTATGTCAAATTATGTGGGTCGTACACGTCAAATTTTTAAAAAGATAATTATGGCCATTAAAAAATTAATTAAAAAAAAATACAAAAAAATATGCTCATCAATATTCAGTGTGTTACAAACCATTTCTCAAAACAGTTTGAGAAAATAATTTTAATTGTGTCAAAAAGTGTGGGTCGTACACATGCATGGTATGGTCCTGAAACAGACATTTTTAAAACATAGTTTTTAGAAATCCATTCAAAAAGTTATTTTTTATTATGTGGGTATTAAAATAAATTAAATATTTGAAAAGTACACTCAGAGGGCTATCTTTTATATTACTAACTTTTTCCAAGATTCAATCTCTAAATGTTTCAAAATTTAAGCTCAAATGAGACAAAATCTGAAAAACAGGGAAAACACTTCCACTTTTTGGCCAAAAGGTGGACTCATCTTCCTGCACTGATCCATCACCATCACCATCATCATCATCAGCAACATCATCATCATCATCAGCTTCTTCTTCGTGTACATTTCTGTTAGGAACATCATCAACTAACTGTCGATTGTGATCATCATCTATATCATCTTCTACTTCTTCGGTATCTTCTTCTTTCATCACATTATACATTATTGACCTTCCTCTTGGATCATGTCTAACAACAAATGACCAACCTGGTTTATGTGGAACCTTCGAGTAAAATACCAACTCACATTGAGTTGGAAGAACATAGGGCTCATCCCCAACTCGTTCAAATGACCTTGTATTAACCATTGTAAATCCTTTATCATGTTCGATAACAGTTCTATCAGGATCATTTTTATTCAATCGTAGCCTATACCATTTGACGACGAATATAACTAATTTGAAGGAATTAAAGTCACACTCAAGTATATCATCCAAAATGTCATAGTATCGATTTTGAGACTCTTGAGGATGTATGTCGTTTCTAGATGAAATATTGGTCACCTCAAAGACTGTAGTTATCCCAGAATCACAAGTTTTCTTCGTGTCATCCAACTGTTTGATGCGAAATTTATGACCATTGCAGCACATAGCCTTGTGGTGTTTGACCTGCAATATGTCTAACATATTAAAATTATTGCATCATGAGCTGATAAACATACGGGTGATTAATAAAATTATACATACCTATTGATCTCTTAAACCGTATGCTAAATCAATTTCCCTTTGTGTAACATTGGAATCTCCATTACAATGAGCTTCTTTAACCAATGAAGCGACACCATCCCATGTTAATGTGCGACCATAATGTTGACATCATTCAATCCACACCGTCATACAATCAAGATTGTTTGCAATATACAAATGTAGCACATCCCACTCCCGACCAACTGTACAAATAATTAATAGACCACTTACAACTGATTTATTTAGAAGATGAAGAATTAATTTACTACAATAACATCTTATAATTACCTCTCACTTTCTTCAATCTACCTTTCCCCATCAAGTGCTCCCCTTCAAATTTATTAATGGGGTTGAGATCCCAAATGCGATCTACGTGGATTTTTGCTGCAAACTTAGGAAGATATTCAGTAATGTACACCATAGTTTGGTATACCATATATCCCTCCACCATAGAACTCTCAGGATGTGCTCTTTGTTGAACCAAAGCCTTCAAAAATTTCAAGTGCCTCTCAACCATCCACATTGACCTAGTGTGTATAGGTTCACACAATTCGATCTCCTCAACTTGGTGTATGAGGTAGCGTTCTTGTGCATTGAAAAAAGTTGAAGGTAGACACTTTTGCATTTCACACATTAGATGAGGGATTTTTCTCTTCCAATATTTTATATCTTCCTTGTGGATTTCTTTAGATGACAACCACCTCAAAGAGATTGAAGACGCAAAAATATATAAACGAGACTTTACAAAATAATATACAATATATTGCATAACAAGTAAACAAATGGCAAATATAATATCTATACAAAAAATTGAACAAACATCACTACTTACCTCATGTATTTTCCAAGATCATATATGACTTGTTTGATATTATTGTCGAAGTGGTCTGGGAGAGATAGAGATAGAATGTACTGCAACAATTAAAAAAATGATCTTTTCATTGTTTTCTAACATAATACAATGAAAAGTACATGCGCAGTATACAAATATATAGTAAATACACAAGAACATGAATTACCTTAATGAAGGTATGCCAATCATGCATTTTCATCCCTGGCCCAAATTCACTCTTCTTTGATATGAGATTGTTTATGTTCACAGCAAATCCTATGGGAAATCGAATTTTTTGTATGACTTCTTTTATAGAATTGCTTTTCTGCTCCGTTAATAACCAAGGAAGGGCACTTATATTAATCTGATCTCCATTGCTATTTGATTGAATGACATTTTTCATTGCATGATTGGATTCCACAATGTCACTACAAATTTTGACAATTTTTTCTTTGTCACACCTTCCATCCAATATTTTCCATAATGTCTCTGTTATATTCTTTCCAATATGCATTGTATCAAACAAATGCACAATTTGTAGCTGCTCGTAGTAAGGAAAACTACTGAATTGTCTGGGATAACTTTTTAGTCCCTTTCGAAGGTGGTCATCCATGTCTTGATGACCTTCAGTATCATCAATTACATCATTAGTAAACAAAACGCGATAGAAAAATTCAAATTCCAAACATAAACCATTAGATGGAATGACATTACCTTGACGATTAGTTCTATTATATTCCAACTTCCATAAGTGAGGAGTCATTCTTCGTGGCTTTGATGTAGTCTCTTCTTTCCCATTGAAAAGATGTTTTTCAGTATTCCAGTACTTATGATTTTTGTGAAGGAAGTGCCTATACTCATCAAACACCTGCTTTCCTAAACTTTTTGAATGACGGGATTTCATCTTTGGACCACAAACTAGACATGCAAATTTTCCCTTTGTTTGAAGACCTACAAGATAATGTATAATTCTATTAAATCTGTTAATTTTTATAATTATAATTATCATGCGCAACTTGAACACTATAACGTACCACAAAAATGTGTTAGCCCTGGGGCATCATGTATTGTCCATACAAGCATTGCATGGAATTGAAATTGTCTTTGTCATATTGGTCTAGAGATGTCATACATGGTCACACCATTCTATAACTCTAGCAACTCGTCGATAAGAGGCTCAATATATACATTCATATCTTTAACTTTGTACTTGCCTAGTGGAATGAACAAAAACATTACATAATTATTATGACCATTTTACTGCAATATTTATAATTAAATGTAGATGACTATTAAATGATAAAATACCTAGAACAATCATTGCCAACATTATGTGCTCCCTCTTTATTGACATCCATGGAGGAATATTATTGTTGATAACAAAAATAGGCCACACTGAGTAAACAGATCTCAACTCTCCAAATGGATTGACACCATCCACTGCCAATGAAAGCCTGAGATTACGAGGTTCTTCTTTAAAGTGTGGCCACTTTTCCTCTATGTCCATAAATGTTTAACCATCTGCAGGCATTCGAATAATGTCATCTTGACTTCTATTGCGTGCATGGTAATCCATAAATTATGCCAAGCTAGTGCACCTGAATAATCATTGCATACGTGGAATAATGGGAATATAACAAAGAACCTTGCGAGGCACCTTTTTTGTTATTTGATCTATTCAATATCTACTGATATGACATTCAGGGCATTCTGTTCCAAATTCATGCTGTTTATGATATATAATATGATCATTGGGACAAGCATCTATTGTTTGATACTCCATTCCAATATCTTTCATAATGGCAGATAATTCTCGGTATGAGCGAGGTAGAATATTTGATGGTGGTAAGAAAAAATCACCTATCAGTCTACAACAAAAAAAAGAAGTTTGAGGTGTTAATATAAAGAATATTAATGGTACATGATTCACCATTTATTAACTGTAATGACATGTATGACACACCTTAACATACGTGAGATTGTTATGTTGGATAAACCATTCATAACCTTCAAGTTCACCAACAACAATACAACAGAGAGAAGAGTTGTTTGGGAGCCTTTGTAAAGGGGCTCATATGCCTTCTCAAGAAGAGGTAAATCATGAACATCAAGGTCATCCTGATCATCATGATCAATTGTGCCAGTACTAAATGTGTCATGGATCAATGTATTTGTACCTCATCTTCAATTGTGTTTTCTGGTGCATGATCACCATCTTCCATGGGATCATTATCTTCAGCTTCGATATTCACACCTCCATGATCCTCCACTTCAAAAACCATATTCTTTAGGTTGTGTTGGTCCATATCATGTGCCCTGGGGTGCTTGACCTATATAAAAATGATCAACATAAATAAACCACGATCATGATCTCATTATCAAGTGATTTCTTATGTATATAAATTGTTAAAACGATATAATGAACAACTTACCATTGGATGATAATCATGTCCCCCTTAAATGTGACCATGCTACCTACAATGTTTCTTAGCTGTTTTGATTAGAAGTCTTCTAGTCTTTAAGCCCTTACAATTTTTGCAGGGACAATAACATTTCCCATCACCTTTTCTTTTCAAGTTAGACCATAATCTAGCAATTGTCTCCTTATTTTGTTCTTCGCTGATATTATCTGACATGGTCTTTCTTCACAAGCAAAAAAATTAGGCTATGGAAACTTCAGTGCAAAAGCTTCACAAAAATTGCAAATTGAACCAGAACCATTTAACTCTTATTTTTCATCTTAAAACATTGAACTTAATAGAGAATGTATTTAATGTAGCTGATTGTGTGAATTTCTGAGCATTGTGTCTGCAAATTCTTACTAAAAGTTTGCCTGTTGCAGACTTTTTGAGAGACATTTTTTAGTATTCTAAGCCTTGGTTCTTGTATTTTCACTGGTGATAAGTTGGAAACTTTATGGCAGACCTGTAGCCAATCGATCTAATTTTGACAAGTTATACACCAAGCAAACAGGCATCTAGAACTAGCATTGTTTGCAGGTCACCCCTACCCTATGCCATGGGTATATGACTACCCAGAACTCTAGTTTAAGCATCAATCCTAGAAATGATCGGTATATGACTACCCATAACTCCAGTTTAAGCATTAAGTTACATCATTATTGACCTTACTTTGGGATGCTATGTATGAGATTGTAACCTTTTGTAAGGTGTGATCAATGTGCTATCATAAATGCAAAGCCAAAACCATTTTGATGAGATCATGATCCCACTAATACTATTTTGCCTTGTTAATTTTGCACCCACAAAAATGATAGAACCAGATATAATATGCCATCAATGCCCATATACCGACAATGCTCAAGATGAGCCACTTAGAGGTAGAGTTTAACCACTTTCCATATAGGTAGATTATCTCTAATCTCATTTTCCCTATAAGTAACTAATTAGGTTCATTTTAGAGTCTTATTTCCAAATATGTACCTCTATGTTAGCTTTTTGCTTTATTATTTGCCTGTTTATGCTTAATCTTGTCAATTTTGTATAATTTTACTTAGTTCTTGCATCTTCAATGAAATTATATCTAATCATATCCAATCACATCAAAATGGAACAATTAATCATATTGCTGGTCTCTCCTAGAGGAATTAAATTGAACCAAATTGACTATTCCCCAATAAAATGTTTTGAAATGGTGAATGTATAAGTTTGTAGTTTACTTTCCTAGACTAGGACCCCATTTTATCAACATTTCACTATGAAAGCATAAATATTTTTTCTTGAAGAGAACATCTTACAGATTATGCTTCAATGTATAACACATTTTCATAATCAATCATTCGACTTCACATGGATAAAAGAATTCACATATTCTAAATCATGATTGGATCATGTGAACAACTCATATGCAACTATATGGCATGCAAAGCATTTATTTTAACATACACTTATTCATCCACATTGTAGGGATAACAATACAAGGCTCACATATTGGTCTAAGAGGATGCCATGGTCTCACAAAGTAACCAAGAACCATATGAAATGATGGTCTTGAATCCACACACAACTAGAGAGGATCCATACGATTATGTATGACTTCCCCCTTGTTTGTTTAATGGGATTAGCCTCCAAGACATAGCCGTCAATAATCACTAAGAATGTACAAGTGGATCATAGCTACCCATACAACAAACACTTACCCCTATCCTCAAATTTTCCCAATGTTTGATTCCTTATATACACTCATCCAAGGTTATCTACGTCGATCTTGGTGAGGAATCACATCACAACAAAGAAGGCAACATTTAAAAATACCAAGAGTTTCACTAAACTACCAAAGATCATAAATATTGAAAGAAAGAAAAAATAGTACCAATAATAAGTCAAATAAATGTGTTCAATTCCAATAGCAAATCAAACATAGCCACAATAACTACACAATAGAGAAAACTCACAATAGTGATTAAACTAATTCAAACAAGATAAAATAAAATTGTTGGCCCATGCAACAAAGATGAGAGATCATCAATAATTGAAGGAAACTTCACAATCCTTAAAAGTGCACATTACATAACTATACAACTAGAAATTGTGGCTAAATAGAGTGAAGATTCATCATGACTCCAATAATAGTCCCTCATGTGTGCATTTGTGGCATGAACACAAAAACTCCCACATGGCATGGCCATGTACCTAATGGAGAAGACATGCCTAGGCTACATGCGCAAAAAACATGACTATAATAATAGTCCCTCATGCATGCATTTGTGGCCTACACACTACAAATCCTAACATGTCATGGCAATACACCTCATAGAGAAGACACACCTAGGGCCACATTGCACATAGCAACGTGCCTCACAAAGAAGACATGCATAGGGCACATGCCACATAGCAATGTGTCTTATGGAAAAATGTGCATGCATGTCACACAACAAAGCTATATGTATACATCATGAGGCACATTCATATGTTATCAAACACAACCTATTGTATCTAACATGAGTTCCTCTCTACATGTGTGCAAATCTTCCAACACTAATCGCCACTAAGAAGGAATAATATAAAATGCATCTTCAAATATTTGTGTGTGTGTGTGGAATTGTGTCTTTGAACCCAAATCACTACCATCAACAACATGTAACCATCACCTACACTATATCAAAACATAAGTATGGTGTGACATCATATCTATTTGCATAATGTCAAAACACATGCAAACATGAAAATCATCATAACATGACAAAAATCAATCTCCACATGTTGGAACAAAGATATAAATAAGATAATAGGGTAAGAGGAAACCCGTACCAAGAACCATATACCAACTATCGGTAATGCCATCAAGATAAATGTAGGATAGGATACCACTATGAGCCATCGAGTGGTCCATTCTATGAGGAGAACTAGGGGATACTATCTTTGAAAGGTGTGGTCAATAGAGATAATCCCTACTAATGCCACAATATGTCACCATAGCTTCTTGAGTTTTCCATTCTTCTACTTAACACCACATTTATTGAGTTCCTCAACAGCAAGGTTGGTTTTCAATAGGATGCACAAACATGTAAACACACAAGCATGGTTTCATCATACTTGTACAACAATACAAATTCATTTTTCTAGTTAATTACTTAGTGTAAAAATAACTCCATTACATAACATAGGGTAATAATCACCATAAGTTTTCAAATAAACTGCCCAAACATCAATTGGAGTTACCCTTTCTAAGGTACAAACATAATTTATTTATAACTTCAAAATTAAAATAATCACAATACATCCAAATAAGTTCAATAGTGCATGGAAATAGACAACATGATCCATAATTAAACCCATAAATTACCCTAATTGGATATGCTAATAAAATGGTGTCTCAAATAATAGAGATTATGTTGGACCTATAATAGAGATTTGGACTTTGTTTCATCATACACAAGCATGGTTTCATCATACTTGTATCCAAATACACCATCCATAGATAGGTATTCAGTACCACAATCTCATGGGTACCCTTTTAGCTGAATTTACCCTATATTTTGGTGAATCTACCCTTGTATCATTCCTTGATCTAGTATGTCATTCCACCAATCAATAATTTTTCCATATTCTTGGGAGAATACACTATCCCTTAGGTGAATATGCCATATCCTTAAATGAATCCTCCTTGTCATCATCCTAAGTCCTCTTTTTGTTAAGTCTTATCCCTTCATCTTTAGGAAAATCCACCTATCCTTATGTGAATCTAATTTCTCTTAGGGGAATCTATTTCACATAAATCATTTATCCGATCCATCTTTCTTATGCAAATGGTGAATTTTTCCTATCCTTAGATGACTACACTCCCATTTAGGTGAATCTATCTAGTTTTAGTCTCCTTCCATTATTTTGTCCAAATTTGTATCATCTAGTTTACATGAATATACTTGTTCTTAGGAAAATCAACCCTATCATTCTAAGGAAAATTCACCTTGTCATCATCCTTAATCATCTACCTTTCAAGTGTATAGTCCATCCATCCTTGGGAGAATCTAACATATTATTGGGAAAATCCACTCCCTCTTAGGTGAATCCACCTTTTCCACCTTCTCATTAATCTATTATTTGTTCTAAGAAGGACACAAAAGTGGATAGAAAACAATAGAGGAGATAGTACTCAAACAAGTACTAAGGAATTGCATTAGTGACATGTCACAAATGTGAGTTATACATGTTCCAAATTGATTGATTCTCATGAAGGAACTAAGTTATCTACAATAAATAGCCACCCAAGAAACCCATTTGCTTTAGGAAAACTATCTTCTTAGTAGTGACTTAATTCTTGAGACACTTGATTTAGATATGATCTTGTAAATGGTGTTAAAAAGAGTAATTAGTCACCAACCAACCACACTCTTCATTTGTATATTTAAGAATTAGTTTGGTCAAACCTTGATTGTAACAAGCATAACCAAATCCTCCATGATAAAGTTAACAACAAATATATTATTGCATAACCAAATCTTTGTGGTGGGTGTGTTCAACAAATATATTATTGTGTGAATTGCTTTTGTCCAAAATGTAGGAACTTGATCTACATATCCATGAAGGCTTGATTAGGTCTCTATACAACATTGTTTTGTTGATGCATATATGTAGTGGTTAGTTGTTTTCTTTTAGTTGTGGATAAACCATTTTGAGTGAATTTCTCATTTACTTGAGCATTTTGCATTTAGAGAACAACTGGATGACCATTCAACAAGGGGTTTAAACTGTTTGAACTTCACAAATGCTTGAGCTTTTCTTGTCAAGCAATGTACCCACATCTTAAAGACATCAAATTATGAAAGATGATAGTCCCAAATCTGCAAATGACTATCACAACATAGTGAATAAGGGAAATCCATAGATACATTAATGAGTAGCCCTAGATCAATACAAAGAGAGCACATGCATGCTAAGGGAGCATTGAACAAGCCTTTTTCAGGATAATATAATGGTAGTAAAAGAAATCAATAAAGAGCATGAGTTCATCAAGAACAATTCTTAGCCACAAAGATCTAAGGTAATCATAGAGGAGCTGATAATAAGTGAGTTCAAGAAGACACACTCAAGCCTTCATCACATTCCATAAAAAGAAAATCATTATTCCATATAATTGAAAGGAAATGATATATTGCAAAGATTACTATGAAGGTCTAAAATAGTAAAAGAGATGAGACTAATCTTTTATTTCTACTTACAACAGTGAATTGGTTGAGATATACTCATAGACAAAGTGAATGACATGTATGAGAACAACCTCAATAAAGGTAAAAAGGACAATAAATAGTAGTGATAGATGACAATGCATTGAATGTGCCAAGAAAAAGACAGTGGAAGCCATGGAGAAATCACTATCAAAACAAAGCCATTAAATAAAACTATGTTGGTGCAGCTTGAGAAGCACAACAGAACAATGAAAAAAGAACACTACTTGGTCCTTGAAAAGCATGTAGTCGCAATGATTGAAAACCACAATGACAACATAGAGGGCGTGAATGTTTGGAGTATTTCCATTCTTAAGAATCTCATGATAGTCCATTATTAGGACAAGTGAAGTGCACTATGAAAGTGTCTTAAAAAGCTAATATAGCCATAAGTGATAGTGCCAATGCTTTGAGTTCAAATCCTCATGAAATACAGTCATGTTTATCTCAATGCAATGTTTGTCAGCACCCTCCCTGCGTGTGCCAAAATAGGAGCTTTGGAACAAGGTATGGACATCCATCAAAGCATAATCGAAAGGGGTTTTTTGTCAGAAATTAGTTGCAAATGCTCCAATAACAAAAATAGAAGAGTCACGGTCGCCCGCTCATTAAGCCGCAATCAATCACATGAATGATTATTCTCTTTGGATTTAGACTGCCTTTTCCAATGGGCGCCCAATTTCCTTGACCAGCTCATACTCTTGAAGAGTCGCGAAACACGCTTTATAAAATTTCTTATACTTTTGGCCCCACGATTTCCATTAACAGCTGCGTAATGAGATCCAATTAAGTAGGAAGAAGATTGTATTGTAATTTTATATTAATGTTGGATTCATGCAGGCATGTAATTAAGATATTTACAAAATTACGCCCTACCCCTGGTCCCCAAGGTCAGAAAGTGTTGGAAATTAGTGAATTGGGTATGTTTTGGATGGAGTAATGATGGGTAAGGCAAAAGACTGGATGTTAAATGGGGGCTGCTTCTTTCAAACCAGATCTGAAGTTGATCATGTCAATATACCCCACGTTATCTGTGGATACCCACACAAATATCTCTTAAAGAAAAAGATTGGAAAAAAAGTTGGTAAGCACTCTTCACAACTATCTTGAAAACCTGTCGTAGTAGTAGTGATTATGTATCCTATGTACACACTAGTAGCTTTATATTGCTGGAATCATGACATTTAATAAAGCACAACCTTTCAAGCCAATGAGCATTGAGCCAAGTAAATGTTGAGGTTTTCTTTTTTTCGGTCTTCTGTTCTAATCATTAACCTCAAGAAGAACCAATATATATGTTTTAGATATGTCATAATTTCTCTTTTTATGTTTGGTCCACAAGATAGACACAATTTTATCATTGAGGCGCTAAGAGTGTATTAAAGTGTAAATTGTTATATTCAATGTGAATATTCTAGTATTACTTTTTTTTAGTAAATGATAATATAAAAAATTGTATATGTAATTTTTTTCTATTTAACTGTATGATGCAAGAATTTTAAGTTATCCAATCTAAATAAATTATAGTAAATCTTTAGTATATAAAAGAACATTTAAAAATAGATGACAATAGAAAAGAGAATGAGACAAGAATAGAAAAGAAGATAGACATAAATATACTCTGAGATTATATTTTTAAGAAAAAACTCAACCTCCTTAGCACCAATATTTTATCTACAACAATAATACTTACAATACACTTTCAATTTTAGAGTTTCATAATAGATGAACGTTCTAGACTTTGGACATTATTTTATAACATATCAATCCAAAAGATATGACAGGTTCTCCATTGTGAACCCTCAATATATGGCCCAAGGAGATCCAAAAAACCACCAATAGTTTTCAATAGATCATCAACCAAAATCATGACCCTAAAATGGACACCAATTCTTCAAGGTCAAAATCCCAATATCCCCACTTGTGATGCCTTGATAATAGAATGTAGCTCCTCTTGCCAGACATATTTGACAATTATGGCATGGGGTATGGTAGGTAACTCCAAAGTTCTCTCTAATGAGATGGTAAATACTCTTGCACATGACAATTATTAACCAATTCAAAATATGCTAGTCTAAATCCACTAAACAACACCCCACTTCGATGATTTTTAAAACTATCATAAGACATGACATGCGGTAAGGGGTGCTAACTATAGAATTTTCAAGGTTCTAATCATGTGAGATGCCCTTTTATAATATGAAAAATATTAAATAGTTAGACTAGTCATAACAATCACTCACTTGTTGAATATATTGAAAGGAATATAAGGGGCTTTGATGAAGTCAATTAAAATGATAGGGTTTGATCCTCATATTCAACCTTCACCATCTAGAATTATTGTTGATCAAGTTTTATTAAAACATCTACAACATTCACCAATGTGTAGTGTTGTAAATTGTAACTAGTACAATTCACACCTTATTTTTGTGCTCCTACTTTAGCATGTCCTATTTGCATCCCCCCTAGGTCTGTTTTGGTCCTCTTTGCACCAAACTTGATGATACCCATTGACACTGTTGGGTGGGCCCCATCCTGAAACCTAGGATGGGTCCCACTTGGGTTTCAGGATGTGGAGCGCTTTGGTCCTCTCCTATTTCATAATTGGTCAGCCCTATTTTTGGAAGCCCAGGACGTGGAGTGCCTTGGTCCTAGACCAGGGGACCCCAAAACATCTTGGTTCCCCTTGAGCAAGACCCATTTTGAACAAGACCCAGTTTCATTATTCAATTCAACGTTAATTCCTAAACTAGGATTTAACCTAAGGAAAACCGCTATGCACAACTCTATTTCCTTTCTTTTTGTGTGCAAGGAACCAATTTAGGAGTTGTACTTAGAGATTTCAAACAAATCGACAATGATGAACATGTTTAAGTTTTGATGGAGTGAAATTCGAAGAACTAGGGCAAATCTCTACTACCTAGTCCTTGAATAGAAGATCTGTGGATGTTAGATTTGTATATTGATTCCGGCAAGATTCTGGTCCGGGGAGACTCAAGTCAAGATGGTTGAGGTCTAGATTAGTGCAAAACAATGGAATTTGTTACCAGATGATGATTTGTTGAGAGGATGATCTTTGGGTCATAGATCTAAGTTATAAGAGTTGTTTTGTAATCCTAGGCTATGGTCCAGCATGTGGCATATGCAATTAATTGATCTCTTATAAGATTTATTCATATTGTTTACTGGTTGAATATTCTATGATGTTATTGGTTGTTCTTTTTGCTTTATCTGGTGTTGTGTTACCGGTTATCGGTATCCCCCTCCTAAGGATCCTCCCACCCATGAGGATATTTTAGTTGAAAAAGAGACCATAAACACTTCTGAGGGTTCCATGGTTGAAGAATCTTACCAATATGCTTTGAAGGCTAAGGAGAAGATGAGAAGATGAGAAGAAGGCAATTGAATAGAGGGAAGGAGAAATTCAAAGGATAGATGAGTGACAGTATGAAGAAACTGGTTGAGGAAGATGAATCAAAACCTAAGTGGAGTAAAGAACCTAAGCAAGGAGAATCCCTTATGTTCAGAAGAAAGGATACCAGATCTACTTAAAGGAAGAGTCTTTTTCAGACTGTGTGTAAATCAAGTGGTAAGTGTTGCAAGGTTATTGTAGATAGTGGAAGTACTGACAATTTGGTATGTGAGGAGATGGTTGTGAAGCTTGGATTGAAAAGTCTTGAGCGTCCTTGTCCTTATGAGGTAAGTTGGTTTCAAGATGATCAAAAGATATAAGTAAATGAGGAGCAGTGTTTGGTGAATTTTAATATTGGGCCTTTCAAGGATTAGGTTTTGTGTGATGTTGTATCTATGAAAGCTTGTCATGTCTGGTTGGAAAAACCTTTACAGTTTGATAGAGGAGATATTTATGAATGTAGAGGAAACATAGTCACTATTGAGAACAATGGGAAGAAGTTCACATTGATTTCTTTGAAGGAGAAAGAGAAGGAGGTGAAGAATCTGAGTCCTAAGAAAAGTTGCAGTACTGAGAAACCGGTAGCAGAGGTTATATCAGAAGGTTTGAAGAAAGATCTAATAGAACCAGTTGCAGAGGTTATACCAGAGGGTGCCATGAGTTTGCAAAAGGATCTAACAGATGAGCCTGATGGAGAGATGGAACCAGATGAAGTCTTTTGAAATAAATAAATCAGAGTTGCAGAAGAAAGAGAGCAGTAAACATAGACATTGTGCAGATCTGAAGCAAAGGAAGAGAAACAAAGAGAGTCAGATGTTAGAGAAGTCGGTTGAGGCACTAGAGGAGCTAAAGCAGAGGTTCGTAGATAAAGAAGATGTTTGGATCATAAATGAGCATGGGGTCTTTATCCCAAATCATTTTAGATGTTCATGAGTTGCCTCTCGTCGAACATTTTTTTCTTCCTGGGTTGTCTGATGTTGTAGCATCCCTGGTCGATGAGCAATCTTGCATGAACTGAAAATATTTCCTTTTAGTTTTGTTTATGTTTAGTTCTTTATGTAGTTTTATGTTTTCTTACCAGTTAGCACTGGTAGTTGCTTGCTTTTCGTGGAAGATCTTATTTTCCGTTTCCAAGCTGGTTTGTGTGCTTAATTCCTTATTTTTAGTCCATGTGGGTTCTTTTCTAGTCAGTTATCACTTCTAGATGACTGTTTTTTGGTTCCAAGACAGTCCATGTGCTTACCGGTTGGTTTTCCTTCATTACCAAAATGATTCTTGGCATGTGGATCTATTTTGGGTCTTGTCCGATGTTCTTTGGTGTGTGGCCGACCTTCTTGCCAAACCACATCTCTTGGTTGTTATTTTTTGAAAACATTTTTTTAATTCTTAGGGCTGTCCTAGTTACACATTTCATTTTCCTGCATCAAGGTACATGTAATATTATGAGGCCAACCTGGATATGTTCCAGTGGGTATAAATATGATATTATATAATCATTTGTAGGGGCAGAGGAAGTACAATTGAGATTGAGGATTGAGATTCACATTTTGTGATCTGGTTGATTCTTAGAGTCTCGGTTGGATTGTATCTGGATGATAGCCTGCATGTAATTGGTTAACTAGCAGATGTTCTTTGATGATTATATGATTATAACCAGATCATTGTCGGAAGTTCTAAAGAAATAATATGACATGTTTATTCAATCTTGTTATGTTTTGTTGATGATTTCATTGTGTTACTCTTGCTGCATAAGTCGATTGATTATCTTCGAGGGTTTTACCAGTTATGGCTGCATCAAGTGGTATTAGAGCTGGTTATGGACTAGATGGTGGAAAAATTGTTTACGATCATTGAGGCATTCCTTTGGGTGGATAGATCACCTATTCGAGACAGGCTCTGTGTGTGTTCAATAGATCGCTAAGGGGGGCAATTGAAATTGGTAGTTAGATTGTTGAGTTGAGGCAGTTCAGCAAAGTGGAAGAGGAGATGTCGCTTAGAAGGACAAACCTCTAGAGGGTAGAGAAGATGATGGAAGACTTCAAGAATGAAGTGGGGAATGAAATCCGAAATGCTTTGGCTGGTTTGCGGAGAAACCCTTAATTTGAGGATGAATATGAAGAAGCGGGTGAAGATCTTGAAGACACTCAACCCTGAGGATCTGATCAATTGGATCAGACAATCAGAGTATTACTCTGAGTTTGATGATGTCAAGGACCCATAGAGAGTCCAATTGGCATAGACTAGGTTGAAAGGGCATGCTACCTTCTAGTGGAAAGAATTGCAGAAAGAAAGAGTGGAGAATGGTGAATTCAAGATCACCCGCTGGACACAGATGGTTGCAAGATTGAAGGCCAAGTTCATATTGGGAGACTATGAGTTGGAGTTCTTCAAGAAGTCACAGAACCTGAAACAGAGAAACATGACTATGAAGGAATATATTGAGGAATTCTACAAGGTGGTGATTAGATCTGGACATAGAGAGGTGGAGAGAGAAAAGGTGGTGAGGTACATAAATGGACTTTCTTTTAATATTCAGGGTGAGATGTGTATGTTGAGGGTTTCTACAGCTGAAGAAGCTTACTAATATTCTTTGAAGGCCGAGGAGAAGATAAGAAGAAGACAACTGAATAGTGGGAAGGAGAAATTCAAAGGAGAGATGAGTGACAGTATGAAGAAACCAGTTAAACAAGATGAATTAAAACCTAAGTGGAGTAAAGAGCTGGAGCAAGAAAAATCCCTTATGTTCAGAAGAAAGGATACCAGATCTACTCAGAGGAAGAATCTTTTTTGGACTGTGTTTAAATCAAGAGGTATGTTTTGCAAGGTTATTATAGATAGTGGAAGTACTGATAATTTGGTATCTGAGGAGATGGTTGTGATGATTGGAATGAAGAGGCTTGAGCATCCTTGTCCTTATGAGGTAATTTGGTTATAATATGATCAAAAGATAGAAGTAAAGGAGCAGTGTTTGGTGAATTTTAATATGGGGCCTTTCAGGGATGAGGTTTTGTGTGATGTTGTATCTATGAGTTCTCATCATGTCTTGTTCGGAAAACCTTGACAATTTGATAGCGGAGCTATTTATGATTGTAGAAGAAACCTAGTCACTATTGAGAAGGATGGACAAAAGTTCACATTGATTTCTTTGAAGGAAAAAGAAGAGTTGAAGAAACTGAGTCCTGAGAAAAAAAGCAATACTGAGAAACTGGTAACACAGGTTATACTGGAAGGTTTGAAGAAAGATCTGATAGAACTAGTTGGAGAGGTTATACTGAAGGGTGACATGAGTTTGTAGAAGGATCTGATAGATGAGCCTGATGGAGAGATGAAACTAGATAACATAGAGCTTATGGTGACAAACTAGATGAAATCTTGTGGCAGAAACAAATCAGAGTTGTGGAAGAAAGAGAGCAGTAAATAGAGACATTGTGCAGATCTAAAGAAAAGGAAAAGAAACAAAGAGAGTCAGGAGTTAGAGAAGTCAGTTGAGGCACCCAAGGAGCTAAAGAAGAGGTTGGAAAATAAAGAAGATGTTTGGATCAGAAATGAGCATGGGGTCTTTATCCTAAATCCTTTTTGTAGACACCTAAAATTGTCCAGTCTAATTAAATAAATATTTTATTTATTTAATTATCTAAGCCTAATTCTTCTATTAATTAAATAAATCTTTATTTATTTAATTAATTCATTTATCCTCTTCTAGCCTTATTTCTCATTTAAATAAATACATTTATTTATTTAAATTATCCTTTTCCTAAATTAAATAAATATTTTTATTTATTTAATTATCCTACTTCTTCTATTTATTAAATAAATCTTTATTTATTTAATTAATTCATTAGCTTTTTCTACCCATGACACATGTCATTCATCTCTTAATTCATACACTACCTACCCCTTTCATTATTTTATTATTTCCTTTACCTACCCTCTAATCCTAGCCGACCTCTCTTTTTACACCTCTCAATCTTAACCCTCCATTTCATATTGTGTCTTCTATTTAAGAAGATGCTTTCTTCATTATCAAACCCTAATGATCCTAATCATTTTATGCATTCTAATCACTCATGCTAATGATCTTTCATGCAACTTGCTACACTACGATCCTACTTGCAACCACATTCCGTTCTTTGTTGAGCTCTTGTGCATACAAAAATCTGAGAGCAAATATATCAAGCAAGATCAATGGAGATAGGAAGAATGGAGATCAAAACCCTATTGGACATGTGATGGTATAATCTTTGTGATTTTGTTTTATTTTGCATTGTCTTAGGTAATCTTCATATGTTATGGTGGATCTTTGTTGATTGTTAGGCTAGGGTTTAGTGGTTGAATTCATTTAGCCTTTCAATATTGTTATTATTGTTATCCATTTTCACCATACACATTTTGGCACGCCCGGTGGGACTCTTGTCCCTTTGCATTTAACATTTTTATTGCAGATTTGGCATTTTTGAAGTTGCAGATCGAACTATTTTCGATGACATTTTAGGTTTTTTCCGCGTCTGCGAGCGTTCGGATCGCGTTTTTGTGTTTCAAAAGCGTCTGTATACTCTGGAATCGCGTTTGTGTTTTTGCCAATTTTTGTTTTGCAGGTTTCCGAAAGCTGCATCTATGATTCCAAACCGTGTCTGCACTAAATCAGATTGTGTCTGCATCACTTAACAGCGTCTGTGACCTCTGATCGCATCTGTGAATCACAGAACAGCGTCTGTGTAATACAGACGCGTCTGCGTCTGGTATAGAAGCGTCTGTGCTTTCTGTTTTGCAATTTTTAATTTTTCTTTGATTCGGGTTTTCGGATTTCATACTTAGGGTTTCGGATCTGGTTTATTTTCGGCTAACCCTTGCAGATCTAGCTAACCTGGTTTGTGCAGCTTGCTTTAGAGGCAAAAACATTTTTGTTGAAGGCCCCTTTTCACAAAGTCTTTTGGGTTTTCTAAAATTTACCTAACTTGTGTGCTTGCAGGAAGGGGTTATCATTTGAAACAACCCAAACTACTAACAATTTTGTTGCAGGGCCTTGGCTAGGGTTTTGTAATTTTGTTGTGTGCCTTGTTTTCATAGCTTAGCAAACACTTCCATTGGTGCACTAAAATTGAATCATTGTCTTTTGTGTCTTGAGCAATAGGCTCTTTTTGTTTAATCTTTAGAGGGCCTGTCTTCCCGTGTGGTCATTAGGACTACTAGTGAGAAGAGAACGACCCAAGTGGTAGCGAGGAAAACCCACCTCTTCCGAACCACTATAATCAAATGTATTCATGGTGAAAACTATGGATAACGTGTGCTGATTAGTTCATACCGACACTATGTCTCCCCATAAACCCGTTTGATCAAATTTATTTGATCATTTGTAGGGCGTAACCCCTACCGACTGGGAGCCTTCTATATTTACAGAGCTGAAAGTGCCGCATGTATGGCCACACGAGCGGATGCCCTTACTAGCACCTTTTTGTTTTAGAAGCCCAAATCCTTCTAGTTGTTGGGGCAGGAGGTCGGACCTCTGGTAGCGGCCCACACACATATGGTTCTTAGTAGAGATACAAAGTTCGCCATGGGGAGTTTTCATGGGGACTGATGCTTGGCTGACCCGAGAAGTGAGTGCCGAGGGTGGAGCCAGTGAGGTCAAGCATCTAAGTATCTGCTCTGAATAGCGTAGCCTCGGGGGTAAAACCCTATGTGGGATCAACAACTATTGTCTTGGCCAGCCATAAGATTTGTGCTTGTCTTATGCTAAACACTCAAACATTCAAGACAAAACAACAAAACATTGTGTCTTTTGTGTCTTCAAGTGTATGCAAAACTACTTTACATCAAACAACACACTTTTCTTGGAGTCATTTTGGAGTCTAAACACTTGCAAACATTGAGTCATCAACATTGTGTCCTCTTGTCACGAAAAAAAAAACAGTCAAACAGTCGGATTTGGTCACAAGAAAACAATTTCACAGATCGGAAAAATTGCACTAAGGTTACAGAAACGCGTCTGTGTCTGTTTTAACCGTGTCTACGTCATATAAGTGCATCTATGAAGGACAGAATAGCGTCTGTGTTTTTATCAGCGTCCGTGTCAAACAGAGAAGCGTCTGTGTCTGGGAAACGCGTCTGTGAAGTATACAGAGGCGTCTATATCAGGAATTGAAAACTTTAACAGTCCAGCAAATAAAGGAAATCAGTTTCAGCATACTTGAGCTTCCTAGGTTGTTTCTTCAGGTTTCATCTAGCATTCAACCTGTCCTTGGGTCTCATACAGTCCATCATTGCTTCACATCTCATTTTACATTCACAATTGTCTAAACTTGAGTCAAAAGGTCAGTTGCTTGTCCTCATCATACTTTGTCAACACACTACATACAACAACACTTTGCTAGGTGGTCCCTCATCAAGGTTTCTTACCTTTGGGTCTCATTTGGTCTTACTTAGAGTCAAGGTCAGCTTACCTCATCAAGAGAAACTATCCTCTCTTTGGAAGTCACACCTACTCTACTACATACATACTTGGTCTTATACTTTGGACATTGCAAGTACACCTCAAGATTCATTTACATTCCATACAACTCTTGGTCTTCCATACTCTTTTCATTTTTTCATCTAGTCTCTCACATCTTGGTCAAACACCTAGTTCATGGTTGAAACCCGCCTTCAAAAATCTAGGAGAAAAGCTAAAGAAGCTCAAGAATCCGCAAACATGAGTTCTTATGAGTATGACAATGATTTATTTTTCAATCCTAAGCACATTACATTGCCTGACATGGATGTTTATAGAAACATTCCAAATGTGGAAAACATAGACACTACAAACAACAATGCTACACACAATGACAATGTGGACAACTTTTCAATACAATTAGTAGATATAGAAGAATCCATAATGAATCCTCATTTCAATAGATTGGTTGAAGAGATAATGAAGAGGGATAGACAATACTTCTTACACATGATGGCACAAAGTGGAGCTAAAATACCTCATGATTTTGACATGTCTCAAATAATGGAACATAGACCTTTGCAACAACCTCACTCCAATATGGATCAAAGGAGGCCTAATAGTGGAGGAAATAGAGAACCACATATGGTACCTGAATCACCATCAGCTTTGCTTCAAAAACCAGAAGTCCCACATACACATGCTCAAACATATGATACTTACCTTCGAAGACCATTATGGAAGTCTTATGCAGATAGATATGCTCAAGCTATGGATCAACCAAAACAATTGGACATTCAAAGGCATGCTCAAAATTTGGACACAAGGAAACCCCATGTCAAATTTGGGGGCAACACATTAGAACATGACATGCCTGTAGAATATGGTATACATGCGCAAAATAGATATGGTGTTCCTCAACATGAAGCTATACCAAGTGCTCCATATATGCCGCATCAATATAGACCTCCATATGGACATGTCTACGATCAGTATCATCCATACATGCAACAAGCTCCTCCTCAAATGGGTGTTTCAAACACGGGGTATGTTACAAGAAATAGATCTCCTCCCAAGAGTAATTTGGAGCAACAAATAAGAGATTTACAAAAGAAAATGGAGGACATGAGTACACCAAAACCAACATACACTATGAGAGATATATGTCCTTATCCATTTGATAAGAGCATCCCAATGCCTCCATTTCCTGCACACTTTGTGACACCAAAATTTGACAAGTATAGAGGAAAAGGAGACCCCAAGGCACACATAAGACAATTTTTCACAGCTTGCATTGAGGTAGCGGCAGAAGAAACATATTTGATGAGGTTGTTCCCGCAGAGCTTAGGAGATCAAGCTATGGAATGGTTTTCTCAATTACCTCCCGGTATTAAGTCATGAGGTGATCTAGCAGAGGCATTCATTCAGCATTTCTCCTACAATATAGAAACAGATATCTCAGTCACTACTCTATGCAATACTAAGCAAAAGGAAGGAGAATCTTTTGCGTCATTTTTACAAAGATGGAGAAATCTAGCTAGCAGATGCTCTTGTGAAATCCCACAGAAACAAATGGTAGAAATGTTCACTCAAAACGTTAACAAGGATATTGGCTATGATCTCAGGAAAGCTTGTTTGTCTACATTCAAGGATGTTATTGAAAAGGGCCTAGCAACATAAAAGGTCCTAATTGAACAAGGAGTCATTAAGATATTCAAGGAAAACAAAGATGACTTTAAAGGAAAAGACAAGCCAAGATTTTGGAATAAAAACAAGAAGACAGTCAATGATGGTGTTGTTGATGCCAACATGGTGCGACCCAAATTCATCTTTTCAGGATCAAGTTCTACAAACAATCAAGTGAATACTCAAACAACTACTAGATCACGAAGGAAGTACACTCCATTGGGAGAACCACTTGAGTCAGTTTTCAAGAAGCTTGTGGCAAACAAGGTAATCACAGTTCCAGATTTTCCTCCATATGAACCAAAGGTTAAGCCGAATTGGTGGAATGATGATGAGTATTGTGAATTTCATAAGAGCAAGGGTCATAAGATAGGAAATTGTCATCGACTGAAGAACATCATACATGATCTCATTGATAGAGGTGACATTGAGATTGAGGGACATTCATCCAATCAAGAACATGAGATGTTTAAGGAACCATTCCCAAAACATGACAAGGGAAAAGCTAAAGCCACAGATGACCAAGCCAACTATACTAGAGCACCTTACAACTATGATTCAACTATCAATAATATCTCGATGGACAATTACATCTCTACTATTATCATCAAGGACAAAGCATCTGAGAATTCTACTCAGAGACCCAGGATTGTCCTAAAAGGTATTGGATCTTCTTCTAAACCTACCTCTGAATGTCATGTTACAACTCGCCGAAGTAAAATCACTTTGCAAGGTGCTCCAACTAAAAACACCGCTTCTTTATCAACCAAGCCTGAGTATGACCTTGTAGAACAGTTAGGGAAGACACCCGCGCTCATTTCAATCCTTGAACTATTATGCATATCTCCCGCACATAAAGCCATTCTTGATAAAATCTTGAGAGATACTGCTGTTCCTACTGATCTAAACGTGGACCAATTTCAAGCCATGGTGGGATACCTTTCCATTCCACACTCCCTTACATTCACGAAAGCCAATGACGCCTTCGTAAGTCAGCCACATAATGCACCACTACACATCAAAGCCTTCATACACAAACATAGAATCAAACGAGTCCTGGTAGATGGAGGAGCAGGTCTAAACATTTGTACTTTGAGCACTATCACACAATTGGGATATTTTGATAAAGTTGTGAATTCTACAAACAAAATCACCATCAAGGCATATGACGATGAAGAGCGTTCATCCAAGGGCACAGTCACCTTACCTCTCAGAGTTGGGCCAGTTACAAAGGATGTGGTTTTTCAAGTACTTGATCTGGATCTCACATACAACATATTGCTAGGACGTCCTTGGATTCTTGAGATGAGCGCAGTCCCATCTACATATCATCGATGTATCAAGTTTCCACACAATGGAGTTGAAGTGACCATCAAAGCGGATCCAAATCCATTCATATATTGCAACAATCTGCAACCTAGATCCAAAATAACAATACCAGCCAATCGAGAAGCTATTCCTTCATCAGCATATGTGGATCCAGAATCATTGAAAGCTTCTACATCAAAACAAACAGAGCTCAAAGAAAAGTTCAATTTTAAAGACCGGGGATGTGGTGAGTATATTTTTAATGTTGAACAACTCCCACTATCTCCTAAGGTATTCAGTCAACAAGAACAACCTACAATCAATTTGCAATATCAAGGAATCGGGTGTGAACCACCTAGTGTTGTGGCTACTAAGTCTGAATGCAAATCTCCTCTAGTGGTGCAAGCATCTCTTGATATCAATAGTCCTAAGAATGGTTCCAACAAAGAATCTATTGAGCGTATCGCCAACCCTCTTGAGGACTCACATAGCTTTACCATATCATCCACTCATGCCATTTCCACTCCACTTCCAGACTTGGATCAACAAGAATTACAAAAGCCCTTACTCATTGGGGATCAAAAATCAAGCTTTGAAAAGAAAAATTTAAAAGTCAAAATAAAGAAAAGTGCTTTAGTCCAAATCAAAATCAAAAGCTATTGGACTCTACAAAAATCAAAGTCAAGGATAAAACTCATATGAAGCAAAAAGAGCAAGAGTTGATCTCCCCTAACACCAAAATAACTGGGGGCAAAAGCTCTAAAATTTTAAGTCAAAAAGCATACTTGTTGATCCTAAGTCTCCATCATGCTATCCTACTTTCACTTCTTTTCACAATCATAAGCCTTCATAACTCTTCCACTTGTTCCACACATCCATCCCCTTCTAGCAATACATCATGGACCTTTAATGGAGCTTACTCAAAGGACTTTGTTATCAGGGATGCCCAAACTTCTTCAGGTGACATGCATATGGGCCTGTGTAGTCCACACACTAGTAATTCTATCTCAGTTCCCTTATCAAGGAAGACAGTCACTCAAGCTACACATCATTCAATCAAGGAACAATGCAACTACAATCACAAGGTAAAGCCTCACACATTTGAGGTAGGTGACTTTGTTCTCAGAGAAAATCCCAAAAATCAGCAAGACAGAGAGAAGAAGGGCAAGTTCAAACCAAATTGGCTTGGTCCTTACGTCATTACAGCAGCATATGGATCTGGGGCATATCAGCTCTCAACTACAGAAGGTGAACCTTTAGAGGATCCTATCAACAACATGCACCTTCACAGGTGTTATACATAGCTCTTCAGAGTATCCTAATTCAAAAAAACACAAAAAAATCAAAAATTTCAAAAATACAAAAAAATTATAAAACAAAAAAAATTGTTACTTGGTGAAAACCTGGCAAACAGGCACCTTGTGATACAAAAAAACATCGAAAAATCGAAAAAAGTAAAGAGAAATAATTTCGTCCAATGGTGAAAACCACTTCGGTGGTGCCCTGGGCAAGTACCATGGTGAAAAATGGGTCACCAGCGCCATGCATAGAGACTTTGCTCCTCTTTCCTTCAGGATTCTCTTTCATCTTTCACTTTGCACACACTCACAACCTATTCGTTCACAATAAACTTACCTATTCCCATCATGGCTTGTTATTGATCTACCTAAGATTGGTTAGCCATCCATAACCCTCCCTTTTCACTCCCTTTCCATCCATAATAAATCCGATCCTATCTGTGGCTAAGGCAAAATCATACGTCTAGTGATGGGTGTGGAACTGAGAACATCACATGTTTTGAGGAGTATAGTTTCTTCCAGCTTTCTTCAGTCTATCCGTGCACAATCCGCAATAAAGCAACATTTGCATCACAGATCCGCAATAAAGTTTCATCTTCTCCGCAATAAAGTATCAGTTTCATGGATTTAGTCAGTTTTAGATGAGACACAACAGCAACAATGGGCTTCAACAAATCAAATCTTTCAATAGACTCAGACAACATATGGTTCAGTGCTATCTATCCTTTTTGTGAAAGTAAACATTGTGACCATAATCAAATAAGACTTATACAAGTGACAAGAGACACTAAACTTGAGGACTACAGTGGATGTTGGTGTCGAGTCTTGGTTTTCTTTTGATTTTATCTTTTGGTGACATGTCTTTTAGCTTTTCCAGGATGTCTTTGACTAGAGATTCTATCTCCAGGATGTCTTTGACAAGAAAGGCGAGGATGGGGTATCGTCACCTATTTGCATTTGCTGTCTGTGGATTGTCTCTTAGTAATGCTATGACTTGTCCAAGGATATGAGGACACTGTGAGTCTAGTATGAACTGGGGCATTCCTTGTTTGTGACTGTCTTATCTCCATGCAAACGGGTACAATGACTTTCTGGGTCAAACATATGCCTCGATTGTCATAACCTACTTGCCATAATAAAGCTCAATGATGATAATGCACAAGAAGCTCTTTCACTTTCATATCTTTTGTCTTTCATCCCCCTTTCTTGATTGACTTCCATCGTCCTTTTCGAGTCTGCGTAGCCTGCTATCACATGACTGAGTATAATGACACACCAAAAACATTTGCATTTCATGTAGTTGCACCTACATTACCACATATAAGCATTTCATACATACATATAGATATCACAACTACATCACATCTTGCACACAACACCTGTTAGCACAATTTACATCTGCATTATCATATTCATCTGCATTACATACATTCACATTTGCATCATGCATACACATATAAAACATAAAAAAACAAAAAAAACAAAATATTGCATTGCATCATATACATATTTGCATCCATATCATAAGCATCACATAAGAACATCTCATCACATAGGTATACATGCATATAGCTACCGCAAAGATGCATCATCTCATATATATATAAATTGTCATGATACAATGATGTCAAAATCATATGGCTACAATCACCCATAGGTGTCTACATCATTATACAAAATGGTACAAAACTGATACAGAGGAACTCACTAATCACTCCTGCCAACACTATTGGTAGTGCTAATCCTATCCATGTCATGGTATCCCATGCCACGTGTCCCACCCTCATCTCCAGTCTTGGATCCTAGAACACTCGTCTAAGGGCATCCTTGTCTCCGTCTCGATCGTACAGAATCATCTCCCCATCAATCGGTTTCCGCATAATCCTATATACATCCTCCAGGGTGACTGTCATCTCACCCATCGGCAGATGAAACGTGCACGTCTCAGAGTGCCATCTCTCAACCAGCACAGTCAGCAAACCCATGTTTTCCCGAAACTCAGGCACATATAGTACATGTCTCAAGCCCATCTCCTCGATGGCAGCTCGGTCCTCGAACGATAACTCCGGTTGCAATCTCTGTGTCGACGAGAATCTCTCCCCTGACTCTAGCATCGGCAAATACTCCTACAGTCAAGCAACTCAATCATGTCAGTTATAGTGGCATTCATTGTTTATCACAAAATGCTACTCGCTATCTAAATGCATATGGCTATCTACCCTAGTGACACTCACTGTTCATCACAAAGTGTTGCTGATTATCCTAGTGGTACTCCCTGTTCATCACAAAGTACTACGTGTGTGACACTCCCTGTTCATCACAAAGTGTTACTCAC
This sequence comes from Cryptomeria japonica, assembly GCF_030272615.1. Taxonomy (NCBI): domain Eukaryota; kingdom Viridiplantae; phylum Streptophyta; class Pinopsida; order Cupressales; family Cupressaceae; genus Cryptomeria; species Cryptomeria japonica. The sequence goes on from NC_081412.1 coordinate 40,481,606, forward strand.
ATTTGCACTCCCTATTCATCACAAAGTGCTGCTCATATTTTAGTACTCCCTGTTCATCACAAAGTACTTTATCTTGGTACTCACTGTTCATCACAAAGTGCCTTGATCTATCCTAGTCTTCCTAGAGGACCTGCTTGAGTGTATCCTCTCAGCAGCTTATCCAATCGACAGCGTATGTTCATCACAGAACTGTCGATTTGACCTAGAAGATGCAAATTCATACTTTTCAAATGCAAACGCGCTTTCCTGACATAAACGTGCATTTATTATATTACCTAGCATGCATTAATGACAACAATAAATGCATCAAAGTACGAGGAGGTTTTGTGATACTTACCGGCTCTCTTGCCTCTGCTGGCCTCTGAAATCGGCGAACACGGTCGAATCTGTGAATGAAAGCCATCGCTGCTGACTGCTCCTACTCTATTTTCGCTCTGCACTCTGCTCTTGTGAATGTGTAGATGACAATGAGGATGTATTTTCCCCGGTGGTCTATCTTATAGACTACCCCTAGCCCTCGCTTTCGTTTCTCGAGTCAGTCTTCTTTATCCCGTGACTTTGTCACCTTATCCGGTCAGTCCATTCTAGCCTTTCTTTCTTATCGAGAGATTGTCTGCAATCTTTTCAGACATTTTCATCCAATCTCTCGAGGGGGCATATCATTCCCATTCTGGGGCAACTCTGTATCAGTTCATCTTATCTTCTTTGAAACAACGCGACAAGCCGCATTGTCTCAAAGAGGGGCAAAATGTAGACACCTAAAATTGTCCAGTCTAATTAAATAAATATTTTATTTATTTAATTATCTAAGCCTAATTCTTCTATTAATTAAATAAATCTTTATTTATTTAATTAATTCATTTATCCTCTTCTAGCCTTATTTCTCATTTAAATAAATACATTTATTTATTTAAATTATCCTTTTCCTAAATTAAATAAATATTTTTATTTATTTAATTATCCTACTTCTTCTATTTATTAAATAAATCTTTATTTATTTAATTAATTCATTAGCTTTTTCTACCCATGACACATGTCATTCATCTCTTAATTCATACACTACCTACCCTCTAATCCTAGCTGACCTCTCTTTTTACACCTCTCAATCTTAACCCTCTATTTCATATTGTGTCTTCTATTTAAGAAGATGCTTTCTTCATTATCAAACCCTAATGATCCTAATCATTTTATGCATTCTAATCACTCATGCTAATGATCTTTCATGCAACTTGCTACACTATGATCCTACTTGCAACCACATTCCGTTCTTTGTTGAGCTCTTGTGCATACAAAAATTTGAGAGCAAATATATCAAGCAAGACCAATGGAGATAGGAAGAATGGAGATCAAAACCCTATTGGACATGTGATGGTATAATCTTTGTGATTTTGTTTTATTTTGCATTGTCTTAGGTAATCTTCATATGTTATGGTGGATCTTTGTTGATTGTTAGGCTAGGGTTTAGTGGTTGAATTCATTTAGCCTTTCAATATTGTTATTATTGTTATCCATTTTCACCATACACACTTTTAGATGTCCATGAGTTTCATCTCATGGAATATCTTTTTCTACCTTGGTTGTTTGATGTAGGAGCATTCCCGGTCGATGAGCAATCTTGCATCAACCAAAAATATTTCCTTTTCGCTTTGTTCTTGTTTAGTTCTTTATGTAGTTTTCTGTGGTCTTACTAGTTGGTACCGATAGTTGCATGTTTTTTGTGGGAGATATTATTTTTGGTTTCTACGCTAGTTCGTGTAATTAATTCCAGATTTTCAGTCCATTTGGGTTCTTTTCTGGTCAGTTATCGCTTCCAGTTGACTGTTTCTGGGTTTTTCGGGACAATTCTTTTTCTTCACGGTTGGTTTTCCTTTATTACTGATGAGATTCTTGGCATGTGGATCTATTTGGGGTCTTGTCCGATTTTCTTTGTTGTGTGGCCGACCTTCCTACTGAACCGCACCTCTTGGTAGTTATTTTTTGAAAGATTTCTTTAATTTTTAGGGACAACCTAGTTACACATTTCATTTTCTTGCATTGGTAAATGTAATCTTATGAGGCCGACCCAGATATGTTTCGGTATGCATAAATATGATATCATGTAATCATTTGTAGGGGTGAAGGAACTAGAATTTAGATTGAGGATTGTGACTCGCATTTTTTGATCCACTAGATTCTTAGAGTCCCTGTTGGATTGTATCTGGCTGATAGCCTGCATGTAACTGGTTAACTTCAGGATGTTCTTTGATGATTATAAGATGATAACTAGATGGTTGCCGGAAGTTCTAAAGCAATAATATGATCTATTTATACAATCTTGTTATGCTTTCTTGCTGCTTTCATTGTGTTTCTATTGCTGCATAAGTCAGTTGATTCTCTTCGAGGGTTTTATTGATTATGGCTGCATCAAGTGGTATCAGAGCTGGTTATGGACTGGTCAGTGGAAGAATTGTTTGCAAATATTGAGGCATTCCTTTGGGTGGACAGATCGTCGATTGGAGGCAGGCTACGTGTGTGTTCAATAAATCACTGAGGGGAGGTAATTGAAGCCGATACTTAGATTATCAAGTTGTGGTAGTTCACCAAAGTAAAAGAGGAGATGCCACCTAGAAGGAAAAACCCTCGAAGTGTAGAGAAAATGATGGAAGACTTCAAGAATAAGTGAGGAATGAAATCCGAAATGCTTTGATTGGCTTGCGGAGAAACCTTGAATTTGAGGATGAATATGAAGAATCTAGTGAAGATCTTGAAGAAGCTGAAGGACCGGAAGATGAAAGAGAGGAAAGATTCCTAAGACCAGTGGTGCGAGTAAAGTTCATAAAGTTGAAGTTTCCAACTTTTTTGGAACACTGAACCCGGAGGATCTAATCAATTGGATTAGAGAGTTGGAGGATTACTTTGAGTTTGTGGCTGCCAAGGACCCATAGAGAGTTTGGTTAGCATAGACTAAGTTGAAAGGGCATGTTGCCTTATGGTGGAAAGAATTGTAAAAAGACATAGTGGAGAATGGTGATTTGAAGATCACCTGGTGGAGACAAATGGTTGCAAGATTGAAGGCCAATTTCATACCAAGAGACTACGAGTTTGAGTTGTTCAAGAATTTTCAGAATGTGAAATAGAGAAACATGACTCTGAAGGAGTATACTGAGTAATTATACAAGGTGGTGATTAGACAAGGACATAAAGAGATGGACAAAGAAAAGTTGGCGAGGTACATAAATGGACTTGCTTTTAACATTCAAGATGAGATGAGTATGTTGAGGGTTTCCACATCTAAATAAGCTTACTAGTCTGCTTTGAAGGCTGGGGAGAAGATAAGATGAAGACAAGCGAATAAAGGGAAGGAGAAATTCAAAGGACAGATGAGTGATGATATGAAGAAACTAGTTGAGGAGGATGAATCGAAACCTAAGTGGAGTTAATAATCGGATCAAGGATAATCCCTTATGTTCAGAAGAAAGGATACCGGATCTACTCAAAGGAAGAGTCTTTTTTGGACTATGTGTAAATCAGGTGGTAAGTGTTGCAAGGTTATTGTAGATAGTCAAAGTACTGATAATTTGGTATCCAAGGAGATGGTTGTGAAGCTTGGATTGAAGAGGCTTGAGCATCCTTGTCCTTATGAGGTAAGTTGGTTGCAAGATGATCAAAAGATAGAAGTAAAGAAGTAGTGTTTGGTGAATTTAAATATTGGACCTTTCAAGGATGAGGTTTTGTGTGATGTTGTATCTATGAGTGCTTGTCATGTCTTGTTGGGAAAACCTTGGCAATTTGATAGAGGAGCTATTTATGACTATAGAAGAAACCTAGTCACTATTGAGAAGGATGGACAAAAGTTCACATTGATTTCTTTGAAGGAGAAAGAGAAGGAGGTAAAGAATCTGAGTCCTAAGTAAAGTTGCAGTACTGAGAAACTGGTAACATAGGTTATACCAAAAGGTTTGAAGAAAGATCTGATAGAACCAGTTGCAAAGGTTATACTTTAGGGTGACATGAGTTTGTTGAAGGAGCTAACAGATGATCCTAATGGACAGATGGAACTAGATAACATAGATTTTATGGTGACAAACTAGATGAAGTCTTGTGGCAAAAACAAATCAGAGTTGTAGAAGAAAGAGAGCAGTAAATAGAGACATTGAGCAGATCTGAAGAAAGGGAAGAGAAACAAAGAGAGTCAGGAGTTAGAGAGGTCAGTTGAGGCACCCGAGGAGCTAAAGAAGAGGTTGGAAAATAAAGAAGATGTTTGGATCATAAATGAGCATGGGGTCTTTATCCCAAATCCTTTTAGATGTCCATGAGTTTCCTCTCATGGAATATCTTTTTCTACCTAGCTTGTTTGATGTAGGAGCATCCCTGGTCGAAGAGGAATCTTGCATCAACCAAAAATATTTCCTTTTAGTTTTGTTCTTGTTTAGTCCTTTATGTAGTTTTATGCGTTCTTACCGGTTGGTACCGATAGTTGCTTGCTCCATGGAAGATCTTATTTTTAGTTTCTAGGATGGTTTGTGTAATTAATTCTAGATTTTTGGTCCATTTGGATTCTTTTTTGGTCAGTTATCGCTTTCGGTTGACTGTTTCTGGGTTTTTTGGGACAGTTCTTTTGCTTCTCGATTGGTTTTCCTTAATTACTGATGAAATTCTTGGCGTGTGGATCTATTTGGGGTCTTTTCCGATGTTCTTTAACGTGTGGCTGACCTTCTTGCTGAACTACACCTCTTGGTTGTTATTTTCTAAAAGATTTCTTTAATTCTTAGGGACGACCTTGTTACATGTTTCATTTTCTTGCATTGGTAAATGTAATCTTATGAGGCTGACCCAGATATGTTCTGGTATGTATAAATATGATATCATGTAATCATTTGTAGGGGCATAGGAAGTAGAATTGAGATTGAGGATTGCGACTTGCATTTTGTGATCCACTTGATTCTTAGAGTCCTTGTTGGATTGTATCTGGCTAATAGCCTGCATGTAATTGGTTAACTATCGGATGTTCTTTGATGATTATATGATGATAACTGGATGATTGCCAAAAGTTCTAAAGTAAAAATATGATCTATTTATGCAATCTTGTTATGCTTTCTTGTTGCTTTCGTTGTGTTTCTCTTGCTACACAAGTCGGTTGATTCTCTTTGAGGGTTTTATCGGTTATGGCTGCATCAAGTGGTATCAGAGTTGGTTATGGACTAGATGGTGGAAGAATTGTTTGCAAATATTGAGGCATTCATTTTGGTGGATAGATCGTTGATTGGAGGTAGGCTACGCATGTGTTCAATAAATCACTGACGGGAGGCAATTGAAACTGGTACTCAAATAATCAAGTTGTGGCAGTTCACCAGAGTGGAAGAGGAGATGCCACCTAGAAGCAAAAACCCCTGGAGGGTAGAGTAGAAGATGGAAGACTTCAAGAATGAAGTGAGGAAATAAATCTGAAATGCTTTGGCTGGTTTGCGAAGAAACCTTGAATCTGAGGATGAATATGAAGAATCATGTGAAGAGCTTGAAGAAGCTGAAGGACCAGAAGATGAAAGAGAGGAAAGATTCCTAAAACCAGTTGTGCAAGCAAGTAAAGTTCATAAAGTTGAAGTTTCCAAATTTTTTGGAACATTAAACCCGAAGGATCTAATCGATTGGATCAGAGAGTTGGAGGATTACATTGAGTTTGAGGATGCCAAGGACCCATAGAGAGTATGGTTGGCATAGACTAAGTTGAAAGGGCATGTTGCCTTATGGTGGAAAGAATCCCTTATGTTCAGAAGAAAGGATATCAGATCTACTTAGAGGAAGAGTCTTTTCTGGACTATGTGTAAATCGGGTGGTAAGTGTGTCAAGGTTATTGTAGATATTGGAAGTACTGATAATTTGGTATCTAAGGAGATGGTTGTGAAGCTTGGATTGAAGAGGGTTGAATATCCTTGTCCTTATGAGGTAAGTTGGTTGCAAGATGATCAAAATATAGAAGTAAAGGAGCAATGATGAATTTTAATATTGGGTCTTTCAAGCATGAGATTTTGTGTGATGTTGTATCTATGAGTGTTTGTCATGTCTTGTTGGCAAAACCGTGGAAGTTTGATAGAGGAGATATTTATTAATGAAGAAGAAACCTACTCACTATTAAGAAGGATGAGAAAAATTTGACATTTATTTCTTTGAAGGATAAAGAGAAGGAGGTGAAGAATCTAAGTCCTGAGAAATGTTAAAATATTGAAAAATTGGTAGCAGACTTTATACCAGAATATTTGAAGAAAGATCTAATAGAACTAGTTGTAGAGGTTATACCAGAGGGTGACATGAGTTTGTAGAAGGATCTAATATATGAGCCTGATAGAGGGATGTAACTGGATAACAAAGAGCTTATGGTGACAAATTGGATGAAGTTTTTTGGTAGAAACAAATTAGAGTTGCAGAAGAAAGAGAGCAGTAAACAGAGACATTGTGCAGATCTAAAGGAAAGGAAGAGAAACAAAGAGAGTCAGGAGTTAGAGAAGCCGGTTGTGACACCAAAGGAGCTAAAGCAAAGGTTGGTAGATAAAGAAGATGCTTGGACTATAAATGAGCATGGGGTCTTTATCTTGAATCCTTTTAGATGTTCATGAGTTGCCTCTCATGGAACATCTTTTCCTACCTGGTTTGTTTGATGAAGGAGCATCCCCGGTCGATGAGAAATCTTGCATCAACCAAAAATATTTCCTTTTAGTTTTGTTATTGTTTAGTTCTTTATGCAGTTTTTTGTGTTCTTACCAGTTGGTACCAGTAGTTGCTTTCTTTTCATGGCAGATCTTATTTTGAGTTTCTAGGATGGTTCATGTGTTTAATTCCATATTTTTCATTCCAATGGGGTTCTTTTCTGGTCATTTATCACTTTCGATTGGTTTTCCTTCATTGCCAACATGATTCTTGGCATGTGGATCTATTTGGGGTCTTGTCCGATGTTCTTTGGCATGTGGCCGACCATCTTGCTAGACTGCACGTTTGGTTTCTTTTTTACAGAAAGATTTCTTTGATTCTTAGGGCTGACCTAGTTACACATTTCATTTTCTTGCATTGGTAAATGTAATCTTATGAGGGTGACCTGGATATGTTTTGGTGGGTATAAATTTGATATTTTGTATTCATTTGTAGAGGCGAAGGAAGTAGAATTGAGATTGAGGATTGAGATTTTCATTTTCTGATCCGGTTGTTTCTTAGAGTCTCGGTTGGATTGTATTTGGTTGTGTTGAAATGTGGTGACTGATCAACAAAGTACTGTACACTCAACACGTATCCTCGTCGAGGTCCGGGGCCGAGCCGGGCCCTGGGCAGGGGTTCGGGGGTGACAGCCCCCGAGAAATTTTTTTTGCCATTTTTTGTTGATGAAAACCGACATTGCAATAAAACCCTAAAAAAGGCCGACTTTGTTTGTTGCCCTAAAAACGCATGTTATAAGCGGCTGGGATGCTTAAGGCATTGTAAGGTTGATGTACTATTTTTGCTAGATAATAAGAAAGATTGGACGACTGTGTATGGTGGACGTAACCCATTCTGGGTGAACCACGTTAAATATCTATGTTATTTGTGTCCTGTTTTTATTTCTTTATCTTTTGTATTTAAATCTGCATATAATTGTTAGTTCATATTTGCTTCGGATCTGCTTGAAACCCTAACAATTGGTATTAGAGCGAGGTTTTCTATAAATTGGCAGGACTTTCAGATTTGAGTGGGAGCAATGGAGGATTCCAAATTCAAGGTCGAAAAGTTTAACAGCCAGAATTATCAGTTATGGAAAATGCAGATGGAGGATTACCTATATCAAAAGGATTTGTGGCGGCCATTGGAAGGAAAGGCAAAGAAACCGACCACAATATTAGATGAAGAGTGGGACATTTTAGATAGAAAGGCACTAGGATCCATTCGATTGTTCCTTGCGTCATCTGTAGCATTCAATATAACAGAAGCAAAAACGACTGTAGATTTGATGGCAACATTGGCTAAGCTGTATGAGAAACCCTCGGCTTCGAATAAGGTATTTCTTATGAAGCATTTGTTTAATTTGAAAATGAGTGAGGGAGGATTTGTAGCAGAGCACTTAAATGAATTTAATACAATTACCAGTCAATTGTCTTCGGTAAAAATTACCTTTGCAGAAGAGATTAGGGCTCTCTTGATTTTATGTTCTTTGCCAGAAAGCTGGAATAGCTTGGTTATGGTTGTAAGTAACTCTGTCTCTGGTAAAAATACTTTGGTATTTGATGATATTGTTGGTGTTATCCTAAGCGAGGAAATGCGAAGGAAAAGCACATGTGAGACTCCAACATCATCGGGTAGTGTTTTGAATGTGGAGAACAGAGGAAGATCAAAGGAAAGAGGAAAAGGCCCTGGGAATGAGGAGTCACGAGGGAAGTCAAAGAAAGGACGCTCTCAATCTAGAGTAAAGAAAGATTGCTGGTACTGCGGAAAGCCTGGTCATCTAAAGAAAGACTGTTGGTCTCAGAAAAACAAAGAAGGAGACAAAAATGAAAATGACAGTAAGGAAGCTAATATTGCAAGTAATACTTTACAAGATGCTTTAATCTTATGTTTGGATAATGTTAATGATTCCTAGGTAATAGATTCTGGGGCTTCATTTCATGCTACACCCCATAGAAAATATTTTCTAGATTATGTTCAAGGTGATTTTGGACAGGTATATTTGGGTGATGATGAGCCCTGTCAAATTGTTGGAAAAGGAAAGATAAAGATCAAGTTGCAGACTGGTAATGACTGGTTTCTGCAGGAGGTAAGACATGTTCCTAATTTAAGAAGAAATTTAATTTCTGCAGGGCAACTAGGTAGTGAAGGTTGCATAGTTACCTTCTCAGACAGTATGTGGAAGGTCACTAAAGGATCATTAGTAGTAGCTAAAGGTGTGAAGGTAGGCACATTATATCTGTGTACTGGTAACACTTACTCTACCTTAGCTGCTACAGATAAAGTTACTGCAGGGACAACAACAATAAATGTTGCAAGAACAGATTCGATAATGTGGCACCATAGGCTTGGGCACATGAGTGAGAAAGGGATGAAAATCCTTCACTCCAAAAATCTATTGTCAGGACTAAAGAAGATTGATTTAGAGTTCTGTGAAAACTGTGTTTATGGTAAACAGAAAAGAGTCAGATTTCTCAAGGTTGGGAAAGAGAAGAAGAGTGAGAAGTTAGAGCTTGTACATTCAGATGTATGGGGACCGGCTCGGGTATCATCTCTTGGTGGCTCTTGTTATTATGTTATTTTTATTGATGACTCAACTAGAAAAACATGGGTATATTTCCTAAAACAAAAATCAGATGTTTTTGAAACTTTTAAGAAATGGAAAGCTTTGGTTGAGAATGAGACAGGAAAAAAGTTGAAGTGTCTCAGATCGGATAATGGAGGTGAGTATTGCAGCAAAGCATTTGAAGATTACTGTTCCTTAAATGGGATTCGAAAGCAGAAGATGGTTCCAGAAACTCCACAGGAAAATGGTGTGTCAGAGAGAATGAATAGGACCATCATGGAATGTGTGAGGAGCATGAGATTGCATGTTGGATTGCCCTTACATTTTTGGGCAGATGTTGTACATACTGCTGTCTATTTGATAAATAGAGGACCTTCAACCCCTTTGGATGGTGGTATTCCAGAGGAGGCATGGATTGGTAAAAAGGTAAATTATTCTTTTCTAAAAACTTTTGGTTGCGAAGCTTTTGTCCATGTTGATAAAGAAAACAGAACCAAGCTTGATGCTAAATCTCAGAAATGTACCTTCATTGGATATGGGATAGATGAATATGGCTATCGGTTATGGGATTTTGAAAATAAGAAAATAATTAGAAGTAGAGATGTTATATTCAATGAGAAGATTATGTATAAAGAACAGATGCGGGAAAAGAAGCATGAATAGGACAAACAAGAATATGTGGTGTTGGATGAGATTCCTGAAAATGAAATGCCATAGGTACCTGATGCTCAGCAACAACAGATTGTCCCACAAACTCCTGCAAGTGTTAGACGTTCTACGAGGACAAGTAGACCCCCTGAAAGATTTTCTCCTTCTTTGTATTCTATTTTATTAACAGATTCTGGTGAACCAGAAGAATATGAAGAAGCAATGCAGGTGGATGCCAAACAACAGTGGCAGCTAGGCATGAAAGAGGAGATGGACTCCCTGATGAAAAATAAGACTTGGGACTTAGTTCTTTTACCTGCAGAAAAAAGAGCCTTGCCTAACAAATGGGTTTATCGACTGAAGGAGGAGGAAGGAGGTCAAAAAAGATATATGGCCAAACTTGTGGTAAAAGGTTTTGCATAGAAAAAGGATATAGATTATGATGAAATATTTTCTCCAGCTGTAAAAATGACTTCAATTAGAACTGTACTTAGTCTTGTGGCTACAGATGATTTACATCTTGAACAATTAGATGTCAAAATAGCTTTTCTCCATGGAGATTTGGAGGAGGAAATTTACATGTTGCAACCACAGGGATATGAGGTCAAAGGTAAAGAGAACTTGGTGTGCAAGTTGAAGAAAAGTCTGTATGGCCTAAAGCAAGCACCCAGACAATGGTATTTAAAATTTGATAGTTTCATGGCTGAACACGGTTATCATAGATGTCATTCTGATCATTGTGTATACTTTAAGAGATTTGATAATGGCAGTTATATTATCCTATTGCTTTATGTTGATGACATGCTTGTTGCTGGGTCTAACATGCAACATATAAATGATCTTAAACAGAAATTAGCCAGGTCATTTGCTATGAAGGATTTGGGTGCAGCTAAGCAAATTCTCGGTATGAGGATTACACGGGATAGGACAAATAGAACCTTAAATTTGTCCCAAAGTGAGTATATAAAGAAGGTGTTGAAAAGATTTAACATGCAAGATGCAAAAGTAGTTAGTACACCTTTGGCTAGTCATTTCAAATTGACTAAGGAGATGTGTCCAAAGGCACAGGAAGAGGTTAATAAAATGTCTAACATCCCGTATTCATCAGCTGTTGGCAGTCTGATGTATGCAATGGTATGCACAAGGCCAGATATTGCACATGCAGTGGGAGTTGTGAGCAGGTTTATGAGTAATCCAGGTATGGAACATTGGAATGCTATGAAATGGATTCTTCGATATTTGAAAGGAACTACTACGAAGGCATTATGTTTCAAAGGATCTAATGCTGCTCTAAGTGGATTTGTTGACTCTGATCTGGCAGGTGATATTGATTCATGGAGGAGTACTACAGGGTATGTTTTTACTATAGGGGGAACTGCAGTTAGTTGGATTTCTAGGCTGCAAAAGGTTGTTGCACTTTCAACCACTGAAGCTGAGTATGTTGCTGCTACAGAAGCCAGCAAAGAGATGATTTGGTTGCAATGTTTTCTGAAGGAATTGGGTCAGACACAAGAGGATAGCCCATTGTATACTGATAGCCAGAGTGCCATTCATCTTGTGAAGAACTCTGCTTTTCATTCAAGGACAAAGCACATTCAGCTCAGGTACCACTTCATCCGGACTATTTTGGAGGAGGGTCAGTTACGGCTTGAGAAGATTCACACAAGTGAGAATCCTGCCGATATGTTCACAAAGGCGGTTCCACAAGAGAAGCTGATTTCTTCATCAGTTTCTGTTGGCCTTCTTGATTAATAATTGTGGAATTTATACTAGTCAAGTCCTAGTGTTTTATCCAGCGGATGTTGCATGTACAGTGGTATCGTGTAGTATCAGTCTCCAAGTGGGAGATTGTTGAAATGTGGCGACTAATCAGCAAAGTACTGTACACTCAGCACGTATCCTCACCGGGGTCCGGGGTCGGGCCAGGCCCCGGGTAGGGGTTCGGGGGTGGCAGCCCCCGAGAAAGAGGGGGTTCGAGGGCGGCTGCCCCCGAGAAAATTTTTTTTGCCGTTTTTTGTTGATGAAAACTGACATTGTAATAAAACCCTAAAAAAGGCCGACTTTGTTTGTTGCCCTAAAAACGCATGTTATAAGCCGCTGAGATGCTTAAGGCATTGTAAGGTTGATGTACTGTTTTTGCTGGATAATAAGAAAGATTGGACGGCTGTGTATGGTGGACGTAACCCATTCTGGGTGAACCACGTTAAATATCTGTGTTATCTGTGTCCTGTTTTTATTTCTTTATCTTATGTATTTAAATCTACATATAATTGTTAGTTCATATTTGCTTCGGATCTGCTTGAAACCCTAACAGGTTGATAGCCTGCATGTAACTGGTTAATTACCAGATGTACTTTGATGATTATATGATGATAATCGAATGGTTGTCAAAAGTTCTAAAGGAATAATATGATCTATTTATGCAATCTTGTCATATTTTTTTGTTGCTTTCGTTGTGTTACTCTTGCTGCATAAGTCACTTGATTCTTTTTTAGAGTTTACCGGTTATGACTACATCAACTTCTATCAAAATTCTCACCTTCTAAGGATGAAGTTTTGATCAATAATGTTGAGCATTCTCCTAAAATGTGCCTCTCCCATGAGAGTATCTTAGAGAAAGTGGATGATATAATAATCACCTTCCATAATGTTACCTTACCTTCCATAAATGATACCTCTCCTATTGAAAAAGTGTTGATAGACATTCACTTATCCTCTCCCAAACTTGGTCCTACCAATGAGGGAACATTGGTGCTAAAAGAGGTTATGAACACTTCTTTCAAAACTCTTCCTTATAAGGATGAAGCTTTTAATAATGTTGTTCATCTTTCTCCTAAGATTTACCTCCCCCATAAGGATTATTTAGTGAATTTGGATGGTATTGTCATCCCCTATAATCATTTCATTGAATTTAGCACTAGAGATAAAGCATTAATGAGCTATGCTACTTGTTCTCCTAAATCTTGTCCTACTTATAAAGATACCTTGGAGCAAGATTATGAAATCATTAGCAATTTCCTTAATGGTCTCCCTTTTAAATATGTATTCTTGTAGAACAAAAAACCTAATCAATTCAATTCCATTCATGTTTCTATTTATGAGAAGCGTAAGTCCAAGAAACCTCCCAATATCCTAAACATTGCAAAATACATATGTGAAAGAGGTACTATGGAGAGGAAACTAGCACAAAAATATGGTATGGAAGTGCCTAACTTTAAAAATAACAAGCAATATTCCAATGTTCTCACCTCCCTTCCTTCCACTCCTCATCCTAAGAAACATGTTGATAAGGAGCCTAATCTTGTTGAGAAACTCCATGATATATTAGCTGAAATTTCCCTTTAGAACTTGACATATTAGCATTTATTTCTTGTTTTATTAAGCATAAGTGATAGTGTAGACCCCTCTTTGGATGGCACCTGAGAATTATCTATGTTCCTCTTGCCATTTTTTAGAATTCCAACCTTGACTCATCTTTTGAAAGCTGATTTAGGTAGAAACTAGTATATCCTTTGGTGGTTCTTATTGATATTTAGTGCAGTTACAGGAAGGGAAGATCATAGTTTCAATCTAGGTGTGAACCTCTTTCCCTTTAATGCATTCCTCCTTCTCCCTTTTCCCCTCTCAAAATCATTAGATTAGGTCCTATTTGCACTCAGATTGATAAGGAAGTCGACCTTCTTCGCAGCCACAACCTCACTTTTGTAAGTCCCACACTTGGGAGGTTGTTTCCTTGATTAACAAGATTGATGATCAAGGTTGGTCATCAAGTGAAAACTTTTGTAGAAATATAAATGTATGTCTATTATAAAAAATCCCTCACTTTGGGTCAAAAGTATGTTATCCTTCATCAAGAATTCATTTACCTTGCAATAGGAGGAAGGTATGAATTCATTTTCTCACTTTGGTTAATGATGTTAGTTTTGTTGAAAACATCTTCTTCGAGGTAGATGTCTTTGAGCAAATATCTCTTCCTCCTTCTCCTCCAAAGGATTTCCCTTACACTTGTTACAAGATATCTCTTTTACAACTATCTTTTCCTTGGTTCTAAGAGTCCTATCTATTTAGCTTGGATTTATGTACATTATTGCCTAAACGATATCTCCTTGGTGTTGAAGTTGTGTATCATTGTTTCTAGATTTCTTAAAATATCAACATACCTTTAAGTTCAAGTGTTAAGAGAGGGCATACATAATTCCCTCTTTGTACTATATTTTTTAATTTTTGTATGTCTTATGTGAGGTGTTCATTCTCAAAACTAGACCTAGCCCTTAAAGGAGATGCTTCATTCCAAAAACCAAAACAACATTTTTATATGTCTTTTATGGGATATTATAGAATCAACATACAATCCTAAAGACACTAGGAGGGGGGGTGGTGTGAATCAGTGTCTAACTAGTTAACAAAATATTTATACTTATTTAAAACTTTGCATCCCAAAACAATGTACCGGTAAATAAGAATTAATGCAGCAAATAAGAATAACAGAGAAACATAGCGAACAAACCATAACATAAGATATTTAACAAGGAAACCCGATGTGGGAAATACCTCGATGGTATTTGTGACCCACAATATTTATTCACTATCCAATGAATAAATACTACTTACAATGAGGGGCCTGCACTTGTAGGGAGGCCAACATCCTAGAGCACACTGCTATATAAAGAGTCACACTGACTACAAAATGGATTATCAAAATCCAATACAATGTACTGGTTCAAAACAACATCTCTCATACCAAGTTCAATACCAGTTTAAGCTTAGTCAATTGTAAAGTTCTACTGCCAATATCTAACAAGATGAGAAGGGGGGGGGGTGAATCATACAAACTTAATCTTCAATAAAATCAATAGATTCAACCTCGGTAACTTATACTTCAGCAATATAACCAAAAACTACTAAACATGCTAACTCATAAACACATAATCATCACAACACATATAACACTAGATTTAACATGGAAATCCAAATAGGGAAAAACCACTGTGGGATTTCAAACCCATTAAGAAATATACTCTTCTAGAGTATGCTCGGTTAAAAGCAAATCCTGTTAAAGATTACAAACACATTGCTAGATGTGACCCTATTGAAGGATTTCCCTCAAATCTATTAGGATCTTCACTTTGTTAGAAGTGACCTTGTCAAAGGATTTCAAACATTAAATTAGAATGTTACCTTCCTAGAGGATTTACAAATAAGACTATTAGGTCCACTCGGTTAAGAGATTTTCTGTCACTTTACAAAATAATAGTAATAAAAATATATCTGCAACTTTACATCTAAAATGCTAAAGCAGATTCTTATTTACTCAACACAGTCTAGTCATAGGACTTATCTTGTCCCTCTGTTGGGCTCCCTACTCTATTATTTAAACAGGTCTTCAAGATTTTGTACTCGGTAATCACTATGTAGCATCCCTGTGCTTACACTTGCCCACATACAATGTTCATCAATTATTTCTTATTTATAAACAATTTGCTAACTGCTGAATCTCCTCAATCACATTTCCCATGATCAGTCATAGCCATTAGGTCTTCAATATTGACTAGGTTCAATGTATCCTTCGATCTGAAAAACATTTTACTTCACCTAGGAACTTGCATTCCATTCTTGGAACTTGTGCTAGGTTAAGTGGTTCAATCTGTGCTGTAGATCTTGCTCCTGAATTTTCAAAGCCGTAGATCCTTAACAAATTTCTTGCACATCATATCAATCATTTAATCAACTCCAGCTAATCAACTTCCTTCATTAAATAACGTGTTCATTCCTTCAATGTTATCTGACATAACTCGGTTGCAACTCGGTAAATACTAAACTTCACTCGGTAGACATTTTGCCTTCATTAACTGATATCAATAACCTTATGGTTTACCAACTAGGTTCTTTGTTCGGTGACATAGTATAGTATTAACCTTACAATCAGTAACATATGTAGGATATCAAAACAATCTAAACATCATGATCTCATCATTGTTTAACTCGGTAATAGTTGCGCATTGAATAATTTATTTCTCCCCTTAATCATCACATTCTTTCTGTGTCTTTTACCGACATCTTAATTCTCTTCAAATCAATCTTCTCAAGATATGGAAACATCATACTGAATCAAAATATCAATTTCTTGATATCAATGAAAAATTAATGTTATAAAGATAATTATCATCCTTCTTTAGTTATATCAATAATCTTCAAAAACCTTCTCAATACCCTCAATGAAATATCAACAATCTTGTTCTATTGAAATGCCAACAATCTCCCCCTCTGGCATTGATGGCAATACCAGCTTTTAAATGGTAATACCAACAAGATATTCAAATTGATTCGGATTCAGATTGCTGTGGAGACTGTTAAATTTTGTGAGAAGGAAGAATCGAGCCAGGATCTGATGTCAGTCATAGATCACATGCAACTCCAAGCAACGGATGATCGAAGATCAAAATAGCTAAATGAAGATAAATCTGATATGAGAGAAAAATAGAGATAAAGAAGAGAATTTAGAGAAGACTCTCACCGAGCTATCACTTGACTAGTGAAGGTGAGAGTATATTGCTTATTATATAGAAAAATAATAGCATATACAACCAAGAGGTGCATTAACTCCCACCTCCATAAAAATTGGGAGGTTTTACCTACTACCCCATAAAAGGTGGGAGGTTTTTACCTACTTGGTAAATGTCAAAACATGTGGCATAACCTCCTTACATGAAAACAAAAAAGGAGTTATAAGAGGTGGCACATAAGGCCAAAAGAGGGTGAGAAACCCAACTACCCCATAACCCACTTAGGAAATGACAAAATAGTGGTTATGAGAGGTGGCACAACAAGCCAAAAGAGGGTGTGTAACTCAACTACCCATGTGAGGTGGAGAGTTACACATGTAGCTAATGTATTCCGCCACGTGTCCTCATATTAACCACACCTAATAACCTAAGCAAGCTTAATAATATATGTGTAGGAAAAGTAAATACCCCATAACATAAGGAAAATAAAAAAACCTACACTAACACCCCCCCTTAAGCGTAGCTTAGGTGGGTGAAAAGATGGGTCTCGACAAATGAGGCCATGTTAGGTACCCATGTACATAAATATCCCCCCCAAAAGAAGAAGCCCCCCCATAAGAGGAATAGACCCCCCTAAATAGAGAGAGAAAGAATGAAGGACTGAGAAGCCCCTCCTGAAGTAGACACCTTTTGCATCCCAAGCAAAGATCGCAAATGAAGGAACTTGCTTTCAGTGAAAGGTTTGGTGAAGATGTCCACAATTTGCTCCGATGTAGAACAATACTTAAGATCAATGATGCCTTCCTGAATGAGCTCCTGAATATAGTGCATATGTATCTCAATGTGTTTCATCCTCTGACGATGAACTGGATTTCTTGAGATCTATATAGCACTCTAATTATCACAAAAGATGATGGTAGGCTTTCTAACTGGAATACCAAACTCAGTAAGCATATTTTGAAGCCAAATAGCCTCAGTGGTGGCATTGACTACCCCTTGATACTCGGCCTCTGTCGATGAAAGAGCAATTGCAGACTACTTCTTGCTCGACCAACAAACTGGACCAGAACCAAGTGAGAAGCAATACCCAGAAGTAGACTTGCGATCCTGAGAATCACCTGCCCAATCTAAATTCGTATATCCTACCAAGTCAATATCCACACCTGCTACATACTGAATTTCATAATTGTGAGTACCCTGAATGTAGTGGAGGATCCGCTTAGCTGCTTTCCAATGCAACTCATGTGGCTCCTACATGAATCTAGAGACCATGCCCACAGCATAAGAAATGTCGGGTCTCATATGAGTCAAATAAATGAGGCTTCCGACAAGCTGTCGATATAAAGTGCCATCAACCAAGGGTGAAGAGCACTTAGCTTCAAGTTTGACCCCTGACAAAAATGGAGTAGGTGCAGGCTTACAATCAGCCATGTGAAATATGGAGAGCATATCAAGTGCATACTTGGGTTGTCCAAGGAAGATTCCTGAAGATGATTGAGTGATCTCAATTCCCAAGAAGTAATGCAGAAGACCCAAGTCTAACATCAAAAATCTATCATGTAGAGCAATTTTCACTGCTTTGATGGTGAATGAGTGACTCCCTATGAGTAACAAGTCATCAACATAGAGAACCAGAAATGTGAGAGTTTCATCCTGTTGCAAAATGTATACGTTTGGATCAGAATGGCACCAAGTGAAACCAACTGTCAGAAGAAATGGGTCCATCTTGGCATACCAAGCTCGAGGAGCCTGTTTGAGGCCATAGAGAGACTTTCGAAGTCGACACACAAGTGAAGGATCCTGAACAAACCCCTGTGGTTGCTCCATGTAGATTTCCTCCTGAAGGTCACCATGAAGAAATGCACTCTTCACATCCATCTGATGAACTTCCCAACGATGGGCTGCAGCTATAGCAAGAACAAGTCGGATGGAATTCATCTTAGCAACTGGAGCAAAAGTCTCAGAGTAATCAACCCCTGGAACTTGGGAAAAACCTTTTCCTACCAAGCGAGCCTTATACTTATCAACCGACCCATCCACTACAAATTTTGTTCGATAGATCCACTTGCATCGAACAAGTTTCCTTCCCTTAGGAAGAGGAACTAAATCCCATGTGTGATTCCTTTCCAAGGAATTGAACTCTTCTTGCATTGCAGCATCCCACTCAAGAACACCTGAAGCTTCTCGAAAGGACTGTGGATTAGAAGCTGAAGCAATGAAGAGATGTGGAGCTTGCTGAAATTGTGACCTTGTTCTTCTAGTATCTAATGGATCACCAAGCCAATCTCCTGCTGACTCAAATGTTTGTCGAGCCCAAAGAGGCACTGAGGCTGGAGAGTCTAGGGGAGAATCATCAACCTCTAAATGATGACTATGAGAGGAATGTGAATCCTCATCATCACTGTCACCATCTGAAGTAGGGGAAGAAGACTCCTCATCAAGATTAGGAGGATTAAGATCCTCTGAAGAATTGTCATCATAATGCAATTTCTCCAATGTGATAGTGGATGGAGAAGTGTATGAGAAGAACTAGAAGAACTCTCCTCAAAATGAACACTCCTCTCAATGAAAAACTCATGAGTAGTGGGATGGAGAAGCCTATACCCTTTGACATCATCTGGATATCCAACAAATATGCAAGGCTTACTCTGGGGATCCATAGCCTTGTGTTTTTTAGCTAGAATGTGGGCACATGCAAGAGAACCAAACACTCTAAAGTGTTTAACTGTGGGTTTTCGACTAGTCCAAGCTTGAAAGGGAGTTACCCCCTTCACAGCTTTATGAGGAACTCGGTTCTGGATGTAACATGCATAGTTGATGGCCTCTACCCAATACTGAGGTGCCAAAGACTTGGAGTGAATCATACAATTAGCCATCTCCAACAAGGACCTATTCTTTCATTCTACTACACCATTTTGTTGAGGACTGTATGGAACTGTGTGCTGCATGTTGATACCTTCTGAAGCACAAAACTGTTCAAACTGATTATTAACATATTCACCCCCATTATCGGTACGCAGAATCTTGATGAACTTCCCAGATTGTTTGTCTGCAAAGGCTTTGAAATCTAGAAAATTTTCAAAGACTTCAGACTTTTGTTTGAGAAAGTAAACCCATGTATATCTGGAAAAGTCATCAATAAATGTCAAGACATATCTAGCCTTGCTGAAAGATGGTTGTGGAAATGGTCCTGCCAAGTCACTATGTACCAACTCCAATAGTTGTGTAGCTCTCCAAGCTTTACCTTTATCATACTTCTCCTCTGGATGCTTACCAAGAATGCACCCCTGGCAAACTCCATCAGAAAATCGAATAGAAGGCAACCCTGAAACCATTTCTTGTTGACTGACTTGTTGCAAGTAACGGTAGTTCAAGTGGCCAAACCATTGATGCCACAAACAACTCACCTCATCTGCATGAGTGAGTAAAACTGTCGAAGGAGAGTCAGGAACAAAGTGAGAAAACTAATATAATCTAGAATGATGATCTGCTTTTCCCATAGCAACAGTAGACCCATTATGCATTTCGCTAATTACCACTGCATCTGGTGTGAACTCAACTCGCTTACCAAAACCAGTGTGAGTGATCTAATAAACAGATAGGAGATTAGTTGATAAAGATGGAACACAAAGGACATCTTGAAATGTTCCTTCACCCACATCAACAGACCCTCTCCCATGCACTTCAACAGGAGTGTCATCACCCATTAGGATGGAAGGCATAGAACATGGCTCTAAAGATGTGAAATCATCTTCTAAAGAAGCCATGTGGTGTGAAGCACCTAAGTCAATTATCCAAGAATTTGGTTGTGAAACAATAGCAACTAGGGCCTTACCCTTTCCTTTCCCCTTACTCTTATCTATGTCCTTAGAAGATCCTTCTGATGAACTCTATTTGACTGAATCAGGAACCTTGATATTATTCTTTTCAAGAAGATTTGAAAGGTGATCAATTTGTTTCTTTAAACACTTATGTTCATCATGACTAGGCCTCTTACAATAAGAACACTTGACCTTCTCCTTCTTAGGTTGTTCACCTTTTGATGAAGAGGTCTCATTGTCTGCTTTTGAAATAGCAGATTTCTGATCTTTCTTCTTCTCTCCTTGATTCTTTTGTTTCTTATCTTGCTTACTAGACCCTTTCTGTTCTTTTGTGCCTTGATTTACAACTAAGGCATGTGACTTAGAGGGATTTATTGTACCCATTTGAACCAATTTGTCCTACTCCCTAGTGAGTTCTACAACAAAATCATCTAAAGAAGGCATTTTGAATGTGGTACCTAGGGCACATTTGGTAGCATAGAGTGTAGAAACAAACACTGAATAGTTAGGACCAAGCTTAGAAAGAATACTCAAGATCAGTTGCTTATCATCTTTCTTAGTTCCACACTATTCCAACTGCAATCTTATAGACTTAAGTTTAGTGAAGAAGTCTTGTATAGTATCAAAATTGGTTGGATTCAACCCTATGAGTTCATTCTCCAATTGATGACCTCTTAGTTCATCCTACTTACCAAAGAGGTTTCCCAAAGTAGTCCATACTGCATTTGGTGTAGTAGCAGATTCAATGTGAAAAAGAAGGTCAGGAGAGACTGACATGCACAATGTACCAAAAGCTTCATCACATTTATTAAACCATTTAATCTTTTCTGCAGCATCTTGAGGTTCAGTTTCAAGTCCCATAGTAACACGATGATATCCATGTCTTTTCAGATATATTATCATCTTAGATTTCCATTCAAAGTAATTATATGGTGTTAAAAGTGGAACTGTAGATGCATCCATGATAGCAAAAAGAAGATTGCAAAGAGTCAAGAAGAGTGCAAGAAAGAAGACACAAGAGACACCCCCCCTTTCCACTAGTCTTTGAAATCACCCCCCCCCAAATATTACAAGGTTGGCACTTTATAATTAGTGCATTTACAAGGCTTTTATCAGATTACAATGCTTTCTAAGGCTTTAATGGCCAAAATAGAAAGTTTAAATACATATAAATTTAACACAAAATCTAAAAAAATTAGCCTTATAGCTGCTCAATGTATCTTAATACCTTTCCAACAACTATTCATTTTTGTAAAATAGAGTTGTGAGAAGGAAGATATGATCTATAGAAGGGAAAAAAAAACATGCAGCTGATTCAACCTGCAATATCTAACAAAAAAGGGTAGAATATTTCAATAAGACCTACAATTATGAAGAGTGCTCATTTCCAGCTTTCTGTCAAGTACTCATTTGCAAAAAACTGACACCCAAGGCAAAAGTTATGCAACTTTTAAGAAAGGTTGCTAAATTTCCCTGATAGAAAAACAGCTTAAGCCTTGTTGAAACTCGATTTCTGCAAAAAATATTAATTTTCTAGAAATCCCCTCCAAAACCCAGAAGTTTTTTGATGCTGGGAACAAAACCCAAAAATATTTTTTTTCTGAAAATGAACAAAGATTAGAACACTAGGGCCGGAATGAAAATAGCTCTAGTAAAATATTTCACTCTGATTTTTTTTTACTGTGTTCTCCAAACTCTGAATTTGGTGAAATAAAAGTCACTTATGATTTTCACAAGCCTTCTAGACACTCTAGAAATGCTAAAGAAGCCTCCAATATTACCAAAAATGCTGCAATTACCCAGATCTCAAAGAACACGTATATAAAACCAGATTTAACTAGAAGCTTATTTTCTTTTAAACTGTTCTGATTCTCCAGATCACATGAAAATGCAAGAGTAGAGCATACTTTGTTTTTAAGAAAAATATTAGCTATCTAACAATCTCAAATCTCTCAAATAAATCAGAAAAGCAAAGAGCTATACCAGACAACACAGCTCTGATACCATGTTAAATTCTGTGAGAAGCAAGAATCGAGCTAGGATCTGATGTCGGTCATAGATCACATGCAACTCCAAGCAACGGATGATCGAAGATCAAAATAGCTGAATGAAGATAAATCTGATATGAGAGAAAAATAGAGATAAAGAAGAGAATTTAGAGAAGACTCTCACCGAGCTATCACTTGACTAGTGAAGGTGAGAGTATATTGCTTATTATATAGAAAAATAATAGCATATACAACCAAGAGGTGCATTAACTCCCACCTCCATAAAAACTGGGAGGTTTTACCTACTACCCCATAAAAGGTGGGAGGTTTTTACCTACTTGGTAAATGTCAAAACATGTGGCATAACCTCCTTACATGAAAACAAAAAAGGAGTTATAAGAGGTGGCACATAAGGCCAAAAGAGGGTGAGAAACCCAACTACCCCATAACCCACTTAGGAAATGACAAAATAGTGGTTATGAGAGGTGGCACAACAAGCCAAAAGAGGGTGTGTAACTCAACTACCCATGTGAGGTGGAGAGTTACACATGTAGCTAATGTATTCCACCACGTGTCCTCATATTAACCACACCTAATAACCTAAGCAAGCTTAATAATATATGTGTAGGAGAAATAAATACCCCCTAACATAAAGAAAATAAAAAAACCTACACTAACAGAGACTTCTGCTATTATCCTTGAGCTGTTTTTTTCTTCTGAAGTCTTCTAGGCTTTCTCCCTCTTTCTTTGATCTTGCATTTAGTCTTCTCCCTTTTTCAGTAATCTTCTCCCCCTGTCATTAGTCTTCTGTTATCTTCTTCATTTAGGGCTTTACCATTTAGTTTACCATTTAGTCTTCTCCCCCTTTGACAACAATACCAAAAAGTAAAAGAACTAAATCATGAACTCTTCTACTGTGAAGTGCTTGCTTTTGCTGAGTTACACATGCAAATGTAATATCTAAAACTCGATCAAAGCAATCTTTCTTTCAATACAATTACCTGTATCTTGTTCCCTGTTCATGTTCCTACACACCTTTAGAAAACTTCCTAAAGTGCATAAATCAGCATCAATCCACACATAATATTCTGTAGATTCATTGAATTGATGCTTTCACCGAACTCTGTCAGTGAGTAGAAGATAGGGGTAGGACCCCTAACTTGCTTCGGAGATACTCAAAAGTGTCTCTTGGTAGTGGCTTTGTGAAGATGTCTGCAATTTGCTCCTTTGTGCTAACATATTCCAGCACAACTTTCTTTTCTTGAACTTCTTCTCTGAGATAATAATACTTGATAGAAATATGTTTTGTCTTGGAGTGCATTACCAGATTCTTT
The DNA here is from genome assembly GCF_030272615.1 of Cryptomeria japonica. Classification (NCBI taxonomy): domain Eukaryota; kingdom Viridiplantae; phylum Streptophyta; class Pinopsida; order Cupressales; family Cupressaceae; genus Cryptomeria; species Cryptomeria japonica. Next base: position 40,505,126 of record NC_081412.1, read on the forward strand.
GAAATGTTAATGGCACTCATATTATCATAGAATATAGTTACTGGCTCGGTAACCTTTTCATTTATACCTTCCAACAGTTGTTTTATCCGTGCTATATTAGTGCAATTCAATGCTGCAGCAACATATTCAGCTTCTGTTGCTGACTGTGAAATACATCCTTGTTTCTTGCTAAGCCAACTCACTAGTCTTTCTCCTAAAAAGAAAGCTCTTCCACTTGTGCTTTTCTTGTCATCAATGTTGCTACCCAATCAGCATCAGTATAAACTTTTAAATCAAAATCATTTCTCTTTTCATATACGAAGCCATAATCTTTAGTGCCTCTCAGGTATCTGAAAATTCTCTTGATTGCTGTCATATGGGTTTCTTTGGGATCTACAGAGAATCTTGCAACAATACCTACTACATGTGCTATATCTGGTCTACTGTGCACAACATATTGTAACTTTCCAATCATGGATCAGTAAAGTGTCTCATTAATAGATGGAGATTCATCATTCTTTGATAGTTTACAGTTGGTAGTCATAGGAGTACTTACTAGTTTTGAATCCTCCATTCCAAATTTCTTCAAGATTTCCTTTATGTACTTGGATTGAGTAATGCAAATCTCATCTTTCATTTGTAGTATCTGTAAACCTATTAAATACTTTATCTCACCGATTAGTGACATCTCAAATTCTTTGCACATTTCATTACCAAAGTTTTTGCATAGAGAATCATTTCCATAAAATATAATGTCATCAACAAATATGGCTGAGATCAATATTCCATTGTCTTCATCATTCTTCATGTACATATTGTTGTTTTCACTTGTTCTTATAAAACCAATCTTGATTAAGTAAGAGTGCAATCTCTCATACCATGCTCTAGGTGCTTGTTTCAGACCATATAAAGCTTTGTTCAATTTACATACCTGATCTTTATTCTTGTCTTCAACAAATCCTTTAGGTTGTTCAATATAAACTTCTTCTTCTAGTATACCATTCAAAAATGCAGATTTGACATCCATTTGATATACCTTGAAATTTTTGAAAGCAGCATATGCCAACAATGTTCTTACTCCTTCAAGTCTAGCCATAGGTGCAAAGGTCTCGCCATAATCTATTCCTTCTTCTTGAGCATATCCTTTGCAAACTAGTTTTGCTTTATTTCGAATGACCTCACCTTTTTCATTTAGCTTGTTTCTGAAAATCCACTTTGTACTGATTATGTTTTTTTCCTTCGGTCTTGGGACTAGTGTCCATGTGTCATTCTTCTTGATTTGATCAATCTCTTCTGTCATAGCATTTACCCAATCTTTAGTGTTAAATGCCTCTTTTACTATTCTCAGTTCAAATTCAAATATCAGACATGTGTTCTGTCTCAATTTGTTCCTTGTCATCACTGGATCATCCTTATCTCCTATAATTTGACTTGATGCATGATTCCTTCTGACATATTTGGATAATACAGGCTCGGTAGGCTCGATATGATCTTCTTCATCACTCGATAACTGGATATTCTCTTCATTTTCTTCAGTAACTCTCTCGGTAGGACTTGTCGGTTGAACATAGACAAATTCTTCATAATCTTCTAGTTCCTTAGAATTTCCTTCATCATTTCTTTCTGCAAATTCATCAATTTCACATTTGCACTTTCTACTATTTTGTTAGATGATTTGATTAGACATTATATGCTTTACTTCTAGAAGAATATCCTAGAAATGTTCCTTCTTCACTTTTATGATCAAACTTTCCATTTTTGTCATCTTTGTGTACATAGCATCTACTTCCAAAGATATTAAAGTAACTTACATTAGGTTTCTTGTCATACCATATTTCATATGGTGTCTTCAAAGTTCCTTTCTTCAATTGTACTCGATTCAGGGTGTAAACAACAATGCTTATTACTTCTCTCCAAAAATTTTGTGGCACTCTTTTTTCAATCATCAGGGTTATGGCACAATCCACAATAGATCTGTTTCTTCTCTTAGCTATCCCATTTTGTTGTGGAGTTCTCAGTGCAGAGACTTGTCTTTTTATACCACGATCATTGCAGAATAAATTAAATTCATCAGAGGTGAACTCTCCTCCTCTATCAGATCTAAGACATTTTAGTTGTCTTCCTATTTCATTTTCAACTCTTGCCTTGTACCATTTAAACATTTGAAAGGCTTCTGATTTTTCTTTTAAAAACATAACTAACATCATCCTTGAATAATCATCCACAAATAATATGAAATATTTATCACCATAATAACTTTGAACTTTCATAGGACCACAAAGATCAATATGCACAAGATCTAAAATTCCCTTAGAAGTGTAGGACTTACTTGTAAAGCTTGATCTTGTCATCTTACCCATCTGGCATCCTTTGCATATAGCATTCTCAAGTTTCTCCAAACTCTGTAGACCTCTTACTCGGTGCTTCTTACTTATTTTGATCAGATTATCAAAATTTACATGACAAAACCTTTTATGCCATAACCAGGTATCATCTATCTTTGCATAAAGACACTTGTTCCGAGTTGAGTCAAAGTGGAATGTTTTACCTTTTGTTTGAGTCCCGGTAGCCGCTAACTTTCCATGCTTGTCATGAACTTTGACAATTCCTTTCTAAAATTCTATTCAATAACCTATGTTGTTTAGCTATGCTACACTCAACAAATTGTATTTCAAACCTTCAACCCAATAAACATCATCACACTTTGCATTGTCAAGAAGTGTGATAGAGCCTTTACCTTTTACTGGACATGGTACATCATTACCAAATCTTACATAACCTCCATCATAGTCTTCTAATTTAACAAACGTGTGTTTATCACCTGTCATGTGATGTGAGCATCCACTATCTATGATCCAAGAATCATTATTATTTATGTGAGATATTAAGGCTTTTTCTTCATACCTTTCTTCATTAGATCCATCCTTAATAGCCACATAAACAACTTCCTCTATGTCTGTTTCATTAGATTTATCATCATTGGATTCCTCATCGGCAATTAGGCATGTCTTTCTATCTCTCCTTCTGAAATCTTGGTATCCTCTGTAGTGATTGTCTTTCTGTCTGTCATCTCGGTATTCTCTCTTTTCACTAGATTCTTTGTCAGGGTAGTTAGAGGCCATATGTCCTATTTTATCACAATTGAAACATTTCAAAGGTAGCTTTCCTTTATACTTACTGATGCTCTGCAAAAAGGATTAGAAAATCTGTTTGATGGCAACACACACAAGAGCACAAGAAACAAATGTTAGTGTTAGCAATAAAAGATTATCCTAAACAGGCATATCAAGAGAGATATTAAGCATGAAATAGAAAGCATATAAACATATAATAAAATAGCTAATCAAGATGCTCATAGTTGCTCCTCCCTTGTTCCTCTCCTCTCCAAGTCCCAAATGAGTGTAGCTCTCAGCTTTTAGCACTAGCCATGGATGCCATATGGAGATTCAAGATGGTTGAATATGATAAGCAAATGCTATGCAAGTGTAGATAGTGATGCTATGAGAAAGCTCTATGCTAATGCCAGTATAACAACAATACTCTAATGCTTCTTTTTTTTTGCTTGAGGAGAAGGGTTCTATTTATAGAAGAAATGGGGAAACGAAGGGTTAAGATTGAATGGTTTAATCAAGGGCCAAGTTTGAAAGTTGGGGATCCATGTGCACAATTGGCACCAATAAAATGGTGACAAGTGTCAACATAGGATTGGGTTGAGAGAAGAGGTTGGAGGCATTAAAGGCCTGAGAAGACCTCATGGTTATCTAGAGGCTAAGGGTCAAGTCCAAATTAAGATTACCCACTGGATTAAGAGTTAATCCAAGGATAAACTTTTGTGCAAATGTTTAAGAGATAATCATGGTCAAAGCATTAATGGCCTGATGAGACCTTTGGGTTGGGTAGAGGTTGAGTCAAAACAAATGTTTTAACCATGTGGGAGGGTTTGAGGTAACCATTAATGGTTATTGGAGACTTTGGGGATTAAGTGGTTGAAGGTTGAAAGCCTTCAATGGTTATCAAAGACTTTGAGCCATTTAGTGGTTGAAGGTTGAAAGCCTTTAATGGTTATCAAAGACTTTGAGGGTTTGAGAAGTGACTTCCCTTTTGCTTAGGAATGTGACAAAGTTTAGAGAAGGGGTTAGGTTATTTAAAAGTGATTAGAAAATTCTAGAAGGGGTTTAGGCATGCAAGTGGATTTTGTAGGAAAACGCAAGTGGGAGAAATTTTGGTATTTTCAATTAAAATAAAATCATTTATTTCAATTAAATGGTGTAATTTGCATTTGGATAAATATTCAAATAAATATTAATTTATTTAAATGAGAAAAAGGAAGATAAAGCATTAAAATGCTTGAAAACTTTGAGGGAAACCATTAAAGGCTTGAAGACTTTAAGGAAAATCATTAAAGTCTTAAGAAGACTATAGAAGGAAGCCATCAAGTTTGAAGACTTTAAAGCCATCAAGTTTGAATACTTTAAGGGAAACCATTAAAGGTTTCAAGTGGGTGAGGATAAATAGAATTTTAAATAAATAATTTATTTAAAATAGTTGTGCAACTTGCATTTGTAGGAAAATGCAAGTAGGTGGAGGATAAAGGTGATTTAAATAAATTATTTATTTAAAATAATTGTGCAACTTGCTTTTGTAGGAAAATACAAGTGGGTAGAGGATAAAGGTGATTTAAATAAATGTTAATTTATTTAAATGTGAGAGAAGATTTAATTAAACAAATATGATTTATTTATTTAATTAATGGTCTAAATTTGGTTAAGTGAATTAAATCAAATAAATTGAATAATTTATTTAATTAATAGGAGAAGAGGGTTAAGATGAATTAATTAAATATTAATTTAATTAATTATTAATTGATGGTTAAATAATCAAATAAATACTAAGTATTCATTTAATTAAGTGAACAGATTTATGTGACTACACTTACCTTTGCCTCTTGGTAACCTCCTGGCCAACAATGCTTCAAACTCTTCTTGCTTTCTGATTTCCTCATACAGTTTGTGCACTTCTTCCATGTTCTTACAAAATCTTTCACTTGCTCCACTGTGATTCCCTTCAGAATACTTACCCATTCTATCATTGTAATCATTAGATTCACCAAGATGAAAAGAACTGAATGCAGATTCAACTTTATTTACCAAAGACCCACTATTATAAAAACTACTTAACTCAAATGCATGTAGCTTACCGATAGTAGCGTCTAAAGAAGCTAACATGTTAGGTATAGACCTCAATTCATTGATTGCAGAGACTCAGATTACATAAGCAGGTAGAAGGGTTCTTAATAACTTACTTGTGACATCCTTCTCTTCAATAGTTCCTCTTGCTCCTTTGATTTGATTGACAATTTCCTTTAGTCTTGTACTATACTGGGTTATGTTCTCTCCTTCATTCATCCTCATAGACTCAAGTTGTCCTCTTAAACTGTCCACTTTTTCTCTTTGTACATGTTCATCATCGCCATAAATAGATATGAGCTTGTTCCACATTTCTTTGGCATCATTGCAACCTTCTAGGTCATTAAACTTTGAGTCGATTAATGCAGATGTTATTTCAATCATGGCTTGAATATGTTCTTGCTTTGCGTTTATCTCTTCCATTGTCATCGGGTAGGTGCTGGGTGCTATGTAATCACTCTCCAGATAATATGTAGCATATTCTCTAATTCTTGATAAGTGCAGCTTCATCCTTTTCTGCCATGTGGAAAAACTTGACTTGTTCAGCTTTGGGGCATCACTCTTATACATCTTCGGATCTTAACTCAAGTACCTTCAAACTTTTCTTTCGGAGTCCAAAGCTCTAATACCAATTGTATAGTTCTGATGCCAATAGCTAACAAGATGAGAGGGAGGTGGGGGGTGAATCATATAAAATTAATCTTCAATAAAATCAACAAATTCAACCTTGGTAACTTATACTTCAGTAATATTACCAAAAATTGCTAAACATGCTAACTCATAAACACATAATCATCATAGCACATATAACACCAGATTTAACATGGAAACCCAAATAGGGAAAAGCCACTGTGGGATTTCGGACCCATTCAGAAATATACTCTTCTAGAGTATGCTCAGTTAAAAGCAAATCCTGTTAAAGATTACAAACACATTGCTAGATGTGACCCTGTTAAAGGATTTCCCTCAAATCTATTAGGATCTTCACTTTGTTAGAAGTGACCTTGTCAAAGGATTTCAAACACTCAATTAGAATGTTACCTTGCTAGAGGATTTACAAATAAGACTGTTAGGTCCACTCTGTTAAGAGATTTTTTGTCACTTTACAAAATAACAGTAATAAAAATATATCTGCAACTTCACATCTAAAATGCTAAAGTAGATTCTTATTTGCTCAACACAGTCTAGTCATAGGACTTATCTTGTCCCTCTGCTGGGCTCCCTACTTTGTTATTCAAACAGGTTTTCAAGCTTCTGTGCTCGGTAATCACTATGTAGCATCCTTGTGTTTACACTTGCCCGCATACAATGTTCATCAATTATTTCTTATTTATAAACAATTTGCTAACTGCTGAATCTCCTCGATCACATTTCCCATGATCAATCATAGCCATCAAATCTTCAATATTGACTAGGTTCAATGTATCCTTCGATCTGAAAAACATTTTACTTCACCTAGGAACTTGCATTCCATTCTTGGAACTTGTGCTAGGTTAAGCGGTTCAATCTGTGCTATAGATCTTGCTCCTAAATTTTCAAAGCCATAGATCCTTAACAAATTTCTTGCACGTCATATCAATCATTTAATCAACTCTAGCTAATCAGCTTCCTTCATTAAATAACACGTTCATTCCTTCAATGTTGTCTGACATAACTTGGTTGCAACTCGGTAAATACTAAACTTCACTCGGTAGACATTCCACCTTCATTAACCGATATCGATAACCTTAGGGTTTACCGACTAGGTTCTTTAGGGTTTACCAACTTGTTCTTTGTTCGGTGACATAGTATAGCATTAACCTTACAATCAACAACATATGTAGGATATCAAAATAATCTAAACATCATGATCTCATCATTGTTTAACTCGATAATAGTTGCCCATTGAATAATTTATTTATCCCCTTATTCATCACATTCTTTCTGTGTCTTTTACCAACATCTTAATTCTCTTCAAATCAATCTTCTCAAGATATGGCAACATCATACTGAATCAAAATATCAATTTCTTGACTTCAATGACAAAATAATGTTATAAAGATAATTATCATCCTTCTTTAGTTATATCAATAATCTTCAACAACCTTCTCAATATCTTCAATGAAATATCAACAATCTTCTTCTATTAAAATGTCAACATCAATAACCAAACCCTTCGCTATCAAGTATATCACCTTATAAAAAATTGCCTTATACTTCACATCTATCTCCATTCCAAAATGACCTAAAATATCTCATACATATATGATTCTATTACAATGTACCATGTCGGATTTTACAAAAGATAATTACAATTCAAAATAATAAATAAAAGTTTATTCCATGTTGGCTTGAGTGTTGATATGCATTATTGTCGATGCCAGTGAAGTGCCTGCCAATGTATGTAGAAGTCTATTGCCGGTGCTGGTATCTTCCAGTTGGTTTCTAGATGATTTCTAGTTGGTTGCCATGAATGAAAACATCAACTATTCTCATAAGAGTGTAGAATGCCAAAAATCTCCCTCTTTGGCATTGATGGCAACACTCATGAGAAAAATCCCAAAACTGTTTCCAAAAACTAAAGTCCAAAAATATTCCAAAAAGATGTGCTCCCCCTAAGAAAGTGATCTACTTTGTATAAGCATTTTTCTCCTCCACTACTCCCCCTTTGACATCAATGATAAAGGTTTGTCAAAAATAATTAAACGAGTGCAAAAATTTCACCTCAAAGTCTGTAACTGGATGGTTACAATTTGAAAATTATTTGCCAAAACTAAATTCAGACTCTGCATAAACCTTTTGCTATCATTCAAAGTTGCCTCAGTCTGTTGGATCATATCGGTTGAGGATTAGGAAGAGAAACTGGAGTAATCGAAGGAGGATTAGGCTGCCTATTATTTCTAGTATGATAAGTATGGGCAACCGCATGATAACTCTCTCTAGTTAATTGCTTGGCATAATTGTAAGGACTTATAGGTTTTCTTCCTTGCACAATGATGATAGGTTTATTTGGAGTAAGAAAGGAATCATACCCCCCTTGGATAGTAAGGAGAGGTGATTTAGGAACTTGAAAGGTGGTAGAAGGACAAGCACCTTGGACTTCAAAGAGAGGCTTATTATGCTCATTTAGGTTTATCATGTTAACTAATTTAGAAGTTTTGTTCTTGTTTAGAGATTTCGATAAAGCCACAAAGTCATCAAGAGCATCATCCAACAAAGCATAATCATATCTATTAAAAGGTTTATCTTTTGATTCAAAAGGAGACATCTCCTCATAGAGGGGATTATTGAAAACAACCATGTTACTAGATTCAATGGAAGAGTTGATAGGAATGTACCCTTGAGAGGTATCATTCAACTTATCTTTCTCATCACAATGAAATGGCATAGTAACAAGGTTTATGAGTTTTTGGTAAAATGAAGGTTTGGCCTCTTTAGGATTCAAAAAATCATCTAAAGCTTCATCTAATTCATCTTGGCTATACTCATAATTAGCATAATTTCATACATCATCATAAATATGAACATCTTGCAAATAAAAATCCGACATTTTGAAATAAAAGTTGCATAAAACTTAGACACATAATGCAAAGAAACAAAGAAACACACTCTTTTTTTTTTTTTCTTTTTCCTTTGAAAATGAAACTTAAATGAAACACACTAAATCTAGATCTAGATCTAACAAATGCAATGCAAGAGAAAGAAATAATTCGTTCACGTCGGGTTCACCAAAATGTGTGGGGGAAAAAGCGAGACTAGGCTAACATGTCCTAATCCTACCTTTTGTCACACATTACGGAATACGAAAGGGCCTAGAGGTATCGCACAATTGGATACTTCTTTTTGGTGAAAGAGAGAGCCACGAGCTACCTATTAGGGTTTCTATTCCTTTGTTGTAATTGAAAGGTAAGATTATGCAAGTTCAATTCTTAACCCCAAAATGCAAGTGTGAACTAATAACAAGATTGCAGAATTGAACTTAAACAATGGAAAGCTGCAAACATAAAGACAAGACAAGAATGCAGATGCGTACCCGAAGTCAAAATCTGAGTGAAAATGTTCGGGATAGGGGCGCGGGCACCACTGTCCTGATTTTGCACCTGAAACTGCCACTTTGCAACCTAGAAAACTATCGGAAATGCTAAAAATTGTTGTCTGTCAGGAGGACCAGGGCGCCCAGCGCCCCTGTCCCAGGGACCAGGGCACCTAGCGCCCTTGTCTTGGCAGGACTAGGGCGCCCCACGCCCCTGTCCTGGTCTTCTGCTCTTAAACTTGGTGTATGGTTCCGTCTCCATCTGCTTCTTTCAAATCTGCAACTTGCGGCGTCGTCTAAATCCCGAAATCTTCACTTATATCTGAAAAGGTGTTTGGGCGGCTATATAGGGTTTTGCCTTAGTCAAACCCCCGCTTCGGTGATTTCCACCTCCACGAATAGCCAAGTTGTATTGTAAAAGTAATGTGTGTGTAGACCTTGTGTGTGTGCAAGATCTAAAATGCAAGTAAGCAAACTAGAGCAACCTAGAAAGTAAACCCTAATTGCTTGTAAATGACAATGTAAATGCTCCAAATCAAGATGCCAAGTGATCTAAAGCATGAATGTAAGTGACATAATGAGGCTTATGCAAAGACATGAAAACAACATGAAATCATACCCAACCCCAAGGGAGGGGTACAAGCCAATCTTCAGTTGGTGATCCCTTATTGCTTTTCAATGCCTTCAAAGCCCTAAGTGAATGAATGGATTTGATGAATGCTTGGAGGATGAATGTTGAGAGTTGTTGAAGTCTTCCAAGATCTGCTCTTTCGCTGCATATGAGGTTCCTGAAAACAAAATTCAGATCCTTTCTAATGAAGAAAGAGAGCTCTTATGTATAAAACCCTAGGTCTTAATTCCAACTTTTGGCCGACCTAGAGATTGAATATCCCACAAATTTCTTGGGGTTAAGCTTTATTTTATGATTGGATCATGCTCCTAAAATTTCGGGAAAAATGTCCACGACCGTGTGCACTCCGGGTGCCATGGTCCCGGCAACTTTTCACCATATTTTCAGGGCCGTCAGATATGATGATTTTAGAGAGAATCCCAAAGTTACAGGTGATTTCGAGATGTTTTGACCCCCGAAATCAAGCCCCCAAGTCCAAAAGAAGGCCTAATTAGGGTTTTTGATTAGATGATGTATTGGAGGAATAAAATGAAAAGGGGCACACTTTAATGAAAGGGCCCGCCTTTATGATCTGGAGGATGATGAAATAGGACCTTAGACCTAATTAATTTGATTAATTAAGTGCTAAAGGAGAAATGCAATGCAAAATGCAAACTACGCCAAGGCGGGTGCTAAACTAGATGTGAAATTGTACTACTTTAGCAAGTGCGTACAATTTACGACACTACATTTAGCCCCCACTTTAGTGGTCATATGAGTACTACATGCATATGCAAGCTAAAGTACAAGAAAGTAAACATTATTTGAAAAAGGATATATCCATAAGTTCGTCAAACGAAGCCCACAGCGGTATCTGCAGTACACAGTTAGGAACCGCACCCTACAAAACACACGTTAGATCGCAAAATCACCTAATGCTTACTAAGGAAAGTGATGAAATTTGTGAGTAGCTATATGCCCCCCCCTGTTTCAGCTTGCTTATTAGGGAGGTGAAACAGGGTAGCATGTTTACTTACAACAAATTGTGTTAACGATTAGTGATGAGATATGTTCACTACAAAGGCTTCATCAGAGCACATTTTGGAACATCAAGAGAGTAAGGGAATGAAAATATGATTCCTACGCAACAAATGGTTTGAAAATCACATCTCCCAAACTCAAGTTATGATGAAATGAGTGATTTAGGGAAAATTAGGGTTTTGAAAGTAAAGGTAAAGGAATGAAAGTATATACCTTGAAAGTGACTATTGCATTTGTCACTTTGTTGATTCTGAGTATTGTTCATTGCAGTGGAGCCCACATAGCCATCATCATGCCTTCACGATGACCAGAGTGTCCTGCGAGGATTGAGATCATGCAACAGGCCGTGATCGACGACGAGCCACTAGACGAGGTGAGTTGACTAAACTTTGACTTTCTGCATTTCTGTTGACTCTGATTTTCTGTGATCAAAAGTGGGCTATGGAATCTGACCCTGGGTCCCACCCAGGGTGCCATGGTCCCACCAAGGTGCCATGGTCCCTTCAGGGCGCCATGGTCCCTGTGGGGCGCCATGGTCCCTTCAAGGCGCCATGGTCCCTGCAGGGCGCCATGGTCCCCTCAGGGCACCATGGTCCCAATCAGGACTTGGCAGGGGTCAACTTTCGATGTTCGTCAGCTTGCGTATTTGGGATAGATGATTTTGATGATTGATTACTGATTACATTGGTGTTTTTGTGTTGTAGGGTCTCCCATACATGAGAGAGCACACGGCGGGGAAGATTCTTCATAGTTTGTGAGATCAGATTCCCCGGCTTACTCAAGCAGAGAGAGATACATTGTCTATAGTAGGTTTGTGATCTATGATTCTTATGCCGGCCATTTGATTTCATCCCGTGATGCTGATGGCACTCATGGAGCGATGGGATCCTGACACATGCACATTCCAGCTTCCAGTAGGGGAGATGATGGTGACACTTGAGGATGTGTACCGCATTCTTCGCCTACCGATCAGAGGAGCTACCATGACATATGCGACTGATCGGTCAGCACAGGATCATCAGAGGGAGCAGGTATACTGTATAGGGAGAGTCATGCCGAGTGAGACAAGAGGTCGTATCATGGTCAGCTGGCTCTTACATCCTACAAGAGAGGTGCCCCTCATGAGACGTCTTATGATAGCCATCATTGCACTAGCTGTCTGCCCTAATGGGCGAGGTACACACATGCATGGGGGTCTCACATGGTGCATCAGGGCTATGGAGAGACATAGGAGAGTATACGCCTGGGGTCGAAGTATGCTTGCACATCTCTATCACGACCTCGAGGAGTATGTTTTCAAACAGGGTTGCAGCTTGATGACATGCACACTTCTACAGGTGTGGATATTTGAGCACTTTACATGCACCAGGCCTGTCGACTATCCGATGAGTGCGGCTAGCGAGCGACCTAGGGTATTTGCTTATCCACTTACTAGCGAGTGGAGATTTGGAGATCTACTGTATTGGAGAGTGACATTTGACAGATTGACAGCTGAGGTGACTGTATGGAGACCATATCCGCGGATGCACAGATGGGATGGGATGGAGAGACAGTTAGCATGCTTACAGAGGAATCGCCTACTGAGAGGGCGATATCCACACATCATAGTCCCATTCTACTTTGACTGAGTACGGAGGTAGTTTGGGCTAGAGCAGTGTGTTCCAACCGATGTGCCCATCTACACTCGACACTCACGAGTCCTTCCCAGACCCAGAGTAGTAGCGAGACCTATGATAGATGATATCGAGATCACAGATATAGAGGGGTCCAATTAGGATGTGGTCACTGATTATGCTGCAGACCCCGGAGCACAGTGCAGGTATCTCTCATGGTTTATGAGATCATACCCAGGGCCTATCTTTCCACCAGATCACCTGATAGACCATCCAGGTCCATGGAGACATGGAGACTGAGATGAGGATTAGGGATCTAGATCGGAGGAGCCAGAGGAGGGAGAGGGTCATGAGGAGGCAGGAGGGCTTGATCCACCCATAGGAGATCAACCTAGTGCCGAGGAGGAGGAAGGAGAGGAAGATGACACAGATAGAGATGATGAGGAGGAGAACGAGGATGCAAATGAGGATGAGGATGCAGATGAGGATGAGGAGGAGGAGGATAGAGATGATGAGGAGGAGTCAGATGCAGCTCCCCATCATTCGGGAGATGATACCATAGCCTTAGATCCTCCCGTTATTCCCCAAAAGGGGGAACACGAGGCGATACGGAGACCTGTACCCATCACGCATAGATCATTCGAGCGTGGGGAGCTTAGTAGTTCCCAATCATAGATGCTACCATATCACGATCCCTACTGGCGTGAGGGAGATCCAAGTATAGTAGGTTTATATTGATTGATTGATGTTTTGATGATATAAAATGGTACTAATATAAAATTTGTTCTACTGCTACAGCTAATGTGCAGGAGTGGCATTCTCTGATCCAGCAAGCAGTGACAGATATCTCCACGATGGCACAGATCCCTAGTTCCTCACAGGTTGCTTATAGACCTCAAGGGAACGCGGGTCAGCATGATGATTTGTTTTCCCCATTTTGAGTACAGGTAGAGATATGGAGGGAGAGAGAGCGAGCTCTATCAGAGGACCTTCAGTGGGCACAGTGTGATCTAGCAGCAGCTCAGGCCGAGGCTACCTCGTATCACGCGATTCTTATGGATAGGGATCGTAGGAGTTCTTCTCAGAGTCACTCATGATCTATATCACGGTATACCCCTATGGGTCCACCTGCATGACCGGATCAGGAGGGAGCATCTAGTCGTCACTCTCCAGCCACTAGCCCTAGGGATAGGAGATGATCTTATGATGTAGGGTAGGTCACATTTTGGATGTATAGTGACCTACCTTTGTATATTGATCCACATATATATATATATATATACATGCTTCTTTGTCTCAAACGTGTTATCTTTAATGTCTAAAACAATGTGTATTTTGATTAAAGTTAATACATTTGGTAGATGTACATGTATGTTCTGAATTTAATTTCCATGTGATTGATTTCTCAATGCTCCATGATTAAATTGATACACGTGTGACTTAATTAAAATATTTGATCAAGTACTACATTGATGATAGGGAAGAAAATATGTGTTAAGCCTAAGAATCATATAACTAATGTGATTTAATTTGAATTTAAACACCACATGACACGATTCAACTTAACACATAAAGACATTGTATAATATGCCAACACAATGAAAAATGTAAATCTTTTGCAACTTACATAAATAAATTCAAGACAAACCATAAAGTAAAGAAAACACGCTTGTCAGGAACGAAGCAATATAGATTAAACAAAACATCATTTAATTCTATTTTCTCTAACAAAGATATGCTAACATATTATCCAATTTTGAAGAAGTGAGAAAGGAAATAGATGAATGATAAGGAATGAGGGATTAAGCATAGTATCTACGTAAGTGCATAGCGTTTATAGGGTCTTTAAGAGACGTACCATCTACACCCGCTATTTTATAAGCACCTGATCCATAATCTTCAATAACGATATACGGTCCAAGCCAATTAGGACTAAATTTTCCCTTTTCTTCAGGTAAGGCATTCGCATTGCGCTGATTCTCATAGAGCACTAAGTCACCCACTGAGAAGGAACGTTGAATAACCTTATCATTATAGCTTCGTTGTAGAGTTTTGTGATACGCTTGAATATGCTCAAGAGCATTTATACACTGTTCATCAAGCATCTCAAGCTGTTGAAGTCTTTGTTCTCTATAAGCATCATCATCTACTATACCTTTGAGAGAAACTCTAAGTGATGGAATCTCTAATTCTAAAGGCATAATAGCATCAGCACCATAAACAAGATTATAAGGTGTAGTTCCAGTAGCAATTCATACACTCGTTCGGTAGGCCCAAAGAGCATAGATTAGCTGAGTACTCCAATCCTTACCATGCTTATTCACGGTTTTATGAAGAATTTGTTCAATTATCTTATTGGATGATTCTGCTTGACCATTTGACTGAGGATAGTATGGTGTAGAAAATCGATGTTTGATATGATACTTCTCGAGGAATTTCTTCACATCCTTGTTCTTAAATGATGTCCCATTATCAGAGATTATAGTGGAAGGTATCCCAAATCAAGAAATAATGTTTTCTAGAAGAAATCGACAAATCACTTCAGCAGCAGTAGAGCGAAGGGGAATAGCTTCTAACCATTTTGTAAAGTAATTTGTTACGGTTATAATGAAAGTATGTCCTTGAGATGAAGGAGGAGAGATTTTACTGATAAGATCCAGCCCCCATGCAGAGAAAGGCCAAGAAGCTACATGAGAATGAAGTTCTTGGGCAGGAGCATGAATCAAATTATTGTGTTGTTGACATTGATGACATTTCTTAACAAATGAAAAAGAATCCTGCTGCATAGTTTGCCAATAATATCCCATACGGAGCAACCTTTGAACCAAGGATTTGCCTCCAAAATGCCCCCCACAGGCACCTGAATGCGCCTCTTCAAGAGCAATAGGGATTTCCGATTTGTTAAGACAACGAAGGAGAAGACCATTATAACCCCTTCGGTAAAGAACATTAGAAAGAATGATATATCTAGCGGACAGCTTGCAAATTCTAGTTCCTATTGGTGGAATCAGGAAAGGTACCATCGGTCAAATATCTTACGATATGCGAATACCATTCATCTGAGTCTATAAAGTCACAACATGTCACCAAGCTAGAATCATCTACAATAGCTGGAGAAATAAGGTTGTGAATAACAAATTTAAGATCAACCACAGGGTCCTCTAAAGATACCAAAGAAGCCACACATGCCATTGCGTCTGCATGTCGATTATCTTTTCGAGGAACAGGTTCCATGGTGTAAGAATCAAATTTTTGTAACAAAGAGATAGAAAGGTCTTTATATTGTGATAATTTGTCTTGTTTTGCTTGATACAGTCCTGTTACTTGTCTTATAATTAGTTGAGAATCTCCAAAAATATGTATGTGTTTTATATTCAAAGCTAAGGCTGCCTTTATTCCTGCTATAAGAGCCTCATATTCAGCAATGTTATTGGTACATAGGAAATTGAGACGATAAGATAAGGGAATGGACTTCTTTGTAGGAGAAATCAAAACAACACCTGCCCCTGATCCCGTACGACACTTAGAGCCATCAAAGTATAACTCCCAAGTTTCATCTTTCTCTGTACAAAGGATGAAGTCGTCAGGAAAAGACTCAGGGTTAGGGAAGGAGAAAGGTGAAGGGGCCTCAACTAGGTGATCGGTCAACGCTTGCCCTTTAATTTCTCTTTGTGAAACAAATTTAAGGTCAAATTTAGTTAACATCATAACCCACTTAGCTAGGCATCCTAATAAATCAGTTTTAGAGAAAAGATGCTTCAACGGATCAAACTTCACCATGACGTGGACTTCTGAATTTAAAAGATAATGTCTCAATTTCTGAGTCGCAAACACCAAGGCCAAGCATTGTCTTTCTATCGCAGAATATCGGGTCTCATAATCGAGTAAGGTACGACTTATATAATAAACCGGACACTCCTTACCATCTTTATCATGTTGTGCCAATAATGCTGCAAGAGCATGAGAGGAAGTAGCTATATAAAGAAGGAAGGGTTTAGAAGGTTCGACAGGTTGAAGGATAGGAGGATTAGCCAGATACACTTTTAAATCTTCAAATGCTTGCTGACAATCTTCATTCCATTGAAAAGTGATATTATTTTTGAGAAGTTGTGTAAAAGGAAAAGTACGATCCGCAAGTTGAGATACAAACCTACGAATAGCTTAAATCTTTCCTTGTAAGCTTTTGAGTTGAGACACATTTCTAGGAGGTGGCATGTTGACAATAGCATCTATTTTCTTAGTATCCACCTCAATCCCATGATGCGAGACTATGAATCCTAATAGTTTTCCACTATCTACACCAAAAACACATTTTCGAGGATTCAAGCGCATGTGATATTTACAAATCCTTTCAAATATTTGACGAAGGATCTTAATGTGATCTATGCGGAGAATGGATTTAGCTAAAACATCATCAACATAATCTTCTAAAATCTTATGCATGTAATCGTGAAAGATAAGGGTCATCGCTCGTTGATAAGTTGCGCCGGCGTTTTTAAGTCCGAAAGGCATCATTACCCAACAAAACGTACCCCAAGGAGTGGTGAAAGCAGTTTTGAATTGATCTTGAGGATTAATGAAAATTTGATTGTATCCTGAAAAACCATCCATGAAGGATAACAAAGCATGTCCTGTTGTAGAATCAACTATCATGTCAATGTTTGGGAGGGGAAAATCATCTTTCAAAGAAGCTTTATTTAAATCTCGAAAGTCAGTACACATTCTTATTTTATTATCTAATTTAGCCACAGCAACAATATTTGAAATCCATGGGGAATAATCAATAGGGCGGATAAATCCAGCCTCCAATAATTTTTCAATCTCAGCCTTAACAAGCAAAGCTACCTTAGGATTCATTTTTTGAATCTTTTGTTTCACAGGCTTAGCATCAGGAACTAAGACAATATTATGAGTGACAATCTTAGGATCTATACTAGGCATGTCAGAATATGTCCAAGCAAAGATCTTAGGGAATTCACGCAATAAATCTTCATATTGTTTTTGTTCCTCTTCGTCCAGACATTTTCCAATTTTAATAACTTTTTCTTCATTGCCAGAATCCATCTTAACATCAATGGTGTCGCTTATAAGAAGATTACTTTGTTGAGGAGTATCCTTTAACTGAGGAAATTCTTTCACAATCTCATTGTTATCAGTCTCTTTTCCAAAATAGGCTTCAGTGTTCAAACAATAAGGGAATCCCCTATTGTGATGATAACGAGGAAGAGTATCATATGCTCCTAAAAACTCAGCTAAAGCATCATCGGTAGGAAAAACATCCAAAGCACAGGCATATGAAGGATCAATATACTCAGGATGTCTCATTGGTAGAGATGTAGAAATAACATTAACACTAATACATGGTCTTCTAGAAGCTTTAGTGTGCTTGCAGGGATTATAACCAAGTCTAAAGGCATAATCATAAAGATTATTCTCTAGAGGAACCTTTATTCCTTGTTCGTGAGCGCCACAGCCATTTCCATTATACCCATGCTTAGCTAGAATACGAAAACCATGACCATAACGATCAACCATTTTAGAAAGAGAAGGTGGTTTTTCATAAGACAAAGAATCAAACCCTTCAGAATTGGAAGTGTGAGGAGAAGAAGTTTGAGAAGCGGCCACGAAGTTATTGCTCATAGGCTCAGGTAATGTTGATTGATTTTTAGCTTCTTCCTTCTTTTTCAGCTTTAAGCTCTCTAGAAGGAACCTTATATTCACCTACAAAGGTAGGATTAAAATCAAGAGATCCCCAATCGTCTTCTGCGAGAATCTTCTCAGGATCAAAATCCTTCTTATGTGTAGATTCAAGTCGAGAATAATCTTCTTCAGGAGCTCCAGGCTTATCCAAAGAATTTTGATCATCAGAGAGCGAGGATTCATCGATAGGTATCTTGTTTAAAGAGTCATCGTTAGACGAGGAAGGCTTAGAAGAACCCCCTTTGGAAGTAGATGTTTGTAAACAAGCTTGGAAATTAGTATCACCTATCAAGGTATATGTCTTATTATTATATATAAATTTAACTTGTCTATGCAATGTAGAGGGGACCGCTTGCATACTATGAATCCAAGGTCTCCCTAATAGCAAGTTTTATGTTAGATTTCCCGACATAACATGGATAGGAGTAGGCAAAGTAATAGGCCCCACTGTGACGGGTAAGGTGATAGTACCTAATGAAGTTTTAGCCACATTATCAAAGCCTCGAATAGGATGAGAGTTAGGCGCAATTAAGGATGTATCCACATTCATCTTATGCAAAAGATTAATGCTACACACATTAAGACCAGAGCCATTATCTACTAGTGTTCGTCTTATAGCAGTATCATTTATGATAACCACAATCATCAAGGGATCATATTGATGTTGAATTTCACTAGTGGGCAACTCATCTTGAGTAAACACAATATGAGCTTTAGGATTCATCACAGAGTTAACCAAAGACACTATATTACTAGATGTATTCGGTGGAGAAACATTCAAATCTTTCAAAGCATCTTGTAACATTCCGTGATGAGCAGAAGAAGTTTGAATCAAATCCCAAAGGGATATCTTAGCAGGGGTAGCTTTAAGTTGTTCTATGAGATCATATTCCTTACTAAGAACTTGTGAAATGCGTGGAGCTTGCGGAAGAATTGGTTGAGGATTAGGAAGAGAAACTAGAGTAACCGGAGGAGGATTAGGCTGCCTATTATTTCTAGTATGATAAGTATGGGCAACCGCATGATAACTCTCTCTAGTTAATTGCTTGGCATAATTGTAAGGACTTATAGGTTTTCTTCCTTGCATAGTGATGATAGGTTTATTTGGAGTAAGAAAGGAATCATACCCCCCTTGGATAGTAAGGAGAGGTGATTTAGGAACTTGAAAGGTGGTAGAAGGACAAGCACCTTGGACTTCAAAGAGAGGCTTATTATGCTCATTCAGGTTTATCATGTTAACTAATTTAGAAGTTTTGTTCTTGTTTAGAGATTTCGATAAAGCCACAAAGTCATCAAGAGCATCATCCAACAAAGCATAATCATATCTATTAAAAGGTTTATCTTTTGATTCAAAAGGAGACATCTCCTCATAGAGGGGATTATTGAAAACAACCATGTTACTAGATTCAGTGGAAGAGTTGATAGGAATGTACCCTTGAGAGGTATCATTCAACTTATCTTTCTCATCACAACGAAATGGCATAGTAACAAGGTTTATGAGTTTTTGGTAAAACAAAGGTTTGGCCTCTTTAGGATTCAAAAAATCATCTAAAGCTTCATCTAATTCATCTTTGCTATACTCATAATCAGCATAATTGCATACATCATCATAAATATGAACATCTTGCAAATAAAAATCTGACATTTTGAAATAAAAGTTGCATAAAACTTAGACACACAATGCAAAGAAACAAAGAAACACACTCTCTTTTTTTTTTCTTTTTCCTTTGAAAATGAAACTTAAATGAAACACACTAAATCTAGATCTAGATCTAACAAATGCAATGCAAGAGAAAGAAATAATTCGTTCACATCGGGTTCACCAAAATGTGTGGGGGAAAAAGCGAGACTAGGCTAACATGTCCTAATCCTACCTTTTGTCACACATTACTGAATACAAAAGGGCCTAGAGGTATCGCACAATTGGCTACTTCTTTTGGGTGAAAGAGAGAGCCACGAGCTACCTATTAGGGTTTCTATTCCTTTGTTGTAATTGAAAGGTAAGATTATGCAAGTTCAATTCTTAACCCCAAAATGCAAGTGTGAACTAATAACAAGATTGCAGAATTGAACTTAAACAATGGAAAGCTGCAAACATAAAGACAAGACAAGAATGTAGATACATACCCGGAGTCAAAATCTGAGTGAAAATGTTCAGGATGGGGGCGCGGGCGCCACTGTCCTGATTCTGCACCTGAAACTGCACTTGAAACTGCCACTTTGCAACCTGGAAAACTGTTGGAAATGCTAAAAATTGCTATCTGTCAGGGGGACCAGGGCGCCCAGTGCCCCTGTCCTAGGGACCAGGGCGCCTAGTGCCCTTGTCCTGGCAGGACCAGGGCGCCCCACGCCCCTGTCCTGGTCTTCTGCTCTGAAACTTGGTGTATGGTTCCGTCTCCGTCTGCTTCTTTCGGATCTGCAACTTGCGGTGTCGTCTGAATCCTGAAATCTTCACTTATATCTGAAAAGGTGTTTGGGCGGCTATATAGGGTTTTGCCTTAGTCAAACCCCCGCTTCGGTGATTTCCACCTCCACGAATAGCCAAGTTGTATTGTAAAAGTAATGTGTGTGCAGACCTTGTGTGTGTGCAAGATCTAAAATGCAAGTAAGCAAACTAGAGCAACCTAGAAAGTAAACCCTAATTGCTTGTAAATGACAATGTAAATGCTCCAAATCAAGATGCCAAGTGATCTAAAGCATGAATGTAAGTGACATAATGAGGCTTATGCAAAGACATGAAAACAACATGAAATCATACCCAACCCCAAGGGAGGGGTACAAGCCAATCTTCAGTCGGTGATCCCTTATTGCTTTTCAATGCCTTCAAAGCCCTAAGTGAATGAATGGATTTGATGAATGCTTGGAGGATGAATGTTGAGAGTTGTTGAAGTCTTCCAAGATCTACTCTTTCGCTGCATATGAGGTTCCTGAAAACAAAATTTGGATCCTTTCTAATGAAGAAAGAGAGCTCTTATGTATGAAACCCTAGGTCTTAATTCCAACTTTTGGCCGACCTAGAGATTTAATATCCCGCCAATTTCTTGGGGTTAAGCTTTATTTTATGATTGGATCGTGCTCCTAAAATTTCAGGAAAAATATCCGGGACCGTGTGCACTCCAGGCGCCATGGTCCCGGCAACTTTTCACCAGATTTTCAGGGCCATCAAATATGATGATTTTAGAGAGAATCTTGAAGTTACAAGTGATTTCGAGATGTTTTGACCCCCGAAATCAAGCCCCCAAGTCCAAAAGAAGGCCTAATTAGGGTTTTTGATTAGATGATGTATTGGAGGAATAAAATGAAAAGGGGCACACTTTAATGAAAGGGCCCACCTTTATGATGTGGAGAATGATGAAATAGGACCTTAGACCTAATTAATTTGATTAATTAAGTGCTAAAGGAGAAATGCAATGCAAAATGCAAACTACGCCAAGGCGGGTGCTAAACTAGATGTGAAATTGTACTGCTTTAGCAAGTGCATACAATTTACGATGGTACAGTAAAGTGTTGTCACTTGCCTTGTAGGCCAATGCATTGCAATTCATTATCGTCTTGATTGAATCCAAAAGTACCTCTGTAACATTGGTAAGTTTAAAGTCACCTGTAGATGTGTCGGATGTCTGACCAATTATCTTTATTACCTCTTTGCTTCAATTAGGTATATCCATTTTGTTTTCATTTTCCTCTAGTGGATCAGTCTAGGTTTGCATCTCAACCTGCAAAGGTTTCTCAGACTGTTTCAATGTCGCAGTGATTGCTGGTTTCTCTGCTTCGGTGTGTACCTTTGCCTCAGTTTGTTTCTTTGAAAGTTCAACTGCGGGTATCTCTATCTTTGGTGGCCCTGTGCAAGTACCTTTATCTTCAGTAGGTTTTTTAGTCTCTGATGGTTTCTCTATTTGGGTTGGGATCTCATCTTCCTGAGAGTTAATTGTTTGTGTCGATTCCTCTGAAATCTTTTCATTATCAACAATGTCTACTTTAACCTCTGAATTATCTTTATCCACAACAATGTTTACCTCTCGAGTATCCACATTCATTGTAAAAAGTATCTCTTATTCAGTGTTAATATTATGTGTAATACCTTCATTGTTAATAAGTTCATCAATTTCTTCTTTGGAGTTAATCAAGTGAATAGCCAAGAGTGCTTCAACCTTCAATTTCTTGTCTAATTCCATCACTGATAGCCTGTTAGCTTCTAATCTCATGTACAGATCATTTGGTAGCTCCTCAACAACTTCAATCAAAACTTTCTTATAAATATCTAAATGAAGAATAATACTTCTCTTCAATAGTGTTTATGTCAGTAACATTTGAAGAAGTATACCATTTATTCACATTAGACAAATTACCTTCCTCTATTATTTCATTCAGTAAGTCATTCAATATGGGGTTTATCGGTGTCTGTTTTCTCTTTAGATTAAGCTTCTTATTGGGTTCCCTAACCACCTACTGTTTCTTCCTTAATGTTCTTGTTTTCTTCAGAGAAGGAGAGGGTACAGGTGAGGTTTTTCTCTTCCTTTCCACTCTTTTGAACTTAGTTGCCTTACTACTGTAACTATCAGAAGATGTGTCAACCAATGAAATATGTGCCTCCGGTTGAAGTCCTTCAATCTCACTAGCCAATATGCAACTAAAGTTCATGACATTTTCTTTGATTTCCTTTACTTTCTTGGATGCATCCCTAATCTATTTTTCTCTTCTCTTAGTCATTTTCTACATAAATACTTTATTCTCAATGGTTTTTGCATTTCCAAAGAATTATTCAGATGGCTGTCTTGTTGCATCAATTAGTGCTTTTTCATATGTTTCTAGAACATGTAGATCAACCTCACAACTCATTTTAGTAACCCAAATAGTTCTAGGTCTTACTGCTTCCATCTAGGTTTCATCTCTTTTAATGACAAAGCAGATTTCCTTGTCATATTTCTCAACTATGATTTGAGGTATCCTTACCCTAGCTCTCATCTTAGATTGGAAAGATTTAAAGTAATTAGTTATGTTGTTGTCTTTAGTAGTTCACATGCTTGTAAAAGCTTCCTGTAGTTTTTTTCCAACCGGTATATAATAACCAAAGTCTTTGGGTCCTATACTGGGGATCTCTTTGGTGAAATATAGCATTAAACATACCAGAAGGTTTCCAAAGCGGAAAGTACCCTTCTTGTCTCCCTTAATCTTTTTCAGGTTGTTGATAAGCTCATCTTTTAACCATTCACACACATCTATCTTAGCATTGTTGTTTATCATTTTATGTGCATTGTAAATACAAAGACTGGAAACAAAATTGAGTCTGTTAGAATGTGTGGCTTTGTATCCAAGAACCATACTTACATTTCTGACATCGGTGTCCTTAATATCATTTACTCTAAGTGATCTATTGTCAGATGTTTCTCCAGTTAGGCTTGTCACCATTTTGTTGGGAATCCTCTTTGTCTTATCATGTCTACTACCGGTTGAGGGTAAACCAGTAATTGCCCTAATTGCTTGTTGGGTTATCTTACAAACAAACTCCAACCATAAGAATTATCCATGTGCTCTACTCAATACAATCCTTACCACTTCCTCTGGAAATTGAGGGATATTTAGTATCTCCACAATCTTGTGTTTGGGTTTAACAATTCCATGTTCGTCACAAATGACCTTATTAAACATTTTCATTAACTCCTCAGATCCTAGATCTTCTATATTGCAATGTATATAAATCCTAGGGTCTTCTGCAAATGCTACTCCCTTAGGTGTTTTTGAAAAACCTCCTACAGAGTCGTCTTGCTTTGCAATCTCGTGAATTATCTTGAAAACGAGCCTAGGGCATTTCACATTTTCACATTCTCCACAATGGTAGGGTTCAGGAATAAACTCAGGAACAAAAGATGAAGTAGCCATTATGAAAAATGCCTCTTATCTAGATGCTTGCTGAATGCTTGAAAAATACTTCCCAGATTCGCCTTGAATGCATTTGCTCGATTTCATGCTCATAGAAAGTTTGAATGCTCGGTGAGTTAGAAATGAGGGTTTTCCCAGTGCTTTATAGCCAAAAAGCTATTCAAAACATCATTAAATGCTCGCCAGTTAAGTGAAAACTTAACACACTTGCTGATAAAGAAGAGATGTATCTTCTCACAATTAACCGAGGGTAGAATGCATGTTTTTCAATTCGCTGCCATACCCCCAAGGGATTATTCCTCAGTTAGATGAAGAATCTCCTATCGGTGGAGGATTACTCTGTTCTACCAACTAAGATATAGTTTCATCAGTTCTGTAATCTCTTTTCTTAGTCCACTGTTTTGAAAATTCTTGCTTTACATCTTCTACCTTCTCTTTTCCCTTCAAGCTAGATCTCATATTGTTTTTTGGTGTATTCTTGCTTCTACAAAATTTAGCAATATGTCCAATCTTGTTACAAGCATAACAAGTCACATTATTCCTTTAAATAGCATTTCCATATCCTTGAAAGGTTTGTGATCTGCATTGATTAGATAAATGTCCAAATCTTCCACAAACATAACATTTCACATTCATTCTACAATTTTCTGAATTATGACCAACTTTTTTGCATTTGGAACATTGATCGGTGGGTGAGTTTCTGTTCTGATTATTTCTAAATCTACACTGATTTTCTCTATGACCATATTTTTTGCAATTGAAACATTTTTCATTAAATTTGTAAGAATTAGGTTGTCTTACTAGTTTGTTCTGATCTTCATTGTTTGCAGTACCAGAACTTTCTCCAACTTCAAATCCAAGTCCATTAGTATCTCCATTAGGCTTCTGACTTTTCAGCATGTCATCAAGCTCCTGTAAACTTTTCTTGAATTTGTCTTTGTGTTTATTTGCAGTAGCCAACTCATTTTCCAAAATTCCAACTTGTCTCATAAGCTCAGTTTTATTATGTTGCATGTGAATCAAATCTGTCTTCAGCATATCATTTTCATGACTAAGTCTTAGATTTTCATTTCTAGCATCATTAAGAGTCCTAGTCAAGTCTTCTTCATTCTTCTTCTTGTCTTCAATATGTTTACATAACCTCATAGTCATATCTTGCATTTTATTCCTCATATTATTGTGTTTTTGTCTCAACTTATTTGCACTATCTGTCATGAAGTTCTTTTCTTTTATTTTGTGCTATAGCAAAGTTCTCCTAAAGTCCTTTAATGAATTCCTGTGCAATCCTTAGATCATCTTCAAGTTTGATATTCTTCAATTTCTCTACATCAAAATCTTCAAGAGCTCCTTCCAATTGTTTTCTTAAGTTCTCCATTTGTACCGGTGTTAGAATCTTCCTCAAGTTGTTAGGCTTTTGAAAATAGAGGACCAAGCTCTGATACCAATTGTTAGAATCAATGATACTCCCAAAGACATTGAGAGGGGGGGGGAGGGGGTGAATTAGTGTTTAACTGATTAAAAAAATATTTATACTTATTTAAAACTTTGCATCCCAAAACAATGTACCGGTAAATAAAAATTAATGCAACAAATAAGAATAATAGAGACAACATAGGGAACATACCATAACACAAGATATTTAATGAGGAAACCCGGTGTCGGAAAAACCTTGGTGGGATTTGTGACCCACAATATTTACTCACTAGTCGATGAATAAATACTACTTACAATGAGGGGCATGCACACGCAGAGAGGAAAACAGCCTAGAGCACACTGCTCAATAAAGAGTCACACTGACTACAAAATGGATTATCAAAATCCAATACAATGTACTGATTCAAAACAACATCTCTCATTCCAGGTTCAGTACTGGTTTAAGCTCAGCCAATAACCAAAACCTTCATTGTCAACTATATCACCTTATACAAAATTGCCTTATACTTCACATCTATCTCCATTCCAAAATGACTTAAAAGATCTCATACAATATGAGTCTATTATAATGTACCATGTCGGCTTTTACATAAGATAATTATAATTCAAAACAATAAATAAAATTTTATTCCATGTCGGCCTGAGTGTCGGTATGCATTATTGCCGATGTCGGTGAAGTGCCTGCCGGTGTATGTAGAAGTCTATTGCCGGTGCTGGTATCTGTCGGTTGGTTTCCAGATGTGACAATGCAAAAAATTGAGAGGGGGGGTTGAATCAATTTTCTCAAAAACTTACTACAACTTAAACCACAAATCAGATATGATAATTAACAGTTAAAGCGTCAAACAACACCACATCAATAACACACATAACACCAATATTTTTGATGTGGAAAACTCGGTTAAGGAAAAAAACATGATGGGAACCTACCCACAATGAGCTAATACCTTGTTATGAGTAAGTGAAATATTACAATGGGAATGAACATGCATTCAGACACTGCCTAGACCTCACTACTCAAACATGAAATCCAGAAGGGCTACAACCCTTAGGGAAGGCTCATTGCCTTACAAGAAGTCTCACTGACTTACAAAAGCATTCAGACAACAATCCAAATTACATGAATTATGAAAATATAATCTCCATATGTCTGGGTATAGTTTCGATTAAACTCACTGTCAAATCTTCTCCGCAACACACTTCTTTGCATAACTTCACACAACTTCCATGCCACTGAATGATTGATACAATATTCGCACATAGCATGATACCTCTCAATAATTATTACATTCATTTGTACAAGTCATCAACCCATGAAATATAGGTCGGCTCAACACATGCTACATATTACAAAAATATAATTACACACGTTATAACAACACATGCGGACCAAAACAATGTCGGCTAAGACATAGTCTGGACCTAAACAACCACCACAAATATGAAACATCTCTGATAATTATGCCTCGATCATCTGCAACACGCTACCAAATCATGAATGTCACATAACACAAAGAACATCATCGGACAAGGAAAATCTTCAATAATGCGCACAATAATCAGTGCAGACCATCAATATGAATAGAACACAATATAGAGACATTCACAAGCAATGTGAATTGCACCACAACAACCACACCAACTCAGATTTCTAGAATCATTATCATCTCTCTATTGAAGCTCAAGAACAACAAGATAACTATCTGTCAACCTGGAAGATTTTCTTGTGGATTTCCAAATCATGAACAAATCCAACTGAGGACACACATCCAAGACTAAAGATATTACAATTCTGGAGCAGTACAAAGCACAAACCAAAATACATTGCTCCAAATCATGAACCAATCTTAGCTTGCTCCATCTTTGATATGATTGAAGAGGTTTAAGAGAATTTTATAGTGTTCATCGAGCATTTCAAGTCATTGAAGGCGTTATTCTCTATGAGAATTGTCGACAAGGACGCCCTAGAGAAACTTGTAATGAAGCAATCTCTAACTCTAAAGGAATAATTGCATTGACACCATAAACATGGTTGTAAGAAGTTACACTCATAGTTGTACAAATACTAGTTCTATAGGCCCATAAAGCATAAGACAATTGAATATGCAAATCCTTACAATGTTTATTGATAGTTTTACGAAGGATTTGCTCAACCTCTATATCTTCTAGTTGTCCTACCCCCATATCCTAAATCATCTTTTGGATAACTTTCGCTTATATTTTACTTTTTTGAGACAATCTTCACATTATCTAACATTCATAATTTACCTTCGGTTCTTTTCCAATCTAATACAACACACAAGATGTAAGGCTAGGCCTCTTCGGTTAAAAGCTAAATTCTGAAGGTCTCCATTTCACTAAGGTCATCTAGGACATGATTCCAACCCTGTCTCTTATTATTCTTTTAAAGATGGGCACTCTATCTATCAAGTATGAATCTTAGTACTAATGTTATTGTCATTCATATTAACTAATTTAGTTTTTCAAGTTCTTGTTAGATTGAGACATTCCTAGGCTTTGTGTTTTTGTTGAACCACTATGCTTATGGATTTAAACCTTTCTCATGCATTCATGTCCAAATAAAGTCTTAACCTAACTTTTTAGTAAACATTTTTCATCTGATGAGGTAAAAAACAGGGGACCACATCCCCAATATAAACATTCAGTTCAATAATACTCTATCAAAATTTGAATCTTGATGACAAGAACAACATCACCACAACTTAAACCATCACACCATACCTACATAAACAAATCCATATATGACTTATCCAACTTGACTCAAAAAAAATACTACTCTTTAAAAGTGCCATCTAAGAGTATCTTTGGTAGTAGGCGCCTACAAATCTTTAGGGAGGTACATAAATAGTAAGTTAATAGAAGAGTCACGGTGGCCTGCTCATGAATGATTATTCTCTTTGGATTTAGACTGCCTTTTCCAATGGGCGCCCAATTTCCTTGACCAGCTCATACTCTTGAAGAGTCGCGAAACACGCTTTATATTATTTCTTGTACTTTTGGCCCCACGATTTCCATTAACAGCTGCGTAATGAGATCCAATTAAGTAGGAAAAAGATTGTATTGTAATTTTATGTTAATGTTGAATTCATGCTCCACTAATTAAGATATTCACAGAATTACGCCCTACCTCTGGTCCCCAAAAAGTGAACAGGCCAAGGTCAGAAAGTGTTGGAAATTAGTGAATTTAATGCTTATTTTAAGTGAATTGGGTATGTTTTGGATGGAGTAATGATGGGTAAGGCAAAAGACTGGATGTTAAATGGGGGCTGCTTCTTTCAAACCAGATCTGAAGTTGATCATGTCAATATACCCCACGTTATTTGTGGATACCTACACAAATATCTCTTAAAGAAAAAGATTGGATAAAAAGGTGGTAAGCACTCTTCACAACTATCTTGAAAACCTGTCGTAGTAGTAGTGATTATGTATCCTATGTACACACTAGTAGATTTATATTGCTGGAATCATGACATTTAATAAAGCACACATTTAATAAAGCACAACCTTTCAAGCCAATGAGCATTGAGCCAAGTAAATGTTGAGGTTTTCTTTTCTTGGTCTTCTGTTCTAATCATTAACCTCAAGACGAACCAATTTATATGTTTTAAAAATGTCATAAAATCTCTTTTTATGTTTGGTCCATAAGATAGACACAATTTTATCATTGAGGTGCTAAGAGTGTATTAAAGTGTAAATTGTTATATTCAATGCGAATATTCTAGTATATAAAGTATAGTAAATTTTTAGTATATAAAAGAACATCTAAAAATGGATAACAATAGAAAAGAGAATGAGACAAGAATACAAAAGAAGATAGACATAAATATACTTTGATAATATATTTTTAAGAAAAAACTCAACCTCCTAAGTACCAATATTTTATCTACAACAATAATACTTGCAATACACTCTCAATTTTAGAGCTTCATAATAGATGAACGTTCTAGACTTTGGACATTATTTTATAACATATCAATCCAAAAGATATGACATGTTCTCCATTGTGAACCCTCAATATATGGCCCAAGGAGATCCAAAAAACCACCAATAGTTTTCAGTAGATCATCAACCAAAATCATGACCTTAAAATGGACACCAATTCTTCAAGGTCAAAATCCAAATATCCCCACATGTGATGCCTTGATAATAGAATGTAGCACCTCTTGCAAGACATATTTGACAATTATGGCATGGGGTATGATAGGTAACTCCAAAGTTCTCTCTAATGAGATGGTAATTACTCTTGCACATGACAATTATTAACCAATTCAAAATATGCTAGTCTAAATCCACTAAACAACACCCCAGTTCGATGATTTTTAAAACTATCATAAGACATGACATGCAATAAGGGGTGCTAATTATAGAATTTTCAAGATTCTAATCATGTGAGATGCCCTTTTATAATATGACAAATATCAAATAGTTAGACTAGTCATAACAATCACTCACTTGTTGAATATATTGAAAGGAATATAAGGGGCTTTGATTAAGTCAATTAAAATGATAGGGTTTGATCCTCATATTCAACCTTCACCATCTAGAATTATTTTTGATCATGTCCTATTATAACATCTACAACATTCACCAATGTGTACTGTTGTAAATTGTAACTAGTACAATTCACACCTCATTTTTGTGATCCTACTTTAGCATGTCCTATTTGCATTCCCCCTAGGTTTGTTTTGGTCCTCTTTGCTCCAAACTTGATGATGTTGGCATATGCACACTCCAATGAGACATTGAAGGTGATTGAAGGTTTTGTCATTGATGGCAACCTTACAATCCTATAGCACCGGCAAGGCATTACACCGGCATCAACAAATTACACTCTATGATGGCACTCAAACCACCGGCACCAACAGAGAAAGGAAGCATATTGGCACAGAGGCCGACAAGATTTTTGATATATTATATTTTGTTTATTATTTTAAAAACTTTGAAAGCTAACTTGATATCATTGTAAAATGACTTATATATATAAGAAGTCATTGTAAGACATTTTGTAAGGAGATGGAATGAATAAGGAAAAATTATTAAGTAGACCTATTATGCGAAAATAGGTTAAAGGGGTATATGTAAAGAAC
Source organism: Cryptomeria japonica (assembly GCF_030272615.1). NCBI lineage: Eukaryota > Viridiplantae > Streptophyta > Pinopsida > Cupressales > Cupressaceae > Cryptomeria > Cryptomeria japonica. Next base: position 40,535,689 of record NC_081412.1, read on the forward strand.
AAAGCAGAAACCGGTACTGAATCTAGCATTGAAGATGCTATTGTAAAGCAGTACAAGTTATTGGATTTGTATAATCCACATTGTAAGTCAGTGAGACTTCCCATTGAGCAGTGAGCTTTAGGCACTTGGCCTTCCTGCATGTGCAGACCCCTCTTGTAAGTAATATTCTCTTATTCACCAATAAGTGAATATTGTGGGTCACAAATCCCACCGAGGTTTTTTCCACACCAGGTTTCTTCGTTAAATCAATGTGTTATGGTGTGTTTCTTATGTGGTTACTTTTTTTTTGTTTATTGCATTATTTCTTGCATACTGATATACTGTTATAATATGCTCTACATGTTTTAAGTTAAGAAATTATAATTACCGGTTAGATACTGATTCATCCCCCCATCTCAGTATCTGTGGGAACCCTAACAATTGGTATCAGAGCCTGGTCCTCTATTTTCAGAAGCCTAACAACTTGAGGAAGATCTTGACACTGGTAAAGATGGAAAATCTGATGAAGCAACTAGAAGTAGCCCTCTCAGACTATGATGCAGAAAAATTGAAAAACATTAAACTTGAAGATGATCTAAAGGCAGCTCAGGATATCATTCAAGCACTTCAAGAGAATTTTACCATTGCAAGAAACAAGAGAAGAGAATTATGTGAAAAGATGCAAAATGAGAATGATGAAAAGGAATCACTTAATGATGAGATAAGCAAGCTGAAACTGGAGAACATAACAACGAAGAATGAGATGCAAGACATGACCATGAGAATCTATAAAGAAATTGAATATAGGAAGAAGAATGAAGAAGAATTGACCAAAAGACTAAGTGATGTAGCAAATGAGAACACAAGACTTAGCTATGAAAATGACCTATTAAAGACAGATCCGATGCACACTCAGAATGACTCAAATGAACTGATGAGATAGAAAGAAGTCCTAGAAAGAGAACTAGTTACTACAAATCAACATAAAGAAAAATTCAAGAAAAGCTCAGAGGAACTTTATAACTTGGTGAAGAATCAGAAACCTAAAGGTGACACTTCTGGAATTGGCTTTGAAGTTGGAGAAAGCTCCGGTACTACAAACACTCAGAATCATAGTAAACCGGTAAGACAACCTAATGCTTATAAATTCAATGGAAAATGATTCAACTGTAATAAGTATGGGCATAGAGAAAATCAATGTAGATCTAGAAATTATCAGAACATCAACACACCCACCGGTCAATGTTCAAAATGCAACAAAGTTGGTCACAACTTTGAAAACTGCAAAATGAATGTAAGATGTTATGTTTGTGGAAGATTTGGACACCTATCTAATCAATGTAGAACACAAACCAGCATAGGTTATGACAAAGCTATTCAGAAAAATAACATGACTTGTTATGCATGTAACAAGATTGGGCATATTGCAAAATTCTGTAGAAGCAAAGGATCACTGGCAGACAACAAAAGTTCTAGCTTGAAAGGAAAAGAAAAAGTTGAAGAAGTTAAGCAAGAATTCTCAAAACAATGGATTAAAAAGTCTGACCTAAATGTTGGGAATACTCCTCCACTGGTAGAACCAATCAATGCTTCACCAGAAGGACAGAGTAGTACTCCACTGGTAGGAAACTCTTCATCAAACTGAAGAAAATCTTCTTTGAGGGTTTGGCAATAAATGAGACATATGCTATTATTCCCTTGGTTAATGGTAAGAAGTTGGAAATTACTTCATTACCGGTAGAAAATGTTAAGTGACTACTTAACTGACATGCATTAAATGTGGTAGCTAGAAAATAGACTTTATAAATTTGTGATTTTAGCTCCATTTTACTTCATTGTGATTTCAAACATTCGAAGAGCACAAAATTTGCAGAGCTAAAGCATTTCGAGCAAGAGGCAAAGGCATTTCGGCAATCAATCCATCCAAAGGCAGAAAAAGGTATTTATCATCATGGCATCCACCTCTGCACTTGAATATATAGCAAACCCTATTGTAGTTGAGGTTATAAAATGCCCTAGACCCGTATTTCAACTAGTTCCCAAAGTAGCAAAGAAAGATGACACTGTAGGTGCTTTTTCTCAAATTCCAAAATGAGTTATTTATGCTAAAGACCCTAGAATTTACATCCATTGCAACATAGAGGAATTATGAGATGAAGAGATCAAAACAATGTATAAATTTGTCATATGTGATGAATCCATAAATGTAAAACCGGAACATAAAATCATTGAAACCCTAGGATTTACTGAAATCCTCTGCATTCCTGAATTTCCCAAGGATGTGATTAGGATAGTCTTAAGCAGGGTACATGGAGAATTTTTCTGGCTAGATGCAATTTATAAAATTACCAAGGAAGTTGTCAAAGCAGTGACAGGATTACCCTCAATCGGTAAAAGGCCAGACACAACCAAGAAGGTCTCAAATGACCTAGTTACTAAGCTAACTGGTGCTACATCTGATAAAAGGTCCTTAAGAGTCAATGATGTAATCAACACCAATGTAAGGTTTATCAACATGATATTAGAGTATAAGGCAACTCATGCAAATAGACTCAACCCAGTTTTAATTTTATGCATTAAGAGTGCTTATGACATGATCACAAATAATGTAAAGATTGATATATGTGAGTGGTTGAAGGATGAGTTAATTGACAACCTAGGCAAGATAAAGAAGGATAAGAAAGGAACTTTTAGGTTTGGAAATCTTCTAGTATGTTTTATGCTACATATAACCAAACAGGTTCCCAGTATAGGCTACAGAGAACTTGGATTTGATATACTGGTAGGCAAACAACTAACAGAACTATTCAACAATATGGGAGAAGATAAGGAATAGAATATCCAAGTCTATTTTCAAGCACTTAAGGACAAAATGAAGAAGAGAATCAGATTATCACAAAAGATTGTTGACAAATATAAGGATAACATATGCTTTGTAATTAAAAAGGATGAGATCTAGATGGAAGTACTCATCCCTAGAACAATTTGGGTAGCAGAAATGGGTTATGAGATAGATGACCTTATCATTGAAACATATGCTAAAGCACTTCTGGAAGCTCCTAGAGAACCTAAAGAAGAAGTATTTGGTAGTGCTGAGACTATTGAAAGCCAAATACAATCCCATAAGAGAGTAAAAAGGGTTGAAGCAGTTGTAAGAAGAGGTTCTAGACAAGCAAAGGAAATCAAGGATAATGTAATGAAACAAACCAGTATCAGAGAGGATGAGTTAGCAGCTCCACAACCTGAAACTCACCTATCACTGGTAGGCACATCTTTGGAGAATGACATGCCTACAACTTTCAAGAGAGTTGTAAGGAAAAGAGATCCCTCACCGGTAACCACACCCTCACCTAGGAGGACAAGACAAAAACAACAAGCAATGAGATCTCCAGTTAGGAAGACTACACCGAAGAAGAAACTGACACCCAAGAAGAAGAAGAGGACAAAACAAGAGATGGCCCCTCTTGACATACTATTGAATGAAATTACAGAGGAAGGGAAACTAAAGAATATAGAAAAATTATATGACACTCTGATGGCAGATGAAAAAGAACAAGTTGAAAACAGTGTTATATTGCATATGGACATGTATAAGAAATTTTGAATGGAAGTAGTAGATGAATTACCTAACGAATTGTTTAAGAGATTGGAAGCAAGGAAACAAGCAGTAGTAGAACTTGACAAGAAAATCAAGATAGAAAAGCTACTTGTTGTGTACCCAGTGAACTCACCTAAAGAAATTGATGATTTAATTGTTGAAGCCAACCAGTCAGTATTTTCTACTGCACATCGGCACATTGCATTAATGGTTGGAAGAGTCAATGAGGTGACTAAGGAAACAAAAAATGGATGGGATATATTCCTAGTTGAAAAAGAAAAATAGGAAGAGTACATGAGCCACAAACCTATAAAGGTTTATCAGAAGGACAAGGAAAAGGGTAAAGGTAAAGTTGGTGGACCACCTAGTATCAAAGCTAAAGACAACTTACCCCCACCTCCTTTGATTACTCCACTGGTAACAACAACAACTACAGAAGATCAACCGATAGTTGAAAGTATGAATGAACAGGATACGAATCCTAATCCCGAAGTCTTAGATACAGTAGATGTTGATACACAAAAGATCAACATTGTCATAGATAAAGATACAACTGGTAAAACTAACATGACAAATAAGCCACCGGTAACTGAGCAAATTGATCAAAATCAAGAGAAACTGATAGATGATGATAAAGAGCAATAGGTAGAAACTCAGACTTAGACTGAGACAGAGCAACAAACAAAGAAACAAGAAGAGCAACAGGCTCTGGAATAGGCACAGGTTCACATGGAAACAAAGCAACTGGCAACAGGAGAAGTACAAAAACCATTGCTTAAAGAAATAGAAACATAGACTGACCTACCAGAGGTCACAACAAGCTTGGTTACTTCTACCTCCGACGGTATTCAATTTGTTGGTTCCCCATCAGCAGGCTATAAATCAACTAATGTAATAGAAGTACTTTTAGATTCAATTAAGAGGATAAAAAATTGCAGCTCACAAGCTTATAAGGCTATAGATGACACCATACCAATTTTGAAGAGGCTAGCTCCTAATTGTAACATAGACAATAAGGATTCATTAAGTCAAATTGAAATTTTGTCAAAATACATCAATGAAAACACAGTGACAATTGAGAAAATAAAGGAAGAGGCATTGAAGGATAAGATGAAACTTGAAAAGCAAAAATTCTTTGAAGATCAGATAAGAAGTGTACAAGGGACTTTGACACACTTCTACCAGAACTATGCAATTTATTGAAAGAGTTCAAAACTTCGTATAAAGACATATGCAAGACAAACCTACTAACAGTTGACATAGATAAGCAGATGAGCAAGGTATAGATTGAAATAAATAAACTTGTAGACAATTTTGTTAACTCACCGAATACACTATCAGTTTTTGAACAATAGATAACAAATTTTGAGGGTGAATTACTCAAGTTGGGAAAAGAAAAGGAGAGAATAGTGGATAAGGCAAAAAGTTTGAGACTAAGACTCAGTCCAAGATTGGACTATCTAGCATTCATGCAAAAGGAAATATCTAAGGCACTTGTACAGGGACAGAGAACACCGGCAGAGCATATGCAGCTCCTCTCCAGTACAGTTCAAAGAATCGAGACAACAATAAGAGACAATAAGAAATTTATGGAGAGTATAAACTTAATTTTGGCGGATATATTTCAAATCATGATGACACATGTACAAGGTTGAGACTACAACTCTAATTGACATCTTGACAACCTTTGTCATTGATGCCAAAGGGGGAGTAGTGGTATGAGAAAATCCATTATCATAGGAATCATATGCTCAGGGGGAGCAAACACATTTTTGGATTACAGTTTTGGATACACTTTTGAATTTTCTCATGAGTGTTGCCATCAATGCCAAAGGGGGAGATTGTTGGCATATGCACACTCCAATGAGACATTGAAGGTGATTGAAGGTTTTGTCATTGATGGCAACCTTGCAATCCTATGGCACCGGCAAGGTCAGTCCTATTTTTGGAGGCCCAAGACATGGAGCGCCTTGGTCCTAGACCAGGGCACCCCCAAAACACCTTGGTTCTCCTTGAACAAGACCCATTTTGAACAAGACCCAGTTTCATTATTCAGTTCAACGTTAATTCCTAAACTAGGATTTAACCTAAGGAAAACCACTATGCATAACTTTATTTCCTTTCTTTTTGTGTGCAAGGAACCAATTTAGGAGTTGTACTTAGAGATTTCAAAAAAGTTGACAATGATGAACATGTTCAAGTTTCAATGGAGTGAAATTCAAAGAACTAGGGAAAATCTCTACTACCTGGTCCTTGAGTAGAAGATCTGTGGATCTTAGATTTGTATATTGATTCCGGCAAGATTCTAGTCCGGGGAGACTCAAGCCAGGATGGTTGAGGTTCCGATCAATGCAAAACAATGGAATTTGTTACCAGATGATGATTTGTTGAGAGGATGATCTACAAATCATAGATCTAAGTTATAAGAGTTGTTTTGTAATCCTAGGCTGTGGTCTAGCATGTGGCATTTGCAATTAATTGATCTGTTATAAGATTTATTCATACTATTTACCAGTTTAATATTCTATGATGTTATTGGTTGTTCTTTCTGCTTTATCTGGTATTGTGTTACCGGTATCCCTCTCTTAAGGATCCTCCTACCCATGAGGATATTTTAGTTGAAAAATAGACCATAAACACTTCTGAGGGTTTCCATGGTTGAAGAATCTTACCAGTATGCTTTGAAGGCTAAGGAGAATATGAGAAGAAGGAAACCAAATAGAGGGAAGGAGAAATTCAAAGGATAGATGAGTGACAGTATGAAGAAACCGATTGAGGAAGATGAATCAAAACCTAAGTGCAGTAAAGAACCTGAGCAAGGAGAATCCCTTATGTTCAGAAGAAAGCATATCGGATCTACCTAGAGGAAGAGTCTTTTTCAGACTGTGTGTAAATAAGGTGGTAAGTGTTGCAATGTTATTGTAGATAGTGGAAGTACTGACAATTTGGTATTTGAGGAGATGGTTGTGAAGCTTGGATTGAAAAATCTTGAGCATCCTTGTCCTTATGAGGTAAGTTGGTTTCAAGATGATCAAAAGATATAAGTAAACGAGGAGCAGTGTTTGGTGAATTTTAATATTGGACCTTTCAAGGATCAGGTTTTGTGTGATGTTGTATCTATGAAAGCTTGTCATGTCTGGTTGGGAAAACCTTGACAGTTTGATAGAGGAGATATTTATGAATGTAGAGGAAACATAGTCACTATTGAGAAGGATGGGAAGAAGTTCACATTGATTTCTTTGAAGGAGAAAGAGAAGGAGGTGAAGAATCTGAGTCCTGAGAAAAGTTGCAGTACTGAGAAACCGGTAGTAGAGGTTATATCGAAAGGTTTGAAGAAAGATCTAATAGAACCAGTTGCAGAGGTTATACCGAAGGGTGAGATGAGTTTGCAAAAGGATCTGACAGATGAGCTTGATGGAGAGATGGAACTAGATGAAGTCTTGTGGAAGAAATAAATTAGGGTTGTGGAAGAAAGAGAGCAATAAACATAGACATTGTGCAGATCTGAAGCAAAGGAAGAGAAACAAAGAGAGTCAGGAGTTAGAGAAGTCAATTGAGGCACTAGAGGAGCTAAAGCAGAGATTGGCAGATAAAGAAGATGTTTGGATCAGAAATGAGCATGGAGTCTTTATCCCAAATCATTCTAGATGTTCATGAGTTGCCTCTCATCAAACATTTTTTTCTACCTGGGTTGTCTGATGCCGGAGCATCCCCGGTCGATGAGCAATCTTGCATCAACCAAAAATATTTCCTTTTAGTTTTGTTCTTGTTTAGTTCTTTATGCAGTTTTATGTTTTCTTACCTGTTAGCACCAGTAGTTGCTTGCTTTTCATGGCAGATCTTATTTTTGGTTTCCAAGCTGGTTTGTGTGCTTAATTCCATATTTTCAGTCTAGTTGGGTTCTTCTCCAGTCAGTTATTGCTTCCGGATGACTATTTTTGGGTTCCAAGATAGTTCGTGTGCTTACCAGTTGGTTTTCCTTCATTACTAGAATGATTCTTGGCATGTGTATCTATTTTGGGTCTTGTCCGATGTTCTTCGGTGTATGGCCGACCTTCCTACCAAACCACACCTCTTGGTTGTTATTTTCCAAAAATATTTCTTTAATTCTTAGGGCTGTCCTAGTTACACATTTCATTTTCCTGCGTAAAGGTAAATGTAATCTTATGAGGCTGACCCAGATATGTTCCAGTGGGTATAAATATGATATTATGTAATCATTTATAGGGGTACAGGAAGTAGAATTAAGATTGAGGATTGAGATTTGCATTTTATGATCAGGTTGATTCTTTGAGTCCCGTTTGGATTGTATCTGGATGATAGCCTGCATGTAACTGGTTAACTAGTGGATGTTCTTTGACGATTATACAATTATAACTAGATCGTTGTCGGAAGTTCTAAAGCAATAATATGACATGTTTATGCAATCTTGTTATTTTTTCTTGATGATTTCATTGTGTTACTCTTGCTACATAAGCTGATTGATTATCTTTGAGGGTTTTACTAGTTATGGCTGCATCAAGTGGTATTAGAGTTGGTTTTGGACTGGATGGTGAAAAAATTGTTTGCGATCATTGAGGCATTCCTTTGGGTGGACAGATCACCTATTAGAGGCAGGCTTTATGTGTGTCCAATAGATCGCTAAGTGGGGAAATTGAAACCGGTAGTCCAATCGTTGAGTTGAGGCAGTTCAGTAAAGTGGAAGAGGAGATGTCGCCTAGAAGAAAAAACCCCTGGAGGGTAGAGAAGATGATGGAAGACTTCAAGAATGAAGTGGGGAATGAAATTCGAAATGCTTTGGCTAGTTTGTAGAGAAACCTTGAATTTGAGGATGAATATGAAGAAGTGGGTGAAGATCTTGAAGACGCTGAAGGATTGGAAGATGAAAGAGAGGAAATATTCCTAAGAGTAGCGGCACAAGAGAGTAAATTTCATAAAGTTAAATTTTCCAACTTTTCTGGAACACTCAACCCGGAGGATCTGATCAATTGGATTGGAGAGTCAAAGCATTACTTCGAGTTTGTTGATGTCAACAAACCACAAAGAGTCTAGCTGGCATAGACTAAGTTGAAAGGACATGCTACCTTGTAGTGGAAAGAATTGAAGAAAGAAAGAGTGGAGAATGGTGAATTGAAGATCACCCGGTGGAGACAAATGGTTACAAGATTGAAGACCAAGTTCATACCGGGAGACTATGAGTTGGAGTTGTTCAAGAAGTTGCAAAACCTGAAACAGAGAAACATGATTGTGAAGGAATATAAAGAGGAATTCTACAAGGTGGTGATTAGATCTAGACATAGAGAGATGGAGAGAGAAAAGGTGGCGAGGTACATAAATGGACTTTCTTTTAATATTCAGGGTGAGATGAGTATGTTGAGGGTTTCTATAGCTGAAGAAGCTTACTAGTATTCTTTGAAGGCTGACGAGAAGATAAGAAGAAGACAACCAAATAGTGGGAATGAGAAATTCAAAGGAGAGATGAGTGATAGTATAAAGAAACCAATTAAAGAAGATGAATTAAAACCAAAGTGGAGTAAACAACTGGAGCAAGGAAAATCCCTTATGTTCAGAAGAAAGGATACCAGATCTACTTGGAGGAAGAGTCTTTTCCGGTTTGTGTTTAAATCGGGTGGTAAGTTTTGCAAGGTTATTGTAGATAGTCGAAGTACTGATAATTTGGTATTTGAGGAGATGGTTATGAAGCTTGGATTGAAGAGGCTTGAGAATCCTTGTCCTTATGACGTAATTTGGTTGCAATATGATCAAAAGATAGAAGTAAAGGAGCAGTGTTTGGTGAATTTTAATATTGGGCCTTTCAGGGATGAGGTTTTGTGTGATGTTGTATCTATGAGTGCTTGTCATGTCTTGTTGGGAAAACCTTGGCAGTTTGATAGAGGGCCTATTTATGACTATAGAAGAAACCTAGTCACTATTGAGAAGGATGGACAAATGTTCACATTGATTTCTTTGAAGGAAAAATCTGAGGTGAAGAATATGAGTCCTGAGAAAAGTTGCAGTACTGAGAAACCGGTAACACAGGCTATACCGGAAGGTTTGAAGAAAGATCCGATAGAACCAGTTGCAGAGGTTATACTGAAGGGTGACATGAGTTTGTAGAAGGATCTGATAGATGAGCCTAATGGAGAGATGGAACTAGATAACATAGAGATTATGGTGACGAACTGGATGAAGTCTTGTGGTAGAAACAAATCAGAGTTACAAAAGAAAGAGAGCAATAAATAGAGACATTGTGCAGATCTGAAGAAAAGGAAGAGAAACAAAGAGAGTCAGGAGTTAGAGAAGTCGGTTGAGGCACCCAAGGAGATAAAGAAGAGGTTGGAAAATAAAGAAGATGTTTGGATCAGAAATGAGCATGGGGTCTTTATCCCGAATCCTTTTAGATGTCCATGAGTTTCCTCTCATGGAATATCATTTTCTACCTTGGTTGTTTGATGTAGGAGCATCCCCGGTAGATGAGAAATCTTGCATCAACCAAAAACGTTTCCTTTTAGCTTTGTTCTTGTTTAGTTCTTTATGTAGTTTTATGTGTTCTTATCGGTTGGTACAGATAGTTGCATGTTTTTCATGGAAGATCTTATTTTCGGTTTCCAGGATGGTACCTATAATTAATTCCAGATTTTCAGTCCATTTGGGTTCTTTTCTGGTCAATTATCGCTTTCGGTTGACTAATTCTAGGTTTTTCAGGACAATTCTTTTGCTTCCCAGTTGGTTTTCCTTTATTACCGATGATATTATTGGTGTGTGTATCTATTTGGGGTATTGTACGATGTTCTTTGGTCTGTGGCCGATGTTCCTACTGAACCGCACCTCTTGGTAGTTATTTTCTGAAAGATTTCTTTAATTTTTAGGGCCGACCTAGTTACACGTTTCATTTTCTTGCATTGGTAAATATAATCTCACGAGGCCGACCCATATATGTTCCAGTATGTATAAATATGATATCATGTAATCATTTGTAGGGGCAGAGAAGTAGAATTGAGATTGAGGATTGCGACTCACATTTTGTGATCCACTCGATTCTTATAGTCCCTATTGGATTGTATCTGGCTGATAGCCTCCATGTAACTCGTTAACTACCGAATGTTCTTTGATGATTATAAGATGATAACTGGATGGTTGCTGGAAGTTCTAAAGTAATAATATGATCTATTTATGCAATCTTGTTATGCTTTCTTGCTTCTTTCATTGTGTTTCTCTTGTTGCATAAGTCAGTTGCTTCTCTTTGAGAGTTTTATCGGTTGTGGCTGCATTAAGTGCTATCAGAGCTGGTTATGGACTTTTCGGTGGAAGAATTGTTTGTAAATATTGAGGCATTCCTTTGGGTGGACAGATCGTCGATTGGAGGTAGGCTACGCATGTGTTCAATAAATCATTGAGGGGAGGCAATTGAAACTGGTACTCAGATTGTCGAGGTATGGTAGTTCACTAGAGTAGAAGAGGAGATGCCACCTAGAAGGCAAAACCCTCGAAGTGTAGAGTAGATGATGGAAGACTTCAAGAATGAAGTGAGGAACGAAATCCGAAATGCTTTGGTTGGTTTGTAGAGAAGCCTTGAATCTGAGGATGAATATGAAGAATCTGGTTAAGATCTTGAAGAAGATGAAAGATAGGAAAGATTCCTAAGACCAGTGGCGCAAGCGAGTAAAGTTCATAAAGTTTAAGTTTCCAACTTTTTTGGAACACTGAACCCGGAGGATCTAATCGATTGGATCAGAGAGTTGGAGGATTACATTGAGTTTGAGGATGCCAAGGACCCATAGAGAGTCTGGTTGGCACAGACTAAGTTGAAAGGGAATGTTGCCTTATGGTGGAAAGAATTGTAGAAAGACATAGTGGAGAATGGTGATTTAAAAATCACCCAGTGGAGACAAACGGTTGCAAGATTGAAGGCCAATTTCATACTAGGAGACTATGAGTTTGAGTTGTTCAAGAAGTTTCAAAACCTAAAACAAAGAAACATGACTGTGAAGGAGTATACTGAGGAATTCTACAAGGTGGTGATTAGATAAGTACATAGAGAGATGGACAGAGAAAAGTTGGTGAGGTACATAAATGGACTTGCTTTTAACATTCAAGATGAGATGAGTATGTTGAGGGTTTCCACATCTGAAGAAGCTTACTAGTCTGCTTTGAAGGGTGAGGAGAAGATAAGAAGAAGACAAGCGAATAAAGGGAAGGAGAAATTCAAAGGATAGATGAGTGATGGTATGAAGAAACTGGTTGAGGAAGATGAATCAAAACCTAAGTGGAGTAAAGAATTGGATGAAGGAGAATCCCTTATGTTCAGAAGAAAGGATACCGGATGTACTCAGAGGAAGAGTCTTTTCTGGACTATGTGAAAATCAGGTGGTAAGTGTTGCAAGGTTATTGTAGATAGTGGAAGTACTAATAAATTGGTATCTAAGGAGATGGTTGTGAAACTTGGATTGAAGAGGCTTGAACATCCTTGTCCTTATGAGGTAAGTTGGTTGCAAGATGATCAAAAGATAGAAGTAAAGGAGTAGTGTTTGGTGAATTTTAATATTGGGCCTTTCAAGGATGAAGTTTTGTGTGATGTTGTATCTATGAGTTCTTGTCATGTCTTGTTGGGAAAACCTTGGCAATTTGATAGAGGAGCTATTTATGACTATAGAAGAAACCTAGTCAATATTGAGAAGGATGGACAAAACTTTACATTGATTTTTTTGAAGGAGAAAGAGAAGGAGGTAAAGTATTCGAGTCCTGAGAAAAGTTGCAGTACTGAGAAACTGGTAACATAGGTTATACCGGAAGGTTTGAAGAAAGATCCGATAGAACCAGTTGCAAAGGTTATACTGGAGGGTGACATGAGTTTGTAGAAGGATCTGACAGATGAGCCTGATGGAGAGATGGAACTAGATAACATAGATCTTATGGTGACAAACTAGATGAAGTCTTGTGGTAGAAACAAATCAGAGTTGCAGAAGAAAGAGAGCAATAAATAGAGGCATTGTGTAGATCTGAAGAAAAGGAAGAGAAACAAAGAGAGTGAGGAGTTAGAGAAGTCGGTTGAGGCACCCGAGGAACTAAAGAAGAGGTTAGAAAATAAAGAACATGTTTGGATCATAAATGAGCATGGGGTCTTTATCCCGAATCCTTTTAGATGTCCATGAGTTTCCTCTCATGGAATATCTTTTTCTACTTAGGTTGTTTCATGTAGGAGCATCCTCAGTCGATGAGCAATCTTGCATCAACCAAAAATATTTGCTTTTAGTTTTCTTCTTGTTTAGTCATTTATGTAGTTTTCTGTGTTCATACCGATTGGTACCGATAGTTGCTTGTTTTTCGTGGACGATCTTATTTTCAGTTTCTAGGATGGTTCGTGTAATTAATTCCAGATTTTTGGTCCATTTGGGTTCTTTTCTGGTTAGTTATCACTTCTGGTTGATTGTCTCTAGGTTTTGCGGGACATTTCTTTTGCTTCTCGGTTGGTTTTCCTTAATTGCCGATGAGATTCTTGGCATGTGGATCTATTTTGGGTCTTTTTCGATGTTCTTTGGCATGTGGCCGACCTTCCTGCTGAACCACACCTCTTGGTTGTTATTTTCCAAAAGATTTATTTAATTCTTAGTGCTGACCTAGTTACACATTTCATTTTCTTGCATTGGTAAATGTAATCTTATGAGGCTGACCTAGATATGTTCTGGTATGTATAAATATGATATCATGTAATCATTTGTAGGGGCATAGGAAGCAGATTTGAGATTGAGGATTATGAATTGCATTTTGTGATCCACTTGATTCTTAGAGTCCCTATTGGATTGTATCTGGCTGATAGCTTGCATGTAACTGATTAACTACCGGATGTTCTTGGATCATTATATGATGATAACTAGATGGTTTCTGGAAGTTCTAAAGCAATAATATGATCTATTTATGCAATCTTGTTATTCTTTTTTGCTTCTTTCATTGTGTTTCTTTTGCTGCATAAGTCGGTTGATTCTCTTTGAGGGTTTTATCAGTTATGGCTGATCAAGTGGTATCAGAGCTGGTTATGGACTGGATGGTGGAAGAATTGTTTACAAATATTGAGGCATTCTTTTGGTGGATAGATCATTGATTGGAGGCAGGCTACGCATGTGTTCAATAAATTGCTGAGGGGAGGCAATTGAAACTAGTACTCAGATAGTCGAGTTGTGGCAGTTCACTAGAGTGGAAGAGGAGATGCCACCTAGAAGGAAAAACCCCCAGAGGGTAGAGCAGAAGATGGAAGACTTCAAGAATGAAGTGAGGAACAAAACACAAAATTCTTTGGTTAGTTTGTGGAGAAACCTTGAATTTGAGGATGAATATGAAGAATCTGGTGAAGAGTTTGAAGAAGCTGAAAGACCAGAAGATGAAAGAGAGGAAAGATTCCTAAGACTAGTGGTGCAAGTGAGTAAAGTTCATAAAGTTGAAGTTTCCAACTTTTTTGGAATAGTGAACCTGGAGGATCTATTTGATTGGATCAGAGAGTTGGAGGATTACTTTGAGTTTGAGGATGCCAAGTACCCATAGAGAGTTCGGTTGGAACATACTAAGTTGAAAGGGCATGTCGCGTTACGGTGGAAAGAATTGTTACAAGATATAGTGGAGAATGGTGATTTGAAGATTAGCTGGTGGAGACAAATGGTTGTAAGATTGAAGGCCAATTTCATATCGAGAGACTATGAGTTTGAGTTGTTCAAGAAGTTTCAAAACATGAAATAGAGAAACATGACTGTGAAGGAGTATACTGAGTAATTCTACAATGTGGTGATTAGATATGGACATAGAAAGATGGATAGAGAAAAGTTGGTGAGGTACATAAATGGACTTGCTTTTATCATTCAAGATGAGATGAGTATGTTGAGGGTTTCCATAGTTCAAGAAGCTTACCAGTATGCTCTGAAGGCTAAGGAGAAGATAAGAAGAAGAGAAGCGAATAAAGGGAAGGAGAAATTCAAAGGATAGATGTGTGATGGTATGAAGAAACTGGTTGAGGAAGATGAATCAAAACCTAAGTATTGTAAAGAATCAGATCAAGGAGAATCCCTTATGTTCAGAAGAAAGGATATCAGATCTACTCAGAGGAAGAGTCTTTTTTGGACTGTGTGTAAATCAGGTGGTGAGTGTGTCAAGGTTATTGTAGATAGTGGAAGTACTGATAATTTGTTATCTGAGGAGATGGTTGTGAAGCTTGGATTGAAGAGGGTTGAGCATCCTTGTCCTTATGAGGTAAGTTGGTTGCAAGATGATCAAAAGATAGAAGTAAAGGAGCAATGTTTGGTGAATTTTAATATTGGGCCTTTCAGGGATGAGATTTTGTGTGATGTTGTATCTATGAGTGCTTGTCATGTCTTGTTGGGAAAACTGTGGAAGTTTGATAGAGGAGGTATTTATGACTATAGAAGAAACCTAGTCACTATTAAGAAGGATGAGCAAAAGTTCACATTTATTTCTTTGAAGGAGAAAGAGAAGGAGGTAAAGAATCTGAGTCCTGAGAAATGTTACAATACTGAAAAACTAGTAGTAGAGTTTATACCAGAAGATTTGAAGAAAGATCTAATAGAACTAGTTGTAGAGGTTATACCAGAGGGTGACATGAGTTTGCAGAAGTATCTAATAGATGAGACCGATGGAGGGATGTAACTGGATAACGAATAGCTTATGGTGACAAATTGGATGAAGTCTTGTGGCAGAAACAAATCAGAGTTGCAGAAGAAAGAGAGCAGTAAATAGAGACATTATGTAGATCTAAAGGAAAGGAAGAGAAACAAAGAGAGTCAGGAGTTAGAGAAGCCAGTTGTGGCACCGGAGGAGCTAAAGAAAAGGTTGGAAAATAAAGAAGATGTTTGGATTAGAAATGAGCATGGGGTCTTTATCCTTAATCCTTTTAGATGTTCATGAGTTGCCTCTCATGGAACATCTTTTTCTACCTGGTTTGTCTGATGAAGGAGCATCCCCAGTCGATGAGAAATCTTGCATCAAACAAAAATATTTCCTTTTAGTTTTGTTCTTGTTTAGTTCTTTATGCAGTTTTTTGTGTTCCTACCGGTTGGTACCAGTAGTTGCTTTCTTTTTGGGGCAGATCTTATTTTGAGTTTCTAGGATGGTTCGTGTGTTTAATTCCAGATTTTTCATTCCATTGGGGTTCTTTTCTAGTCATTTATTGCTTCTGATTGGTTTTCATTCATTACCGACACGATTCTTGGCATGTGGATCTATTTTGGGTCTTGTCCGATGTTCTTTGGCATGTGGCTGACCATCCTGCTAGACTGCACCTTTGGTTTTTTTTTACAGAAATATTTCTTTAATTCTTAGGGCTGACCTAGTTACACATTTTATTTTCCTGCATTGGTAAATGTAATCTTATGAGGCCGACCTGGATATGTTCTGGTGGGTATAAATATGATATTATGTAATCATTTGTATAGGCGGAGGAAGTAGAATTGAGATTGAGGATTGAGCTTCGCATTTTGTGATCTGGTTGTTTCTTAGAGTCCCGATTGGATTGTATCTGGTTGATAGCCTACATGTAACTGGTTAACTACCAGATGTACTTTGATGATTATATGATGATAATCAGATGGTTGTCAGAAATTCTAAAGCAATAATATGATCTTTTTATGCAATCTTATCATGTTTTTTTGCTGCTTTCGTTGTGTTACTCTTGCTGTATAAGCTAGTTGATTCTCTTTGAGGGTTTTACGGTTATGACTACATCAACTTCTTTCAAAATTCTCACCTTCTAAGGATGAAGTTTTGATTAATAATGTTGATATTTCTCCTAAAATGTGCCTCTCTCATGAGAGTATCTTAGAGAAAGTGGATGATATAATAATCACCTTCCATAATGTTACCTTACCTTCCATAAATGATACCTCTCCTATTGAAAAAGTGTTGATAGACATTGACTTATCCTCTCCCAAACTTGGTCCTACCAATGAGGGAACATTGGTGCCAAAAGAGGTTATGAACACTTCTTTCAAAACTCTCCCTTATAAGGATGAAGCTTTTAATAATGTTGTTCATCTTTCTCCTAAAATTTACCTCCCCCATAAGGATTATTTAGTGAATTTGGATGGTATTCTTGTAGAACAAAAAACCTATTCAATTCAATTCCATTCATGTTTCTATTTATGAGAAGCCTAAGTCCAAGAAACCTCCCAATATCCTAAACATTGCAAAATACATATGTGAAAGAGGTACTATGGAGAGGCAACTAGCACAAAAATATGGTATGGAAGTGCCTAACTTTAAAAATAACAAGAAATATTCTAGTGTTCTCACTTCCCTTCCTTCTCCTCCTCATCCTAAGAAACATGTTGATAAGGAGCCTAATCTTGTTGAGAAACTCCATGATATATTAGCTAAAATTTCCCTTTAGAACTTGACATATTAGCATTTATTTCTTGTTTTCTTAAGCATAAGTGATAGTGTTGACCCCTCTTTGGATGGCACCTGAGAATTATCTATGTTCCTCTTGCTAGTTTTTTAGAATTCCAACCTTGACTTATCTTTTCAAAGTTGATTTAGGTAGAAACTAGTGTATCCTTTGGTGGTTCTTATTGATATTTAGTGCAATTACAACCAGGAAAGATCATACTTTCAATCTAGGTGTGAACCTCTTTCCCTTTAATGCATTCCTCCTTCTCCCTTTTCCCCTCTCAAAATAATTAGATTAGGTCCTATTTGCACTCAGATTGATAAGGAAACCGACCTTCTCCGGAGCCACAACCTCACTTTTGTAAGTCCCACACTTGGGAGGTTGTTTCCATGATTAACAAGGTTGATGATCAAGGTTGGTCATCAAGTGAAAACTTTTGCGACAATATAAATTTATGTCTATTATAAAAAATACCTCACATTGGGTCAAAAGTATGTTATCCTTCATCAAGAATTCATTTACCTTGCAATAGGAGGAAGGTGTGAATTCATTTTCTCCTTCCTTTGTTTTGGTTAATGATGTTAGTTTTGTTGAAAACATCTTCTTTGAGGTAGATGTCTTTGAGCAAATATCTCTTCCTCCTTCTCCTCCAAAGGATTGCCTTTACACTTGTTACAAGATATCTCTTTTACAACTATCTTTTCCTTGGTTCTAAGAGTCCTATCTATTTAGCTTGGATTTATGTACATTATTGCCTAAAGGATATCTCCTTGGTGTTGAAGTTGTGTATCATTGTTTCTAGCTTTCTTAAAACATCAACATACCTTTATGTTCATACATTAAGAGAGGGCATACATAATTCCCTCTTTGCACTATATTTTTTATTTTTGTGTGTCTTATGTGATGTGTTCATTCTCAAAACTAGACCTAGCCTTTAAAGGAGATGCTTCATTCCAAAAACCAGAACAATATTTTTATGTCTTATATGGGATATTATAGAATCAATGACAGTCCCAAAGACACTGAGAGGGAGGGTGGGGGGGGGGCGGGGGAGGGGGGGTTTGAATCAGTGTCTAACTGGTTAACAAAATATTTATACTTATTTAAAACTTTGCATCCCAAAATAGTGTACCGGTAAATAAGAATTAATGTAGCAAATAAGAATAACAGAGACAACATAGGGAACAAACCATAACACAAGATATTTAACAAGGAAATCCAATGTTGGAAAAACCTCAATGGGATTTGTGACCCACAATATTTACTCACTGGCCAATGAATAAATACTACTTACAATGAGGGGCTTACATGTGTAGGGAGGCCAACATCCTAGAGCACACTGCTCAATAAAGAGTCAAATTGACTACAAAATGGATTATCAAAATCCAATACAATGTACTTCTTCAAAACAACATCTCTCATACCAGGTTCAGTACCGGTTTAAGCTCAGTCAATAACCAAAACCTTCACTGTCAAGTATATCACCTTATACAAAATTGCCTTATATTTCACATCTATCTCCATTCCAAAATGACCTAAAAGATCTCATACATATATGAGCCTATTACAAAAGATAATTATAATTCAAAATAATAAATAAAATTTTATTCCATGTCGGCCTGAGTTCTGGTATGCATTATTGTCGATGTCGGTGAAGTTCCTATCGGTGTATGTAAAAGTCTATTGTTGGTGCCGGTATTTTCTGGTTGGTTTCCAGATGATTGCCAGTTGGTTGCCATCAATGAGAACATCAACTATTCTCATAAGAGTGTAGAATGCCAACAATCTCCCCCTTTGGCATTGATGGCAACACTCATGAGAAAAATACAAAAACTGTTTCCAAAAATTGAAGTCCAAAAATATTCCAAAAAGATGTGCTCCCCCTGAGCAAGTGATCTCCTCTGTATAAGCATTTTTCTCCTCCACTACTCCCCCTTTGACATCAATGTCAAAGGTTTGTCAAAAATAATCAAACGAGCGCAAAAATTTCACCTCAAAGTCTATAACCGGTTGGTTACAATTCAAAAATTATCTGCCAAAACTAAATTAAGACTCTGCATAAACCTTTTGCTATCATTCAAAGTTGCCTTAGTCTATTAGATTGTACCAGTGAGATAATGCATGTGTTTTTCCAGTGATCACTCTCCTTGAACTAATGCCTTAGAGATTTTATTTCTTTGAGAGATAAGATTATCCAACTTAGGACCAAGTTTATCTTTAAGTTCTTGGGCATTTGACCTTATCCTTGCCTTCTATTTCTCAAATTTCTCTAATTTCTCCTCAAAACCTGCCATTTCCTACTCAATAACTGATATATGTCTGGATGAACCAATTACATTATCAGCTATGTCATCAATTTATTTATGTGTTTTACTGATTTCCTTATCTACATCCTCTGTCAAAAGGTGAGGTTTGCATGTTTCCCTATATAGCTCCTTGTATTCCAAAATTGTAGAGTTAAGTACAGGTAATAATGTGTTCAAGTGTTCTGTACACTTATTTATAGTGTATTCAAAGAATTTGTTTCTCTTTTTCAATTCTCTCCTTAATTGTGTCCTCATTCACCTTGTCAATAGTTATTACATTATCAGGAAAAAATTTGGACAATGTGTCCAATTTACTTAAAGAATCCTTAATCTGATCTATGTTACAATTTGGTGCAATCAACTTAAGAATAGGTAAAGTGTTGTCACTTGCCTTGTAGGCCAATGCATTGCAATTTGTTATCTTCTTGATTGAATCCAAAAGTACCTCTGTAACATTGGTAGGTCTAAATTCACCTATAGATGTGCCGGATGTCTGACCAATTATCTTTATTACCCCTTTGCTTCCATTAGGTGTATCCATTTTGGTTGCATTTTCCTTTGGTGGATCAGTCTGGGTTTGCATCTCAACCTGCAAAGGTTTCTCAAACTATTTCAATGTCGCGATGATTGTCTATTTCTCTGCTTCTCTGTGTACCTCTTCCTCAGTTTGTTTCTCAGAAAGTTCAACTGTGAGTATCTCTGTCTTCGGTGGCCCTATGCAAGTACCTTTATCTTCAGTATGTTTTTCAGTCTTTGACAGTTTCTCTATTTGGGTTGGGATCTCAGCTTCCTAAGAGTCAATTGTTTGTGTCGGTTCCTCTGAAATATTTTCATTATCAACAATGTCTACTTTAACCTCTGAATTATCTTTATCCACAACAATGATTACCTATTGAGTATCCACATTCATTGTAAAAAGTATCTCTTATTCAGGATTAGTATCATCATGTGTAATACCTTCAGTATTAATAACTGGTGGATCTTATGAGTGCATCGATGCAGTATCCAAAGGTGGTGGTGGAAGATTGTCAATAATCTTAATGTTTGGAACTCCACCAATTTTTCCTTTACCCTTGTCCTTGTCTTTCTGATACACTTTGAATGTCTTTTTAGGTTTGTTCATTTCCTCTTGTTTTTCTTTCTCCACAAAGAATGTCCCATTTATCTGCAATCTCATCTGCAATTTCCTTCACTCTTCCAAGCACCAAGCTTACCTATTGGTGTCCACTAGCAAATAGTGATCGGTTAGCCTCAGAAATAAGTTCATCAATTTCTTCTTTGGAGTCAATCGGGTGAATAGCCAAGAGTGCTTAAACCTTCAATTTCTTGTCTAATTCCATCATTGATAGCCTTTTAGCTTCTAATCTCATGTAGAGATCATTTGGTAGCTCCTCAACAACTTCAATCAAAACTTTCTTATAAATGTCTAAATGAAGAATAATGTTTTCTTCAATAGTGCTTTTGTCAGTATCATTTGAAGAAGTATACCATTTGTTCATATTAGACAAATTACCTTCCTCTATTATTTCATTCAGTAAGTCATTCAATGTGGGGTTTGTCGGTGTCTATTTTCTCTTTGGAGTAAGCTTCTTCTTGGGTTCCCTAACCGCCTACTGTTTCTTCCTTAATGTTCTTGTTTTCTTCGGAGAAGGAGAGGGTACCGGTGAGGGTTTTCTCTTCCTTTCCACTCTTTTGAACTCAGCTTCCTTACTACTGTCATTGTCAGAATATGTGTCAACCAGTGAAATATGTGCCTCCAGTTGAAGTCCTTCAAGCTCACTAGCCGATATGCCACTAAAGTTCATGACATTTTCTTTGATTTCCTTTACTTTCTTGGATGCATCCCTAATGCATTTTTCTCTTCTCTTAGTCCTTTTCTGAATAAATACTTTATTCTCTATGGTTTCTGCATTTACAAATAATTCTTCAGATGGCTCTCCTGGTGCATCAATCAATGCTTTTTCATATGTTTCCAGAACATGTAGATCAACCTCACAACCCATTTTAGTAACCCAAATAGTTCTAGGGCTTACTGCTTCCATCCAGGTTTCATCTCTTTTAATGACAAAGCAGATTTCCTTGTCATATTTTTCAACTATGATTTGAGGAATCCTTACCCTAGCTCTCATCTTAGATTGGAAAGATTTAAAGTAATCAGTTATGTTGTTGACTCTAGTAGTTTCCATGCTGGTAAAAGATTCCTGTAGTTTTTTTCCTACCGGTATATCATAACCAAAATCTTTGGGTCTTGTACCAGGGATCTCTTTGGTGAAATATAGCATTAAACATACTAGAAGGTTTCCAAAGCAGGAAGTACCCTTCTTGTCTCCCTTAATCTTTTCCAAGTTGTCGATAAGCTCATGTTTTAACCATTCACACACATCTATCTTAGCAATGTTGTTTATCATTTCATGTGCACTGTAAATACACAGACTGGAAACAAAATTGAGTCTATTAGCATGTGTGGCTTTGTATCCAAGAACCATACTTACATTTCTCACATTGATGTCCTTAATGTCATTTACTCTAAGTGATCTATTGTTAGATGTTGCTCTGGTTAGGCTTGTCACCATTTTGTTGGGAATCTTCTTTGTCTTATCAAGTCTACTACCGGTTGAGGGTAAACAAGTAACTGCCCTAATTGCTTGTTGGGTTATCTTACAAACAGACTCCAACCATAAGAATTCTCCATGTGGTTTACTCAATACAATCCTTACCACTTCCTCTGGAAATTGAGGGATATTTAGTATCTCCACAATCTTGTGTTTGGGTTTAACAATTCCATGTTCATCACAAATGACCTTATTAAACATTTTCATTAACTCCTCAAATCCTAGATCTTCTATATTGCAATGTATATAAGTCCTAGGGTCTTCTGCAAATGCTACTCCCTTAGGTGTTTTTGAAAAAGCTCCTACAAAGTCGTCTTGCTTTGCAATCACGTGAATTATCTTGAAAACGAGCCTAGGGAATTTCACATTCTCCACAATGGTAGGGTTTTGAATAAACTTAGGAACAAAAGATGAAGCAACCATTATGAAAAATACCTCTTATCCGAATGCTTGCTAAATGCTTGAAAAACACTTCACAGATTCACCTTGAATGCCTTTGCTCGATTTCGTGCTCATAGAAAGTTTGAAATGAGGGTTTTCTTGGTGCTTTACAGCCAAAAAGTTATTCAAAACATCATTAAATGCTCGCCGGTTAAGTGAAAACTGAACACACTTGCTAGTAAAGAAGAGATGTATCTTCTCACCATTAACCGAGGGTAGAATGCATGTTTTTCAATTCACTACCATACCCCCAAGGGATTATTCCTTAGTTAGATGAAGAATATCCTATCGGTGGAGGATTACTCTGTTCTACCAGTGAAGATATAGTTTCATAAGTTCTCTAATCTCTTTTCTTAATCCACTATTTAGAAAATTCTTTCTTTACTTCTTCTACCTTCTCTTTTCCCTTCAAGCTAGATCTCATATTATTTTATGGTGCATTCTTGCTTCTACAAAATTTAGCAATATATCCAATCTTGTTACAAGCATAACAAGTCACATTATTCCTCTAAATAGCCTTTCCATATCCTTGACAGGTTTGTGATCTGCATTGATTAGATAAATGTCCAAATCTTCCACAAACATAACATTTCACATTCATTATGCAATTTTCTAAATTATGACCAACTTTTTCGCATTTGGAACATTGATCGGTGGGTGTGTTTGTGTTCTGATTATTTCTAAATATACATTGATTTTCTCTATGACCATATTTGTTGCAATTGAAACATTTTCCATTAAATTTGTAAGGATTAGGTTGTCTTACCAGTTTGTTCTGATCTTCATTGTTTGCAGTACCAGAACTTTCTCCAACTTCAAATCCAAGTCCATTAGTATCTCCATTAGGCTTCTGACTTTTCAACATGTCATCAAGCTCCTGTAAACTTTTCTTGAATTTTTCTTTTTGTTTATTTGCAGTAGCCAACTCATTTTCCAGAATTCCATCTTGTCTCATTAGCTCAGTTTTATTATGTTACATGTGAATCAGATTTGTCTTTAGTATATCATTTTCATGACTAAGTCTCATATTTTCATTTCCAGCATCATTAAATCTCCTAGTCAAGTCTTCTTCATTTTTCTTCCTATCTTCAATATTTTTACATAACCTCATAGTCATATCTTGCATTTCATTCTTCATATTATTGTTTTCTTGTCTCAACTTGTTTGCACTATTTCTCATGAAGTTTTGTTCTTTTATTTTGTGCTATAGCAAAGTTCTCCTGAAGTCCTTTAATGAATTCCTATGCAATCCTTAGATCAATGAAAATAGAGGACCAAGCTCTGATACCAATTGTTAGAATCAATGATAGTCCCAAAGACACTGAGAGGTGGGGGGTGAATCAGTGTCTAACCGGTTAACAAAATATTTATACTTATTTAAAACTTTTCATCCCAAAACAGTGTACCGGTAAATAAGAATAATAGAGACAGCATAGGGAACATGCCATAACACAAGATATTTAATGAGGAAACCTGGTGTGGGAAAAACCTCGATGGGATTTGTGACCCACAATATTTACTCACTAGCCAATGAATAAATACTACTTACAATGAGGGGCCTGCACATGCAGGGAGGCAAACAACCTAGAGCACACTGCTCAATAAAGAGTCACACTGACTACAAAATGGATTATCAAAATCCAATACAATGTACTGATTCAAAACAACATCTCTCATGCCAGGTTGAGTACCGGTTTAAGCTCAGTCAATAACCAAAACCTTCGTTGTCAACTATATCACCTTATACAAAATTGCCTTATACTTCACATCTATCTCCATTCCAAAATGACCTAAAAATTCTCATTCATATTTGAGTCTATTACAATGTACCATGTTGGCTTTTACAAAAGATAATTATAATTCAAAACAATAAATAAAATTTTATTCCATGTTGGCCTGAGTGTCGGTATGCATTATTGTTGATGTCAGTGAAGTGGTTGCCGATGTATGTAGAGGTCTATTGCTGATGCTAGTATCTGTCGCTTGGTTTCCAGATGTGACAATGCAGAAAACTGAGAGCGGGGGTTGAATTAGTTTTCTCAAAAAATCACTACAACTTAAACCACAAATCAAATATGATAATTAATAGTGAAAGTGTCAAACAACACCACA